>NC_140774.1:11719937-12350235 GCF_044657685.1 Stegodyphus dumicola | reverse complement strand
ATAGGTTGTTTTGACGCTGAAGACGTGAAAAATGAGTATGCCCTCGGACTCGAACCTAGACCCCCCGAATACGTTTTTTTGTTAGAATGGCAGAAAAAAACATTAACATCTGAAGAATCTCTATTGTGTTCAACAACGTTGCGCGGGTTTTCTGTTTCTTAAATTCTACAGTTGTGGCTGTTTACTTTCACATTCGTATAAAATGTTGCCTCGTCTGAAAAAATTACCGAATTAAAAAAAAAAAAAAAAAAAAAAAAAAAAGCATCATCTTTGTCCTGCAATGCACAGCAAAACTGGAATCGTTGGTCTTTAGGATATAACTTTTCCCAGTGACTGTAGTCTCTATGGTTTCATACTTAATTTTGTACGCACAACTCGCCACACAGTCGTTGACATTTCTAACTCATGCAAAGCTCTGCGTATAGATTTTCTCGGACTCCTTGTGAAAGCTTCTCTCACTCGTTCAATGTCATTTGCATTACACCTTGGATTGCCGATCACATCTCTTCTTGGCACACATGCCAATTGTAGAGGGCCTATCTGGTTGGGGCTGCTTTTAAGAACTTTTTTCTAAATTTTCGTTGTACATCCATTGAACTCTTGTTTAATCTAATTCTAGCATGCAAAAAGTCTTCTAAGCTCCAGAAAGCGCCATCTTTATTATGGTATCACCTAGCGAGGATACACGGAACTACACGTCACGTTTGCAATGAGAAAAAAAAAAAAATTACAACCTTACTCTTTAAAATGATATACTTCGTTTCTTTCCAAAGCTACTTATTTAACTACAAGAAATTTAATAAAGTGTTCCCAGAATTTTGAAACACGCTGTGTCTTGTAATGTCTTTCGAGGGAAAATACGTACGGTTAATTTTTCGGTTCTCATAACTGCAACATATTTATTTAGCACAGTGTAAAATATTTCCTTACTGCTAACTATGCAATGTATTTACACAGTTAGGAATCACACAGTTCGAATCCGGGCAATTCTCCGACAATTCCCCATCTCATTTCGTTCATCCACGAGTATTGTGGCTGCTTATTTTACCTAATACCTTTTATAAATTTAGGCAGAGAGCCCTCATATACTTCGCCATAATTAAATTAACCAAAACTTATATAATTTGCCCAATTCTTGCGAGAAACGCAGCGTATACAGTTAAGGTATACGAACACACAAAATGGACGAAAATACTCGTGCGCTTATATCAGCTCCACAGTCACATCTCCGCAGACACGCACGTGTAGGTTTTACGTATTCGAGTCTGAATATTTGCATAATTCATCGGTGACGTAATTAATACCTTTGGTTTAATATTTTTCGTAAAAATAGATGTAATTTTCAAATTCTCTTAATTTTACACGTGAGCGTGTATATATGTATATTGTAATAACTATTTAAGACAACTAGTCTTTATAAATTTATGAAGGGCGTCCAATGGTTTTAGTATTCGTTTATAGAGCTATCGTTTTATTGTGTAAAATGAATAATTTCAACTCTGATTCTCATTAAACTACATGATTAATTAAGTAATCAGTTTTAAATAAAAAATTATTTTATTAAATTCGATAATGGATTACTCGCTGAGAAGGAGTCTTAGTTCCACTGGAAAATCGACAAACTATTGAACAAACCAAAGTAAAATGTTTATCTAATTATATGCAATTTTTTTTAGTACCAAAATGCCAAAGTCAGTAAAGAAATATAATCTAGTATCATAATAAAATACAATAAATACATTCACACTATACGTAAAATACTCTGCTCTTTCTTGAAGGCATCAGAACTACATAAACAAAATGTGAACGTCTTTTGTTACAGAAAAATGCCATAGTCATGACTGACAAGGGGAAAAAAAAGTGGTGAGATAGGATAATCATCACGACAGGCAACATCACTACTTTCTCGCATGCAATTTGCAAAAAAACGATTTCCAGTATTGAAACTTGTGAAGTTTATTCCAGCGATCGATGACATAATACGGCATCCGAGGCACACGCAACGGAATTTTCATGCATATGGATAATAATACCCATCCCCATGAAAGCAATTTCAAGGGAGATGGCGGGGGGGGGAGGAGAGCAGAACAAGCGGGCTATAAAAAAACAAGCGTTTGATGGGGTGAAACCGAAAAAGGTTTTACACCAGTGGTTTCGAAGCGGTTAGACAATACCCATTGTAGCAAAAGACGGTTTCTCTTTTACCGATAATAAATAGGAAAAAAATTCCAAAAAAGGTAGTTTCTAAAAAACAAATTTGTCACCACTCGCGAAGGTAAAAGACCTGGGCAGGTCCGGAAGCGAATTAGGCTGGACCGGGGGAAAAAGGTTGCTTTAATTCGACAAGGTCAACACACCATGGTCAGTTAACACTTCCTACTCGACAGTGCTTCAGTTTCCGGACCTCGCTCCAGGAATGCGCCGAACAGCAATTAGAAAGAGGCAGCTATCCACAAAAGATCCCGGCATACCACAATAAAACAGTTTTCCGACAAGTACGCGCTAATAATAATAGAGCGGCAACTCTCAAACGTAAGGTTAAGACCCTTTCAAATTGCGGTTCAGATGACGGGAGTTTGGAGAAGAATTAAAACGTACAGAAAACGCTGAAAGATTTCCAGCGGCTAACCTGTCATGCATACATAGGTGAAGAAATTCGGCTGTCGGGGAACACCATCCGGCTTTACGTGAATCTCAAGAAGTGAATAACTGCCAGAACAACCAGCTAGATAGGCAACGAACTGTTTATAGCAATAATGGGCAAAAGCAGCCCGCGGATCGATTGTGGCCCTTTCTTATCACTTAATTTCTTTCTTAATCACGGCCGAGATTACAGATGAGTTACAGAGTCACTGTTACAGAGAGGTTGCTCCCATATAAAAAAGGATGACTAATAGATGGATAGAATTTGAAAAACCACAAATAATTGGATATTCACCACATAACTTAATTTTCTTGAAGAATAATTTCGTTGGACATGTATTCTTGATTTACAAATCACTATGCATACGACAAGCGTCCCACATTTTATGTACAACTTATCACATGTTGAAACAATATAGAATAAAGTGAGACACGCGCTAACAAGGCAATAGCGAATAGGGAGTGTTCCCTACCTGTAATTTTATAGTTTCGCTGACGGAGCACTTTCCCATCGCATTTTTGTTATTGTGCATTTATTATGTTAATCTGTTAGATCTGGCAACAAGAAGTAATGTAAAGTTTCATGCAAAATGTACTCGCTGGAATAACTGTCTCTGTTTTCGCTAAGAATAAATAATTAAATAACATAGTTAATTACGCATCTTATTTCTTACTACGCTAAACAACGTACGCTACCATCGCACGGGGGGGGGGAATCCGCATTTCAGCGAAGACCTATTTATAAGGTTTGAATCCTTTGTTTAAACTTTGCACGGCTATTGGAGAAGAGCTTTACGGCACTGTAGATGACATTATGCGATTATATTTTTCAGTGACGCACCGTACATTCCACAAGGGAACGTAGCCAAATTAAAGCTAGTTATTTTGAGTTTCAAACTTTTAGTTTTATATATACGCATGACTATACCAGCGATCAACCTAAGTAGAAAACACTAGACTCATCTAAATTATTAAACTTCCACCCTAATTTTGATAAAGAAATTCCTGGGGCATTTCTGGGGTTTCCCAGCTCTTTTCTCCTACCACAAGCTCCCCAAAAGACTTTCGTCTAGCCTTTTATCTTGAGTGCACCCTTGCCGCACAGACTTTACGCCCACAAACATCCATGCCAGCTTTGAGACTTGAAACCGGGCTCATCGGTACGGCAGTCAACGTCACAAATCTTTTGTTGTTGTAGTTCGGAGGGTTATTTTGAATTTTAATATAAGCTATCTGGCGTGCTGGCTCTACTAAAAATACAATGTGGCTGTTAGAGCGAATAGCATCTGCAGAATGACATTACACTGTTTAGGCTTTTCTACGAAAGGTTAAGGTCAGTGGTCAACTCTGGTGGCATCCCGCTCTGCAATCAGGTAGAGGTAGAAATTGGCGGAACACTAGAATTTTATCATTTTTCGTACAAAAAAAATCATACTACGCTAATGTTCAGGAAGAACACCAGGGGTGGGGCGGTCTAAGGATCTCCTACCCCTCTTGCCCCCACTAACACTAGGAACTTTCGACTGGGCGTGTATTTTGATTTCCCTCTTGCCGTATAAACAGTATGCGCTTATAAACATCCATGTCTTCTCCGGGATTCGAACCTGGGCAGTCAGCATCACAAAACACTATATCAGTTGGAGGGATCGTCCTGAAAACAACACGGCACAGCAAAAGATCGTCACGGCCCGACCCTAAAAGATAGCTCTTTGGACCGAGGTAAAAACGCATGCCTACCATTGATTTATAGTAAAATACCTGGCAGCTTGCCTTTATGAAGGAGTATATTGGAAAAGACGCCCCCGGAGGGAATTTAGTAATTTTTGGAAACTGGTTCAAATTTTGAAGATCGATGGAATTATACTTTACGGCTGATGCTGTAGCAACTGAAAACAAACAATGCCTGTCTCTCACAAATATTAGTCCTATAGTTAGAGGGTATTTCTCCCGCCTTTCTAGCATGCCTTCGTAGTGTAGTGGTCAGCACTATCGAAAACGCGACGACATTTTCGAGAGGTTCGTGGTTCGAGTCCCGGCGAGGACACAGCTCATTTTTCACGTCTCCCAGCTTCAAAATAACCTAATGTCTCTAGAAAATGGTATCTTCCGTAATAAATAAAAATATGTCCTATTACCTTATTTATTTTTTATTTACTTGCCGCTTGCACGGCCACCTGCCTAAAACAGCTAGTACAGAAAAGAAGAAATATATAATGATTTTAATAAGTTCACCGAGCGTGATTTCAAGGATCCAGTTAGTAATTAATAATAATTAATTAATCTACCATTGATTTAACAAACTAGTGATATAAAAGCCGAAAACAAGTTAGTAATTATTATTAATTACGGCTTTTATGTCACTTAGTTTGTTAAATCAATGATAGATAGATTAAATTTAAAATAAAAATATCTTACGCTTTGCCGAGCTGCATAGAGTGGCACGATAAAGATTAAATATTTTACTCGGAGTAGTGGCAACTCATTTTTTTTTTTTTTTAAATTGTTGAATTTTTTGTTTAAATTTGAAACATGAATATGTGACACTTTGCCACGAGGCAGCACACTGATTTGAAATCGCACAGTTTATTAATTAAAATGTCATTAATTTCGCACAAAAAATTTTAAAAAAATCGAATACAAAATTCGGATTTTAAAGTGCCCATGTTTGGGTGGAGTATTATTATACACTCAAAATTTGGTGGCTTTAGGTACAGCAGTTTTTCACAATGCGAGAAACATACATATATACACACAGATTTGTTTATCAATTATTAATACAGATATGCGCTCAGCTAAAAATATACAGATGTAATACAAATGAAAAGACCGATTCATCTAGAATTTCATTAGCTTGAATTAAAAATTTATATTTTCCTACAAATTTCTTTCTTTAACTCTCTGATGTTAACCACTTACCTACATTGGGGGAGGATGAAACAAGAAGATGCACCTGTAACCTTTGCTCTACTTTATTAAATTACATTTTGAGAAAAATAACAATTTCATATTTCCCTGTTAATGCTTACTTGAATTGGAAAAATATACTTTAATGCACCTGAATGCAAATAATTCATTTCAATAATTTCCGGGGATGAAACTTCCATATAAAAAAATTCATTCCACATATACTCTATATTTCAAGTTGCACATACCGGAAGATAATTCAATAATGGCTCATTAGGTAATACTCAGTTTAAACTCGGAGATTTCTAGCAAGCAAACAATTGCTACACTTTTCGAAAACCAATGAAAAATTATGCGAGATACACAGTCGCAAGAAGCCGAGATAATGGAAGCCTCCAATTTTATTCCTATTCATTCATTTTCATATTTTAAATTCCAATCAGAGATTTGGCAACACAGATGATGGAAACTGCATTATACTAGGACATTTACACTACTTAAATTCTGTAAAATAAATGCATCACAAGAAATGGCCTTTCGTAACGACTTTCTACTAAAGAAAAGGTGGGCAGAAGAAGAAAAAGAATTGGGCTTCGATAACTACTAATGTAAATAAGAATTAAACTTTACGGATCAGTATGTTTTGTCATTTCATTTCAGCGTTCGACTCTCTTCTCTTATTAGTTTTTTCCACCCTTAACAATAACAATAGATTAAAAAGCTTTCACTATCTGTTATCTATTACTGGCACGTGACAGAAGTTTTCCCACGCACACAATAGAATTTGTTGGGAGATAAGCATAGATTTTCACACATCCATCACTTGAAGCTAACAAAAAAATTTTAATACATCAATATGTCAGACATTAACTGAAGTGATAAGACGGCAAATAATAATAATAGTAATAATAGCCATTTTCTCTCATGGCGTTCTCAGAAATCTATTAATTTTTAACTTGGAAACTGATAATTCATTTTCGTTACATAAACAGAATTGACAGTTTTAATACGCTTCAAAGAAAACTAGCTTCAATTTTACATTCTTTTTCCTTCGTTAGAATCTGCTTATTCTTTTGCTTCACACATACAAAATGTACTGTCCTAGTATTCGCAGCTAATACGTTCTAATATTTTTCACGGATAAGGGCGAATGTCATATATTTTACCGGCAATATATGAAACATCGTCATTCTATAGAATGCCGGGAGTATTTAGGCAAAGTAAGAAATACCAGAATTATTATATACTTTCTCAAGGCATTGTATATAATACTATATAGTCATTCTATAAAATGACAAACGTTATTTAGGAAAAGTATGAAAAATATTCATGGTAAGGCTATTATTTAAAAGACGTCCATTGCTCAAAAACAAAATGTTATTTTGAAAAAGTAATGAAAAAGTGCCATTAAATTTTTTTTATTCAAAATACGTAAAGAAAAATGAAAGACGTACAAAACAAAAGCTTTGCCTTTCTTATCAAAGAAAACAATGTATGAAAAATGTATGGATTATATATGAATGTAATAAATGTACGAATATTCGAGATGAATCAGGGATGTATTCTATACTTTACCGGCTTGTCATTCGGCATTCTATAAGAGTGTCTATTAAATGAATGAAATGTTAAATGTTTCGGCATGGCCAGGCAGTTTTCGGTATTCTATAAGAATACGTAGGAAATGTATGAACACTGCCCTGCATTTTCCGGCATTCTATAAAAAAAAAAAGCGATATTCTTTCCGGTATTCTCCAGAATAAAAGCATTCTATGAAGCACCTAAATATTCTGTACAATACCTAGGAAATGTGTGAAATGTCGTACATTTCCAGGCAGTTTCTGACATTATGCCCAAGAAATGTATGAAATCGTTTCATACACTGCCGTGAAGTTTTCGGCGTTCTATAAAATGTCTAGGTATTCTATAGAATGCCGGTTTTTAAACATTCCCGATAACATATAAAGCAAAATATTTGTATAACATGCATAGTTAAATTTAAATTAACCAGGGATGGATGGGTATAATCTGACCTTCGCTACCAGTTTGCATAAGTTTGCCAGCACCTTTATGAAAGTTGACCGTTGTTCACCCCGGCACAAAGATGCCTGAGCATTGTAACACAATGGTGCCCGGTAATCTTACGAAGTTTAGTATGCACTACGAAGAATGTAGCTTTCATTAAAATTCCTGAGCGCTCCTTCGAAAATCTAAGTGAGCAGGCACCAACTTGAATTAAGGTGCCGGCACTTTTTGCAAGTTGATCGTTCTCCGTCAACAGATGAGGACTGCCGGGCCTCCTTATAAAGCTTAGTACATACCATGAAGAATACACAAACTTCGTCAAGATTTCGGGATGTTCCTTTGAAGATCTAACCAACAGTCGCCGACTCAAATTAATTTCCCGGCACCCTTTGAAACTTCATCATTGTCTATAAAGTGATGAGAAATGGCCGGCACACTTATGAAATTCAGTTCTTACCACAAAAACGATAACTTTATGAAACTCCTCGGACGCCCATCTAGAAATTTAAGCGAATACTCGTCGATTTCAATAAAGGTGACGGCCCCAATAGGCATTTCAGTTTATACCAAGAAGAATGCAGCGTATGTCAAGATTACTGGGCTTTCTTTTGAAGATCAAATCAACAGTTGCCGACTTGAACAAAGATTCTTATAAAATTCAATTAACACCGCAAAGAAAGTTACCTGCATCAATATGCTCGGACTTTTAGTGAACAGTCACCGGCGTGCATATTGGCCTCGGCACCCTTATGAAGGTCAGTTTAGAACTGACAGAGAGCAACTTCCAAAGTACCGTGCCATTATTACTTTTCCTGTCTTGGCAAAAACACCATTATGAAGTTATTGGATAAGTGGTTATCCCGGTTTATTTATTTATATATGAGAAACTTTTATACTCGTTATGGAAGAAAAAGAAAAAAGTCTCTCTCCCGAAGACAAAATGAACGGGGATATTTAATATCAGAATCTGATCAGTAAATATATAAACAAAGAAATTTAGAACCAATTTTTCGCAAAGACTAAAAATTGAAATTCATACGAACTTCATAAAATTCTATAAATGCAGAATAAGAATATTTTAATGGTGTATTTAATTATGGCAAAGCACACTAGGGCTATCTGCCTAAGGGGAGGGACGCCTTCGTGGAGGACTTTCTAAGGGAAACTGGCTCGTATACACGTTACACATGGGAAAAACCACGAAAACACCCATGCAGCCAGCCCGTTCGCGGGATTCGAACCTCGGACCGAACTACCAGTGTTCAGCGACTTTACCGCTCGGCCGCTGGTGGGCCAAGAATATTTTAAAGTGCAAAAATTAAAATAAACCATGGCAAGAAATATCAATCACAAAGTTCTATAAAAGAATTAGAAAATTTTAAAATGCAAAAATTAAAATAAACCATCGCAAGAAAAACCATAAATGAATATAAAAGAACAAGAAAGGAAAGGAATCCAATTAACTTCGACATAACGTCATCAGGAGCAGGTACTTAATTACAGTTCCTCTTCCAAAATAAAATCCTTGCTTTTCTGTATTCAGAATTAGCTGATGAACCATTTCAATACATTTTTCAATCTTAGTAGTTCACCTGAAAATTCTGGTCCTCCTCAAAGCAAAGGAAAATAGCAAAAATACTTAAAAGTAAAATCATTAAAAATATCTTCCAATTTAAGATTTTTCTAATCTAAAAATAACCTTTAATAAAGATGAAAACTTACCCTCAAAAATTAAAATCCTACTGTGAAAAAATCTCAGAAATTTGAAAATAATCTTATCACAAAATTTTGTGAGAACCTCTAATCAAACACCAGTGTAAAATAATAATAATAAAACCTTTGGGTTCGAATCCCAAAGGGGGGCAGGAAGGAAGGAAGGTAGGGGGCGGGGTGGGGATATCGTTGGATGAAATTTCTTCTCCGCAAATAAATCATACTTTTTTAATTAAAAAAATTAATTAAATATTTAAAAAATTCAGCTTTCGCCGGTTTATAATTAATAAACTCTGATGCATCACAAAATGCTATCTTTCTGTCACTGCTTTGCTCTTATAAATCCTCGCATGTATCGCAATTTAAAAAGATTTTTCTAATCTAAAAATAACCTTTAATAAAGATGAAAACTTACCCTCAAAATGTAGAAAAAATTAAAATCCTATAGTGAAAAAATCTCAGAAATTTGAAAATAATCTTATCACAAAATTTTGTTAGAACCTCTAATCAAACACCAGTGTAAAATAATAATAATAAAAACCGTTAAAAATTCAGCTAGAATCTGAGCCAATCTGAGCCGGTTGCCAATTTGGCTTCTTTGGCGAAAATAAAAAATCTGATGTGTACACATGATGTCCTTGTACGGAATATTAAATTATACGCATTTTTTCTTGCATTTCATTTAAACTTATTGGATTGAATTAAACCTACTTCGCCGACAGCGCATAAACCACAATAGAATAAATGCATTCTTTAAAATTCACTCTAGTATTTGTTTCCCATAGCGACACTCTGGCGCTAGATTCACTTAACAGTATTATATTTCGTTCATATTATAACTCATAATGCACAAAATTTATATCATTTAAAGAATAGAATTATCTAATCGTTGCCACATGTTCTATTCAAATACTATAATAAAGCTAGAATGATGTATAAAAGAAATTAAGCAAATAAAACAAAAAAGAAACACAGACGATTGAGTATTTCTCATTCAATTAATTCAGTTCTCATTTCGCGAGAAGGCAAAAATACATAAAATCTCAAAATATCTATATTAAAATTTACGAAGTAAATCTTAAACCCTTATTTCCTCGAAAAAATTCCAGAAAGGATTAAGCATGATTTAATTGGCAATAATAAATGAAGGCGTTATCTTTGTTGTTGGGAAGCTAAGTTTCTCTAGATTGGCAACAAATCCACTAGTCTGCTGTTTCAAATGTAAACAATCAATGGCCGCCATAAAAAAAAAGGCTTAGCGGAACTTAAACAACTTTAAAATTGTTGATAATTCTAAAAATATTGCATACAGATTTAATAAAGGCATAAAAACCTTAACCGGAAGATAAGAACAACATAATTCAATCATTTTTAAAGCAAAAAATGTACAATTTACAAACATATAAGAGTAAAAAAACTGAGATCACTGAGCCGGGTAACAGAGTGGATATATATAAAATATATTTATATACGTTTGGTGCGGCCGATTGCAACCAAAATACGAGGTGCACATCTACATGTTATAGCAGTCCTATATACAAAATTTCAACGTTCTGAGGCTACTCGTTTTTGAGTTATGCGAGATACGTACGTACGTACGTGCGTACAGACAGACATACGCTCGTACAGAGGCCACGAAAAATTCTCTTCAGAATTAATTTTAAAGCAGTTTTATAATTTTTTTGGAGGAAACACGAGCCTTTTATTCTGTCCTTACAGATATCACGCAAAAACATCGTTAAATTCCATTCGATAGCGGTTAAAATGGATATTTTCGTTGAAATATGCTGCCTGAAACTTTTCGCGATTACAATACTTCCTTTTTATTTCGTGCAAGGAAGTAAAAAACGTAGTTGAACTAACCATCTTCCAAAAGGTGAATTAATGCTACAAAGCAAAGAATTTTGAAATTCAAAGATAACTTTTTTTTCAAAAACTTACTGATACTTTGGAAAGTCAATAAAGCTAAAGAATTATTCCTAAGTGTAAAAAAATTAAACACTTCCAAATTAAACTGAGCACCAAATTTGAATTAAAAAAATTACAATTAAGATGTTGAAAAAATTATAATGAAAATGAAGAAAAGAGATTAAGAAAAGCAGAAAAAAAGCGAGAACATAATAAATATACAAATTCTAAATATTTAAAATATTTTAAAAATTGCAAGAGTGCTCAGTTTTTAGTAATTTTAAACTTCTGTCTAAGGAGCCTAGAAATTTCCTAATCATGAATTTAAAGCAATGAGGAATTTTTTCATTACAATTTCTTAAAAATTTATTGAAAAATTACAGATTTAGTCTTAAATGCAAAGGAAAGTAAGAAAAGGAAGTAACGGCCAAATGTTAGTCATCGACGTTGGGGTTGGTGTATTTAATTATGGCAAAGCACACTAGGGCTATCTGCCTAAGGGGAGGGATGCCTTCGTGGAGGACTTTCTAAGGAAACTGACTCGTATACACGTTACACATGGGGAAAACCACGAAAACACCCATGCAGCCAGCCCGTTCGCGGGATTCGAACCTCGGACCGAACTACCAGTGTTCAGCGACTTTACCGCTCGGCCGCTGGTGGGCTTAGTCATGGACGTATCATGACGACTGAAAATAGTAAGCTCAAAAGTTAATAGCAGGAAAGCAAAGGAAAAAAAAAAAATAATAACATTATACAACATCCATCTTTATCCTTCAGGCCGCCAAGAAATATGTTGTAACATCCATTTCTCGAAACTACTGGAAGGCATATATGGTTGGTTCACGTTACATATAAGAGCCGGATATAGTGCTTCGACTCTTCAGATTTTCATGTCACATTTTACCAAAGATATTACAATTTTGAACATAACTTCACTAAAATTATTTACATGTATAAAAAAATTCGTAGCAATATTTAGAAGTCGAAATTTTAAAATCATAAACGTCAAAGAGACTAAGAAAAAAAAAATCGACCGATTTTCAAAAATTCATCAAAATTTCAGAAATGATATTAAGAAGACACAAATTTCATTTAAAAGATTTTTAGAGCTCTATCCGATGGTGCAAAGAGGAAATCTCTTATATTTTTAGTCTGTTCATGAAACGAAAATATGTGCAAAACATCGTTTTAACAATACAAATCAAATTTTGTAATAACAGCTTCACCACAACCTGACTGTTATGCACAATCAGTGCGAGTACAAAATTTGAATTCGATAGCTTATCTGGTAGTATGTCAAAAAAAAAAATAACATCTTTTGACCATAACAACAAACAGCCTGAGTGATCTATATAAAAGCTTAAAAAATGGAACTACTCTCAGTTTGGGTTATCAGCAAAGGGTCTTTAATGTCGTAATCTGGTACGATTCTTGTACAGATGGGTGACAGTAACAATTGCATAATCAAGTGGACGTTTGAAAAGTTTGTTTCAAGTGTGTTTAAACAACCAATTTTCCAAGCGTGTTCTTATATGCCCCAATGACCAAAACGTCCCCCTCCCACACAGATCAATTTTGGAGCACTGAAAATTGTCTTTCTGCCCGCCGACTGCATTGCTTGTTATTGCGTACAAACTTCAATTGTAAAAATTGCTTATTTAACTGTACTTGATGTTTTACAATTTTTAATGAAGATATTTTGAGTTTTTATGTATTTTTGCCTTGCCGCGAACTGAATAGAATGAACGAGACACATATCTCTCTAATGAAATTCGCGGTAATATGTTTAAACCAAGTGCAAGAAAAAATGTCTATAATTTAATAGGCCGTACAAAGAAGTCATGTGATGTCCACAACAGATATTTTATATTCGCTATAGTATATATTTGAGATGAAAATTGATAAAGATAGTCGGATATGCACAGGATTCGCATACAAAAACTGTTCCTTCTTGGAGTTGTAAAAAAGGGTTCCAAATTTAAAAAAAAAAAAAAAAATTTTTTTTGCTGTTCTGGCATGTCGATTCAGAAACTTTATACGAACTGTTAACATACAAAAACACTAACTTGGTATTTGAAAACACTATAATCTGAATTTTAAAGTTTTATTTTGGAAAACAGATAAGATGTTATTTTTACATATTTAAAATTGTGAATTTTAAGATTCCAGTAATATAGTCAGGAAAATATTATAAACCTTATCATTCCGATCTAATTTTATGATCTGCATTCTGCGAACTGTTTTGATGTTAGTTTTAAGATGCTATTAGATGAATGAAATTTGAGGCCTACTTTAGTTATTGTTCTAGTCATGATTTATAGTTATTATTAGTTATCGATAGGTAGTTATTATTAGTTATCGATAGGTAGTTGTTATTATACTCTTATTCCCATTCTCATACTATAGCGAATTTCACGCGTTCCGCTATTGGACTCAGTAACGGCTTAGTATCGTAATATAAGATGCTGAATACATCATACAATGAAATTCTGTACTGGGCAATAAATGATATTTTATTTAATGAAAATGTTCACTTTATACATCCTTTTCATTAAATAAAATTCCCTTTCTCCAAAAGAAAAGCTTTGGGATTCCGCGCGACTAAAGCTAAAATAATAGTTTATATACGGTTATATTGCTGATTTAAAATTGTGCAAAGCAGACAAAGTCTTAAATGTTTAAAGACGATAAGGTTCCTACACATCCAACAAGCGAAATTAAAACATTTTATATGTGGAAGTAGAACCTACAAACACTGGAAATTATATTCAGCAAGCAAGAACGAACAATAGCAAATTGAGAAGGAAAGCAAATTCCGTCAAACCCACGAATGCTGTAATATGAATGAATGATGATATAAATCGACGTTTAGCATTTAATTTCATTCAGTGTACGGGCAACATAACCTTGGTAGTCCTCCTGGTTCCAGATCCGCTTGGAGGTGAATTCAAGGTCAAGGTTAAATTACTGCGGGGAAGAGCATAGAATAGAGAGACAGCATAATAATCAATAATAAGGGTTAAATGAATCTTGTTTGCGTTATGTATGCAAGCCTTTCCCAGAGATACCGCATTCGTATCTTTTTCCAAGGCTCGGCATTTCTGGAGCAGGGTCACTCTGGGGCATTGAAAAGTAATGGATGGGCGAGGATCGTGATGCAGTGATGCTGCTATGAATGGCACTGATGTTTAGCAGGCGGCAGCGAATACTATCACTCATATGAGGAAGCAGATACTAAAATCTAAGTCGACCACTTTAGAAAAAAGCCAAAGATATTTTAAGAAAGTAATTAAACAGAAGTGAAACATTTTCAGAAAAGATCAAAATTGTCTGGCATTGTGACTGGTCATCTTAAGGGTGTTTCATGTACACGCCATTCACAAAAAGAGAATAAATGCAATTTCTAATACCAGAATTAACACGCCTCTTAAAACAAGCACCACCCATAACAGTTGATTTGATGAGGTATTACCCTTTTTGCCGTTAAATGAAAATCATAATGGTCATTCCAGAAGAAGATATCTCAAGTCAGTGGTCTCATGGTCTCAAACTATCGCCGCCTCCCCCCCCCCCCCGACGCAATTTTATGCGGCCCGCAAATACTTTTTTCCCGTAAATTAATTAGTATTATTTATTAAAACAAGAAAGGTTTAAGATTTTAATGATTTGGGTCTAATTTTACATTATTTTCATTACCATTAACAACAAAAGTCGGTAACCCTCAGAAAGCCTGCACTTGAAGCTAATTAATTTAGCTTCATGATATAAATCTTATTCAACGATTTGAAGATATAGATTTCATTAAATTTGATTTGTACTTGACAAAACATAAAAACTTATTAATTTTTGCAATAAGAATAATAGCTTTGTTTGATTTTGGAAAGCTTCAGTAATTTGTTTATTTTTAGCTTATGTATATTATTTAGTGGTTAATTCAACACATTAGAAAGTTATCTGAAATAAATTTGAATCTGAAAATTTTATATTTAGTTATTAATGCGCTAGAATTACAGAGTGTAACCAATAGAAATTTCTCGCAGATATCAAACTTTAGAATTCAAACAGAAAAATATGTACCGGAATCTTTTCCTTTGCGTCATTTTATCCGTGTTTAAGCGTGTTTTGCTAAATATTTAGTAAATAAAATTTAATATTAATTTAAATAATTTTTATATAAAAATCATACTGGTTGCTAATAAGCAATGCAGCTGTAGAAATGGTATTCACATGGACCAAAACCAAATATTGTAATAGACATTTGGAGATCTCAGATTCTGTACTTTGAATGAAGATATCAGTGGAGCATTGGATTTTTCCTTATTAAAATTCTGTTAAATTTTTATATATTTATTTAGTATATACGTCAGTTATTTTTCTCGTTTCCATGCTAAAAAATTCTGATTAGGAAGGGAAATTATATACAAAGGTAATGCATGTAATTTCAAAAATTACTACTAAAAATATTGTAAAAAAACACTGTGTACTCCTAGTTGCTTGTCTTCTGTGTAAAATTAATTTAAAAATTCTTCTTTGAATTCAAAGAGCAAATAATGTATTGCATTGATAGATAGGATAATTCCGTAAAGCAATAGTAATGAAAGGAAAAATACTGCAAAAAATATAAAAAAGAATTATGCACCTTAAACCTTAATTGATGATTCTATTATTTTACAAATGTTGTTTTTAAGCCAGTTTCCCCCTTCCACAAATTCTATGGCGATTTGCAGCTTGAGCGCCATGTACTCGAACAGAGAAAGAATAGGAATTCATTCTCCTGATTATATTGTCCAGAACTAAAAAATCGAGGTGACTTTAAAATCAAAGTAAAACCAGTTTTCTAAATAATAATACAAAGAAATTTAACAATAAAAGAATGAGAATTTTACTAGTAATCATAATCTGATAAAGTCACCCAAGCAGGAAGGAAAATTCATTGAAAAGCATTAACAATTAAAATAATACAAAAAATAACAAAGCAGGAAAATGAACTGCTAACTCAAATAAGTTAGTAAATGCGCCAACAATCCAAACATGAGAAAACATTTAACAATGGATATGAGCAAATTAATTTTAAAATAAAAACCTAAATTAACTGATAATTAATGAAAAGAAAAAATAATGTTTAAACAATAGATGATTAGCAATATAGTTTTTAAATTTTCGTCAAAACTATGATGCGTAATTAAAGTAACTAAAACAATGGAGATTGTGAGGAGTTGAGAGGTCATCTTGTAAGGATCCTACGTTTTACTAACGTTTATTTTATTTTAAAACTGTACTATCACTTCTTATTTTCTACTTCCGACCAGAATTAAATGCTTTAACTTGTTTATGCCAATTGTCTTGCTAACGCCCAAGTATTTAAGTTGTGGCTTTTTGCCAAGCGTTAGAGAGAGAAGGAGATTTAGGAAACGAGCCACTTGCCACTGCAGTCTTACGAGTTTTCACTCGGTTGCTGTTTGCCTTTAAGGCCAGAGGTTTAGCCCTCTTGATAGTTTGACAAACGTATTGTAGTTTCCGCAGCTCGGCGTACTAAATACTGCTTTAAAGGAAAGTGAATATCTAAAACGACTTATCATCAAAGGGACCATTCCTTTCCATTTTCAGCAATCAATAAGAAGAAATATAAATACATATCATGGAATCATAGAATGTGAAAAGATTTGTCATGAAATTTTAATTACATTATGAGAGCGGGCACTCTTCTGAAGGAAATAAGTTTGCAGATAAAAATTTATTACAGCAATGGCATTTTTCCTGTGTTTGACATACTATTATTTCAGTCGAACTGCTTTACTAACAACTCCATGATGGTATAACCAAACGGCTGATTTTGCAGAAGCTGATCGTACCAACGAAACGCACGGCATTGAGGTTTGATTCGACCAGGTTTACTACACTACATGGTTTGCTTCTGTATGACTTTGGTGACTCCTAGTCTGCTCAGAAGGAACCTTCGCTTCTCCCAATTCCGTAAGTAAAGGACACTAGCCCTGGAAAAGCTGATGTTGCTTACTTACAGAAGTTTATCTAACTTTATTTTGTCTTTTCACCTTATAATCGACAACACAATCAGATGATTTTGTTACTAGTGCTTCCAAGAGGACTTCTGCACCGACATGAAGAAAGTGGCAGTCCTAGGATTAAAATTTCTCGATATGATACGCAGGCTCGAATAAAATAGGTTGTGACCTTTGGCAAAGAAGGTTTTCAAGGGGTTACAGTTTTGCGAGAAAAAAATAAGGTTGCGAAGAGTTATAGGTTAATTTCGAACCTACTTAAAATCTGGCACTCCGCATAGACCCATGACTTTTGGGTCTGAGGATAGTTTGCGCTACTGAAAATTGCCATGCGTGCACCGACAGCTTTACTAACTATTATTCATAATCTTCTACTCAAATTTTTGGAATACCTCAAAGTATCTTTGCCCAGCTTTAAGTAGATGTCACTGTGGAATTGAGGTCTGCTTCTATCAGCTATTCTCACTTACGAAAGCAGAACCCTATAGTTGGCACCTACACCCAATTCCCAGTTATTCTTATTGACAGAACTAAACCCTGCAAGCGACATTCGTGGTGACAGCTACTGCTAATTTGCGGACATTGATAGCCACACTTACTCTAACCTAGGATGCGGCCGCGAAATTTAGAAGATATGGAATCAAAGCTGCATTTTGTTTGTCGAAGAATCATGGATTCCGCTTCGTCCGGATGCCTGGAAAATCTGCGTGAGGAAGAAGGCTTGGTCAATGTTATTCAGCCTGAGTGACCGTGGAGCGGCTATGTATCTTGTAAGAAGGACCTCTTACAAGGTACACAAAAACGGCAACACATCCATTACATATAGTATGCGCGACTAATGCAATACTAGTGTAAATTTTTACAGCACAGATTCTTTAAGAAATAAAAGCACCATATATGGTAAGTTAAATACTCATTGTGATAATTTCTTTCATTATAGAGAAAAAGTGCTAAGAAACTGTAGTATTAATCAGCATATTTTAAAGAAAGCATAATATTCATGTAAAAAATGGAAAGGATATGGCTGATAACACAGACCAGGGGAGTTATCGCCAATGCACATGGCTTAAGTTTTTTCATTCATCTTTCTAATTATAAAATAACAGTGCTTACACCAAATATTGATTTAAAAATGATATGTATTACCTCTTATTGAATGATATTTAGCGTTTATCCATTAGTGGACTTAATAAAAGAAGTTACAAATGCGACTGTGTTACGTATCTGCTTACACCGAAAGGAATGGAAACTACATTTCGAATGTCATACATTTAGTATGCATCTCTATCATCAAGAGCAAATGCTTTGTACAAAGGCTTTTCGCACACTTTTTAGACGATTTTTCTTTGCTATTAAAAACAAATCGTCTGCTTGGATTTTTTTTAATTGTAACTATATTTTTGAAAGAATAAATTATTGTTTGCTATCTATGAGTTTTGTTTTCAAGCGAAACGCCGCCTTTAAAGAAGCAATGGAAGGTAGGCTATGTTTGTGCGGTCTCCAAAGAAAATCATTCGTATCTAGACATTAAAAAACGCTGTGAAAACCATGGTTTTTCGATATCTAAACCTACGATAGGTAATATTGTGAAAAGAAAAGAAGAAAACGTCAAAGTTTGATTTCAAGTGGGAAAATTGTCCCAAATACATATCGGAGTAAAAAATGGAATTTTTTGAATGGTAAGATCTTTAATGTTAAATGAAAATTCCCCAAGTCAAAGGACAGTTGCAAAATTATTTAAGTGCTCAGTGTCAACTATAAACAAAGTGATTAATGCTGAATAAAATCTTAGAAAGTCGAAAAAAACATAATGTGCATCGTCTTTTTTCACGACACATCGCCGAACAGAGAACGCGCAGCCTATTTCTTTATGAGAAACATTTATCCGAACATAAATGGAAAAATGTTGCCACAGTAGATGAATCTTGAGTGTATTTATATGACTATAATAATAATAAAAAAGAGATCCACTTATTATTATCAAAGAGGAGGAGAAAAAAAATCTTAGAACACGGTTCAAAGAATCTAAACAAAGTTTTTCAAACGGATTTACGGAGTTTGCTGGTTTTTCATATAGCCACAAATTAAAAATAAAGACAGCGGAGAACAATGTTAAAATGTTAAGATCAACTCCAAATATTATCAGGAACATATTTTATATCCAATTTTCAAATATGTAATATCTTCTCTTTAGCCACAGTAGTACTGTGGGTAAAGAGAAGGTATCTCATACTTGAAAACAGGATAAAACTGCATTAAAACAAAGCAAGCAGCCACACGTCAATATCCACTGTTAATTTCTAAGAAAAAATGAAACAAGAAACAGGTATGAAGGCTATCATATCCTTCACTCATATCCCTTCTAAAACTCCCGATATATCCATTTCCATGGATTTTTGTGCTTTTGGACTTTTAAAAAGCGGATTGTCCAAATGTTGACCTACAGTCCTCCTTGGACTTTGGAAAGCTGTTGAAGAGGATAAAATATCTTTTCAGATACTGAAAAAGGCTTATTGCCTTGGAAAAAGATTATTATAAAGAACATTTCAAAAATAAAAAATTTTAAGTAAAATACTATTTCTGTAAATATAATCGTCTAAACAAGTGCGAATAGACTTCTGTAAAAAAATAGCGTAATTTTTTTTCCGCCTGTTTCAGCGGTATTTTTATGTTATTTATCAAAATATACATGACTCGGCGAGTTAATATCTAGAGTGCGGATAACACGTGCGAGATAATTATCCTGAAGACGCTTCCGCATTTTTTATTTTAACGTTTCAAGAAAAATGAGACATGATCAAAGTACGCTTTTTTTTTCGTCCGACAAACATTACTGTAGTCTTACAAAATACATGACACATCACTCTTTTTCACAGCAATGCACGCATATGTATTTTGAATAACAAACGCAACGAAGGATTTTCTAATAAAACTTCCGTTAATAAATGAACAAAAACACACACCTTCCCTCCCTCCATAATTAAAATAGACAACGAACATCATTATGCACGTTTTTCATCTTTACCACATTTCGCGATGTTCTACTCGCAACGTAATTTATTTTAAGTTGTATAAGATAAGAAATAGTCAGAAGTATAAAAGAGCGAAATCCAAAACACTTCACGCACAAGCTTTTTTGGAGGTATTTTATATTCAAGTGATAATCTTAATACTATTACAAGAGCAGAACAGAATATTACATTAGACTGAATAGCGAAACGGTACTGCTTATTCCGATCTTCCCGCCTGGCATAATTTTAAAACATGTTTCATATATTATCAGAATGCTTAACGCGTAGAATGTACCGCATTGAAATAGCAGGATATGAATGCAGAGGGAACGTGCAATTTTTCGCAGTGAATGTAAGAAGCAAAATTTAAAAAGAAATATGCATGAAATTAAATGAAATATAAAGAAACAAATCTTATTCAAAATGAGGAAATCCAGACTTCCGGGTTTGATTACTCCATTTTCTGAACCTTTCCAAGGTTTGAAAGTATCGTGTTTCATAATCATGAGTCTCAAAATCAATACGGTCCCCCCCTTTTGTATCCCCATAAGAAGGTTTGTGGATTCTAAGGAGCCTAAGATTCCCCCCCTCAATGAGTTCAGATAACTGTACCACAAAGAGGGATAGGATATAAGACCACAATGTATTTTTTTCACTTAAAAAAAACATATGCGAGTTGTTATAGTTCGACCATGTCAAACGCAACCTTGGCTGGCATTTCGCCAAAACGCAAAAGCTTTAGCCAAAGAATTTTCAGCATTCGTCCAAAACGAGTGTTAATAATATGCAGCAGGTTAAAGAAGCCACATGAAAGTTCGATCTTCTTCAGATAGAGAAATTTATTCTCGAAGAAGGGAAAAATCTCCGTGTCACGGGGGGATCCTGTCGTCAGTTGTCTTTCGCACACTTATTTCATATTCGCAGAAATAAACGGGAAAGTTCCCACTGATGTGCTACGCTGGAAACCAAAAATACTAAAAATTTCAATGCCAATATTGTGATCTTTTCTGCAAGCACTATTTTCGTTCTTTTTTCTCTGAAATAAATCTGGTCCTTTAACTATGTATAATAATGAATACAGATTTTAGTCCAATATAATAATCATTTATTATAATATAACTATTATAATTAGTATTTCCCCACTCCCCCTTTCCGCATGTCTTCGAGGTATAATTGGAAGCATACTTGATGCGTATTTGAGAGGTCCACGCTTCGACACCGGCGAGGGCATTGCAGATTTTTCACGTCTTCCAGCATCCAAAACCCTAACGACTGGACAAGCGGCGCCCGAATTACAAGATGGTGGACGATAATTCCTCACTAGCAGGATTTGGCAATTGGATCCCCTAAACTCCAGTCGCTCTTTAAAAGGGGGAGTATAGAATGTATTTTTTTCTTCCTTTCCGCATTGTGGCGTAATTGGAAGCATACTCGACTCGTGTTCGAGAGGTCCAGAGCTAGAGTCCCGGAGCATATTTTTCACGTCTCGAGCATCAAAAACCCTAACGATTCTACAATTCTAATAATCATTTATTATCTTATAATTATTACAAATAATTATCAAGAAATTTCCTTCAGTGTATAGATGAATGTACATATATTTTAATTCAAAGACAAAAAAGATATATAATTTGTTATTATAATTATTCATTATACTATTATAATAATTAATTTTTATCGTAAAATTATTATAATCAATTATAAGAATTATTATATTAGAATTCATTAGAATAAAATATAATAATCAAATAAATATAATAAGAATTATTACATATATTATTTATTATACTTAGCCATAATATTATATATATCCAGTACATAAATAAATATATAAATGCACAAAATTAAACAAAATGTAATCAAAAAGTTAATTACAAAGGGTTGGTTCATGTGATTACGGCAAAGCCTCGAGGGCTCACTGCTTAAGGTGAGGGATGTCTTCGTGGAGGACATTATAACGGACACTGGCTCGGTTACACGTTAAACATGGTGAAAACCACGAAAAACGCCCATGCAGCCTGTCCACTGGCGAGATTCGAACCTCGGACCAAACTACCAGTGTTCTGCGAATTTACCGCTTGGTCGCTGGTGGGCCTAATTACAGATGATGATCAAAACCTTATCTTAGATTACTTAGAAGTAATTTTCTGCCTTTTTAGTTATCGCTTAGAAGGAAAACTATAAAAAGATTAAAAAAAAATTACTATATGATGCATGTCTATCCATCCTATTTCGCCAGTAAATCGATCAAAATGACGCTTACGTGTTTGTGCTCAGGGTCGCGACAGGTGCAGTTAAACTATAACCAAATGGATAGAACGCAGGTGTTAATCCCGAGGTTTATCCCTGACAGATGGGCTGCCGGCTGGGAGCGTTTTCCCAGCGTGTAACATGAATATGAACTGGTTTCCCTCCAAAAATACACTCTTGGACAACAACAACAACGAAAACAAACAAACAAACAAAAAAAAAAAAAAAAGACGCACCACAGCGCGCCCAGAAGATATAAAGCAAATTGGACACAAATTTGATACACATACAGGTTTCGAAAATGCAAAATTTTACATTTTGGCTGCCAATGAATGAACGGTTGTCGCTACAGCGCATCTGATCCGCGCAACTGGCAGGATATTTAAGAGAAGAAATTACGATTCCAGGTCATAAATTCTTCACGTATTTCATTCCATGTACTCTGGTATACAGTAACAATGCCTCGCATACAGGTGCGCGAACGATATGCGCAGATGTCATAATTTGAGAGAGGTCGTGTAGTTGGATTTAAAGAAGCCGGTTGGTCTTATCGACGCACAGCTCGACATTTGAGCAGGAGCGATGCCACTATTAGAAGATGCTTCCAGGAATGGGTGAACCATGGCCGCACACAGCGTCATGATGGAAGTGGTAGGCCTAGAGAAACGACAGAACGTGAAGACCGAGCAATCGTCAGAGCGGCACTCACAGCCACAGATGCATCATTATCATCGATTGTATGTGCAACTAGTGCTTCAGTGATGGCAGGGACCATTCATAGACGGCTCACAGAGGCCGTGCTGAGGTCACGGCGCCCATTGCGCCAACTTCCATTGACCTCTGTACAACATTAAGCCCGTTTGCAGTGGTGTCGGGCTCTTTCGCACTGGAATGCCACTGACTGGAGTAGAATAGTCTTTAGTGATGAGTCCCGCATTGAACTGAGCCCTATGACCAGCGAAGGCGAGTCTGGAGACGCCCCGGACAGTGGTGTGATACCAACCTGACTGTCTTCCGGCAGACTAGCCGACAACCAGGAGTGATGGTTGGGGTGCCATTTCATTTCATAGTAGGACCCCTTTGGTTGTCATCCGTCGCCACCTTACAGCACAGCGGTTCGTCGACGAAGTTCCCGTTGTGTTGCCCTTCATGTCACGCCACGCTGGGCTTACACATTTCAGCAAGATAATGCTCGCCCCCACACTGCACATGTTTCTACTGCTTGTCTTAGTGCTTGCCGAACATTACCTTGGCCAGCAAGGTCGTCGGATCTCTCTCTTATTGAGCACGTTTGGAGCATTATGGGCAGGGCCCTCCAACCAGCTCGGGATGTTGACGATCTAACGCGTCAGTTGGACAGAATCTGGCACGGTATCCCTCAGGAGAACATCCGCAACCTCTAACAATCGATGCCAAGCTGTCGATGGAAAGTCGTCTCTAACAATCGATGGGCAAACGCGTTACACTTCAATAATAAATCTTCCAATTTTTCTCAAACTGTAATAATTTGTTTTTCTGTACATGAATATCACTTCTACCGATTTTCGTCCCATTCGGATAACTCCTTCTTGGTGCGTCGTTCCCCCCCCCAAGAGTGTATATAATATACAGTTAATATGAATATTATTTTTTGCCTTTTACGAAAATTCAGGAGGGGCACAGACAGAGACACGTAATCCTAGACGACAGCATTCCTCCAAATGCGTTAATATTGCAATCAAACAACTAAACTTGTGTTTTAGTAGAAGAAGCCTCATCAGAATGTGTTTCCCATTAACCAAGTCTTCAGCTATATAAGAGTACTGATGTCCTCCTGTTTTTCGTAAAGCATTAAAATTCAGAAATATTCTGTAGTTCGTTTCGAGAACAAAGAGAGTGATGGAGACTTGGTTTGGCTTATTTGATTAAGACAGAATACGCGCCGCTTATCTGTCTAAGAGCTGGTATGTCATCAAGGAGGACTTAAAGGAAACTGCCTCGCATCCACGATACACAGAGCGAAAACCATGAAAACACTCATGCAACCAGGCTGTTCATGATATCCAGCCCGGGTGTAACTACGAATGCTCCGAGAGCAGACTTCAATGACTAGTGTTCAACTACTAAAGCTTATTCGTTTCAATTATTATTAGTTAGTACGTGGACCCGTGAAATTACATTAGCTGGATTTATTAAAATCATTGTAATGTTTTTCTTAGTTGGATTTATTAAAATCATTGTAATGATTTTCTTCTTTATTATAGTAACTATTTTAAGCGGTTGATCACGCAAGCGGTTAGAACTACAGACTGTTAGCTTTATCCGCGAAATCAAATGAGCCCGAGCCGGGAATCGAACCACAGATCTCCCAGCTGGAACACAAGGAAGGAATATCTTTAATTCTTTATAAATTTGTGTGATCTTTTGTCAGAAATACACAGCTCGTTTTCTTACGAAATATTTCTTTGTATCCAAGGCTAGTTTACAAATTCGAGGCAAACCGTTATAATGTATCTTTTCCCTCCTTTCTGCATGCCTTCGTGGTGTAACGGTAGCGCACTTGGCACGTATTCGAGATTTCCAGGTTCGAGTCCCGGAGAGGACACTGCACATTTTTTACTTCTCCTGTTTTAAGAGGAGGGGGAAAAACCCAACCACCTAATGACTGTACAGTGGCGCCCGAACTAAAAGATGGTGGATAATGATTCTTCACTACCAAAATTTGCCGACTGGGTCCCCTAATGCTAATTCGCGCTTTAAAAAGAGGATTATATAAGGTATTTTCTCTCTCCTTTCTGCATGCCTTCGTGGTGTAATAGAACACTCGGCGCGTATTCGAGAGGTTCAGGTTAGAGTTCCAGCGACGGCAGTGCACATTTTCCCCTTGTCTTGCTTAAAATCCTAATGATACTACAGCGTGGTCGTTTCATGGTAGGGTAATATTTTTTTCCTTTGCTTTTCAGAGTCGAAATACAGGCATTTCAGGAGAAATTCACTTTCCCTCATGCAAATCAGTAAAGATACTCCAGATAACAAACATAAGGGCATTAAATCAATGGGCATTAAATTTCCTAAACCAGACTCGAGCAAATGAAAAAATTCGGAGGGAAGGGGAAAAAAAAAAAAAAAAAAAAGCACGCGCCAATGGGCGCCGTAAAGTTTTGCGACGCGAAAACAAAGAAAATCAGATCAAATAAAAATAATATTAAAGAATACACCGCTGCAGTCTTTTGCGCAATAACCTGAAATCCATCTACCGTGAATGTCAAGGTCTAAATCAAACCGATAAAGAAAACGTATACAGCCTGGCCCGACTCCAATCTTATAAAAAAGTAAGCATCTACCACGAAAAGCCCCGTGCGCACTTTTGACAGGAGAGAATGCACTGCCAAAATTGAGACGACGAAAGTGAATCGAAGTTGCGAAATAGACTGCCCAACAAAACTACGCAATATATAGGTACAAAATTAAAAAATCTGATGTGTACACCACATGACTTCCTTGTACGGAATAATAAATTATACGCAATTTTCATGTATTTCATTTAAACATATTGAATTAACAGTTAACGAATTTTGAATTAAATCTACTTCGACGACAGCGCTTAAACCTCAAAGAATAAATGCACTCTTTAAAGTTCACTGTATTTATTTACCATAGCGAAACTTTGGCGCTAGATTCACTTAGTATTAACATTCATTCTATAACTCAAGAGTGCACAAAAATTATATCTGAAGAATTTCCACACGTTCTATTCAAATACTATAATAAATCTAAACCGACGTATAAAAGAAATTAAACAAATAAAAAAGAAAGTTATTCGCAGACTATTCAGCGCCGCTTACCTAATGCGCATGCGCTACTGATTAATTCCGATCTCACTTCGCGGCAAGGCAAAAATACATAAAAATTCAAAATATTTTCATTAAAATTTGAAAGCTATAGAAAAAACATAAAACACCGAGTACAGTTAAAGCAATAATTTTTATAATAACAATAATCGCCCATCTGGAGACAAAACTGGCGATATAGACGGAGTGAGAACAGTCTAGAAGGTAGGTTAAAGGTACATAATATATACCCCGTCTGTACGCAGAGTAGTAGTATCTTGAATTCAGTAGCGTAGTAGTCTCTTGAGTTCAGAGATTATCCTAAGAGCGATCGACCGAGTCGGGAGCTGTACTTAGTGCTTTGTCTGGAAGCTGTCTTCACCGTTATAGCTTGAAGGCTGTGCTGCTGATTATTTTTCAGTGCGCTTATCCGTCTTTCGACGACTGCAAACGTGCCTTCGGAACTGTTCTGTGTAATACTGGCGAATAAATCGTGTTTCGGTTCTTCGTCAAGTGTTATCGTCAATTACTCGAAATCCACGAATCCGTAGAACGCAACGCTATGATATGAGTCAGAAAAATATAACAGTAATTAATTTCATCTACAGTGGAACCTCGAGATTCCAGCCCCTCTGTATACGAGAAATTCGAGATACGAGGAGAGCGAAAAATTAGTCTCTAAATACGAACACTAACTCGAGTTACGAGCAAGCAGCCAAGGTGCGGATATGAGTGTCGCGTTTCCCCATCCGGCCCGACGCGATTGTCAGATCAAGCAGTGTTCTTTGATCCACGTGTTTGTGCGCTTGTGAGTTTTTTTTTTTTTTTTTTTTTAATAGTGCTGAAATAAAAAGAAGGAAGCCATAGCCGTTCAAATTAAGAAAAGAAATCAAAGATAAATATAAGCGCGGTGTAAGAGTGCCGGAATTGGCAAAGATTTATTAATGGTCGTTCGACATCGACGATCTGCACTATTTTGAAGAAGGAAGAAATTAAGAAACTTGATGTGGCCAAAGGAGTTACAGTTATTTCCAAGCACCTCCTAGAAGATGTTGAGAAGCTATTGTTGCTATGGGTTAACGAGAAACAGTTAAAAGGCTATTCGGTGTCAGAAGCTATCATTTGCGCTAAGGCTAAGAATCTGTACTTGGATCTTCTCTGACACCACGTACGTACGTACCACGTGAAGATAAGATGACAATGAGATTTTTGGGCGTGCGGAACGGATTAACTGGATTTCAATTATTTTCAATGGGAAATTTGTTTCTAGATACGAGAAATTCGTTATACGAGCTCAGTGTTGGAACCAGTTAAACTCGTATCTCGAGGTTCCGCTGTATTGGTAAAAAAAATGTATAATTTTCTTTCACGCATATTTTAAATAATGATAGTAGTTCTTGTATTAATATCCGAGTTTCTTTGGAGATTCTCTCTTTTATTTGCAAAGATAAGACTTTGTTTCCTTCATTTTCGGACCTTGCTTTTTAGTTTCTTTCACTGAATATATACATTCTGCGTTCAGCTCTCATTCCACGCCTGCGGGCGACGCGTCTTCGCTTTTATTGTTAACATATCATATTTAATGCTTTTTCCTATTTAAAAAATATTTGATTTTTTTGTATTAATACTCAATGCAGATATATAACGAATCAAATGGATTTTACTTTCAATCAATCGGATTAAAAAGCAACCACTCGTCCATTGGTGGCTGTAAAGAGAGGAAGCAATGAGGACTTGGCACTCACCTTCAGTTCGCTAAGTTATTTCCTACGCTAGGCTAAGTTATTTTAACTTTTGATGATGTATTTCTGCATTTAAAAACTCTTTTAAATTCGGCTTATATACTTATTGCCAATTCTGGCTAATTTTTGCAGCAAAGTATACAAATCGGCTTATATTCAGAAATATATGGTATACATTTTTTTTTAAAATTCAAACTTGTAGCACATTTTATAACTTTTTCCTCGCCAGTTCCATCTCAGAACCTCCTACAAACTATCCTGTGCACATGTATAATCATAGCAGTCTCGAACCTTGAGGAGTTATATATATTTTTAGTAAGTTTAAAATATATTTTATTAATGCAATCACAATACCAGCTCTTATTTTAAAATTACCAAGTTTTATATTTAATTCATTCTTTAAGAGCCCTTACGCTTGCTAGACCTCCATTATTAAAATGCTAAGGTTAGAATTATCTTTGTCTGTTACCTTTTTCCCTTTCCTTTTTCTTCCAATACGCAGGGAGGCTCCTTAATGGGCAAAGAAGAGCAAACTTCGCATTTTCAAGGAAATTGGACTTTTCATGGACGTCTGGTAAACAGGTTTGCCACATCGACACAGCAGTTTTCTTTCCTAATTACGACGTGCTCTACCTAATTACATTATTATTCATGGCATTCCATTTCAGTTTTCGTGACAATTTCAACGCACAGGCGCAATGATTTTTGAATAACAACATCATGATTTATCTCCTAGAGATTTTAAAAAGAATAACCCAAATGCGGTTCGAAATTCTGCATAAACTTTAGCCAACAATATTTAAATAAACACTAATTAGATAGCAAATATTATATAAACGAGGATTTCAGCAAAGATCGAATTCTACGGTGTCCTATGTAGCAATTACAGAAGGCGTCGTTTAGCGTGATCACGGCTATCCTGATAACATTAATCGTTTGGTTTTGGTTTATTTATTTACAGAAAAGCACTCGAGGGCTATCTGCCTAATTGGAAGGATGCCTTCGTGGAGAACTTCTAAAGAAAATGACTCGTATACACGTTACATACGGGAAAAATCACGAAAACGCCCACGCAGCCAGCTCATTCGCAGTGTTTTCAACTTCCAGACTGAGCTACCAGTGTTCAGCGATTTTACCGCTGGACCTCTTAACATTAAGCGAATGACTGCATTAAAGGATGAGGAAAAATATGCTTTTAAACAGCAATAGGATTTAAGTAATAAATATATTAAGAAACATATAAATAGGTATTTTACTAGCATTTAAATCTGGGAAATGAAAAAGTTTCTTTATGAACAGTTCATAATGTCTTAAAAGCAAAAGTTCATTTAAGAATTGTTCATCAAGTTTCTGGAAATCATTTGACCGATGCTGCACTCCTAATCTTAATATTCGGAAGGCATCCCTCATTGGAACAGAACTTGCAGACATAAAATTTTAAATTATGCAAAAAAAAGCAACTTTAGCTTGTTGTACATGCTTTCAGGGAATTTCGTTTTTCAAGAAAAAAGTTTTGCAGAATTTTTTATCCTCCTACAGAATAAGGCTCGTGTCTAATCGTTCTCAAAATCGATAGAGTTACTTAAAATCTATGTCAAACGAATTTTGCATTTTTTCTTAATTTTTAATGATCGACTAAAAGCGAAGCCAAGCTGTTTGGCGACCCAAACCCATCATTTGGCAAATTTTCTAATTTAACGTGACCTTATTTGGCGAATTTAATTAAAAAAATTTATTCTATAATACTTTGATCATATTAACTAACTCAATGGTCACAATGAACAATGTTTTTTCTTTCATGTTTTTGTACATAAACAGGCGAGATTTAAAAAATTCAACAGTAATATCCGAATGATAATGTTAATCAGGAAGCGGCGTCTACGTTAGCTATAAGTGGCTAATGCGATTGCAAATATTTAAGTTTCAATCAGCTAAAGGTTGTGGGGTTTTTCCTTTTATCTAACAACTAAATGTGAAGAAACCTTGTGAACAGCTAAGGGAATAATCGCTGTTAAATATTTGCATAATCGTCTGTAGTAACGGCAACCGGCGTCAATAAAAGGTGGTGCTTTTCTGGGTAGCGGCGCAGTTCATTTTCAGTTCGAAGCAGAGCAGACCTGCCCAGAGGAGATTTGAGGGGATGAAGGTTTCCAGTTCCAGTCCAGCCTGGGTTCCGGTCCGGTCCAGCCTGGGTTCAAGTCCAGTCCGAGTTCCAGTCCAGTCCAGTTCCAGTCAGGCGTTTTTGAGCCCAGTTCAACTTAAATGGGGAGTCGGAGTCCGTCTTAGCTAATGCGATTGCAAATATTTAAGTTTAAATCAGCTAAAGGTTGTGGGGTTTCTCCTTTTTATCTAACAACTAAATGTGAAGAAACCTTGTGAACAGCTAAGAGAATAATCGCTGTTAAATATTTGTATAATCGTCTGTAGTAACGGCAACCGGCGTCAATGAAAGGTGGTGCTTTTCTTGATAGCGGCGCAGTTCATTTTCAGTTCGAAGCAGAGCAGACCTGCCCAGAGGAGATTTGAGGGGATGAAGGTTTCCAGTTCCAGTCCAGCCTGGGTTCCATCCAGTCCAGTCCAGTTCCAGTCAGGCGTTTTTGAGTCCAGTTGAACTTAAATGGGGAGTCGGATTTTTGTCCTTATAAGATGTGTTCTTTTCCTCAGTCGCCGAATAGCTGACAATTCAAGGCATTCCCAGGAATTTGTACGTGCGGGTATTTTTCCACCTAAGATGTTAAGTTTGTTCATGATGTTATCATCATTTTGGAAATTTTAGTTGAATAAACCTTTAAGTTTGGACAAGGTTTGTGTTCTTCAGAAATTCAAGATTCGAAGTCAGATATATAAAATAACATTAACATAGGTCTTAACGTGAAGAAACAACAATCGCTTTAATTCATTAATAGAGTCGTAAACTCGAGAAGCGTTAATTACCCTTTAATGCTCAAAATAAGATTTCACAGATGGCCTCTTTTCCAGGGTGTACAGCAAAGCCTCCACTAGAGCTTGAACTCAACGTGCTAGGAAATAAGACTTAATTAATTCTTAACTAAACAGAGACAGCTTAATTCTAAGTAGTTACTTTGACTTAAATACCATTCTTACTCATTTGCATTAAACGAGATTCTATAAACACATTCTGGTAGGAAATTCTAAGCTGAAAATAGGATGGACGGGAAAGTAGCTTTAACCCTTAAGTATAGCCGTTCATTTTCTGTTATGTAAACAGAGAGGAGGGGGTCTCTCAGACCGCGCTCTATTTTATGCATTTTAAAATAACGCACTATTGTTATTATATAAGCATTAATAGACTTTGCTTGTTATATTGAAGTAATTTGTTCTTTCTTTTTAAAACTCTAAAATTAATGCATTAAAAATTAATTTTTAAATCACATACGAAAAAGTACGGAACATTTAATCAAATAACTAAAATACACACTACTTACTTGCAAATGCGTATAAACTAAACTATTTAATAAATTTTCCATATACAGAATCTGGATTATATAAATTAATACAAAAAGTATAATATATAAAGAATATTAAAAAAACTGCAGCACATTATTTTAAGCATTTTAAACACAATTTTTGCAAATTGTCTTGGCACATTCATTACTTATTGGATCTTTGCAGCTGAAACATAGACAGGAAGTTTTTCTTCTCAGTCTAGGGGAACAAAGAAAGCATGTTTTACGCTTTTTAAGGGTATCAGTTACATCTGGGCTAGAACAGATTCCGCTGGAAACTCCTAGCACTCTCTGAATGCACATTTTGTTTCTCAGTTCACAGTTGGCTGTTGAAGCTTCCATTCCATACGTGGTTTCACTAATTCTGATGATAAGTCCATCAAAAAATCAGTTTTCCCCCCATTTGGCACTATCTCTTAACGATTAATGTATACATGTGCATTAATAACAATTACATCAAGTAACCTAAAGAATATGGCGATTGGCCATTGCCTTGTTCTTCGGCTTGAAGAATGTTTAGAACATTTTTCATCCAATGCATTTACACCTCCTTTAGTCAAATTTTAAAATGTTATTATTTCTGGTTCCTTAGTTTCAAGGTCTTCTGATTTCGAATGATGCATTGAAGAAATGAGAATAACACTTTTTAAGTTTTGAGGCACATATGAAACGAGAGTCATTCTACCTCTGAATGCATAAAGGGAAGATCCTTCACTTTTGTTATATTTGAAAAAATTCACCTCGTATTTCTCTCTTATTTTTTTTTCATAGTACCGACATATGTCAAACCTCTAAAGTAAAGTTCTTGTACAAGCTCGACACTCAAATAGTAATAATGCCATCTGCCCTTCATGCGAGAGAAAAGTAACTAACGTAAACGCAGAGGTGAGGTCTATATGACAGCATCCTAATTTTAAAAATCATTAAAAAAAAAAAAAAAAAAAAAAAAAAAACTAATGCATAGAGTTTAATAAAAAATTAGGAATAGTTATATTTTATGTCATCTTGAATGTAATGAACAGGAAAAGAATAACTATATCACTTATAAGTAGTTTCTTAGTTCTAAAATATTGGCGCAGTCATACTGACCTCACCTCCGTGTTTAAGGGTTAACTAAAGATAACTGCTAAAAAATTAGGATAAACCTTAAAAGACATTATTTGTAGAGACATTAGGTTTATTTCGAAGCAGGAAAGATGAAAAATGAGCAATGCCCTCACCGGGACTCGAAACACGGACCTCTCGAATACGCGTCGAGCGTGCTGACCACTACACCACGAAGGCATGCTAAGAAGGCGGGAGAAATACCTTACAAAGTATTAAATATATAAACGAAAATCTGAAAGGGTTCAGATTTTAACGTCGCACCTGAGGATTTGATAACGTTTCTCATGCTTTTGCAGAGCTCGTAGTTCACCAATCTGCTCTTCGACTCAATCCAGTTAAAAAAAAAACACATCTTTATTTATTTATTTTTTTTGTTGTTGTTTTTTGTTATTAAACATTACTTTCGTCGCATTTACGTCACATAAAATTCGCCAGTAAAAATCACAAAATTTTTAAAACCAGCATATTTTTAGAATTTCCGACAGTGTGTTAAGTTATACCACGCATTTTTCTAACTTTTGTTTTTTCCAGTCTGCTAAGTATATCATCAATGTTCATTTTTCTTAGCAAGCTGACTTACACAACTTTTTTGTCTTTTTACGATCAACTGGCCTTCGTTCGCCAAGACAAAAGGGCGACATGCCATAAAGACACCAATTTAGATGAAGTTCAGCTTATATCATGAAGAATGCAACCTTATCAAGTCTTTATCTCGGTGCCGCCATCTTTATGAAATGTTTATGAACTCGTCAGGGCGATGGGTCACAAAAATTCACTCCTTTAATACCATAGAGTAAAGAACAGTCTGCCACTGAATTTCTAACGAGCTAATAACGGTTGGTTTTAGATAATGGTTTTAGTACGTTCATCATTAATTTGTTTTATTTTATTTTATTTTTTTTCAAGGAGGGCCGGGTGCAATTAAATATTTTTCTTTTAACGAGGTTACCGTGTCTTGCGGCATGAATCCTACAATTATGATTAATGTTTCATACTGTTACGTTATTTTCTTCCTCCAAGTACGTAAGAGGTTCGTAGATTTGGAGTGAATAACGACGACACTTGATGAAGTATCGAAACACACTTTATATAGCCAATATTAATCAGGACAGCTCCAAAGTCACTTTTTACAGTCGTCGAAGAGCTACTATAAACACGCTGGAACAATCAACGACACAGCCTTCAGGTTATCAAGCTTTAACGGTGGAGACAGCTTCACTGCAAAGCACCAGAGTACGGCGCCCGGCTCTGCTTGGTCGTTCTCCGAACAACACCTACTCTCGAGACTCTCCACGCTACAACTCGCGATGCACTCAACGACATACAAAGCACAGCTGCCGACTCTTCGGTTCAGCCGTTCCCGGAGCTCAGCACACTCTCTATACGATGCACTAACCGCGATACACGAAGAGACTCTTTCGATGGACTCGACGACCCACTCGGCATTCGCTGCCCGGCTGTCAAATCGATCGACTCCGCACAAACTAACTTGACACACTAACTCGCACTCTGCGTAACAGCGAGGTTTATATAGCTTTTGGCTTGTGTTCGAGAACATTCTGGGCTAATCCGGTAAGAATTCGTTCCAGAAGGTTCTCCATCCGTCCATTTCATATCGCCAATTTTGTCGCCAAATGTGGCAACTCTGCCTTTCCATGCCATTTATTGGCAACCCTAAAACTGCTTTGCGTGGAAGTCTATCTTACAGCGCCTGGATATTTCGTAACAATTCGTTTTAAAACCATCGACATCAGATGGAGTCTAGAACTTTCCGCCGTCGCCTTTGGCCGACAGAATGATCAACCTGCAACTGATTCAGCGTGGGTTATTTCGCCTTCAAGTAAAAATAAAATGCGTAATAAAGGTTGCTTACAATACATATAGTTACTTGTTTACAAATATAAGATATAAAGAAATTACGCATAGTTAGAAAATTAGGTCCGTATCAAATACAACAAAATTATTAAAAAAATATCACATATCATAATTATGGGCTAAATCTCCAATATAACAGAAGTCATATTATCATTTCTAAAATTACGCAGATACGGTGTTTGCAAGATTCGCCAATATGTCTTGAAATTTTAATCTGCTAGTTCAGAGAATAACTCATTGCAAGCAGCAAATTCTCATTTTTATGAAATCTTGATTGAAAATTGTAGTATTGTTAGCATATTACTCTCTTAAAATTAAGAGATATAATATAAAATGAGAAACAAGTTCAATTTTTTTAAAATTATATAAAGGCATCTTAAAGGTTGTCTTAAAAATCTGATGTCGACAACACATGACATCCTAGTACGGTAGATTAAATTATACACATTTCTTGTTGCACCTTATTTAAACTAATGTTCTCGAATTATTCTAACTTAATTAACCAATCTTCAAAGCCAGTTAATGATTTGAAAAACTGCATATTTTGAAATTAAACATCCCAGTCAATTTTTGTCGTACGGCAGTTAAACTTCTTACAATTTTACTTTTCCATTACGAGTGCTTAACTCAAATATAAGTATAGGAACCGAGGGACCGCATTAAAAGTTAAATTTCGCTATTTGTCGAAAAATATTATTACTTTTATTTAAAAATTTTACACTGCCAAAACATGAATGTTTTCATCATTTGAAACACTTCTGTAACTGGAAGTATATCACTACGACCAACGATTGCAAAAATAAAGGCCGAGTTAGGGCTTGTGAAACGGGTTAGGCGGTGGGTATAATATAAGACAGTTTTTTAGAGCAAACACTCAACAATAAGCAATATAATCAAGACTTCTTTATTTGGAATATAACCATATTTCTTTATGTTATGTTTGTCAGCGAAATTCTAAGATTTCTTCTAAAGTTTTGTTTTGTTTAACCTGAAAATATAACAATCCTGCACCCAGTGGCTCGATACAACACGCATGGGACACCTTCATAAACATCCCTTGTCATAAGGGTGACATACCCTTATGCAAGTTGGCTGCTGTTCATAAAAAACTTTCATGAGTGTGCCCCGACATAAATTAGGGATTGGTTTATTTGATTACGGGAAACGGCTAGCTGCCTAAGGATAGGGATTCTTTCTTGGAGGACTTTCTATGGGAAAATGGCTTGTAGTAACATTAGACACAAGGAAGACCTCGGAAACGCCCTTGCAGTTGCCCGTTCGTTTGGAATCGAACCTAAGTTGAGCTACCAGCGTTCAGCGAATTTACCACTTAGCCCTTGCCTTAAGTGAACACACGTAAACTGAATACCAGTTTGCGTGAAAAAAGCGTAACAATGTGCACGCTCTTATGCATGTATGATGTGTTCAATTACTAATTAATTAATTAAGCAGGGAAAGAATTAAATCTCCGTCGCGATAATGAAAAACGCTAAATTGTTATGAAGCAAAAAATGTGTGTATTGTGCTGCGCACCTCTTTTTTCTATTGCAGTCGAGTAACAAACATATAACATCTGTTACGGTGAAAGACCGAAATCTGGAGAATGTCGACTTTCACCGGTGAATGTCGTATATACACATAACGTATAGATATAATACATATTATTCACATCTTGTCTCTGTGACACCTTAATAGATATATTTACTTCCAGGATGCCTTATAGGAAAACAACTGGCAAACATCCTGCAAATTCACGCAGGCTAGGCCCAGTATAACAGCGGTAAATGGAATGGATATGTTACCGTGAAAGACCGAAATTGGAGAATGTCGTCGACTTTCACCGGAGAATGTTAACATTCACCAAATACGTTGGTGAAAGATCGAATATTGCACTAAATTCTTGTATATTTGGACCCTCACCGGTGTATGTCGACAATCACAGATATGCTCTGGTGTAAGTCGAAAAGAGAGATCATAAAGTGCCATAATAGTTTAAGTTGTTGCAATAAATAAGATTTGAATCACATAATTTAGTAAGTTTTTTATTACTGTTATTTTATTTTCTCATTTAGAACGTACTGTATGAGTTTTAATGTAATTTAATGTTGTTTTAATGTATGAGTTAAGTAAGTTTTTAACTTCTATTATTTTCCTTTCTCATTTTGAATGTATTGTGTGTTTTAGGTTCTCAAGTTCTTAAGTTCTTATTTCAAGTCTCAAGTGCGTTTATTCGCGACTGAATTACAGAGAAGAAAATATAATATTGTTATATGTTCAACATTCACCATTAGTACATGGTGAATGTCGACATTGACCGGTGTAAGTCAGAAATAAGAGTATTTGGAAAATATTTCGGACACACACCAAGAGACTATGTGAATGTTGACATTCACCGGTGAAAGTCGACATTCTCCAGATTTCGGTCTTTCACCGTAACAAATGTTATATGTTTGTTACTCGACTGCAATAGAAAAAAGAGGTGCGCAGCACAATACACACATTTCTTGCTTCATAACAATTTAGCGTTTTTCATTATCGCGACGGAGATTTAATTCTTTCCCTGCTTAATTAATTAATTAGTAATTGAACACATCATACATGCATAAGAGCGTGCACATTGTTACGCTTTTTTCACGCAAACTGGTATTCAGTTTACGTGTGTTCACTTAAGGCAAGGGCTAAGTGGTAAATTCGCTGAACGCTGGTAGCTCAACTTAGGTTCGATTCCAAACGAACGGGCAACTGCAAGGGCGTTTCCGAAGTCTTCCTTGTGTCTAATGTTACTACAAGCCATTTTCCCATAGAAAGTCCTTCAAGAAAGAATCCCTATCCTTAGGCAGCTAGCCGTTTCCCGTAATCAAATAAACCAATCCCTAATTTATGTCGGGGCACACTTGAAAGTTTTTATGAACAGCAGCCAACTTGCATAAGGGTATGTCACCCTTATGACAAGGGATGTTTATGAAGGTGTCCCATGCGTGTTGTTTCGAGCCACTGGGTGCAGGATTGTTATATTTTCAGGTTAAACAAAACAAAACTTTAGAAAAAATCTTAGAATTTCGCTGACAAACATAACATAAAGAAATATGGTTATATTCCAAATAAAGAAGTCTTGATTATATTACTTATTGTTGAGTGTTTGCTCTAAAAAACTGTCTTAAAAATTTAAAAACAGGTTTAAAATTACTCTTTATCTCGAATTATCACATATTCACAGAAATTCTAGTAAAAAAAGTTACCAAAACATTATGTATTTTCATTTTGGCACGAATGAAAACTAATCGAATAAATAACCTTCAAAATAGTACATTTGTCTAATAAAACCAAAATACAGCAATGACGTAAAATATTACAGCTGCATCTACATCAGGTACACTCCATTGAAACAGCTGGTTTTTGGTACACCTTCGGGCTTACGTAAGTACTAACTGCAGCTCTGATATCCGTTTCTAAATTTATTCCATTGACTACCGATTAAACATGAACTAAATATATGCTGAAACAATCAGCCTCCTAGAATCGAATAGTTACTATGAAAAAATAAAATCGGATTTTTTCCCCATAGTAACTACTAGTATTTCATACTAACTAACACAAATCAACGATTACTATACTTCTTGAAAAACAAATTGAATGAAATAGTTAATAGTTAACACTTTATTTCATACATATTTTGAGGAGTAGAAATTATATATTTAGTCTCTTGACAAGAGATTTAATCTCTTATTTAATCTATCTCTATTTAATTTCTTATTTAATCTCTCTCTCTCTTTTTTAAACATTTTTTACTTCCTTGTACGAAGTAAAGGAAGCATCGTAATTGGGAAAAATTTCGTTTATCAGATTTCAACAGAATATCCATTCTGACCGTTCCCCACTGAATTTTCACTATTTTTTATACATGTCGTCCATACGCAAGGACAGAAAAAAGTCCTCTTTATTCCATAAGGGATTCAATATGAATTTTTTCGCGACGTCCGTCCGTACGTATGTATCTCTAACTCAAAGACGATTAGCCGTAGAACACTGAAATTTTCTATATGGCTCTGCTATATCATCTAATTCTGCATCTCCTTTTTTTTTTTTTTTTATTACAATACGCAGTATCAAAATAATTTATCTACACGCACCCCCCTTGCCTTTATTTTCGCAATCGTTTGTCGTAGTCATATATACTTCCAGTCATAAAAGTATTTTAAATGACGAAAATATTTACGTTCGGACAATATCAATTAAAAAAAAAAAAACATTTTGCACAAATAACGAAATCTAACTTTTAATACGTTCTCCCGGTTCCTATACTTATATTTGGAAAAGTTTTACACTCGTTATAAAAAAATAAAATTATAAGAAGTTTGATTCTCGTACAGCAAAAATTGACCGGAATATTTAATTTCAAAATTTGCAATTTTTGATGCCATTTTCGACATGTCTCGAAGGATCGGTTAATTAAGTTCGAAAAATTCCAAGAAATAATTTTAAATGAAGTGCACCAAAAAAATGTGTAAAATTTAATACGCATTCAAGAAAGTATGAGGCATCCACATCAGATTTTTTCATGCATATTTTCAGAAGCAAAAATTAAGATATTTAATCTGTTGCGTAATTTTTATTTTTACATTTTCATTTTGACACTCAGAATGCAGTTTCTTGCTTCCAATATAAGGGTTCGAGCGAGATTTAACCCCGCGCAATACTGGAAATATTTTCTTTCTATAACAAAAGCTGAGTAGTTCAAGACAATGCAAAAATTATGCATGCTTAAACGATTTAAGAGCGTATTTCGAAAATCATCTTTTATGCATCTTAGTCAATAAATATAGAAGTAAAAAATGCAAAACACAAAATAAAGGAAGAAAATTTTTTAAATCTGAAAGCTTTCAGATTTTATGTTACGTCTAAAGTTTTTTTTTTTTTAAACGTTTTGTGCGTTACCTTTATTTATTAAATAACATGTTCTTCGCACTTAAACCATCAAATTCAGTTTAGCAGCAATGTCGCAAAATAACTTTAAAATGAGCATATCTTTAGAATTTCCGATACAGTCTCGAGCGCTGGAGAAAGAAATTATACAGTGTTGCCATTGCTCGCTTTCAAATCGTTGAAGTGCTACAAAATATGAAATCGATATTTCAAATTCAAATTAGGGCTTCCCCATGCCCATATTCAATGGAAGATTACGTTAATGAAATTTTGATATCTCTAGGTTCCGTTGTTTTATCACAACGCGAGAAACATACATACATTTCTGCACATTCTTCATTGTTTAATTTCTTTAACACAGAGCGATATTATTTGGTGGCAACAATTTTAAAAGAGAAACGGACATTTCAAGTTTTCGACGCAAAATGCCAAAACGAAATCAGTAGCTCTTCTGGGCTAACAATATTTACATGGTATGCAAATGCATGTTGAAAATCATATTGTAAGCAATGTTTTGCAGAAGTCTCATTCAATAGCAGTTGATGGGAAGTTGATAGTACTTCGCATATCATTTTGTTCATGAACTGGAAGCTTTGTGGTCTTTTTTTACATCAACATTTGAAATGGTAAATGAAGGATTATGTTTGTACTGCATTCTGAAATTATTCCAAGGTACTTTTCGTTTGTGATTAAAAAAAGGTTCACGAAAAAAATGCCACATTATTATTAGTAATGCACGCGGAACCGATTTTAACATCAACATCAACACCGTAAATTACTGGTTCTTGCTCCAGCTCTCAAAATAGCCACGTGGAGGAGAATATTCATTCAAAATCAAACTTAGCAGCAACTTTCAGACGACCTTCAAAGGCAGTTAATGAACTTTTGAATTTCCTTCTTGGAGACAGGATCCCAAATAAGAAGTGCTTTGACCGAAAGCCAAGAAATGCAGCGAAAAGTCAAGCAAGAAGTCACTTTTTCAAGTTTTTGGAAGATAAAAAAATAACACTCTAAATTACGAGAATACGTTTCTTATCTAAATAATAGACGAACGATCAATAACTGTCACGCGAATATTAAGTGGAATGAAATAACATCGAAGGGGGAAAAGCAAGAAATTTTCAGTTTGTAATAAGTACATTAGGAAAACGGACTGATTATTGTGTCGTTATAATTCAGATAGTAATGAAAGTATATGTGCCACACAACATATTCATCCAAAAATTGCATCAATTTTCTCTATTTTATTTTTAAATCTTTAGATAAACTGACTGACCTAAAAATACAGTGATTGCGCAATACAAGTAATAATTGTAAATTGCTATCTTAATAAATAATGTAATAATAGCAATAATAGTAAATTGTTATCTCTGTAAACTAATGCAACAATTATAAATATGATTCACGCATAATTTTGAATAGATGGCATATATAAAACAAAACCTATGAAAAAAAATGCTTACAAAATATTATTTAAAAAAAAAAAACTGTCTACGAAAATGACGAAATATTCAACGGACAGAGGCTCCAAAAATAAACACTTTGCAGGATCATCTCCATTTATACCTTTTCTAGGAAAATCTCATTCTTTTTCCAAACGACTACAGCAACGCGAGCATAGCCCTAGATATTATTATTATTAACTATCCCCCCCAGCACAACGATCAGTTTTTAAAACTTTTTATAGATAAATAATATTGATGACGCAAAATTATTTTTTAGACATAAAGAAAAGTTTTAAAGGAAAAAAAGAGAAAGAGATTCAAATGGTTTCATATTTTAAATTTATATTATTTCATATTATCCATTTTTTTGTCTTTTTAGCTTTATTATCAAGCCAAGCATTATTTTTTTCGCACTTACGCCATATATATTTAAACAGGAGACTCAAAATTTTTTACAGCAGCATAGCAGCTTATGTTTAGAATTCCCGATGCAGAGTTAAATATTGCACACATTTTTCTACTTTTTTCGTTCTTTTCATCATATCAATATTCAGTTACCTTAGAAAGACGGCTTATAACAAACAAAACAAAAAAAAAAAAAAAAAAAAAAAAAAAAAAAAAAAATCTTTTGATGCTTTAACTTTATATATTAAATACCACATTCTTTGTACTTAGATATAAAACTTATAAAATTCAGTTCAACAGCAAAATCACAAACCATTAAATACTTAAAAACAGCGTAACTTTAGAATTCCCGAAAGATTATTACAGGTTCATATTTTTATATCCCCCATATTATTTCTTCAAAAACAAGCCGCGCGAAATAGTTACCATAAAAATAAAAAAAGAATATAATGAATTTAATGAGTTCAGCTAGTGTCGTTTCATAAAAATACTGAGTATTTCCGAGTAGAAATATCATCATTTTAATACATGTTTATTTAAATCAATCACATTAAAAAGTAAACTAAAATATTTTTAAGAACTGTGTTTGCTGCTTCTAATTCGGTTCGCTTATAACTGAATAACCTTCCAGGTATTTGAAAGTCTCTTATTAGGCTTTACTGAAAGGCAAAGAAAAATAAAATTACTTTATTTTCGACAGTGGCAACACACTGCTTTCAAATAGCCGAGGTTGTTGGTTAAAAGTTAAAGGTAAATAACTTTACATTTTTCCGAAGGCCAAGTCTCGCGCAATGGAGATAAATGTTTTTATTTCGAACACCGTTGCCACTCCTGGCTTGCAAATCTTTCAGATTTTTAATCAGAAATTCATTATCGTACAAAATATGAAATATATCAAAAACAAATTCGAAAGTCATAATTCGGACTCCGAGATACAAATTTATATTTAAAGCTAAAAACAAACATTAATAATCGATGTGATCATACAGGAGTTCTAAGACAACTACAGTTAAGGTGAGTTTTGACTCCACCCCATATTAATCAGAAAAACGTTAATTTACAGCAGACGTCGTTTAATGTGACCGCGGCTTATATTATCCTTCGGATACTGTTATTGAATTGCTGAAGTCGCGCCTTACTCGAAAGCATACAAAATACATGGCTTATTGTAATAAACAATTCGGTTAATTTATTCAAAATGCTATTGAATCAATTTTTAATAGCGAATTAAATTCTTCAAATAGAGTTAAAATAAATTTTAGAAATTGCCAAATCACTAAAAAATCCCATCAAATAAGGCACTAAGTCAAAGTGTTTAATTTTTACTTGTGCGAAGTAAAGGAAGACGGTATAGTGGTTAAGGAAGCCTACTACGCTACCAAAAAGCCCGGGTTCAAATCTCGGAGAAGGCATGGATGTTTGTAAATGTATACTGTCAGTGCGGCATGGCGGCATTCTAAATACGCGACGAGCCGAAAGTCCTCTCGTATGGATTGGTGGGAGTGGAGAGGGGTGGGAGACCCCTGGATCCCCCCTCAAAATTGGGGGTGGAAAATAGAAGTCCAACCTATCTTCGGAGTATGCTCTGGCAACCATCGTTCCATGTAATATGACAAGACAAGAACAAATAAAGGAAGTATTACAATCGCAGCGTTTTGATTATTTTTTTGCGTGATGTCTGTACATCCGGACAAAATAAAGTGGTTTTCGTTCTAAAACAAAATGGATTCAAAATTGGATTTATATCGTGATGTCTGTACGTACGTACGTATCTTAGTTCAAAAATAATTAGCAACAGAACGTTGACCTTTTTGTATATCAGACTAATCGTGCACCTCCCTTTTTCATTGCAATCGGCATTGCAAAACACACACACCCATCCCCCAACCCGGCTTTTAATTTTGCAATCGATGGTCGTAAATACATAGTTGTAAGAAGTGTTTTAAATATTCATGATTCGGCAATGTCAAATTTTGAAAATATATATATAGTTTTAGATAAATAACAGGATCTAACTAAATGCAGTCAGTCTACCAGATCTTATACTTAATATTTGAAAAAGTTTTATACTCGAGCAGCATATGTACCCAACTATAGAACGCACCATTTTATGAAATGACCTACATTTTGATATATATAACAAATGACCTCTATATTTTGATAAAAACATGATGTTTTTCTATAGCTAGTAACATATGATGCTTACTTACACCATTTTTGTCGATTATGATACACCCAACAATTTCAGAAAAAATTTTTCTTTAATTTTAATTAAAAAAAAAGACAAAAAGATTAAAAAATAGTAATAAAAACAAAGTGTTTTTAAAAATTTTTTCACATACCCCTAATTAAAAAAAATTAATAGATTTATTAAATTTATTTATGGTGTATCATAATCGACAAAAATGGTGTAAGTAAGCAGCATATGTCACTAACTATAGAAAAACATGCTTTTATCAAAATATAGGTCATTTGTTACATTTTGATTGTAAAATAGTGTACCCTATAGTAGTTACATATGCTGCTTACTCGTTATGAAAAAATAAAATAATAAGTTTGAATCCCGTACGACAAAAACTGAACGGCATATTTGATTTCAAAACTTGCAGTGTTTGATATCATTTTCAGCTTGCCTTAAAGGATCGATTATTTAAGTCAGAATAATTCGAGAAAATAGTTTAAATGAAGCACAATACAAATGTGCATAATTTAATAGGCCGTATAAGGATATCACGTGGTATCCACATCAGATTTTTTTTATCACTGCCCGCAGATCAAACTATAGAATGCCTGTCTATTCTTACTTTGAATCTCAAGAATAATAGGGAAACTCTGCAAGTAAGATGGGCACAAAAATCAAAAGAAAATACTACAACAGCATCCGAGAGATCAAAATGATGAAATTGAGAACAGCCCTTTTTTACTCTCAGAAAGGCATAAACAGCCCAATGACATAAAGACTTAAAAAAACACGGCTACTCGCACCATCACGACATTCGGTGAATCAACGTAATCCAAAAAGAATTACATAACAAACAGCATTCAATGTTACAAGAAGAATCAGAGCCGAAACCCTCTTGGGTTAATTAACTTTGAGATCTGCAGCGAAGAGAATTAGCCATGCGCAGGCGTCGCGAACTGGAGCGTAAACAATTTAAAAAAAGGGCTTTAAGCTGAGAATTTCGGAATGAATATGCATGCCAGTCCATTGTATGACTCATTCGGCGTAGGTCGTTTCATGAGTTTAAAAAACCACCATTAATGAACTACACACCCCCAATTACTTGGAGTAATCTTAGAGAAACCAAGTTTACTGGAACAAGGGGTCACAAAGAATCGGCCTGTTAATCCCATCAAATTGGGAAATTTGACAAAAAAATACGGACTTATTTGAATGGACGTGTGAAGTGTTCGTAATCTGATATACTGAAAATAAAATCATTATCGACCAATTAATATTTTTTATAAACTTTACAATACTAACTGTTTTAGGCAGTACTTATGAAGTATAAGAAAAGAAAAAAGATATTGTTGCGTTTTTTTTCACACCAGTTGTTACGTTATTTTCTTCCTTCACGTTCGTACGGGGTTTGTTGATTTGCAGTAAATAATGAGAATACTACTTGATGAAGTATCGAAATACACTTTATTTAGACAGTATCAATCAGGACAGCTCCAAAACACTTTCACAGTCGTCGAAAATCTGCTATGAACAAGCTGGACCAATCAGCGACACGGCCTTCAGGTTATTAGGCTATCACGGTGGACACAGCTTCACCGCAAAGCACCAGAATACAGCTCCCGACTCTGTTCGGTCGTTTTCGGAACTTCACGTACTCTCGAGATTCTCCACGCTACAACTCGCGATGCACTCAACGAGACACAGAGCACGGCTCCCGACTCTTCGGTTCAGTCGTTCCCGGAGCTCAACATGCTCTCTCGACGAGGCACTAACTGCGATACACTAAGAGACTCTTCGATGCACTCGACGACCCACTCGGCACTCGCTGACCGGCTGTCAAGTCGATTGACTCCGCACGGGCTGACTATCTCGCACTCTAGACAAGACACTTCCTAACTGACTGCGGACCAGCAGGGTTTATATAGCTTTCGGCTTGTGTTCGAGAACATTCTGGGCTAAACCGGTAAGAATTCGTTACAGAAGGTTCTCCATCCGTCCATGGTATATCGCCAATTATGCCGCCAAATGTGAAAATCCTGCCTTCCTTTGCCATTTTATGGCAACCCTAAAACTTCTTTGGGGGAAAGCCATCTTAACGCGCCTGTACATTTCGTAACAATATATATATAACGACTTTAATGAGTTCAGATCGTAATTAATAATAATATTTCTTTTAAATATCTTAGTCTGAAAATTAAAAATTTAAAAAAAAATGTAAAGATATATTAAGCCCTGCTGAACAACACACTGGCACATGGAAGTTAAAAACATTTTATTTTTGGTAATGCCAACACGTTTTTTAATAACTGAGTATGTTGTAATTAAATTCCAGGGACAAATGTACTGTATTTTGCCGGACAGCATAATGGTTTTATGCCGCTGAGTTTTCTGGTTAAATTTGAAATATCAATAATCCTACGCTTTGACGAATGGCAACACATTGTTTTTAAATATTCCAATTTGGTAATCAGAAGTTCCTTAAATTCGCACAAAGTGTTAATTAAATCAAAGACTAATTCGAAATTCAAAATTCGGTCTTCCAGGTGCACGTGTTCGGGTGGAAAACTACGTGCGTTCAAAATTTGGTGGCTCAAGATGCTACTGTTTTCCCACTAAGCGAGATTTACATATATGTACAGATTCTTCATCACTTAATAATAAGTCAGGTTAGATTAAGCTATTTGAATGTGGCAACGCCACGAGGGTTATTTGCCAAAGAGGAGAGTGGTCTCCGAGGAGGTTACAAACCGACTCGTATTCACGCCACAATGGGGAAAACCACGAAAAACAACCATGCAACCAGCCCTTCTTCTGAGATTGAACCCAATCCAGGTGAAACTGCCAGTATTCGACAGTCTTAATGGCTCGGCCACTAGTGGGGCCCGTTTTATAGTAGAGATTACTGGATATGCGCTGAAAACAAATCCTATCGTTACGTCTATACCAAAGCACTACAACTACTTGCCGATTAGAATAATTGAAATCTCGATCCATCGTCAGCAGTTTTGATTGCAAAATCTAACAACATACAAATGTGCCTCCACTTAAGAATTATGCTGGAATAAACCCATCGTGATGTCAGTAATTCACATGTAATTCACACGTGGCTTCTGGAATGTTGAACCTCTCAAAACTCTGGATTCCCTAAGCAGCAGGGCTCGTCCGCAGTTTCCTTCCCTTTTATTTCGCCCTATAATCAAGCGACGAACTTGCATCTTACATCGTCTGAATAACATGGTTCCGCTACGTATTCCCCGAAATTTAAATAATGATTACGTTATATTACAGAATCTTCATAATGCTGCATTTTCTACGTCAGGTAGTGTATACATCTTTTCCTGCACTTCATTTACACTTATTTCCTGGAATTATTCCAACTGAATTAACCTATCCCTCAACCTTAAATTTTGGTATTAAATATTCTTTTTTTGTTCAAATCTGATAAGCGAAATTTTTCGCGATTACAGTTCTTCCTTTACTTCGTACAAGGAAGTAAAAATTTTACCCCACCGTTTTAAAGTGCTATTTCGCTCGTTTCTTTTTGTTATCAAAATCGTCCATGACTTTCTGGAAGTTTACTTCATTATTATTCCAGTTGCTCATCTCTAGATCAGTTCTTCCACAGTTACTATACTACATCGCTTACTCTTGTGTGACGTCACTGACTTTTAGTCTGCTCAAACGCAACTGCTCTCTTTCAGCCACTTCTGTAAGTGACATCGATATTGGGAAGAGCCTACTTTTATTTCTCTACTGATCTTCTTCAACAGCACAACATTTATTAAATACCAGATACGCATTTTTAGGTTTTAGGTGTTTCTTAACCGATTTGTATCCCCAAAATTTTCTTTTGCAAAAATTATATACTTCCAGCAACTGTCAGGAAAATTGGAAGTAGAATTACAATATTCAGACTTTCGTTTTAGAGACCGTATTTTAGAATATAGCGTAAAAATTTAACCCGACTGCTCTTCCACCTCTCTGTTTAGTCTCCCTAAGCGGCTAACAGAAATTAAATTTTGAAGTATTTCTCTCTCAGAGAAATCTCTTGAAAATGAAGAAGAGAAATTTCTTGCTTATTTATGTCTTTAGGATCATAATTTAACTGTCATTCGTACTTTCCATTTAAAAGTTATGATGGAATAAAGATGGCATACCAAGAAATTTAAGTCCCTTTGTAATTTCTTTAAATACAATATCTAGTGTAAAAACAATTATTTCCTAAATTCAGCTCTGTACCAAAATTCCGCATTTCGCCAATGACGGAGTTCGTGCGATAGGCCGAATATCGGTAGTTTGACCTAGAGTCAAATCCCAACAACAGACCGGTTGCCTTATATAGTTTATTTTACGCGTAACATACGGTACGTAACGTTTCTATTCACGTATGCATGATGTGAATACGAGCCAGTGTTCCTTTCGTAACGTCAATATCAGCCAGTTTCCACTTTTTAAGCTCTGCGCGAAGAATTTTAGTTCTCCATGAAGGACTTCCCGCCCCTTAAACATAACCGAAGTGAATTTTGCTATAGTCCAATAAATCTCAGACTGTGTACTCCAGAGATCCATATAAGTTAACCCTATAACATATTTCACATGGAAAATGCCATCCGGGGCGGAGCACACACCACTTAGCTATGCCACTGCTTCAATTACTAGTCTCTAAACACCTGATAAAGCACAAAACAAACTCAGGTTAGATAAGTGCAGGTAAAGCTTTTAGAGATAAATATTTTATCAACTGATTCCCCGCAAAAAAGGCAGAATGCACACGCTTACGCGCTTCGGTTAAGCCAAAAGATGTAGGATAGCCTAAGGCCCTAAATCAACTTGAAAGCATCTTTATAAGCTGATTTTCTGTTAATTTTCTTTTTCCTTTAAAGAATGCAGTATGTCTGAGGTGTCTTCAGAATGATGATAAATAGGTAAAGATCAGAGCAATTAGCCAAGAAAAGACCTTCACAGGGAAAAGGAATCATTTATATAATTAGCATCTCCCACTCAAGAGTGTTTCAGCCTACTGAACCAACCACGATAACTGATTACAAAGATTATAAATGATTACTTCAATTACTCAGGAATCGATTTATTAGGAACACTGAAAAGCTTTCAGTTAAAGATAACAGCACTGTAAGGATAATGAAAATCTGAATCAATGAGCTGGATCACGGAAATGAATCATGGAAATAAACCTTAATGACCCAGAAAAAAATGGGAGAAATAAAATAAAAATTCTTAAGGAATATCACACTTGATAAGTTTCTTCAAATAATATAAATTCAACGGTTCTGACATAAGATAGAGTTACTTAACTTTATGTTAAAAAGAGAAAACATTTATTCCTGCTGAAGTGATGTGGCGGTACATGTCTGGTTTCGAATGACCACGCTACTCTCTCGGCAAAATTAGCATTTCACTAAATTAAATTTCTTTGTTGAAAATACAATTGTCAATTAGATGGCGATTCTTATTTGCGTCAAAAATGGTTATATAAATAAAATGTCTCATGTGGACACCACGACTTCCTTGCGCGGACTATTAAATTATAAACATTTTTTGCTGCATTTCATTTAAACTTCTCTAATTTCATTACAGATATATTTCTCATTCAATCAATTTAGTTCTCACTTCGTGCCAAGGCAAAAATACATAAAAACTCAAAACATCTTCATTAAAAACTGTAAAATACAGGAAAACACAAAACACCAAATACAGTTAAAAATAGTAAAGAAATAATTTTAACAATAAAAATTACAATTTCTACGCGGAAACAACCAACTTGGCCAGCGTGCATGAAGACAGATTCTTCGGTGCACAAACTAAAAGTTTACTTTTGGTCCCATTTGGCGAAAAGACACTTAACTATGTGCAGAAAATAACTTAATTTACTATTCTACTAAGAGTTTGAAATGTAAACAAAAAAGGACTTCGTTAGACTTAGTGGAACTTAAAAAATTTTTTAATTAGTGATGATTCTACAACTATTGCATGCAGATTAACTAAAGGCATGAAACCCTAACCACAACATAATAACAATAGAATTCAACCACTTTTAAAGGAGGTGCAGAACTACATGTTATAGCAGTCCCATATACAAAACGTCGACGCTCTCCGGGTAATCATTCTTGACTTATGCGAGATACATGCATATATACGTATAGAGGTCACACACACACACACACACACACACACAAAAAAAAAAAAAAAAAAAAAAAAAAAAAAAAAAAAACTCTGCTGAATCCCTTTTTCAATCAGTTTTGGTAAAAAGAGCCCTTTATACTGTCCTTATATACAGATGTCACGCAAAAACATGGTTTAAATGGATTCGAGAGCGGTCAAAATGGATATTTTGATTGAAATATGATATCCGAAATTTTTCGCGTACGTGCAAGGAAGTGAAAAATTAAATTATAATGCTGTTAATACGTTCAGCCTGCGTAATCTCATAAAAATGTTTAATTTTTCTAATGAAACATAAGATGATCTGAATCCGTTTTTATTAAAACCAATCAAATAAAAAGGTAAAAGCATATACTTAACAATTGCATTTAAATCAGTTAGTTTGTTATTTAATAAGAGATTGTCTTACGCTTTACTGAATGACAAAATGCAGACGCCTTGAAGATAAAAATTATTTCATTTCAGGGAATGGCAGCACATTGTTTTTAAAAGCTGAGTTTGCTAATAAAAACTGAAAGATTTTCCGAATGGTAAGTCTAGCGTTCTGGACATAAAAACGTTTTATTTCGAGCACAGTGTTAACTGTGCTCGAAACTCACAGTTAATTCTCAGTCAAACTCACAGTCAAACTAACTGCTAGCTGTTAAAGCGCTGCGTTTGTTAATAAAAAATTCATTAAATTCGCACAGAATATGAAGGAATTTAAAAAAAATCGAAATTCAAAATCTAGACTTAGCACATGTTCTAGTGGAGGGTTATGTGTGCTTGAAATATGGAGGCTCTAGGTTCCGCCGATTTTTCCCAGTGCGAAGGACATACATTTATGCGTATATATTCTTCATATTTAATAATAGTGATATAGATTACACACAAATAACATGTAAAAAATACAGATTGTACTGGCACAAATATGATAGCCTCAGATACAATACGATATTAAATTCTTATTTCCTTGTACGGAGTAATGAAAATACTGTAACCGCGACTTCGCCAAACGTGTACATATTTATTCCCACCCTGTTGCCTGGCTTGGTTAGCTCAGAATTTTTATTCATATATGTTGGTAAATTGTGCGTTTTGTGCTTTAAAAGTGGTTGAAACATGTTGTTCTTATGTTCCGGTTAAGAATTTTATGCCTTAATTAACCTGCATGCAAAAGTTGTAGAATTATAAACAATTTAAAAGTGGCGCTGAGCCTAATGAGACCGGCGTTTGCTTATATTTGAAACTCTTAATATAATAGTGAATTAACTAGTTAGTGCACCAATTTCAGCGTCTTTTTGAATGGTGTGACCAACTTCATTGTCTTTTTAGCTACTGTGACGAAAAGTTAAACTTTCAATTTTGGGCATAAAAAATTTGATGTTCCTGCTCATTGTCCGTTTGTTTTTATGTACAAACTAATTTCAATTGTTAAAAAAAAAATTTTTTTTTTCTTTCACCGTTTCTAATTTTATTTGGTATTTTAGGTTTTTCTGTATTTTACAATTTTTAAGGATGATGCCTTGAATTTTTATGAGTTTTCTGCCTTGCAGCAAAATGCGAATTGAATTGATCGTATGAGAAATATATCTGTAATGTCAAGGAAATAAGTTTAAATCAAGTGCACCAAAAATTGCGCATTAATTTAATAAGCTGAACAAGGAAGTCATGTGATGTCCTAATGAGATTTTTGAAAAGTAGTTCGTACAATTTTTATAAAACTTGGCACTTTGGCATAATGTGAGTTGTAGAAAGAAAATATGAAAATAATAAATAAATAAATAAATAAATAAAATTGTCATTTTAGAAAAAGTCGTATTTTCTATCGAAATACAGATGTTAGAAAAATGTTGTATATAAGTCTAACATATATCCTAAGTCACTCTTTAGAGACACGAAAAATGCAACATTTCGTCAATCGGCCCAGTAAATAAATAATATAAAATAAATAAATAATATAATAAATAAGTTAAAAAATAATATAACTAGGTAAATAAATATTATAAAATAAATAAATAATAAATTATGCCTCTTGATTTTTTTTAATAAACTAGTATACGTACCTCTAGGTTCATCTCATATGTCGTTCATTATATATGGACACAAATTGTGCCTTATTTCAATTAAAAATAAAAACTTACCAAGCAGAAGAAAATTCGAAAAATTACACTTACCTGAAAAGAAAAAAAGAAAACAATAAATTACATGAAAAAATAGTTGCAAAAACAAAAACTGGGAATATCACCTCGAATATAATATCTTTACACTCTTCTAAAAAATGCTATTGCAAAATATATTAAACTTAGTTCATAATTTTTCTATGATCGTTTCATTTTGCAACAGATGAAGAAATTTTGATATTTAATGTTTCTTTTAATATATTTCAGTATTCAACATTCTTTAAATAATTTCTTTGTTATTAACTGAAATCCACCATACTTGATTATCACCAAAAAAGATTTTCTCATCGTTAAACACACAAAAAAGACATGTACTTACGTATTAACGCAACCATATTGGCGTGATTTGGCGAATCTTTATGGACGAAAAGGTAAAAGTTACTTATCAGGTGCAAGACGAGGTTTTTTTGCGACTTTAAAAAAAAAAAAAAAAAAAAAAAAAAAAAAAAAAAAAAACTCGATTTTTTGTAAGTACGTAAACATGATCATTTAAATATAGATTTTAATTATTAAATAAGGATTATCTGGTACATAAATAAATTTATATATATATATAAAATTCTTTTGCTCTGTACTTCCCGTGTACCTCGCAATCTGTTTTCATTAAGAAACTTCAGATAACTGCACAAACGTGCCATCACCCAAAACCTCTGCTATACTAGCAAGTTATTCTGTCAAAATTACTGTTACTTTTAGAGATTTTGCAACAAAACACTTTATTCTTGCAGAAATTTTTCCGCAACTTTTTTTTTATTGCTCACAAATTTCATAAACAAATATTTTAAAATTGAATTTAATGCTTAAAATATGAAAATTTGTTTATAAAAATGGTTGGAAAACAATAAAAAAATGCATACAAAAATGGAGACGTTGCTTGACTGGATTATATTCATGGTTGCCCAAGAATGTTTATGCATGGGTATGCCTGCCAGAATTTGGCATATTCTGCTAATATGGTAAGTTCTACTACTATGATAATACGTAAGTACCTAAAGACAATTATCTAAATCTAAAATATGCAGAATGTGCGAAAAAAACTAGCGGTCCTATATTATCTTAAATCGTTTCTCGATCATCTAAGTAAAAAATTTCTCAATATAAGATACAGGATTTTATGAGAATAGTTTCCAGATAGTCTAAAATTCCTTGAATAAAAAGACCACATGAATTCTTTGTACACAGTTATACACATTTTTTGCTGCACATCATTTACACTTTATTTCCTCGAATTAGTTTAATTCACTTAACCGATCTCTTTAGGCAAGTTAAAAATGACACCCAAAATCGCAAATTTTGAAATTAAATATCGCAGTCAATTTTTGCTTCAAGGTTCTTAAAATTTTATTTTTTATAATGAGACTAAAAATTTCCTAAGTATAGGAACCGGCAGACCGCACAAAAAGTTAGATTTCGTTATTAAATTCCTACTATTAGCTCACACTCTTCCTATACCTTATTCAAATTTTCAATCGTTAATAAAATACTTTTTATTCATCCACTCAAGTTCAAATAGATTTTTTTTTTAACTTGTAGTGGATGACACTTGATGATAATGCAAGTTTTTCACACATTAAAAATTTTTCTTTGTTGACTTGACTTTTTTTATATTATTATTATTATATATATATATTACTTGTTTTTCCGAAGTTGACTCCCTCTCCTTTCTCTCCCAAAATATGAGCTTACCAAAACATGAATATTTTCGTCATTTAAAAACTTCTGTAATAGCAAGTATATGCCTACTACCATCAACGATTGCGAATATAAAGGCCGGGTCAGGGGTGTATATACATACATATTGTTGCGTGCGTACGGATTCGTAAAAGATTGAATGTACAAGTCCGATAAAAGGTCAACAAAATTTATTCTTATCACAAGAAATAAATCAAAATACTGAAATTTTTCCTCACAGATATTCGCACAAATTCACAATATCACACACTAGTTATATTTTAAACTACTAAAACCTTAAATAGAACACAATTCAAGTACAGAGAACGCTAATCCGATCTCACCGCGAATTCGCTACAGTCAACAACAAAAAATAAGTAAACAACTGAACTGAGATGTTTTTCTCCGGCTTTTATAAGTTTTATAATCAGTCACGTGAAGCTTCTCGTAATTTCTCGAGGTTTCTAGAAAGCTAAAGAGCAGAATTATAGTTACAGCTAACAACTGCATTATTTCAATTTAAATATAAGTTACGAGATATCTATTTATTAAATGCGGGTGCTTCCACGCGCTGCATTGCACGGGGAAATGAACAATTTTAATTACAATTCTACTAAAAATAGCTAACTAAATACAAAAACTGCAACAATATATATTTTAAAATAAGATAAATACGATCTTATTTTGTGTGTAAGATAAGTAACGTCGATTAAAGTAATAGCTCCTTAATTTCCTCTCTCTATTTTAAAAATAGTAAATGCCGTTTCCTGCGCTGCGCCATGTCTAGATCAATCCATAGCATGTAATTTGCATAACGCTGGTGACGTAGCAAATTCGGAAATTAAACGAAAACTTCCTCTTAATAGGCTGCCTACTATGCAGCTCTTATAAAAATAAATTAGGCTATTTTTCATCGGTACAGGATTGAAAATTATGCTCGAAATGCGTGTTAGAAAATTATTATCCCTTCTGCCTTTTCATGATAACTTTCATATTACAAATTTATATTTTTCTTGATAATTGAATTATCTTATTTGGGTAAGGTAATTAAAATTTTTGAATTATTTTGAGAATGAAATAAATATGAATGTAAATACAAAAGAAATGATTTTGAAAAACTAGTAAAGAACATGATACATAATGTTGAAATTGATGAATAATTATAAGGAAAGATGGAATATGTTAAAATGCACTTTGAAGGCTCCCACCTTTTTTTTTTTTTTTTTTTTTTCACATATAGTTGTTTTTATTTTACTTTTTTTACATATACAATGTAGAGAAGTTTGAATTTTTTTAAATACAATGGAATGTGAATTTATTTGTTTTATATATAACGGAACGTTTTAGTGCAGTTCTCAAAGGCCAGTTGCCTTACATAAGGAACGGAGGTTTTTTGAAATAACTGCGACAGCATCCATTGACCATTAGTGCAGAACATACCATACAGCCAAAGCGGGTATGCCCAAACTGATGGATATGTTTGTATTTGGAGAAATCTGTAGTGTCTTCTAGTTTTGTTATAAAACTTTGAAATTTGTTGTGATTATTTAAAATAAATAATGCGAGTATAAAATTTTTATATTTGTGATATTGTGTGAAAACTACTGAAACTCCTTCCCTGAAAAAGATATAATAATAAAGTCCCCCCCCCGCTACAAAACATCATGATGGTTAAGTGCAGCTTTTCCAAAGCACTTACTGCCGTTCAACGACCTACGTCAAAGAAAATTAATTGCTTCAATCCATTACAGCCAAGCAAGATATTACATAACATTACATTTGGAGTAAGGACACATAGTAATCGCTTATTCGGTTCGTCAGGAACCAGAAACACCGTCAAAATTTGAAACTATGGAAAAACCAGCTATGCTGTTTTAGCTTCCATTTGCATTCTAGTTGTTATCAAAGCCACTTAAAGGACTATATAATCACCTGTGAAAGCGCGTACGTGTAAATAATGGATTACTACACTTAAACGAAACAGAAAAATAGTATTAGCAATGATTCACTTCTTAAAATCGCAGACTCGGGGGTCTATGACCTCCTCTTTTTTTTAAATGCAATCGCTTTATTGTAAGAAATAAAATATAATAATAATAACGGTTTTTATACAATAAGCTGCTTTAAAATGGATATTATAATTAATGCGCTAAAAGGAGAAAAATAATTTATCATGTAATTCAATAAAAATAATATATTAAATAATTACATTCACAGAATCTACAAATATCAACTTTTAGATTTCAGGCAGAAAATAAGCATAAATTTAATTCACTTCATAAATTTTGTTTTGCTATTTTTTTTTTTTCTCACCCTTCTCCGCTCTCTCTCTCTCTCTCTCTCTCTTTTTTTTAATTGCGGCCCGTCAGCTACTTTCAGAAGGTAGACCCAGGTGCAATTTGAGTCTGCGAACATTGTTGTATATTATAGAAAAAGGTATTAGAGGGTCGATGAAGAAAACGATTCTTTTAAAGGAGTTCGATGCAAGAAAAAGGTTGGGAATCCCTGGTCTTATCCATCTCATTAATGCGAGTACCAAAAATTACTTAATTTTTAGGTAATTAAATAACTGCCATCCGAAAGCTAATAATCTTGAATTATTAAAAACGAATATAAATTTTCTTCCATAAACTTAATGCGAATGTAAAATTAAGCGTACTTTCCCGTCTGTACGAGTTCCCAATAAATTGAACGAGCACAGAACCGACGATAACTTGATAAAATTTATTTTTCCAAAAGAAACACCTTACAGTTCTGGAACTTTCCACAAAAATACTCGAGCAGCTAGCTCTTCTTAATACGACAGATAAACAGACAGTAGTAACAACACATGTTAAATACAAGGCAATTTACAAAGCCTTAATGCGTAAGCTCGCCGAGTCATCTGTCAATCTTTTCAGCTAAACTCTAAACTAACTAAACTGATACTCTCTCTGGCTCATACGGTTTCTCCCCTGACCGCCTAGAAATTTCCATTAGGACCGGCTTCTCGAAATGGCTGGAAAGCGCACACAGCTACAATTACATAGGAAACGGACCAAAATTTCGCCAAGCCTCAATGTTAAACGAACATGCCCCTGTTACATTATTTTTCCAGCACAGCTTCCCATTTTTTTAAAGACCTTTCATGTTACAATATACAAGAAATACTATTACTTGCATATGATTCCTATAATATTTTACGTATTATTTACACATATACAGTATTCATAACAATATTTTAATTAGTTTTACTTTAAAAATATAAGTATACTTCTAGCAACACGTTAAAAATAGTTCTTTTGGAAGAGAATGAGAATAAAGTTGTCTATAGAATATTTTAGTTTATAAAAATAGTCCCCAGCTAATAATTTAAAAAAAAAAAGCTTCAGAAACGCTGCATTAAATAAATTTCTAAAATAAACCTCCATGGGAGTTACATTAAGTTATGACCTAGCAAGCAATGCAAGGCAAACTGATTACAAGAACTGATGCCGTTAGCAACAGGCGATAAGAGTTATGCAGATAGGGCAAAATAAGGTTGCAATCGGTTTTCAACTTTTTGTCTCCCACCCACACAGGGCGGTCTGAGGTCTCCAGAGAACAACAAAGTGATAGGAAAAGAATGAAAGAAAACTTAACAAAAAGATGTGGGAGCTATACCACTGGACCATCACAGATAAAGGAAACAGAGGTAAAAATAAAGAAGCAAGCTTCTCACGTGTACTTCCAACTCTACCAACCTCCGCAATTTTGCAAAAGAAAAACGAAATGCATTAAAAAAAAAAAAAAAACATTCCCCAAAAGGGCGAGAATATCATCAAGGAAGTTCTAACCTTGAACGAAGAGCTAACTTTACGTAAAAGATTATTGAACGAATCCAAGGACGAAGACGAGAAGGACATAATCGAATTCGCAAGCGCCGAGAGCTATGAGCCTTGAATAAATTTAGCAAGCCAGAGAAAATAAAATTACCCAATCTACAGACTACGCTTTCTTAAGCAATACAAAACATACGATACTTTTCTTCAATCACATAAGCATCATTATACCCTCATTTTGGTATCTCTCAGGTACCTGGTAAATTTCTTCTTTAAAAGGATCATTTGATTCATTAGTAAAGCAATCTGGCTATTCAGAGAACTTGATGTGCCGATAATCCGAGGGGTTAACAATATGGTGAATATGAAGGGTGGTGACATAAAACACCCCAGACATACCCAGGCTTTGTCTGACATTCATCGATATGTGGGCCGAGCATTGTCGTAATGGAAGACAACAGCTCGAAGACTGATCGTTTTTGGGCGCCGTGTTTCGATTTCTGCTTTTAATACTGCCATTTGGGAACAAAATTTTTCCTTTTCCCTTTGGGAATTTTTTCCAAAATTTTCATTTGGAGCATTGTCCCTGATTTGGCGGCAACAACTCCTAATACACCACTTCTTTCTAGTCCCACCATATACAAAAGCACTATTTATTGAGAAGCACCTCTCCTCTCTACACTACTAAAGGACATTCTTTTGGCTTATTTCATGACCTTTTTCTTCCAATATTATTGTAGAGTATCCATTTCTTATCTTTACATATCGGCCATTTAAAAAGAAAAAAAAAAAAAAAAAGCTTCCTTATTGGGTTTATTCAGAGGGTGTTTATACAATTTTAAGAGTATTCCGAGGTCGTTTCGTTAATGTTGAAAATGTAAAGCGTATTTTCTTTTTCTGGACTACAAATCTTCATCGTGATTTGAATGATAAAAGTGATTTCGTTAAATTTTCCTTCTTCTTCCACTCCATCCATCGTGATGGGTTTGCGTTTAGAAAGAGCTCCTATTAGAAGAGACCAAAGGCACAGTAGTCCATAAGTGAAACAGCAGGGGACTTCGCAGGTTTGGTTTGGTTTACTGAAATTACAGCGAAGCACACCACAGCTAAACGCCCAGGCAACCAGTCCGTTCTCCTAAATTAGAACACAGGTTAGAACTACAAGTGTTCAGTGACTTTACCGCTCGACTTTGCAGGAATACGTTAAAATGGTATACTTGTATCAATCTTCATATTTTCAAGGAGCTCAGTCGTATATTTGGATTTGCTAAAAAATTTGTGTTCTATGTCATCCGATGATACAATGAGTAAAATTCTGAGATTTTTAGTTTGTTTAACTACGATATGCGCACAAAATTTTTCCAACATTAAATTAAAACAAGTAATATATATAAAAATAAATTAAATTCCTACTTAGGTCAACGAATAAAAATTTTATTTCATTTAATTTTTATTAACGTAATTTAGCTACTAATTTATGAAGCTGATGGTGGTCCATAATTTCTCATTCTACCCATCTCTTGCAATGCTTCATTATTGCAAGAAACCTTTCCAGTGAGTTTCAAACAGTCCAGTTCTTCAATTAATAAACTAACGATTTCACATGACTCAAGCGACATATGCTTGACCTCGTGCGAAGAGTTTTCATACGAAGTTTTTCTTGGCGCTTATGTTTTTCTTTCTCTAATTGTCGCTTGCGTTGTGTTGTACTTTCTTTTCGCATTCTCCGTTGATGAAGCAAGGGACATTTTAAAGGGCTATATTTTAAACATACATTACTATCACGTTAACATAGAAATATGGGGAGAATTTTTGCTATATAATGGGACATTACATCCGCTTCATCCAGCTTTATAAAGCTATAATTCTTTCATTCCATACACTTCAAAAAGCTCTAGAACTCCGTCTTACTGTTGTTATTGATTTTTGTTAAATACTACAATCCCATTTATCGCAATCAAATTTATAAGTTGTAAGTTGTTATAAAATTAAATTTTACAGCACGTGAGAATTCCTAATAAACGATCATTATTTGTAAATCTTATAATATATTTAAAAAAACAGCCTATCTTTAGTTCCGATAAACAGGAATAAATAAGTAGGAATTGACTTTACTATATGAAAAAACTGTATTAACATCAAGTGTCATCCACTACAAGTTTAAAAAAATGTATCTGAACTTAAGTAGATGAACAAAAAGTATTTTATTAAAAACTGAAAATTTGGACAAGATATAGGGACAGTGTGAGCTAATAGGAGGAATTTAAAAAAGTCTAAATCGAATTTTAGAAAATTCGCTCCAGTACATTGTACTGCCCCCCACTAATAGTATGTGTATGAAATTTGAACACGATAGCTGTTCAAAGTGCAGGATTTATGTATAACCTACACTGGTGTGCAAAAATTAAGGACGAGACGGTTTTTTCAATATAACTTTGTACAAAAGCTTTCCAAATCAACACATTTAATACCGTAAGATTCCCAATACGTAAGGACATGAGTAATGTAAGCAACACTTACTAAAAGAGAAATCAGAGGGATAAAAAGAAGCTTTATTCAAAAAGTAGCATGGAGCGCAATGCGACTGAAGGCCGAAACATCCCTGTGATGGGTGTTCAGCAAGAAACATTCGGTCTTTAATAGGGAATATGATCTTCCCTGACTGCTAGGCAGGTTTCACAGCGACTGCCCATGCTGAGAATGAGGGTGTCAATGAGTTGTTGAGGCATTGCTGCCCATTCCTCTTGCAGCGCCAATCGAAGCTCCGGAATCGTTACTGATGGTAAGGTACGAGCTGCCAAGCGTCTGCCTAGAAAATCCCATACATGCTCGATGGGACTGAGATCCGGAGATCGTGCCGGCCAATCCATACGTTCAATATCCTCACTCTCTAAGAGCTGTTCGGCAACTACTGTGCGATGACATGGTGCATTGTCGTCCATGAAAAAGAACTGCGGACCCATAGCGCCTCTAAAAAGACGCATAACGGGTCCCGTTGCCTGAACCTGCGTCGAAGATGTGAAGGTCTGTACGACTACCAAGCATGATGCCTCCCCAAACGAAAACTCCGCCACCTCCATACCTGTCCCTTTCAATGATGTTTGAGGGATGATTACGGCTTCCCCGCTCTCTCCAGATGAGTATGCGATGAGAATCGCTACTCAGACTGAATCTGCTCTCATCTGTAAAGAGTACTCGTCCCCATTCATCGTCTCTCCAATTCCGGTGTTCCCGGCACCACAGAGAACGCCTTTTCCGATGGGCAGGCGTTAGAGGTACACACCGTACAGGGCGTCGTGCAAACAGACCACCACCGTGCAGTCTTCTGGCCACGGTAAAACGCGATATCGGTCGTCCAGTCGCCTGTGTCGTGTGTCTAGCGATTTCTCCCGCTGTCTGCCGCCTGTTTCTTCTGGCCTGTAAGGCAATATACCGGTCATCTGCGGGTGTGGTTCCTCGTAGACGACCACTAAGTTTGAAATTGTCTTCCTGTACTTTGAAATTGCTCGAGCAATTCCGAACTCTGCAGCCACACTTGTCACACTGCGGCCTTCCTCCAACTTCCCAATGATTCGACCTCGGGTAAAAGCATCCAGATGTCGTCTAACAGATTGATTATTCGCCACTTCTTGCTGAGGCAGCAACTCGGTGTGATTTTAACTGCTATACGGCGTGCAATCTCTTTGCCAGAAATACTGATCTTACACCGATAACATGCTTTATACTACTCAGACACTCCCCCATTACGTCTACCTGCATATCTGCGCATGTGCTACCGTACATCACTTTACTTAATCTCCTGATTGGTCTTTCTGTCCGCTCTGCCTCTTCGTTCAGCTGATATGCTAATTTTTCGACTTCGTCCTTAATTTTTGCACACCAGTGTACACAAGCTATAGCTTAGGGCCCCGCTTGCATAATTCACAAGTGCACATCAATACAGCCACTGAGGGAGGGGTTTTAATGTATAAATTTCGAAAATTTCCATTTTGAAAATGGACCAGTGAGCTTCTATTACTCTTGTGACTTTGAAACTTAGCATGTGAGCGTATGTTGTTGTTTACGTTTTATTTCGCATTTGTTTCGCCGTTATAAATACATGGCGTATAAATGCTTCTATCATTCAGTAGAGAATCTTGTAGTGCTTTCGTTTTATACGTTTATTTAATCGTCAAAATTTCACGTTCGCGAAACTTAACACGTACACATATTCAGATTAAAGTTCGTGGCATATTGTCGTTCTTTATATCGAGAAAAATGACTCGAGCTACAATGTGCCTCAAATGTTATGCATTTACTAACACCTATCGATTAAGAGAATTCAAGTTTATAATTTTTTTTTTTTTTTTTTTCATTGAGCTGAGAATAATGAATCTAGTATTTTCTTATTACAATACTTGCATTCCTTTGATTTTGAAAGTGTAAGATTCAAAATATGTATTGTTAATGACCTGATTGCACCTATCGTTAACATTGAAATTATGTATGAATAAATTAACTATATTCTTTATGAATAAGATAAATTCATTCTGTTTGAAGAGTGTTTCTTGCGTAAGCAATACATTCAAGAGTGAACAGTTATTAATGTGAAATTTAGCAGACTAAATGGGTACGAATGCAAATTAAGAAATTTCACTTTCAATAAAACTGTGCATTGGCTATTATTGTAGAACATCTTTTTCATATAGACTGCAATAAGAAATGCTAAAACTTCTACTGTTTATATATATAACAATGCTTCTAATTCGCACAGAAAATTTTCACAAAAAATCCACGACGCCTGTGTACCAAAATTGAAATTTGTACAAAATTGAAAATTGTGTACCAAAATATTTTCAAATATTTTGCTTAAAACGCGGCAAAGGTCATGTTAAATGACAGAAGTAGTACTGGAAGCCCGTTGGCCTTTTCTAGAAGTCACGCCTTGAGTGGCGATACAGATGTGCACTTCTGAAATACGCCCCCGTTTTTAGGGGCTCCCTAAAAAACCCTCTAGGTGTCCGAAAATCATATTTGGCACTGACATATAATATCTGGACTTGTAAAGGGTCGCATATCTCAAATAGCTTAGAACTTTATCATGACTAAATCCGGCCCTGGCTGTTCAGGAAGTAATTAAAAATCGATGACAATCTTTTGAGCGAGTAACCTCACGAGTAAGCTAAATAAAATCTTACAAAAATTTCGACATTATATTTTCAACATTTGTTGTCACACAGTTTTTGAGAACCGGAAAACCGCTGACAGCATCAGATCAAACATGATTCATACAATCAAGTAGAATTTACAAAGATTACATGATGCTCCGAGTTGATCATTATCGAGATAACAGAAAATGTTTTGAAGAGTGTGGAAAAAGATCGATGGATGGCTTCGCGCTAGCGCGGAGATCGAGTCGTCTTTTTCCAGAGGTACTGGACTGTGCAGTTGTTTTAACGTCAGTGACGCGAAACTTGCAATGTTCCGAAAAATGATACCGATACTCGAAACGATCCAATTCGAACAGAGCCACGGACCTAGAAGTTTCAACTTCCAAAATGGTCCTTTTTTGTAACAGCTCTTTTAACAAAAACAACTGAACAACTCTTTCCACTACATGTATCAATTTATAGTACCAACAAAATCGGCAACGTTAAGGAATTTGAAAAGGAACTTCTTTTCAAATTAAGTACATTATGGCAATGTGACGAAATGCACTGCATCAAATATAGAAGATAAATGGATAAAGAAGCTTGTTCATATGGAAGAATAACAACCTTATGAAAAAAGGAAGACCGTTTTGGATACAATTAATGCAGAATTAGTCTTTCAAATGTCAGTGGAAAGGCCTACACACTTTTGGAACGTATTAACGGAGATGAAAGAACATTGAACAGAGCGTTTCGATTTTTGACGAGCCGTGATAATGTCGTCTGTTGCTGCATAGATATTGAGAGTGGCGCAAAAGTTGCTTCACGATTTTTAATTTCAGTATTATTTCTGGAATTAATATTTATCGAGATTCTCTTTTTTAGGTTAAAACAAATACTTGGGAATTTCGATATGGAGCGATAACACGCCTGCAGAAAGGACGAAGATCGTAACATTTTATTTGGAAAAAGAAAAAAGCATTCTTTCTGCTCAGAAGAACTTTCGACGATATTTTAATGTCAGATATGCTCCTTCTAACCATACGATATTGCAACCTCCAGCCAAATTTTAAGAGACAGGATCAGTAGGAGACCCAAGGAGGGCAGCCTACTGTTCCTAAAAAACAAAAAGAGCTCATTATTTTTCATTGCCAAATGGTACAACATTTGTTAGACATCATTTTTTCTAAATAAATACTTCAAGAAACATACTTTGTATTATGAGTAACTAAATATAAATTAATTTTCATATACTTTTTTTAATTTAAAATCGTTAAGGTACTTCTGCAACCCCCGTGTACATGATCCGTAAAAGAAATGCATATGCACATTAACAAAAGAAAATTCTTTATTGTGGATTAGTATTAATTATAAGTTAATTTCTTTTTACAATTAATTATAAGATCTGATAAAAAAAACCGGCAGAGTAGGCAACCACGTTGCATGACTCCGATTTTCTTAGTGCAAGTTACCTTGAATGTATAATATACTTATACATTAAAACTACACTACTAAGCGCTACTACAGCAGCATACAGAAAATGAAGGTAATTAAAAAGTATACACCATGTCGACATAGCCCTTACCCGAACTTTTATTTCCGCTAATCGTAGACTTATACTTCCAATTATAAAAGTGATTTAAATGATACAAGGATTGATGTTTTAGCATTTTAAATAAAAATCGGATGTAGACACCACATAACTTCCTTGTAAGGCTTATTAAATTAATTATATCATTTTTTCCTGTACTTCATTTCAATTTATTTCCTCGAATTTCATTAGAGATATATTTCACATTCAATCAATTCAGTTCTCATTTCGTGGCAAGGCAAAAGTACATAAAAACGCAAATCATCTTCAATAAAAACTGTTCAATAAAACACAGAAAAATTTAAATCACCAAACACAGTTAAAGGAAAACAATTTCTGCAATTAAAGTTAAGAGTTTCTGCTCCAAAATAAGCAATTCGGCCAACGTGTAGAGCACAACCACTGTGCAAAAAGACATTGAAGCTGGTGCACCAACTACCGTAATTCACTATTTTATTAAGAGTTTGAAATGGAACAAATAGTGGCCTCGTTGGGCCTAGCACCAGTTCTAAATTTATGATAATTCTACAAATATTGCATGTAAATTAACTAAAGAAAATAAAACTTTAACCGAACAACATAATTCGGTCACCTTTACAGGAAAAAATTCACAACTCACCAACATTAAGAATAAAAAAAACAGAGCTCACTCAGCCAAGAGGGTGGGTATGGTGCGACCAATTTAACAAAAAAAAAAAAAAAAAAAAAAAAAAAAAAAAAAAAAAAACGGATATATGAAACCTAGATGTCATAGCAGCCTTGTATACAAAATTTCAACGTTCTATAACTAACCGTTTTTGAGTTATGCGAATTACATATATACATACATAAAGACGTCATGAAAAAATCTCTTCTGAATCTATTGTACAATACATTTTGGAAAACACAGTTCTTTATTCTGTCCATATGTACATATGTCACGCAAAAAAATAATCTAAATGAATTCGAGAGCGGCCAAAATGGATATTTTCGTTGAAACATAATACCCGAAATTTTTCGCGATTACACGACTTCCTTTACTTCGTATAAGGGAGTTAGAATTACGAAATATAACTTTTCCACGAGCCTTCAGTCCTTATTCGCATATTCAGAAAAATTTATACTCATTACAAAAAATAAAACAGCCAAAGTTTGACTCAGTAATACAAAAACGAGCCGATATACTTAATTTCAAAATTTGGGATATCTGACGTCATTTCCAAAGTGACTTAATAACTGTTAATAAATAAATTAGACTAATTATAACAATAAGGATTTTTCCCTCCTTAAATGCACTTCAATGTTACTCTTTTGCGATTTACCAGTGTCCAACATTCTTTGATTTATAATTTTGATAAAATTGATATTCTGAAGAAATTTTCACAAAAGTAATTTACAAGTTTACAAACGCTAAAAATATATCACTAATGTTCTCATGGAATTTTATTACTTTAGAATCATTACCCAATAAATCATACCAAAAATTCATTACACTTGAAATATTTTTATTTCTTAACTAACGAAAATTATGTTACGAGTTGGTTCTCCGTCAATACCACTCTTCTATGACACGAATTTTGTGATTCTGTGAATGTGGACTCTCTTTTGGAAAAAACTTCTATCGCTCAGTACTTTTCGACTAAAAGTAAACTAGTTTTTTTAGTTCCGTACAAATGCAAACATTTCGCTCTTCATATTTGTACTCGACTTCTCAACATGACCTATTTTAATATCAAACATCTTGATCTTTTTGTAAGAAGGATAAAATGTTACTAAATGTAAGTGTTAAGTGATCGGGAGAAAAGATAAAAAGTTAGATTGTGCAAAATTTATTTCTTTAAATTAAAAAAAAGAAGAAGAAAGATATCGACACCCAAGAATTATACAAATTTATTTCAGCTTATTAAATTATACATATTTTTTTGCTGAACTTCATTAACTTATTTCCACGAATTATTTTAACTTGAATAACCGATCCCTCGAGCTAAGTCGAAAATGACATCAAAAACTGCAAATTTTGAAATTAAATATCCCAGTCAATTTTTGTCGAAGTCCAGTTTCTTATAATTTTATTTTTTCATAATGAGAATAAAAATTTCCCAAATATCAGTATAGAAACAGAAGGACGACATTAAAAGTCAGATTTCGTTAATTGTCCAATATGAATTTTTTTTTTTTTTTTTTTTTATAGAACGTTGCCAAAGCATGAAAATTTTTGTCATTTAAAATACTTCTGTAACTAGATATACATGACTACGACCAATGATTGCGAAAATAAAGGCCGGGTAAGGGAGGTTCTTATAAACTTTTGGTACTGGCGATTGTAATGGAAAAGGGAGCTGCACAACTTGGTGCTATAGCGAAACGCAAAATTTCAGCGTTTAGTGCTTTTTGGGTTATGCGAGGTACGTACATACGTACGTACACACGTTACGATAAAGTCAATTTTATAACCCATCTTGGAATAAAGAATCTTTTATTCTAACCGTGCGTTACAGAGGTCACGCAAAAAATAATTAGAATTGTATTTCGGCTGAAATATGATAACCGAAATTTTTCGCAATTACAATGATTCCTTTAATAAAGAAAAGAAATACAAATATAAATGCACAAGGAAATATAAATGCTACAACATGAATCTTTAAGATAAAATAACACGCTGAACAAGTATTAATTTAGAAATCAAACAACAAAAATCAGCGTTATAATTGCAAATTTTCACAGGACTAGAAGTCAAACAACAAAAATCAGCATTACATTTGCAAATTTTCACAGGACTACCATTGGTCAGTAAATATAACGCTGATTTTTGTTGTTTGACTTCTAAATTAATGAATCTTTGGGTCATGCAAAACACTTCTTGTGACTAAAAGTATGCATGTACGACCAATGGTTGAGAAAACTAAAAGGCCCTGTAAGGAATTTTGCAAACATGATGCATGTTTTATACTAATCTTAAATAAGGTGGAACAGAAAGGGTCTGAAGAAATATTAAAACTGAATATTTTAATGCAAATTATTAACATTCAGTTTTTGTAAGACGTGAATAATTATTAGGATTACAAGCGAAAACTGTACAGATTCACAGCTAAGATACAAAACGAGTTTTCCTACGCAACACCTATTAACATTTTTTACACAGAATGCAGACTACAAAACAGTTACTATGCCTTCCAGTTTTAACAAATAATGATATCTGAAAAATCAAAATATTAGTATTTCTTTTATTAATGACTCAGAATTTTACAAATGAGAATAATAGCATTTTTCATTAAAACTGTTTAGCAATTCTAAGATTGGTTTTTACCGAAAGACAATACTAACGGCAGAAATATACAAAATTAGCGCTAAAAATAAATTACGTTTATTACATATTTCCAAACCAGTATGTAAATATAAGAAGCACGAATTCGGCGCGAGACCTTGCGGCTGTGTTTCGCCAGCTGCGTTCTTTTCTGACGTGAGCGTCGTTATGCGTCAGATGTAAATAAACAGATATTTTCTGCTAAAATAGCGCAAACGGAAAAACATAGGTTAAGCTATTTTAAATAACAACGCAATTTCCAAGATAATTCCATTTTGGTGCTTCCCTAATGTAAAAATATTGCTACATGAAAACTAGGAATGTTTTATTTGTATTTTTATATCCTACTAATTTTGTAAACGTTATTACCGGAGCCCAGATTTTGATGACATAAAAATTCACTAAAAATGTCTTTAAAGATGGCAGGAAAATGCACTTAAAATGGAAAAAATGCAGTTAAAAAATAAAAAATGAGAAATATTGACAAATGAATTAAAACTCAAATAATTATACATACCTGCGACTTGAATTTTATTTTCTTCCGAATTTTCAAACGTAGACTAATATATTATAATCGCAATGAATTGTTATGTGATTCTTCATGTTGCGTAAAATTGTTTCCATTTAAACAAAATGCATACAGCGAAAATTCTAAATCAGCTCGTCTCTGCAGTACTTTTGAGGCAGTATTTTGGCGAAACGTGCGGACGCCAAACACGCCTTTTGTGTTCAGGCACTTCTAATTTAATAGTCCCCCTTAAAAAATGGAAAGATTCAAAGTCATTCGCCTATTTACCGCCGACGGACTATACCAGCTAAATGAAAAAGAAAATAAAGGGGATTTTCTAGAAGTTAGAAAAACCTATTACACAACAGCTGTGAGTACGTAATTCTAAGATTCCCGTGGAATAAGCTTTCTCTCGCCTGCATTTAATCTTATGGAAATAAACATGCCCAAAAAAAAAAAAAAAAAAAAAAAAAAAAAAAAGAAGAAGAAGAAGAAGAAGAAGAAGTTTAGCTTGACTTATAGAATATGCCCTAAAATGCTCTAAAAGAGGTAACAAATACAAAAAGCGCATATGTCATCAAAATCCGAGCCTTGGTTATCACTATTCTTTATTATTAAATAATGAAAAATCTCTATGCAGAAGGGGGTCATAAAAACCTTCCCCGATATACGAACCTTTGGTGGAGCAACCACACGAAATGAAATTTCAAATATTGCTATTTGAAGATATACGCTCGAGATTGTGACAAATAAAACAGAACTTTCAAGGGTACGGTGACAGTGGAAAAATTTCAAAATTTTAAAATGGCAACAGCCACTTTTTTCGTGTGCAAACTGATCAGCGCATTGAAAAAACATTTATGGCGTTGGAACGGTACACGTATGGCAAAAACCACCGACGTAAAACATTTACTAAGAGCAACATTGTAAAGTACAAATACAAGAGAAGGGACAGGAGAGAAAACACTTTTATTTCAACTACAAGTTTTCAACGCGCCCACCTTTGCAGACGATTACGCATTGTTATACCGGTGATTGTTCGTCATAGGAATCCGTTTAACTTAAATGTTTTACAAAATTTTTACAAATCTCGTGGATTTGATGCGTACAGTTCCATTGGAGTGAGTTCGGGTTTTCGCGGTGGCGAAGAAACTGCAAAAGATGATTCTATCTTGAAACGTTGCACACGCTGAAAAATTCCAACAAGTCTTTTCCTCCCTCTCCTCTCTTTTGTTATTATTGGTTCCAACTACATTCATTAGTTCTCTTGTGTATCGTTCCATTAACACTGACATTGGTTCTCTTATGTATTGTCCCAATGCCATCTATGGTTTTTCAGTGCGCTGATCAATTTGCGTAGGCCACCTGAGAATTTCGAAGTTTCTACAGTGTAACCGTGGCAGCATTATCTTTTTAAATCGCCTCAATTTCGAGCGCATACCTTCAAGTAACAGTACCTGAAATTCCATTTCTTCGACCGGTTAAGCGGATACGCTGTTAGGGATTCATATATATAGAAACATTTTTTATAATCATTCTGTATATTGGAGCGTCGTGTTTGCAAGCAGAAGTGGGGAATATGCACAGCGTTTCGGAAAATACAAACAAGCGTTGGATAGGGGTTTAAAATAGAAAAGTTACATAGAATGGTAAAACGGAAAAAGTTCCAATAACGGAAAGATAATTTTCCTTTCCCCCCTTACACAAACTTCTAATAAGATCTAACGATCAAATGTTTGCGGAGTCGTAACGGCATTGCAAACGATGCGAATAAAGCCGCTAAAGCAACAGCCACTTTTTTTCAAGCCACGGTTCCACTAGCGCGGTTCCCACAAACGGCCGAAAAGTCGACGAAATGGTCTCGGTAGGTATGAGTCATCGAAGTCTGGGGATTATTTTTGAACTCTGTAATAGCGGCTATTTCACGCGGTGACATTTGTTTTCCGACAAATTTAAATCAATGTTTGTTCAAAGCAGAAATCAATTTGGGAACACAGCAAGGGGGAAAGGATTTTTTATATACACACTAGCGGAAGTACCCGATGTCAGTTAAGACTGAAAGTAATGTATCTAACAGAGAGAACGGATATTTTTCTGTAATCCTTCTCTAACAACGATGTAAAAAATACGATTCATAGTTATACATTTTTCATTCAGATGCGATATGGAACCCACATAAAAAATTTTTGGATACAAAAATAAACTGATTCTCTCTCATTATATCAGCAACAATGGCTCGCAGTTTTTAATCATTTTCGTCTTTCTAATCCAATGGTCGTAAAAGCTCAAGTTCCATCCAATATTTCACCTATATTCAATTTTAGTCGATTAAATGTGGCCAAAAAATCATAATAATCAATAACGCGAAAAAACATTCTTTATATGTATAGGTTTTGTAAAATTTACAAATGTTTGATTAACAAACTCTACGATTTGAAAGCGACCCGTAGCAACTTTTTTCGAAATAAAGCATTTTTATTTCCAAAGCGCGACACTGTTGCCCTTCGGAAAAATGAATGAGAAAATTAACGCTTTCAGAGTTTTTAAATAATATTTCGGCTAGTTAGAAGATGGGAACAGCCGAAATGGCTTCCCACGAATTTTCGGAATCGGGATAATGTACTTAATGTTTGGCAATGTTATTTTTATTCCATCGTAAAACTTAGAAATTTTTTATTAGGAAACTCTAGAATATGAAAGAGAGCAGTGGCATCAACTTTCGAAATCAAGCAGATTTCCATCTCCTGGTTACGAGACTGTTGCCCCTCGGAAAAATGACGGCGAAAATTATCGTTTTTCCGACTCTTTAATTAATATCTCTGATTTTAACTATTTTTTTTGGAAAAAAGTAGACGAGATCTTTTCCAAGACCCAGAAAAGAATCGTAGAAAGCTCGGTGATGATAGCTATAGTAGTGACCGAGTTACTAGAGGACAAACAAACTGACTTTCTTCTCTCGATATATATAAATAGATAGTTGCCAACCTAAAAATCTGAAAAACTGGGGGATCTTTGCGAGAAAATCGGAAGGTCTTCATGCTGTGTGGAGATGCCTTTTCAAAGGAGCTCCACACTAACTTAAAATCACTCTGTATTGCACGATTTAGGTTACAGAGTTCGACTTTCTTTGATACCATAATCTAATATCAAACTTAACAGTTTAACTTTTGTTTCATTTTCCCTTTTCAATTACAATTGGGTTTGTATAAATTACACATTTTTCTTAATCTGAACCCTTTTCTTCCAAAAAGCTGACTTTGCAGAACGCGATTCTGCCGTACGCGTAATGTTTAATGACGTAACCTCAGGTTTCTGTAAAACAAATACAAATATCAGCTGATTAATCATTGGTAGAATCTTCATATTAAAATCTACCAATGTCTGCAGTTGATTAAGACAGATCAAATAAAATGAAATTTAATAAGACGAAGATCAATAAAATGTAATAAGGAAGATTAAAAAACACAGTTCAGATGAAATAAAATTTATCAAGAAAACTGTTCTGAAAATCACTACGGTTGGAAGAATAGAATTTACACAATGTTAAGCTTTACTTAATCAATAAATTTCATGTATTTCTGGAAAAATTTCCATCTACAATCGACGCCATTCGTTATAAAAGTTTTCCCTTACCATATAAAAGAATTACGCTATTTTATAGAGAAGAGGGGGAAGTCTATAAAACAGCAAATAAAATAATATTTACAGTCCATTTATTATTTTCACTTTCACTTCTTCGGATTCTGTCGCCTTTCATTCGCTTTTTGTTTTTTTTAAAGGATTAGTCGATTACTTTCACTTTAAATTAGCTTAGTTACTTGGTGCTTCTAAAATGAGCCAAGAGAACTCTAAAAAAAGTTAATACTTACATTCTAAAAGCTGCAGCACCAAAATACAGCGGAATTTTAAAAAATTTATATACAGAATGTGAGCAATAGCAACATTTTTCAAGCAAAACTGTGAAAACAATGCGTGCACAATTTAAGTTTCATCACTTCAATAAAATTATTTTATTTCTGGAAAACATTTTCCTTAGTATAAAGGCTAAAAGTCGAAGGGCGGGAAATTCGGTGAGCTATCGGTTTGGTTTGTTTGAATATGAAAATGTTTGAAAGAACTCCACGGTCACCTACTGGAACACCGCGAGAAATGATTGAAAGCATTATATTGTGTTGTTATTCGAGGTATGTAGGTCTCAATCAATATATGCATGTATTTTGGAAAGGGCAACACCTAAAAGGGGCTATGGAAAACGGCAGCACCTAAAAGAGACATCGAATATTGAAAAAACATACTCCTCCACCTGAACATGTGCACCTCGCAGTGAAGGTTCGAATCCCGCGAACGGGCTGGCTGCATGGGCGTTTTCGTGGTTTTCCCCATGTGTAACGTGTATACGAGCCAGTTTCCCTTAGAAAGTCCTCCACGAAGGACATTCGAGGCTTTGCCATAATCACACACACACACACACACACACACACGCACCTCGCAGTGGGATTTTTTTGCGCAAATCGAAACAACTTTTTGAGTATAAATTTAGCGATTTAAAAGCTTTGTGCTGTCACTCGCTAAAGCTAAGCTACTTCAAATTTAATCAGAAAACTCAGCTGTACAAAAAAATTCTACTGCCACTGGGCTAAATGCAATACCTTTGTCTTTCTAATTTAATTAAAAAAACTCAGCGCCTTCAAAGAAACGTGTTGCCAGTGACCGAATTAAAATACTTTTAAATTGTTCGTTGTCATTCAGCAGAGCGTAGGATAAAATTTAATTTCTTTTTTAAAATTTCTTCTTTTATTAATTAACAAAGCTAACGATTTAAAAGGAATAAACGCAGATTCATTAAAATTATTAGTCCAAAGGGGCAATTTGCCCAGAAGGACTAGTAATTTCGTTTTGGCATTTTACCTTGATTTACTACAAGCGTTGTTTCACTTTTCAAATTTTTACCACCAAATACTATCCCCCTGGCATAAATGTATGTATTTTTCTCACATTGTGATAAAACAACGGTATCTAGAGCCATCAAAATTTGAATAACGTAATCTTCCACCTGAATATGGGCATGTGGAAGCCCTAATTTGAAATTGAAATTTGTTTTATTATCGATATCATATTTTGTAAAACTTTAACGAATTTTTGATTAACAAACTTAAGGATTTCAAAGCGAGCAATGGCAACGCTCTATAGAAAAAATATTTTTATCTCCAGCAAGTAAGACTGTGTATCGGAAATTCTAAAAGTATGCTTTGCGATATTGCTGTTGAACTGAATTTTATGGTTTAAGTGCGAAGAACATGATATTTAATAAATAAATGTAACACATGAAATGTTCAAAAAACGCTCCTTTAGTCGTAATTTAAAATCTGAAACCTTTCAGATTTTTTTAATACATTTATTTATTCTTCACTGTGATTACTTTAGACGTCTGTCACCGCAATTATCTACATTAATAATAAAACTTGTGCCACAAGTAAAGAACAGAAAGGAACAGCGAATTAGTTGTGCGAGAAAAAGTAATGCGGCTAACTAAGGTCCATGTCGGCAATTCTAGGTATAAAATTACCGACATCATGACTCATTCATGTTTGGCCATGTATAAAAACTGATTGTTTATCAAGCGCAATTCAAGGCGTTTTTCCTTCCTTATTACGTACGACTTCCCCGTCAGATAAGGCTCGTGGTAACCTTCAACCCAGGTACCGCTTGCCGAGCCATTCTTGTAAAAGGCAAGCACAATATTGTGCCGCAGTCACGAGTTACTTAACAGTTTGAAGTACATGCATACACACCGAGGGTTCCCTCCATTATTATCACTGCCTTAAACTTAACGACCCGGTGACACGGCTTAGTATGCTGTTGCTATTGCGTGTGTCCATATCTTTCTTGCGCAGGAGTGTATTTTTATTGTCGTTTTCTTTCGGTCAGACAGTGCTTCCTTGTTGTATCGAATCATTCGTTGTGTCAGCTGGCCAAGGATTTGTTGAAATTTATTTTTCTAAAGGGTGGCTTGGCCTGGAAGTTACGACTTTTTCCGGTTGGTGGCGTCTGTTGCGGATATATCCGTTATTTTGCGATGAAAGGAGAATTTAAATGCATCTGAAATATAGCACGGGTTATTTCTCCCCCTTCCAACATTAACTAACGACTTAGTCATTTGCACGTGTTTCTCAATGAAAGGAATTGCGCGATACGATCAGATTATCGTGACAAATGTTAGTCGCATTTGCATGTTTCGCAAGATATTCCATGTCACGAAATCATAATTCACTTTAATCGAAAATACTCGCCGCAGAAGGTTAATAAAAATGCTCATAAAAGTACCCGTAACAACTATTATATCAAAACGGAAAGTAACTTATGAATGCCTAATTTTAACTAACAACGTACCACCATATGTCATCCAAGCAGTAAAGTGGTTTAATTATTTTAAGTTTATTTACAAATAACAACTAGTAAAAAGAAAGGGGAAAAAAAAAAAAAAAAAAAAAAAGTAAATCTGAAAGGTTTCAGATTTTATCGTCGCACCAGAAGATTTGTTAGTTTCTTATGCTATCGTTGAGCATCGCAGGTCACCATTCTGCTTTTGGACTCACTTCTGCAAACAAAATTTTTTTGGGGTCTTTTTAGTTTTAATATTAAGCATCGCTTTTGTTGCGCTTACGTCAGATAAAATTTAAGAGCAAAATCAAAAAATATTTAAAAACAGCATATCTATAGAATTCCCGATAGAGTGTTAAATGTTGCCAAACATATATATATAAATTTATATATATATATATATATATATTTTTTAATTCGCTATATTATTTCTTTGGAAACTACGAAGCAGGACTTAGAAGAGAAGGGCTAGCTCATACAGCTTTTCCCCCTGAAGCAGAAAGTGAGAAGTGATGACGTAGCCATGATGACACTGGGCGCGCCAATATAATTCACAGCTTGGAAATTAGTTTTTGAACCAGCGTTTAAAATGAGCTGTGTGTGAAAAATAGCTATAATTTGGAAGAGGCAATGTTACTGCTTTATGCATTTTAGACTGAACCATTAAAAAATTTAATAATGCTTACTGAATTTAAAAATAATAGATAAAATATGCTACTCTTTTAACATTAAGTTCCGTGGTTTTTTTTTTTTTTTTTATTTTTATTTGCAAGTTTTTTTTTTTTAATTTATTTATTTAATGCACGTTTATTTCTAATCATTTCTTTATTTGCATGCTAACTGAAAGAATTTTTATACTGCTTCTAAGATAACTATAATAGCAGCTATTTAAATTTACTCAAAAAACAACTTTACATTGACATAAGTTTAAACATATATGACATATATGGCAACATTTCTGCTAACCTACGTTTGATTTTTTGCCTAATTGTAAATTTTGTAAATTCTCTTCCGATTCAATATAATAGATATTTTTTAAATAATTTTGTAATTTATACTTATATCTATATTACAATTAAATAAATGTATATAATATTGTTACCTTAATTTTGACAAAATAGCTTTATTCAGAGTACCTAAAACAGTTATTTAATTTTTCAAAAGTGTGAGTAAAGGAAGCAGGTCTTTTTATGCCAATTACTTTGATGTTTTATATTATTATATTTTATCTAAAATGCTAATCTAGCACAAAATCTAATCAATAATTAGTCACAAAGGATACAATAAGAATAACTTTAACAAAATTAGTTTGTTAAATACTTGTTATTCTTGTTGGTACTATTTTGGTACTATTCATAATACCGAAGATATTATCGATTAACTCATAGAAGTCAGATGCTTTTTGATTTCCTGTGGGGTGGAGTATACCTTTTGCAGTACTTTTTGAAAATAATGTTTTCTCTGGAGCGACGTTTTGTCTCTCATTTCCCTTAAACATTAAATAATTCGGTTTTAGTTTGTGACACAATTTGATTTCTTCTCAATCTCTATTTAAAACCTCTTTAATAATATCAAAATTTAAAACAGTTCCATCTTCTAAAACAAATCCTTTATCTAAAACGGAGTTTCTCAGTAATTTGAGGCAGAGCGCGAAATGAGACCTCTGATTAAAACAAACTGCACATTTTGAAAAGAACCAACTTAGTGCAGTTTAGAGTCATATCAGAGTTTTCAATCTATATGCATTTCGTCGAAACTGAGAACGCATATTTTTTCTACAGAATACAAATATTCGCCTCTTTCCTTCTTTAGAGTAAGAACATTACTTTGAATTCTTGGACTACACTAAAATTTAGAAAACACTAAAAAATAAAATAAACACCATTTCTTTAATGTGATAATACTAGGTAAAGATATTCCAATTTTTTTTCTTTCCAAAAATTATAGCTTTAAGATGACAGAGCTCTTATGACAATGCAACGTGAAATATTTTCACTAGTCCACCTGATTTTTTTTTCAGTAATGCATTAATCTGCGTCTTTATAAAAATAGGCTTTAGACATTTTTCCAAATTCTCCGATTTGTGCTCCGCCCCCCCCCCAAATTTCGCTATTTGAGATTTTAATTTCTGATACCAATTTCTGTCTAGATGTCGTCCACCTTCTTTGTCGCTGAACAAACATTCTAAAATTTTTCTTTTCTCTATTTTTCAATACTTTAATACAATTTTCTAAGGATATTATTTTGTTCTTCAAATTATCAATGCATTCTTGTTTATCCTTAAACATTCAGGATGATCTACATTTTCGTTTGTGAGTTTTATTTCAAAATCATTAAAATTTTGATTTATTATTGTCATCATCAATTTCGATTTATTATTGTCATCATAATTTACTTTCGGCACAGCATTCCATTTCAACAGTTTCTTTTTGTGGCTATCCAAACAAGCGATTTTTCATATCATCTTCATAAACACTGCATAGAAAATGTTCGCTGCAAATTTTTCCGCTCTTCACATTAATAGAATCTTCTCTTTGACATTTGTGTATCCATTTTTTCGTCAAAAGCAAACTCTCATTTGGATCCTTTGGTCCCAAGAAATAAAATATCTCATCCTTTCATACTTCTGTAAGTGCTACGGCACGTTACTGCAGCGCAAAAAGCCATATTACGTAAACGATACTTTACAATATAGAATTTAAAATAAAAACTGACTAAAATTACATATATATAAATTATTTTAAATATATACATTATTAGAAAACAGATATATATATTATTAAAATTAATTTGGGATATGTAACCTCTAGAAAATCGTCTCGCAGCTCAATGAAACTACTGTTTTAAACGCGGGAAATCAGGACAAGTGGCATCACAGTGACGTCAGATTATTGCCTGTTACGTCCCCCCCATTAGGCTCGCGTCGGCGAGAAGTCGAACAAAGAAATGAGCTAGCCCTTCTATTTATCCCTGCTACAAAGGGAGACGGCAGAAAAAAAAAAAAAAAAAAAAAAAGCGAAACATATAATAATTTTAATGAGTCCAACTACTCTCCTTTTATAAAATATTTAATATTTCTAATTAGACATCTCATGATATAAATACATTTTTATTTAATTTTAATTTAAAGCATTTTTATTTAATTCATTAAAAAGTAGAAAATATTTTTAAGAGCTGCGTTTTTCAATCACTTGGTATACTACTCAGTAACAAAGAGTAACTTGAAAGTTAAATATCCTGCTCTTTACTGAATGGCAATACGCTGGTGCATGAAGTATCTTATTTGAGCCGATGGCGACACATTGCTTTCAAACAGCTAAACTGGTGGACTAAAACTGAAAGATAAATATCTTACATTTTACCAAATGGCAAAAGTCTGGTACGTTGGAAATAAAAATATTTAATTTCGAACAGAGTTGCCACTTTTGGCTTTCAAATAGCCGAGTTTGTTAATCAGAAATTCATTGAATTCGTGACAACTATGAAGGAAATCAAAAACATAGGCGAAATTTAAAATTCGGGCTTTGAGGTGTCCATGCTCCGGTGAGGTATTCAAAACTTACGGGCTCTATGTGCTGTCGTTTTCCTACAACCCGTGGAACATACATACATATTCTTCATCATTTAATAGCATGGATTATAGAAATATAGTAAGCTCAGTTTCAACTATATGAAATCAGAGTTAAGCATAGACAGTTTATGCTTTAGCATGACATTCACAGCATTAACAACTATCGTCTTGGTTAGAAACAGTTAAATGCCTTACGCAACGGATGCTGAGTCATGCCTCTTTAACTTTCAAGGCTCCGTGTGTTAAATGGGGATTGCAAAATAAATACAGCGAATCTATAATTTCATAAAGAAAATGAAAAATTGCATTCAGTTATGAATAGTTCACAACTTTTATTCATAGCTCATTCAGGTCATATATATGTGTTGAAATGTCACAGTTTAAATCGGCTTTTTCCAAACTGCTATTCATCTCTATGCATTTAACCAATGCATATAGACCGAAAGTGCATTTAACTTACATACGGACCTTATAATTAAAACATTAACCGAATGATAACATTCAGCGATGAATAAAAAATATCCTTAAAAACAGCAACGGAATTTAATTACTTTAATATAAAAATATCAAGAAATACATTAATAGGTACTTTCACAGAACCTTTATTACGAAAACTGAATTTTTTTTATGAACTGCTCACAATCGTGTTTTTAATGTCTTTAATGCAATAGTTCATTTTTGAAATGTTCATAAAATTTCTCGAAATTACTTGATCGATGCTTTACCCCTACTCTTAATATGAAAGAGTACTCCTCACTGGAAGAGAATATGCCAATGTAAAATTTTAAACTAAGTAAAAAAGCAAGCAGCCCGCGGGTCACCGAGTGACTAATTTCATAATTTCATTGACCTATTCGAGTTACGAAAATAAAATATAACACATGAAAATAAATTATAAAGCCTAAATATGAAACGAGTTTTTGAAGAATACATAAAAAATAAACAAACTGATAATAAATAATAATTAAAAAAAGAAAATCTGCAAGGTTTCAGATTTTAAATTACGTCCAAAGCGGCATTTTTTTTTTACATTTTGCGTGCTCCCTTTATTTATTAAATATCATGTTCTTCGCACTTAAACTATAAGATTCAGTTCAACAGCGCCCACCAGCGGTCGAGCGGTAAAGTCGCTGAACACTGGTAGTTCGGTCCGAGGTTCGAATCCCGCGAACGGGCTGGCTGCATGGGCGTTTTCGTGGTTTTCCCCATGTGTAACGTGTATACGAGCCAGTTTCCCTTAGAAAGTCCTCCACGAAGGCATCCCTCCCCTTAGGCAGATAGCCCTCGAGGCTTTGCCATAATCACACAACCAACCAACCAATCAGTTCAACAGCAATATCGCAAAAAAAATTTTAAATCGAGCATATCTTTAGAATTCCCGATACACAGTCTCTCCCACGCTGAAGACAAAAATGTTTTTTTCTTTACAACGTTGACATTGCTCGCTTTGAAATTTGTGAGTTTGTTAATCAAAAATTAGTTAACGTTTTACAAGATATGAAATCAAAAAGAAAACGAATTCCAAATTTGGGGTTCCAGATGCCCATATTTGCAGTAGGAATACGTCATTCAAAATTGCATGCCTCTAGGTACCGTTGTTTTATCACAATGCGAGAAACATACATTTATGCAGATTTTTCATTATTCCTTCATGTTTATTATTATTATTATTTTAAGGACGAAGAGGAAAAAAATTTCAATTTTTTTTTACTCCTGATCAGGGACCTTGTGTGGGGGTACACTCAGACCCTCCTGGCCACGAATTGGTCTCATGGTCAACTGATCATGCTCAAAATCGATAGAGTTGTTGATTTGGTAGTTTTTATAATCTACGTTGACTTTATTTGACAACCATTTTTTTGGACGACTTTGATCGATGAAATTCTGTGATAATATAAACCGAATTGTTGATCAAAATAAGTGATTGCTATTTTTAACGCATCTCTGCTACTAAGATTAATGCGATTTTGCGAATTTTCTGCTACTTCATCATTTGGTTACGTTCCTTTTCCGTACTTTAATTTTTTTTTTTTTTTTTTTTGTGTGTGTGTGTGTGCGTATATATTAATATAACGCACCTACATTTAAATTAATTTATAACAAAAAATAATAATTTATTTAGGTTAAAATAAAAATCGCAATCCCGCAATCGCAATCCCGCAATCGTATCCCACGAGCGCACATGCACACAGTTTTCAGCACTAATCGCAGATGTTTTCGCGTGTTTCGCGATTGCTATTCCGTGAGTAGAATTCTAAACTCAGATTCCAGCTTCTGTGTTAAGTGTGAATTATGAGCAACGCGGAACTTCTTTTCGAGATGCTTGGTTTCAAAGACCCATATTTGAGAATGCATTACAAAGAATGTAAACAGACAAGACTTACTGCAACTTATATAAAAGTGAACTGAGAGACATAAAATTGATTTAACGAAGCCCAGTTATTCTTTAAAGCACGAATAAAATGTTATGCTTAATGGTTGTCTTACAGAGAGATTGTAAGGATTTATTTAGTTTAATTCACCAATTATTTTATGTTAATTACCTTTGCCGTCTTTCTCGTTTTCCATTTTCCAGCTAGAATGTAAATCTCTAGTAAGCGTATACTCAAGTGAGGAAGAAACAGAGATGGTATTTACAGGAAGGTTTTAGGGGTTAGAATCAGAGCGTGTTCCGCCTGCTGAAGGCCACGTTTGTTAATTGATTCTCTTGCAAGCAATATATCTGCGGCGTTGCGTTATTCTCGTCATTCGGTTTGTCAAGCCGATATTAGGTCTGAGGCAAATTGCGCGTTTCTCCGTCTATGTAGTCGTTGGGTTAAATTACATTTCACTTAGTTAAATTAAATTCTTTAATTTTGATTTAAGCCATAAATGCTGACTGTTCTGTCAGCAGGAGCAGTCCTGTTAACTTTCATTTGAGTTAAAAAAAGTGTTTTCTTTTTTTACACTTGCAATTTAAAAAAAGGCTAGCGATAAGTCGGTTTAGTCTTTAGAGTTCTCGTTCTAATTTATGCTACCAAAGAAGATGAAACTCTATAGGGCTCACTGTGTTTTCTCAACAGCAGGGGTTCTCACCCGGTGGTACGCAAAGAAGCAAATTATTCTTAACTATTAAATTCAAAAATTAAAACCCCAAGATCCTTATTGAGTTTCTTCTTTAACACTCGTAAATTTTTGCGATCTGAGCTTTGATGAAGAGTGGTGGTGGTAGGAGTACTTTGTAATGGTAGTACTAAATTTTTGCTTAGTTGGTACGTGTTAGTGAAAAGATTGAGAACCGCTGTTCTACAGTATACTTTATTTCAAACGCTACTTACATAATTTTAAAATTGAGAAGGGGTACTTAACCCGTACAAAAGAAGAACAGTTTTAATTAATTTCCGTACGTGTCGTTTTCATAACTTTTGTAATTATTTCTTTATGTATCAAGAACGGTGGCGAAAGTTCTAGTTACACTAGAAGGCATCAAGTTCAGAATCTTCCTGACAGTCGACTGGATGCAATACCAATCCTCTGCAGAGACATCGAGAGAAAAGTTAAGTTGGAAGTACAATTAATTACACTGTTATAATCACTTGCCAAGCTCTTTCCCCTTATTCCGACACTAAACATCACGAACGTTCTCTCTGAAGTTATTTTTGCGTTTGGCTTCTTTCCCGTTCGCATACTTTACATGGACATTTTGAACTTCTTTTACAAACGAAGTAATCACTAGTTTTATATATCGCGGTTTCGGTTATTACGCAGGTGCGATCTAAAACCAAATCCGTTCTCCGCAAGCGTCTTTCTGTGTCTTGTGAATAAATAATACGGATTCGAAGCAAATTCACTTACACGCCTGGTTTGACCTTAAAAACTTCAAAACTTCGAAATGAACTTATCTGCATATGGATATTCAAAATTAGTCACTGGAAAAACTTTCAAGGGCGCCTTCATAACGATGCCGCACCTTTATGCAAGTCGACCGCTGTTCAAAATTATAAATCCTCCATAACTGTGCCGCGGCATAAAAAAGCGTGCACAAATTGATTATCAATTTCTTGTTTCAAACTGGTCGTCGCACCTTTATGCAAAATTCCCATTTTCGTCTCATGTTACTAAAAATTAATATCAAAACTAAATGTAGAGAAATAAATTCAAACTCCACATTCCATCATTTAGAACAATTTTTCAGGTTGTATTTCTCGAGAGAGGAAGCGGGTATTACAATAAATTGAACTTTACTTTCACAGAAACGAAAAACTGCTATATACATAAAGCGTTAATGATAATATATTTTTAAAACCTAACCCCTTTTGGGGAGATTTGGAATGAATACAGAACTAAATTTAATAAAAAGTCTTTATATCTTCAATATGCTATCAAATATTCAAATTTTTAAACATGCCATCCAATAGTTTAAATATGCTATCTGATTTTCTTTCGGCTATCAATGTAGATGTCGATTTAAAAAGTAAAAAAGCATTTTACTGTTGGTAATGGAATGTTTCGAATCCCACCCCATTTAATATTTTCTTTTTTCTAGTGTTAGCTAACTTTTAGCACTGCGATCTCAGAACTCTCTAGAAAAAAGAAAACTACTTTTTAGATATTCTCTAAAAAAAGTTATTCTCCACAAAAGAGAAAGAAGAAATCCAAAAGCTATAACGGATCAATAAATAAATACTAGCGGGCTAGGGCCAAAACAAAATTTATAGTTATGAATTTATTATTATGTTTCCCTGTACAATATAATTACGTAGAATTAAAATTTATAATTATGTACACCTGAAAAGAAAATGCATAAAAACATTTCAGTATAAAGAAAATCAGTTCATTCTTTCCAAGCAACAACCAATTCGCGAATAATTTTCTGTTGCCAAACCAGGAAACAAAACTTTTGATACTTCAGGTTATTACATATAACAACATCATTGAAATTTAAAGTAATATAACAACTTTTTCTCAGAATGAATGAAAGAATTAACGTGGCAGTCAATTATCCTAACCTGAAGCAAAAAAAAGTTGTCAACAGCAGCTAAAATGCTGACATTAACGAAAACGTCACAATGACCGTCAGATGCAATCGCGTGCTTTCTTCAACGTCAGAATATGAACTTATATAATTAATAATATTAGGTTTAATGTTTGGCAATGCTATTTTTATTTCATATTTCAAAAAGATAATCGTTATCTGTGCACGCTTCCTAATATCGCGGCACCGGTTTGAAGATTTCTGTCTTTCCGAAGAGCGTCCAACTTGCATAAGGCCGCAAGCACTTATGAATAGGTCCCAACGTTCCTCTTTTAAACTAAATATGATTTGCATTCTGTAAACATTTGGTAGTTTCTTTTTTGTAAATATTCGTTCGACTCATTTCTCCTAACGAACCATGCATTTTTGTGACTGTATGGCTGTTTAGCGACTACAGAATATTTCCATGAAATTAGCAACAATTAACTGCTACAGAAACTTGAAAACCATTAAACGAACTTATTTTTTTTAACATGCAAACTATTATTTTTGTTAATTAAAAAGAATAAAAAAATATTTGCAGTTTTTTACTTCCTTGTACGAAGTAAAAAGGAAGTATTGTAATCACGAAAAGTTTCAGGCAGCATATTTCAACGAAAATATCCATTTTGACCGCTATCGAATGCAATTTAACGATGTTTTTGCATGATACCTTTACGTAAGGACAGAATAAAAGACTCGTTCCCTCCAAAAAAATTATAAAACTGCTTTAAAATTAATTCTGAAGAGAATTTTTCGTGGCGTCTGTACGAGCGTATGTACGTACGTATCTCGCATAACTCAAAAACGAGTAGCCTCAGAACGTTGAAATTTTGTATATAGGACTTCTATAATATGTAGATGTGCACCTCGTATTTTGGTAGCAATCGGCCGCATCAAACGTGTATAAATATTTATATATATATATATCTACTCTGTTACCCGGCTCAGTGATCTCAGTTTCTTTACTCGTATATGTTTGTAAATTGTACATTTTTTGCTTTAAAAATGATTGACTTATGTTGTTTTTATCTTCCGGTTAAGGTTTTCATGCCTTTAGTAAATCTGTATGCAATATTTTTTAGAATTATCAACAATTTTAAAGTTGTTTAAGTGCCGTTAACCCTTTCTTTGATGGCGGCCATTGATTGTTTACATTTGAAACAGCAGACTACTGGATTTGTTGCCAATCTAGAGAAACTCAGCTTCACAACAACAAAGATAACGCCTTCGTTTATTATTGCCAATTAAATCATGCTCAACCCTTTCTGGAATTTTTTCGAGGAAATAAGGGTTTAAGATTTACTTCGTAATTTTTAATATAGATATTTTGAGTTTTTATGTATTTTTGCCTTCTTGCAAAGTGAGAACTGAATTAATTGAATGAAAAATACTAAATCGTCTGTGAAAAAGTGTTTCTTTTTTTGTTTTGTTTGCTTAATTTCTTTTATACATCATTCTAGCTTTATTATAGTATTTGAATAGAACATGTGGCAACGATTAGATAATTCTATTCTTTAAATGATATAAATTTTGTGCATTATGAGTTATAATATGAACGAAATATAATACAGTTAAGTGAATCTAGCGCCAGAGTGTCGCTATGGTAAACAAATACTAGAGTGAATTTTAAAGAATGCATTTATTCTATTGTGGTTTATGCGCTGTCGGCAAAGTAGATTTAATTCAATCCAATAAGTTTAAATTAAATGCAAGAAAAAATGCATATAATTTAATATTCCGTACAAGGAAGTCATGTAGTGTACACATCAGATTTTTTAGATTAAATATTTCGGTTAATTTGTATAATTCGGCAGTTATTCTCAATTTCACTTTTCATAACGATGATTAAAAAAAAAACCACAGAAGTGTAGGGGCCGTATGAACGTGTAAAAAGGCAAACTCCGTATTTTCTATACATATTATTAATTAATTCAAAAATACGAAAACACGAATATTTGAGCAATTTAAAAACATTTTTGTAACTGGAAGTATATGTCTTCGACCTACGGTTGCAAAAGCAAAAGCCCGAACAAGGACTTTTGTGGATACGATGTGTACTGCCTCTGAAAGGACAAAAGAAAATGTCCCGCAGGTTTACATCAATAAAGAAACCTTCTCATTGCACACCTTTCGAAACTAATTTCCCTTATTTGAAAGCTATCACTGCTGGATTCCTATCTGTATAACCGGTATCCAATTCTAAGCGACAGCATTGCGCAACCATACCAAGACAAAAACAGAGCGAAATATGAAGAAATAATGATTCCGGAGAACAGGCGGGAAAAAAGAGTGAAGCAAAAGCATCTTCCGCTTACCGATACCTTATCACGATGCGGTAAGCGTGTTTGGATTGATTCCAGCCGTCTGGATTTGCATTCGAAGTTGTCCTCCAGGGAGGTGACAGCTTTTTTCCGAAAATCACTAATTGCTTTCTGCCGCGAGATGAGATGAACCAGCCCTTGCAGCACTGCTGTGCTCAGCCAAGGAAAAAGTGGCCTTCGAAAGCGAAAGTTAATGGCAGGTGACAACCGGCGGTAAGATTTCAAGGTTAACTACAATGGATTTCGTTTTTCCGTTACTTGTTTCCTTCTCTAATCCATACAAAATGATTCATTTCGATGATGTAAAAAGATTAGAAAATGGACGGTTCCGCGGTTTAGATAATTACCTAGGTGCAGAAATTAATTTGTGGTCGCTTTTTCAGACAGTGATACTACGGTTCTGTACTTAATTCGTTCTTGAAGGCTGTTCGTCAACCGAAATGACCATAAACCGATGCAGTTTTTTCATAAGAAATAACGTAAAATAGAATAATTTATTCCTTATTCAACATACATGGGAGGAATAAGAGGAAAAAGACTCAGATTTTCATGTCGCTGTTAACTTTTTTGCACACCTGTGACCACACGGTTTACCAGTTTCCTCTTACACTCGCTCTTCCTGCTAACTACAACTTTGTCTTTTTAACTTACATCGCTTTCTTCGCACTCACAATGCATAAAATTCAACAGCAAAATTTTTAAAAGCAGCATATGTTTAGGGTTGCAGATATAATATTAAAGTGCGGCCATATATTTTTCTGCTCCCCCCTTCTCAGTTCATTCTATCAATGTTCAACTTTCTTAGTAAGATAATTTACAGAAACCTTTTCTTGCCCTTTTATTATAAATGTTTGTGTGTTTATTTATTAAATATCACATTCAACATCATAATCACAAAACGCTTAAAACCAGAACATCCTTAGAATTTCTGATAGAACAAGTGCGGTTGCCATACATTTTTTTTTTTTTTTAATTTGCTATAGCATTTCTTTAAAAATCAGCCGCTTCTGTAATTAGCCACCAAAACCGCTAAAAATGAATAAAAGTATATAATAATTTAAATGAATCCAGCTAATTAAATTCAAAAAATATATTTAATATTTAATTAATTTAATTTATTATTATTATTTGAATGCGAGCTTCGAGATGAGTACAATCTCTATTTCTAAAATATCTGATGTGGATACTACATAACTTCCTTGTACGGCCTTTTAAATTATCCACAAATTTTGCTGCAGTATTAGATATACGTTATATTATATTTACGTTACATATATATTTCTCATTCAATCAATTCAGTTTTCATTTCGCAGGATGGCAAAAATACATAAAATCTCAAAACATCTTCATTAAAATTGTAAACTAGATAAAAACGTAAAACACCAAATGCATTTAAAAACAGTTTAATTTTTTTTTTTTTTTTTCTTCAATTAAAATTAAAGTTTCTAAGCAAAAAGAGCTTTCCGACCAAGGGGCAGGATGACGAAATTTTCGGTGCACAAAATTGAAAGTTAACTTTCGAAGCTCCCACGGGACAGGTGACAGCGGCTTCGAACCTCCGCCTCCCACTGGGCAAAAAGACTGTGAATTTGCTGCACCGGTGATTGACCTCACAGTTCTGCTAGGAGTTTCAAATAAAAACACACGGTAGCCTCATTAGGCTTAACGCTGCTTGAAACTTTCATTTCACAACTATTGAATGCAGATTAACTAATAGCATAAAAACCTTAACATAAGAACAGCATAATTCAATCACTTTTAAAGCAAAAAACAAACATTAAAGAATTTTTAAAAAATTCAGCTCACCCAACCGCTAACAGGGTGAAAATATTTATACAGGGTGTCCCGTAAATGTTGCGACGAAGTTCTGGGGGAGGTAGGGCATATCATAAGGATTAATAATTGCATAGGAACCCATGCCCGGAAATGTCAGGGGCAAGGCTTAATTTCTAAAATTAGAAGTGCGAAACCCTATGGAAGACCGTTAGGAAAGAGGAACAAGAGTAAATAAATAAATGAAATGACTATTAAAATCATTAATAATTTAAAAACTAAATATTTAATTATTATCAAATTAATAAATAATTATTATCTAACCATTAATCAATTAATTAATAACTGATTATTATTTATTAAAATAATTAAATAAAATGTAAAGAGGTAAATTAAAAATTAATAACAATTTTTAATATAATTTTATTGCTGCTAAAAATAAAATTTTTGAGATTAAATTTCTACCGAAATTGTAGTTCCGTAATTGCATAAAAGTAGTGTCGGAGCCTTCTTATGTAGGGCTCCAGTTCGCTCCGTCTAGAATTATAATTTATCCCACAAACTGAGAAGTACCGGAGTCAGGCTCCGGCGCAATTTAAGCTCTGGTCAGGGGTAAGTGGTAGCAGAGCTAGAAGATGGGAAAAGAAAAGACCGTGATTAATTTGAATTATTGGACATGAATAGAAATGTGGTACGGCAGCTTGAATGTTACAACAGATGCTCGAATTTTGCAACATCAGACAGCAGACATGCCTGACACCGATGGACCATTTACTGCCGGATATGTTCAAACACACCGGGGGTTTCTTTGACTGTGCAGCTGCGCAGGCGAGTCTTACCACGAGATCAATTTCAACAGGATCATGATACACGACTCTTTTGATTGCTTTTCACAAAAAGAAATCAAAGCTCGATAAATCTGGTGAGTGTGGAGGCCAGGGAACTGGTCCACCAAGCGAATGATCTGTTCAAATGGCTACCAACATCCAGTACTAAATGAGTCCACTCCTTAATGGCCCGTAGTGGCACAAATTTTGATGCAGACGTGCAAACAAACTGTGGTATGGTGGTTGGTGTCTGTCGGAGAAGCGTTCTCGATAAATCCGTGCAGCGGTTCGTCCATTACCCTCAGCTATTCCATACATTAAGTGCATGTCTACAAGCTCTCGGTTCGTATAGCGTTCAATGCTGTTTCTCTTTCTATGGTACCTACCGCTCCGAATGAGGCAATCCGCACTTTCCACTAGCACTCTCCTGAACAGTACCCCCTGGCGGCGTACAATGACGTTTCTGGGTATTGGTTCCTACGCAATTCTTAATCCTTATGATGTGCCCTACCTCCCCCAGAAGTTTGTCGCAACATTTACGGGACACCCAGTATACATACATATATATATATATACGTTTGGTGAGGCCGATTGCAACGAAAATGGGTGCTGATGTGCCAGTGCCATGTACAAAATTTCTACGTTGTTTTCTACGTTAAGGATACTCATTTACTCGTTTTTGAGCTATGCAAGGTAACTATGTACGTACGTACAGCAATCACGATAAAAATCTTTTCTGAATTCCTTCTACAATCTGTTTTGGAAAAATGAGTCCTTTATTCTGTGCGTCCTTACAGATGTCACGCAAAAGTCATCGTTCAAATGAATGTCAGACCGGTCACGAAAAAACATTTTTTCGTTACTAATTTCTCATGCGTTAACTTTATTTATTAAATATCATGTTCTTCCTACTTACGCCACATAAAACTCAATTCAGTATCAAAATCACCAAATATTTAAAAGAGCATATCTTTAAAAATCCCGACAGAGTGTTATAGGTTACCATATTCATTTTTATATTCGCTATACTATTTTTTAAACAATTAGCCGCCTGAAACAGTTATTATAAAGGAGAAAAAGTATGTAGCGATATTAATGAATCTAGGTAGTATCATTACTTAAAAATATTGAATATTTGTAATTATACATCTCACGATTTAAATGCATTTTTATTTAAATCAGATTAAAAACAGAAAAAATATTTTTAAAAATTGTGTTTATTGCTTACAGTAGTTTTAAGAAATATGAAATAAATAATAAAACAAATTCGGGCTTTTAGGTGCATATGTTCGGGTGGCGAAGTATGTTATTCAAAATTTGATGGGTCTTAGGTACCGTCTGCGAGGAACATTGCATATTCTTCTTTATCGTACTTGTTGTTATAAAAGCAGTAACTTGTACAGTTGTGAATATTATTACACCCTCCCAAATGAAACTACCAGATTTTTTCCCAGATGCAATGCAGGTATTTTTAAAACTCCCTCGAAAGAGAAAGGCGTGAATGATTTAAAGGTATGAGAATGAATCAGAAATTTAACGCAACGATGCGAAACAAAGCAGACAAATCATGAGAAAAGCTAGAAAAGAAATTTAAGATGTTCTCACTTTCACTCACACACACACAATAAAAAAAAAAAAAAAAAAAAAAAAAAAAAAAAAAAAATCACACAATTTTGGCAGCGTTTTGAGATAGAAGATTGATTACGCATTTAAAAATGAAAACCATTTTGACAAAACAAAGCTCTGGTGATACCCGAATTCAAGCGTGTCAAGATTTCCTAGTAATGTTCCTCTGCGCACTGAATAAGAATTTCGATTTTCTCAAAACAAATACTGCTGAAAGTAAAAAGAAGCAGATGTTTACTCTTTCAAGATTTTCTTGCAGCAGTCACCCAAAACAAGAACTGATCAAGTTCCGCCCCCCGCCTAAAAAAAAGACGTTTCTACTACTAAAATTTAAATTACAACAAAATTTAATAATCTCTATTATTAAATAATGAAGAATCTGCATGTATGTCTGTATATCCTTCGCAATGTGGAAATTAGGTGGTAACTAGAGCCACCAAATTTCGAAAGCGCGTAGTCTCCCCCCCCCCCCGAACATGTGCAGGTCAACACCAGAATTTTTAATTTCGAATTTGTTTATTATTTATTTCACATTTTGTGCGAATGTATTTAACAGACTCATCGATTTAACAGCAATGTGTTGCCATACGGCAAAGCGTACACAGATGCTTTAAATTTAATAATCAGAAAACTTCGCTTTAGCCAGTCGGCAAACCAAAATATATTTATGCTAAGAACGTAATCACAAAACTCCGCAATTTAAAAGAAATGTTATAAATAAACAATCTTATCTTTTCCGCACCAATGCGTTGCCGTTCCGAAAAGCGTTCATTAGTCCCGATACGCACTTTTTGCCCGTATCATATTTCAAACTGTTGCCATCAAATGTTTTCGCGAAGCATTATTTTTTAAAATTAAATAACGAAAAATCTGTATGTATGTATGTTCCCCGCACTGCGGAAAAACGACGGAGCTAGATACAGTGTGTATTGAAAATTTACCGAATTTTCAATACACATAGCTCACCTCCTGAACAAGTCTTCCTCGGAGCCCGAATTTTGAATTTTAAATTTGTTTTTAATTAAATGCATATTTTGTACAAATTTAACGAACTTCTGTTTAATAATTTCAGCTATTTGAAAGCCAGAAATGGCAACATCTTTCGAAATAAAACATTTTTAGTTCTAGCTCGCCAGACTGTTGTCATTCCGCAAAATTTAACAGTCAGACCATTACGGGGGAATGGCATTATAAGCTAAAATCAGTCCTTAAAAATTTGATCGCAGACAGACAAAAGGATACTTACTCATTCAGGGAAAAAAAAAAAAAAATTATAATGACATTAAAATAAAATTTCACAGCACACCCACTTTATTTCATTGCCATTCGAAATACGCAAAATATACCTATGGTTTCATGATATTATCCGTCCCCCGGTACGCTTTAGACAGCGATCGCAACTCGTATTCTAAATTGTTGCATTAATTCAGCACAACAGTGGTAGTGGTTCTCAATCTGTTTTGCACATACAACCCCCATAACACAAGACATCCTCAGGATATCCTATTTAAGTCGCAATGTCCCGGGAAGCAGGTGGGATATCCTAAGGATGTTGATCCTCAGATATCCTGAGGACTTCTTAAGTCAACATCCTGAGGATATCCTATTCAAGTCTCAATGTCCCGGGATATATGAAGATCTCCTCAGGATGTTGATTTTCAGATATCCTGAGGAGTTCGTAAATCAACATCTTAAGGATGTCCTGTTCAAGTCGTAATGTCCCGGGATATATGAAGATCTCCTGAGGATGTTGTTTCTCAGATATCTTCGGTACTTACTTTTTATGGAAGCTCATATCTGAAAATATTAAAGTAACCTTGTACCACACGCAAGTCATGTTATAAGAATCGAAATCTTACTCTATGGATTAACTATTCTGCATATGAAAATTTAATTGTTATGCTTACACTGGTTTTCGTATATGTTGGCTGTAAGTATTAATAATATTTTCAAATTTTTGTTGTTGTTTCACAGTGCCTATTGATCAGAGTACTTTCTTACAAATTATAGGCACGTGTTTTCATCCGTTTTGAGTTTCATATTGAAAGTGTGTTTACGATTAAATTCTAATTGCTACATAATATATTTCGTAAACATTATTTTAGATACTTTTCTAATATCTTTGAATACAAATATTATTTACGTTACAGGTTAACTCAGAAAATCTTTTACGAAGACATTTATCCTATGAACATTTATCCTATGAACAGATGGGCATGATGTGCATCCATGCCTTATATGGCATTCGAACTTGAGCCCTTCTGTACGGCAATCAGTCACTATAATCACTTACCCGTCTCTGAGGCACTAATCAGAAATATCAAGTTAGAAAAGTATTCTATTAAATTCATCGATAGTTCTTAGCATAGAAATAACTATACTTTGAAACTGCAAAAGAAAAAAATACTTTTTGATCTGTTACACTATTATATTAGTAATGAATGATGTTTAGTGCTGTGCAGTAATAAGTAACAATTTTTTTTTTTTTTTTTAACAAACGAAATTTTAGTTTACAGACGCAGTTAAAAACTAGTCTGTACGAGGTTTAACCTCCTTTAATTTGAATTTATAAAAATAAAAATAATTTATAAACAGAAGAATAATTTTATTGGGCTAAAAAATTCATTGCAGTTCCTTCGTTCATTTTCATGTAAATTCTTTAATAATGAGAATTAGTCTTTCAAAGCGACTGAGGTAAGAAGTAACTTATTTTTTACCTCTCTGTAATAGGAAAATAAGGTTTGAGAATGGGAAGAACTAACATTAAGTTCTTACTCTCCTCAAAACTCACTTTGCTACCTCTTTAACCATAAAAATATTCGGTCTTTGCTAAACAAAGCGCGAAAAAAATGTATCCAGCGCTCTGCAGTCTTATACGTTATGCCGACAATGCTACATGACTCCTCATAATTTAACAATAATTGCTGCTTTAATAATTTATTTGTAACATCCAGAAAATACAGTAAACACGTTTCTTCAAGGTTTATAACACAAAGTTAAATGTTGCTATGAAAACTCAAAATTAGATAACGGATTAAATAGATATTCAAACTTTAAATTAAAATGAGTTAATTTTTAAATTAAACGCGTTCTTTAAACTCAGCACTTTTATTACTTTATTTTATACTATAAATAACAATTGAAGTTGAAAATCTTAAAGTTTCGTTTCCATCATTGTCATTGTCCGTAAAACTGCTTCTCAAATTTTCTTTGCTTTTGAGAAACCGAGCTCCGCTCAGAATGTAACACCTCTGAGCACTTTTTCTGTAGCCGATGCCCCAAGAAGATTTCTCTTTTGTTAACGTGGCAGATTTATGTGTCAAACCTTCCCTTCTTTTGTATCCCCCTACAAGGGAAAAATCCCTTCACATCCATTCACAACAATGGACGTAGAACACCCCCAACGGTTTTAATTGCTCCGTAATAGTGATATCCTTGAAGAACCCCACAAAGTGGAAACTACACGTACTTACTTTCTGATTTCCAGAATTCAGCTATTCTGCTAAACGTTAATAGCCGTCGTTCCAAATTCTCTTTCAGTTACGAACTGACTTGCTGACGCTTGCAAGCGTTACATTGACAGAGTGTGAAAAGTAAGTTTCTAAATGTTTCCTTTATTCTACAAAAATGATCAGAACTAAAAAAAATTATCTCAGATATCTAAAAGACGGATTTACAGCAGAATAAATCAACGTATATTATCGGATTCGTCAGAAGATGAAGTAGTATTTAATTATGAAAAAGGACTGTGTCGAATTTTCGCGCTAGCAAATATTCTTTAAGTTCCATTTCAAACTGTGATTCGAAATATGAACTTTTATGTCTCAAGAAGAACTGACTGACGACGATTACCAAAACGATTATCCCATTTTAAGGAATATTCCAAATATAGGACTAATAAATATTCCGTTAGACTATGTCCCTTGTGTGCTTAGGAGTAGTACAAAAAATGATTACTATTAGGATAGGCGGAGGCACCTTACAAGCACGATTACCATATAAAAATGTTGAACTAATTTTTTTTTAAATGACCAGGTTTTAAGGCCTTATGTACCAATTGAATTTGCAAGAAAACCAAGGAACCAACTCTAAAAGAATTGTGTTTAGGAGGTTAGTGGGATATCCCGGGATGTCCTGAGGATGTAGTAAGTAGGAGTTCATATCCTAATAACATCCCGCACGCTGTCAATGGGACTTAGTTAGGATGTCCTGAGGATATCCCGGGATGTGACATTAAGCACTCGGGAGGAGGTGTTTAGGAGGTTCACGGGATATTCCGGGATGTCCTGAGGATGTGCGCATATCCCGCGAGCAACATCCTCGGGATATCCCAAGGATGTTTTTGTGCTATGTGGGAACCTTTCCACCATTTCTCCTTTCCAAAAATTGAAAAACACACATATGTACATATTGTTATGAAATGCCCAGCTGCGGCAAGATAGCTTATCCGCAGAGCGAGTTAAGAGTTGCCAAATTTGGTAAGAAATCGCCCATTTGGCGACAACATTGGCGATATGCCATAGACGGAGCGAGAACAATCTAGAACGAATTCTTACTGGTTTGCCCCAGAATGGTCTCGAAGGCAGGTCCAAAGCTATATAAACCCTGTCTGTACGCGGAGTAGCAGTTCATCTTGAGTTTATCGTGAAGACTATCGAGAGTACGTTGAGTTCAGTAGTAGTGTTTTGAGTTCAGAGATTAGCTTGAGACCGATCGACCGTGTCGGAAGTTGTACTTCAATGCTTTGCTGTGAAGCTGTCTTTACCGTTATAGCCTAATAGCCTAAAGACTGTGTTTCTGACTGTTTCAGCGTGTTTATCGTAGTTTTTCGACGACTGTAAACGTGTCTTTGGAACTGTCCTGAGTAATACTGGCAAATAAAGTGTGTTTTGATTCTTCAATCAAGTATTGTCGTCAATCGCTCCAAATCGACGAACCCGTACAGCGCAACAAAAATTTACTTAAATATGGAACATTTTTTAAGGTGTTTTATAAATTAAACAACAAAATGATAAACAAGAAGATCAATGCATATATTGACATATCTGAAAAATCTGACGTTTTGATCTGACAGAAATTTTATCACATTTCAAAGCGAAAAAGATTGGATATCTTGGGAATAACGCAATGAACTAATGCACTTTCAACATGAACCTTTCCGATTTACACATTTGCCTCTCTCTTTAAAGATTGAAATTTCAAGGCAAATGCTTCAAGAATCGAACTTCATTATTTTATTTAAAGTTTTCTTGGCTTAGGCTAGTGATGAATACAAAGTAGTGTATTTACCGCTACTACAATTTATTGAAAGCCCAAAACCATAAAGATTTAAAAAATTTGATTAGGTTATTCAGATATCGCAAAGCATGCAAAGGCTACCTGCCTAAGAGAAATGATACCTTCGTGGAGAACTTTCTGGGGAAACTGCCTCCTTTTTCAGGCTATACAATGCAAATTGTACGAAAGCTAACCACGTAGCCAGCCTGGGAACGGAACACAGTTCTAAGTACTACTACTCAGCGGTCTTAACCATTAGGCCGTAGGTGAGATTAAAAATTTGCATTAGTTTATTACGGCAAAATATACTAGGCCTATATGCCTAAGAAAATGGATGCCTTTGTGGAGGATTTTCTAAGGAAACAGTCTCGTATGGGGAGGAAAAACATGATTATCCATAAGGAAAATCATGAAAACGTGCAAGCCAGCCCATTCGCCTGGATGGAACTCAGGTCGGAACTTCCAGTGTTCAGTAATATGATCGCTTGGCCTCTAGTGAGCTTTTAAAAAGTTTCTAGCGGAGAATGGATGTTATTCTTATTTCTAGGATGTTATTCTTATTTCTAAACTAAATTTTTAAAAATATATGAATCCGTGCAGATACATATAACATACTGCGGTATAAACTCCTTTCAATGTAAATTTATTGTGTTTCATACAGAATATTAAAAAAAGTCTGAAAGGTTTCAGATTTTCAATTATGTCCAAAGGGGCCTTTTTCTTTACATTTTGTATGTTACCTTTATTGATTAAATATCACGTTCTCTGCACTTAAACCATAAAATTCAGTTCAAGAGCAATATCGTAAAATAATTTTAAAATGAGTATATCTTTAGAATTTCTGATACACAGACAGTCTCACACACTGGAGATAAAAGTGATTTTTCTGCACAACGTTGCCATTGCTCGCTTTGAAATCCTCGAGTTTGTTAATCAAAAATTCGTTAAAAGTTTTACAAAATATGAAATCTATAATAAAACAAATTTGAAATTTGGGCTTCCAGATGCCCACATTTGCAGTAGGATTACGTCATTCAAAATTGGATGCCTCTAGGTACCGTTTTTTTATCACAAGGCGAGAAACATGCATTCATTTATGCAGATTCTGTATTATTTAAATTCTTCAAATATAACACAGGGCGATAATATTTGGTAACAACAGTTTGAAAAGTGAAATGGACATTCCGAGTAATTCGACGCAAAATGAAAACAATAGTCCCTTAGGCACAAAGTCTATTTGGACTAAAAATAAATTATAAAGAAGCGTGTTTAGCACTTTTACATCTATCAGTTTGTTAAAACAATTACATACCGATCTAACTGAAAACATAAATTAAGGATCTTAAGCTTAGCCGAATGGCAAGACTCCGACAGCTTGTTGTTTGCGAGAACAATTAAGAGCCTGTCTTTTGCGCAACGGCAATGCTTACCAAATCGTGTTGAATTAGCTTTGTATGGCAGAGTAAAGTAACGGTCAAAATATTTTTAGATAGATTAGGCTAAATATATTTTCAAACCCAGTTCACTTACACAAATGACTTCATTACGATGATACAATCAAAAATTCTCCGCTGACGAGAAAAGATCTTCATTTTTCAAAGAAACACACCCGAATTCCAAGTTACCGAATTGCGCCCTTTAATATTTTACGTTAAGCTAACGTTCACACGCATTTACTTTCACAACTTGGCAACTGAACAAAAAGCACCGACTGGGTGCATTGAACGATGACGTCTCACTGAAATTAGGTAGAGTAAACAACAATTATTCTCTCCACATGCAAGAGAGACTTAATGGAAAGATGTTAAGATGGATTTAAAATACGGAGGGTGTATTTACCTCCTCATAGAAAGAAAAGAGAAGAGACTATTTGATTGCAAAAAAAGAATGATGGAGGACCCCACGAAAAAAGCAAGAGACTAGATTTCCTTAAAAGCAACAAACGAATCGTCAAGATTGTAGTGCAAGCGCATAAAAAATTACTACACAGATCTAATCGCATATAATTAATATTGTTACGCGCGTACAGATTTGTAATGGATTGAGTGTACACAGAACCGATCATAGCTTGATGAAATTTATTTTTCGAAAACTTTACAGTTCGGGAATTTTCACATAAATGTACTTGTGCAGCTCTTCTCAGTATCACAAAGCACAATCAGTAGTTACCACTTCGTTACTAAGAGCATTGAACACGAGGCAATACAAAAAGCATTAAATGCCTAAGCTTGCGCAGTCACCTCCCAATACTCAAAAGCTAAACTTTGAACTGAAATGAAAACCGATACTCAGTCCTTAGAATTTTTCACCGGCAGCCGAGAAATTTCCAGTACCTTCCATTTCTCCAAATTTGTTTAGAAATTTGTCTCGAAATCTGTTTAATTTGTTCTCGAAATTATAAGGTATTTTCTCTCTCCTTTCCGCAAGCGTATTTGATGTAACTGGAAAATAAAAATAACGAATAACTCGAATAACTTGACGCGTGTTCGAGAGGTCCAGGGTTCGAGTCCAGGCGAGAGTATTGTATATTTTTCATATCTCCTGCTTCGGGGGAGGGGGACACCGAAAGGTTTCAGATTCTAAATTACATCCAAAGGGGTGCTTTTTTAACGTTTCGTGTGTTAATTTTATTTATTAAATATTACGTTTTTCGCACTTAAACCATAAAACTCAGTTCAAAGGCAATATCGCAAAATAATTTTAAAACGAGCATATCTTTAGAATTTCCGATACACAGTTCCGAGCGCTGAAGATAACATTTCTCTTCCCCCCTCCCCCCGCACAATGTTGCTATTGCTCGCTTTGAAAGCGTTGAATTTGTTAATCAAAATTTCGTTATAAAGTGTTCCAAAATATAAAACAGATAATAAAACAAATTCGAAATTAGGGCTTCCAGATGGCCATATTCGGTGGACGATTGATGATTCGGTGATTACGTTACTCAAAATTGCAAGGCTCTAGGTACCATTGCTTTATAACAATGAGAGAAACATACATACATTTATGGAGGTTCTTCATTATTTAATTTCTTCAAATATAACACAGGGCTCTAATATTTGGTGGCAACAATTTGAGAAGTGAATCGGACATTTATAGTGAACCAACGCAAAATGCAAAAACGAAAATAATAGCCATTCTGGGCAAATTGCCGTCTTTCTCCTTCCAGCATACCTTCGTGATGTAACGGTAGCACACTCGGAGCGTATTCGAGAAGTCCAGGCTTAAAAAAATTATTATTCCGTATTCGAGAAGTCCAGGCTGGCGTGGGTACTGCACATTTTTCATATCTAACCTAATGACTCTACGCGTTACAGAAAAAGCGGACCGACTAGGCTTATGTTTTTTATTTAATTAGGTTTTTAATTTATCTTACTCTCTATTAAATCTCTAATAATTACTTGGAATTTTTTTGCTTTTATTCTACTTTGAATTATCTTTTGTAAATATTCCTCGTCTTACGTATGTTACTCAAGATTTTTAAAAGCTTTATTTTGGAATTTTTTAAGTTTACTTCCATACATTTCAAGCATTTTATCAAGATTTTTCGCCTATCACGTGACACTTAGTGCTTTAACGTTTTTTACAATAATGAGCCTTTGGCACTATTTTCCAAGACGAACTGTTTAAAGCCGTAAGGCTGATGCCAGTTTTTAAATCATAAAATCTGACAAAGAGTACGTGTTTTAAAGAAAGGCTGTGTGAAACAGGTTGTAGAGACATTAAGTACTTTTTGGAAGCAGGAAAAATGAAAAATTAGCAACGCCTTCGCCGGGAATCAAACCACGGACCTCTCAATTACACGCTGAGCGTGCAGACCACTAAACCCCGAAGGCTCGGTAAGAAGGCGGGAGGAATACCTTACATACTCCCCCTTTTTTAAAGGGCGACTGGGGTTTATAGCGGACCCAATCGCCAAATTCTGGGTGAGGAGAATCATCATCCAACACCCTTTTAGTTCGGGCGCCAGTGTAGAGACATTAGGTATTTTTTGGAAGCAGGCAAGATGAAAAATTAGCCACGCCTTCACAGGGAATCGAACCGCGGACATCTAAATTACGCGCTGATAGTGCAGACTACTACACCACGAAAGCTCGCTAAGAAGGCGAGAGAAATACCTTATAAGGTAATCTAAGAAGGCGAAGACATAAGAAGCAAATCATAGGTTACTATATGGTTGCGGAATATATGATCGCGGAAAATTTCGGGTGTCATATTTCAACAAAAATTTCCATTTTGACCATTTTTTTTTCCATAAGAGATGGCTATACGTTTAAAGATAAAATAAATGATTCTTTTTCCAAAACGGACAGTAAAATGGATTCAAAATGGACTTTTCCATGACGTCTGTACGTACATGTATCTCGCATAACTTCAAAAACGGTTTGCCATAGAGCGTTGAATTCATATGCCATAACATTTACCCGCGCGCATTCCTTTTTCATTGCAACCCACAGAAACAAATACATATATAAACATGCAAGATAAAAAATACGTAAAAGATAAATTATTATTTAAATTAGCAATAGCCTTTTAATGTTTAAATTAATTTCCCCTCTGTGCTCTAAAAATGGTAATCTCTTTTTGCACTGCGTCATTTCGATACTTATCCATGTCATATGACTCATACATAACACTGATAATGTTGATGGAACTAAAGCAGTTCATAATAATTTTACAGCAGTATTAGTAACCCAAAACTAACTCATTCTAAATTGAGTCGGTTTGTTCATTACGGTTTCATTCTACGTTCTGCGCTTTCCACGTTTCAATGTCATCAATTGCTTCTACAATATCATTGCTTCAGGTCCTCCAGCGCCGAGTGGTCAGAACCACTGAACACTGGTAGTTCGGTAAGAGGTTCGAACCCCGCGAACGGGTTGGCTGCATGGTCGTTTGCGTGGTTTTCCCCATGTGTAATGTGTATACAAACTAATTTCCTTAGAAAGACCTCCACGGAGGCATCCCTCCCTTCCGTGTAGTGCCTAAGGCGGAGCATGTGACTATATTAAAAAATATAATTACAATTTAATTATAACCTCTTAAGAACATTATTTCAATTACTGGGTACAAATCCGATAGAGCGTCAGTTAAAAATGCGCCAACAACCACGCGAAATATCATGGTTAGAGAATTTAACGTATTTTTTTGCCATATTTCGCCATTTTTTTAAGTACGATAGGTTAGACAATTTGGCAATTACTTAATGACGAAGAAGCTGCCATAAGTTTCTTCCAGGACAAAGGAATAATTCATAGCAGTAGACTTTGTTCTTAAAATCTTCCGATGAAATTAACTTTTAACTCAAACAAGCTCCTATACGGCGTTATTATGTATGTTCTTCTGGCCGCCAGAAAAAAAAAAAAAAAAGAGAGAACTTAAAAACACGGTTTGGAGCATCTGTGATGTTAGAAATTAACGTCGATAGAATTTTGCCAACTTCAGCTAGAAATCAATCATAATACGACAGCAGATTGGAATAATTACTTGAGGGAGGTATGTGCAAATGGTTTGATGTCTCGTAAAAGGAGTAAAATCGGTGGAACCAACAAAATCATAGAAATAGACAAAAGGAAAAAATGTTTTCTGGTCGCCGTGCGCGATCGTTGTGCTACAACATTAATGACTGCCATACAGGGAAACAACGCGGATCGCAGCATTATATTTTCAGACTGCTGGAATCACATTAGGTTCACGTCGTCGTTGTTGCATTCCCGCTGTCAGTGAAATAATTCCTTTTAACAAAAAATAAAAATTAATATTTCTACGCAGTTCAAATTCTGAGATCACATCATCCATCTTAAGTTTCACGTCGCGTTCCCGCAATCAGTTCTTATTAAAATCTTTTAAGATAATGCTGTATTCTTTTACTCTTTAGTACAACAGTGTACAACCTTTAAAGTACAACTTCGGTGTGCTCTCTATTACTTTTCCACAAATACTTCGAAAAACGGCGAAGAAATCGGCTAAATTGGACGGCGATGTTTCAAAAGCTTATTTCCGTAAAAATACATAACCGATACCAGTTCCTCCTAAAGTCGATGCAAAATTTTGCAAAATTCACTTAAAACCAAAATAAATTTAAAAAAAAAAAAAAAATGTCGGTTTATCTGAGGGTTCGAAATAACTACCCCCTCCCAAACCCAACAAATGAAGTTTCTTCACTCTGAGTAAAGTTGGGGAGTGCCGGTTATTTCAGATTAAACACACATGCACAGTTTCAAAGCAAGTTTTAATTCTGGTTTTCCCCGTGCAGGAGCACCGAATGCGCACATGAACTAAAAGCGGGCGATGGCGCATCACAGTATTCATGGGAAGTGTACCGACTCGTGAGAACATAATAATAATAAACAAATAAATAAAAAATACAAAATTTACAAATAAGTCGTCCTAGTTATGAGCGAGCGCTCCGATTCGAAACGACAATACAAAAGGAAACCCCCCATAAAAGAAACACTGCGCACGTTTCCTGCCCATATTCCAGTTATGCATCCATGTCCATATTCCAGTTATAAGTTCGCTCCTGAAATAAAGACTCCAAGTTTATATACAGCTTCCGACTCGAGGAAACCACGGAATACTACATTGTAGCTACGGATCATACACCGTAAACGGGCGTTGCTGAAAGTGTGTGTCGTGCGTGTGTTTCGTTTGTCTAGTTGTCGCCAGATGTTATGAGAAGTAGTAATGGCTTAGAACACGTTTTTATAATTCGTTTCGAAAGAAAGAATTTGCATGTCGCTTTTCGAGTAGAATTCGAAAACAAAATGCAAATTTTTTTAATATAAAACTTATTTTGTAAATTTTCCTTCACGAAATTTCCTCCAAAAGTAACTCAGATCAACATCGATATTACAGATTTCACACGAAATGATTAAATTCGTTTAATTATGAGAAATACCCGTTTCGTTCAAAAACTCACGCAAAAACATATGGTTCGTGGAAAACTGATATTCTTCTCCGTGAAACTCAGTTGGGAAAAAAACGTCATGGCTGATGTGGGAACGGGCTAAACTGACACTAAGCCATCTTATACGCGGAGTTTCAACATCATTGCCCGATTAAATAGCTCTTCAGTTATTTCTACACTTTTGTTCTAATAAAGGGGAGATGAAAAGGAAAAGGAAAAGGAAAAGAAAATCTGAAATGGTAAAATAGATTTTAACATAGCACCAAAATGTTTGTTAGGGTTTTTTATGTTCTAGTTGAGCTCGAAGCTTATTAACTTGCTCTCGAACTCTCTCCCGCTAACATAATTTCTTTCTTTCTATCTTTTTTTTAAAAAAATTATTAATAAACATCGCTTTCTCCGCAATTACGCCACATAAAATTCAATAGCATAATATTTCCAAAAGCAGCATGTTTTTAGGATTCTCGATAGAGTGTTCAGCTAGCTTTAGAATCTCAGATAGGCTATTAATTACTTAAATGTAGCCATACATTTTTCTATTTTTTTCCAGTCTTTTCTTAGTTTATCATATCAATGTTCAGTTTTCTTAGTAAAATGAATTAAACAACTTTTTCTTTTGACTTTTCATTATTAACTTTATTGATTTAACATCACTTTATTAGCCCTTACACCACATAAAGTATAACACCAAAATTACAAAATATTTAAAAACAGGATGTCTTTAGAATTAATTCCCAATAAAGTGATAGCGTACATTTTTTCAAATTCACTACATTATATTTTTAAATAATACATGGCTAAAACATTTGGTGGCAGCATCCCGCCCCCATTTTTTGTTGCCATACATTTTTGTTATATTCGCTGTTTTATATCTTTAAAAAAAATACAGGCGATAGCATTTGGTAGAAACATCTTTTTATTTGAAACTTGATACAGGATATAAAAATGACGTTCGAGTGATAAAAATCTGATGTGGAAGCCACATGACTTCTTTGTAAGAATATTTAAATGATACACACTTTTAAGCTTTATTTAAGCTTATTTGCTCGAATTATTGAAACTTAATTAACCGATCCCTCAATGCGACTTGAAAATGACATCAAAAATAGTAAATTTTGAAATTAAATATCCTGGTCAATTTCTCTAGCACGGGAGTCAAAACTTCTTGTTTTCAATTCCGCCCCCCTCCCCATAACAAGTCTAAAAGTTACTCAAATCTAAGTATAGGAACCGAGATATCGTATGCAAAGTTAGATTTCGTTATTTGTCTAAAACAAAATTTTTTAAATTTAACATTGCCAAAATATAAATATTTTAGCTATTTAAAACAGTTTTGTGTAAGTATTTGACTACGAGCAACGACTGCGAAAATAAAGGGCCGGTTAAGAGGTGGGTATATATGTCTATTGTTACGAAATGACCAGCTGCGATAAGGTAGCTCCCTCACAAAGCACGTTTAAAGTTGCCAGCAAATGGCAAGGAAAGGCAGGGTTGACAGATTAGGCGCGAATTCGCTCGTTTGGCGACATGCCATACGGAGACGGAGCGAGGACATTCGAGAACGAATTCTTACCGGTTTTCCCCAGAATGTGTCCGAAGGCAGGTTAAAAGCTAAATAAACCCTGCCTGTACGCGAAGTAGCAGTTTATCGTCAATGCATCGTGAGAGTATCATGAGTACGTTCAGTAGTATCCGGAGCTCCGAGAGCGATCGAACGAGTCGGGATCGGAAGCTGTACTTTAGTGCTTTGCCGTGAAGCTGTCTTCACCGTTAGAGCCTGATGGTTTAAAGGCTGCGTTGCTGATTGTTTCAGCGTGTTTGTCGTAGTTTTTCGACGACTGCAACGCGTCTCTGGCACTATCTTCTGTAATACTAACGAACAAATTGTGTTTTCATTTTTTTATCAAGTGTTGTCATCAATCACTTCCAATCCACGAACTCAACGCAACAATATATGAAAATATGTAAATACGTTTGGTTCTTACGACATCACTAAGAATGGGAGATGCATAAATAAATGTTCATGTAGTCCCACATACAAAATTTAAATGGGTCTATAGCTAATCGTTTTTGAGTTGTGCGAGACATATACGTTCATACAGACGGCCTGAAAAAAATCGCCTTGATTCCATTTAAAAGTTTTGGAAAAAAAGAGTCCTTTAATCTATCCATACGTACAGAAGTCTGGGGGGGGGGGAATCGTCCATGTGGATTCAGGAACGGTCAAAATGGATAGTTTCGTTGAAATATCGTACCCGAAATTTTTCGCGATTACTGTACTTCCTTTACTTCTTACAAAGAATTAAAAACGTATGGCAATTCCTAATACTCTACCCGGAACACCAAAGATACGCCGTTTTTAATTTTTTTGTGAATCTGATGCGGCGTAAGTACAAAAAACGGTGATGTTTAATAATAAAGCTAAAAAGTTTTTAAAAAATTGTGTTAGCAGGAGCGAGTTCAAGACCAGATTGGTAACCTACAAAACTCAGCGAGTGCATAAAGAATCTTAACAAATCCTCTGTTACGATGTTAAAATCTGTATTTTTTTTTTTTAAACTGTTACATAAAATGTTTGAATGAATGTAACGAAACATATTACACATCAAGTGAATTTAGAAAATATTTTCAAATTATTCTTTTCACTTAGACTCAAATTTCTACGAAAAAAAGTGGTATAATATGGAGGATAACTTAGAGAAATGTTTGGCACGCCCATAAAGTGTACCTATGAACCATAAAAAGAAATGATCGATTATCTTACAAACAACGTCACATTAACTGACTTCCGAAAACAACAATACATTTTCAATGCGAATTTAACATTCAGACAATAAATCATGAATCAAAAATCGTATTTACAGAAACTGTTTTAAAACAGATCAGCATACTTAATTACCCCTCGGGAAGGAGAAGACTCAAGTATTTATCAAGTCAGTTTTGCTTTCACTTTAAACAATGAGATATCTATCAAACATGGAGAACGATGTCACAACGTAGATGAGCCATAAACTAGGACTGTAGCCCACAAACTTCGATTCCATGAAAAATATTTTAGTTCATGCTTTCATTTTTTTGGACCTAATCGTCTTCATTTCTTCGAGTAAAAAATCACAATTAAAAACTCCTTTGATTTACTTATAATATTTTGAAAATTGGACAACTTTTATTCTGCGAAAAATTGTAGAGAAAAAAAATTTGGTACATAAAGAGACAGCAAATTATTTCCATAAAAGCGCTTCCAGTGAGGAACACGGCGATTTAAATCAAAGTGACGTTTGCGGCTAGCTTCGCTCTCTCATTTCAAAATTTTCCACTGTTCACGAACGTAAGCAAAACGAATCTCGATATCAAGAGCTTGCAAGGTCTTAATAACCTGAACTTCAACCTGAATAATAACTTGAACTTACTCTGAAGCACTAATTTTCTGTAATAATTGTAGCGAAGAAAGAGAATCATTACATATTAAAATGCGAACCGATCTCTAACCACTACAAGAATTTTGAATTCATTTCGCTGCAAGGTTTAAGACTAGTAACTCGGCCTGAAAAACAGAGCATTTATCTTTAATTCTGTAGTGTATGAAATCTCTTTGTTGTCTATCTTCATAAACAACGAAAGCAAGGCCAACCGTATCATTCATCTTACTTCTGCAGTAAAAGAAATTAATTTATATTCTTCAAGATCAACATCGGAATAGCTAACAACTGGTATAGGATTCCTGTTAAAAGGATGCAATAAAAAGAAAGTTTGCCGTCAAGAAAATTTGATGAAAAATAGCCTGCACACGCCTTCCTTCATCGCAATATTGCTCAAAACCTCAATATTTATGGGTGGACTACCAGCTACACTAAAAACGTACCTCGTAACTAATAGTCCTGCACCACGAACAATTCTTCAAAGTTCTTTCAATTTTCCTTAAGCTCGCAATCTGCTTTTTTCAGTAAAAAAAACCGCCCCAAACCCTTGACGCTTAGGAAATAACCGGCACTGTTCCTTGTCTAAAGATCAGTTTAAGAACAACTGTTTTAATTCCTTTTAAGTCAAAACAGATAACTTTTGACATCAATTTTTTTAGAAATTCTAAATAACTCTGAGAGTACCTTTCCGCATTTTCCCGAGAGATGGGAAATAAGATACTTCCACTGAAATTTTTTATCCAAGATAACTCCTAAACACCTTACTCGAATAACTTCCTCTAAAGGAACGAACCCAAGTAATAAACTTATTTTGCAATCAATATTATCTTTTTATATCAATCATAACTATCTATGCTTTTAAACCAGACTGAATTTCAATTTATAAGGTTTAGACCACCGAAAAGCAGTATAAAGTAAATCTTAAGACAAAGAATAAGCATCGACGAAACATTTGCACTGGACAATTAATTAAAAGCAGATCATCCGAAAAAGCAATAATAAAATAGTTTTGAAAAGCAGATAATTCATGCAAAAGATAATTAATTATAAGATTCCACAAAAAGTGTCCAGAGGCTGATCTTTGAGGACAACCCTTTTCTAAATTATATTCTCTCGTAATACCAAGCAGAGAAAGCTCTACATTGAGAGTATGCAAAAAAATCCTTGATCGGGTAGAAGATGTTCCTAGGTACATTAGCACGTTTCAATAAATTTATGATGCCTGGCCACCATTGTTAAAAGCCCTTAGGGCTAGCATTGTTAAAAGCCCTTAGGGTTAACCTTGTGAAGGCAGAGACTTATGGTATAAATTTATAAATCAGAATAAAACTTCTGCTCTACCATTTTGCGCTTAATGCACTGTGCCGAAGACACACCTACGTGAAGTCGATCGTTCGTCTATCTTTACTTACAATTTCGCCCGCTTGGGCATATATTAGAAAGCAAAATATAATGCAGTTATAAATAATTCAAAACCAATTGCTTATGCTCATTATTCAGAGAACCCTATTGTATCAAGAACAATGACCTTCACTGAGATCTCGAAAATGACTGATGTTAAAGATTATCTCAACATTGCGAATGGAAAATTCCACACCAAGGTTAAAAATTGTAACCTTGTAAATTATTCGGAGAATCTCGATTACAAAGACTATCAGACTACTTCTGATCTCACCTGCGTTTCTAAGCAGTCCCCAGAAATCATACTATGAACTTTCTCTCTCCTGGATTTCAGTTTCTTTTTAGCTTAAATTTTCTCTCGAAATCGGATTTTGCGTAGAATCACTATAAATGCGTCGGTCCATTTTTAATTCGAGTCTGTTGCCATTCGGTATAATGTAAGCTATTTATCTTTCAAATTAAATATGTCTGCTGTAGATTCACAAACTACGTTACTTACAAGCAAACATACAGTTCTTAAGAATTTACTATGTTAAGTTCTTAAGAATTACATTTTTACTTTTGAATCAGATTGACTTACATCATAAAAACACATTTAATACATGATCTATCTACAAATATTAAATATTTTTACACAATGACGTTATAAATTTTTTAGACCAAAGAAGGGTTACCGCAGAAAGGCTATTAGTCTAAAAACGGCATTTTGTGGCGTTTTTACTATAAACGGCGAATAACTTTTAAAATTGTTAACACCAAATATTATCCCCCTGTATCATATTTAAAGAAATTACATAATGGAGAATCTGCATGAATGTGTGTATGCCTCTCGCACTGTGAAAAAAAGACGCTTTACTTGGCGCTTACGTCAGATAAAAGTCGATTTAACGGCAAAGTCACAAAATATTTAAAGACAGCATATCTTTCGAACTTCCGATAGAAAGTCTAGTACGCTGGAGATAAAAAGATATTTTGCGTAGTGTTGCCACTCCTCGCATTGAAATCGCCAATTTTTTTAATCAAAAATTCGTTAAAATATTACAAAACATGAAATAGATAATAAAAACAAATTCGAAATTTAAAATGCGGGATTCCAGGTGCCGATGTTCGGGCGGTGGACTACGTTATTCAGAATTTGATGACTCTAGGTACCGTTGTTTTTTCAAAATGTCAGAAGCATACATACATCCATGCAGATTCTTCATTATTTAATTTCTTTAAATATCATACAAGGCTGTTTCGAGACTAATATCCCATTTCAGAACAATGTCCAGTCTAGACTAACAATATTGCTACTACTGATAGTGAAAAAACATTACTTCGCTGCCAATTGTTGGTTAACATCAAATTAAAACTCTTTATTTTTCGCAAAACAGTCAACATTATTTATGCAGAAATGCATTTCCTGCATAAAACTGATGACATTCTCTATTTCTGGCATTGTTTATGAAAAGGTAAAAAGGAAAAAAAAATGACAACATCTAAACTATCAAAGCACTCCCGAGACAATTTTATGGAGAAACGGAAAGAGTTTATGCAACTCTTTCCGTTTTCCCAAAGCGACTTCGCAACGAGCCAGTGGAAGGAACAAAAGACACAAATTTCCTTCACAACCGCCACGAGTTTATCATTGCAATTCCGCTAATTCACAAGGCTGTTTAGAACAATAAAGGCTTCCCCCCCCCATCATCTTTGTCGTATCTAAAAGGCCTACTTTTCTTCTACCTGCGGCTGGATATTGCTGTAATAGCACTGATGTTAGAAATTCATCGTTACAAACAAAAATGCTACATTTCTCGCGAAAATTCTGAAATAATTGTTCCAGGTTAAAGGAAATCAAAAAAATTACATTGTGAAACAATTTAAAAGCCAAAATATCCACGCGAATAAAATAATAACAGGTTTCTTTCAACAACGTAAATCTGAAAGCTTCCAAAATAAATAATACAACCAGTTCTTAAACATCAAGGATTGCGCAACAGAAAAAATAAATAAATAAATAAATAAAGACAAATGCTGAAACTATCGCATGACAAAATGAACGATACCAAAATACAATACAAAATGCAATAGTTATTTAAATGATATGAGGAAAAGAAACTAATCAAGTAAAAGTAAAAATTCAGATAAAAATACAGCATGTCATTGGCTTTCTGGCCCTTCTCCCGACGAGCTTTCCTACATATTTGCGTAAAAATCTAGATTTCACAAAAACAATTGTGACTATAGAAACATTCAAGAAATGAATCACAATTTTAGTATGAGATAAAATAAAAATTTTATATTATTTATTTTGAAAAGCACTTTGAAATAAATCAATCAATCAAATAAGTCATTCCCTGACATCAACTCTTTGCTCAATCAAGGAACAACTGGGTAAAACAATTACACTGGGATACGCTTATTTATCATTTAACTACTGAGGGTATTTACAAATTTTTAGAACAATTCCGGGGCCGTTAAATAAATGTTTAATTAAGGTTTTTAAACGTTCGATCTGATAGTCTTTTTAGAACAAAGGAAAAATTTGCCTAGAAGGACTATTGATTTCGTTTTCGCATTTTGCGTAATTTTTTAATTTTACTACAAGCGTTGGTTCACTTTTCAAATTGTTGCCACCGAATGTTATCGCCTTGTATTATATTTAGAGAAATTAAATAATGAAGAATCTGCATAAATGTATGCATTTTCTCGCATTGTGATAAAACAACGGTACTTAAGACCCATCCAATTTTGAATAACGTAATCCTCCTGCGAATATGGGCATCTGGAAGCCCAAATTTTAAATTTGTTTTATTGTCGATTTCATATTTTGTAACACTTTAACGAATTTTTAATTAACAAACTCAAGGATTTCAAACCTAGCAGTTGCAACGTTGTACAGAAAAAAATATTTTTATCTCCAGCGCGTGCGAGACAGTATATCGGAAATTCTAAAGATATGCTCATTTTAAAATTATTTCGCGATATTGCTCTTGAACTGAACTTTATGGTTTAAGTGCGAAGAACATGATATCTAATAAATAAAGGCAACACGTAAAATGTTAAAAAACGCCCCTTTGGACGTAGTTAATCTGAAAAATTTCGGGTTTTTTTTTAATTACTCCAAAGGCACTTTGTCCCTGAAGGACTATTGTTTTCGTTCTGCGATTCTGCGTTGAATCACTATAAATGGCCGTTTCACTTTTCAAACTGTTGCCACCAAATGTTAGAGTCGTGCATTATACTTGAAAAAATTAAATAAAGAAAAATATGCATAGATGCATGTATATTTCTCGCATTGTGATAAAACAACGGTACATAGAGGCATGGAATTTTGAATGACGTAATCCTCCTACGAATATGGACATGCGGAAGACCAAATTTGAAATTTGTTTTATTATCAAGTTCATATTTTGTAAAACGTTAACGAATTTTCGATTAACAAACTCAAGATTTTCAAATCGAGCAATGGCAACACTCTACAAGGGGAAAACAGGGGGGAAACAAACTACAGGGGGGAAAAACCTTTTTACCTCCAGCGCGCGGAACTGTGTATCGGAAATTTGCTCATTTTAAAATTATTTTGCGACACTAGCATTGAACTAAATTTTATGGTTTAAGTGGAAAGAATATGATATTTAATAAATAAAGGTAATACATAACATGTTAAAAAAAACGCCCCTTTGGATGTAATTTAAAATCTGAAACATTTCAGGTTTTTTTTTTATTTCCTTTTTACTGTGGAACATACGGCGCTATTACTGCTTTTCCTATAAATAGCTAAAAAATTAATGCATGGATTTCTGCAGTATCAAATTTGTCGTTCGTGAATTCAGAAGAATTCAGTGTCGAACGGTACTTTGGACAAAAGCAGACTTTAGTTACAGATATCCTTACAATGAGTAACTACAGGAAGGAACGCGGCTCCAACATTGCTCCTCTTCAAACTGAGTCATGACAAATGCAACTGGAATATTACTGAAAACAGCAAAGGTTACACAGCAGGAGATACCACCTAATCGCGTGCTCAGAAAGCCGCCTATATATATATATATATATATATATATATATATATAAATTATAAAAATAAAATAAAAAAAAAGGGAGAACGAAAAGAAAGGAAAAATATATAGTAATAATTTTTTTTGGTTTACAAGGACAGTTTCAGTTCCGAAGTATTACGTCATCAGAGCTGCGCGGAGCATAGAGTGATCTAGAAATGACGCAATGCAAAGAAGTTATTACGATTTTAGAATAGAGAGGAAGAATTAATGTTTATAGTTTAATCTATAATTTTTATTCATATATTTTTATCTTACATATTCCCCCCTTCAAAAAGAAAAAGGCGTAGCGACAGAGAAACCTTTTTAAAGAGAAAGAGTTAAAGCACCAGCAAATAAAAAAGAAAAACATAAATCATACAATTTTGATTCTATAAAAGTATAATTTATAAATTTCAATTTTTTTAAAATAAATTTTTAATTTTTAGAGTCCTATTGAATTTTTCAGCATTTCAGTCCAAAAGTCTTTTTGTTGGAGAGTTCACATAATCATAATTCATCAGGGAAGGTTCTTGTTAACACAGAATATCACAAAATATACTTTTACATAACCTTTACTTATAATTAAATGTAATGCACATAAATATTTATGATACTTATTTCTATACTGATAAGTTATAATTTAACATCAGATTTTCAGAATTTATGGTTTCACCATTATCATCTTTCATTTACAATTCCTGTATTTTACCAACTGGAAGCCTCGCAATACTTCTAAACAAACATATCCATCAATAGGGCTGTCCTCTTGAGCTAACCAGTGTGTTCTCTGCACTGGTGGCCCAGGGTGCACTGGTGCCTAGGCAGTTACTTGAAAAGGCCTCCGTTCCTTGCATTAAGGTAACTGGCCTTTGAGAACTGCACTAATACATTCCATAATAAAAAAAATATAATAATAATATAAAAATATAAAAAATTTACATGCATTCATAAAATGAGAGCCTCCAACATTATCTTGCATGAAGAGGGTAAAAGGAACAACTGTACAGAGGTAATTACAGGCCTCTGTTGAAGGAACCAGTACACCCTCATCATACTATACTTAACACACAATAACCCACAAATTTTAACATGCATTTACCATAATTTCATATTACTTATCTGTACTAATTTCACTTATTTTTAACATCTTTATTTTTAGAATAATTATAAAATTCGTATTCAAAATTCTCAACAAAATTCCAAAAACATAAAAACTTATCTTAATATCCTTCCCTATGAATAATTTAAATAGCTTAAAATTAATTACTTAATTTGCTCACACATAATTATGAAAAATTAGAAAAATTAATGAACAAGAATTTCAGATTTTCTCAAAACAAATTGCAGAAATTTTAACCAAAGTTGAAATGAAAACTATAGAATTCGCAGCACATTAAATAATTTAGTTCCTGAGCTAGGTTCACACGAATGTAATAATTTTTGAGCTGCTGAAAAAGCAGAAGTGCAAATAATTTTCTGTCGCACATACTTGCAAACACTAACTCAGATCGATCTTGAACCTGCTGTAATGCTTAATTCCTACACGGTAATTCACTGATGATTTAAAGCACTTCTTTTCTAAATATTGTAGAGATCGGCGAAGCAAATTCAATATTCCTTTTCACTAGGCATTCGAACTTCTCAATTTATCGAGAGATTACTTTCAATCTGTAAACACTACACGAGATATTTTTTTTGAAGCACTTGCAATACACCACAGCAGAAGAATGATCTGTTATTTTTTAAACACTGAAAAAACAAATTTGATGATTCACTTCTTTCACATTATCTTGGATTTATCACAAAACGATGATTTGAAGAGCTGAATTAAATTTTCCATTGAGGTTTCAGGCTGCAGGAAACTATCCTACCGGCTTAATTGTCATAATGAAAGCAAAGGAAAAGACAGAACACTGTAGATATTTTTTATCTTACACACATATATATATATATGTTGTATGATCTTAAATTCATTTAGTGCGAAAACAAGTTACTATATTGTTTAGGAAATAAATTATTATATATATATGACAAACTACTGTCATTTTACGTGTCCCACAACAAAGAACTGCGTTCCTGACGCAAAAGACTGAAGTTAAAAATATTTATATCGACTTCAGTTGGAGAGTGCTCATGCACGAAGATATCTCTGTCGAATAATTTGTTTTTAAAGAATCGTTCTAATTCAAAGAATGTCCATCATGATAAGTCCTTCAGTCCAATAAGTTAGTTTATATTTCACATCGACTACCTTTAAAATTGCCTATAAAGTGTTAAATGTTGCCATACTTTTTTATATATTCTCTCTATTATTTCTTTAAAAATAATACATGAGGATAACAATGTATGGCAACATCTTTTTATTTGTGTTGCCAAACATCTTTTTATATTCTCTGTATTATTTCTTCAATAATAATAAATATATGACGGCAATATTGGACGAAGCATTTTTTTTACTTGTGTTACTATACTTTTTTCTTAATATTCACTATGTCATTTCTTTAAAAACTATAGATATAACATTTTGTAAAACATTATTGCATTTGTGTTCTATACATTTTTAGTCCAAAGGGATTTGAATCCCGAAGGACTATTAGTTTCGTTTTGGCATTTTGCGTCGGACGGATAAATGTCGGTTCACTTTTCAAACTGTTGCCATAAAATGTTAGAGTCCTGCATTATATTTGAAGAAATTAAATAATGAAAATCTGCGTAAATGTATGTATATTTCTCACATTGTCATAAAATAACGGTACATAGAGTCATCGAATTTTGAATAACGTAATCCTCCAACGAATATGAGCATGTGGAAGACCAAATTTGAAATTTGAAATTTGTTTTATGATAGATTTCCTATTTTTTAAAACTTCGACGAATTTTTGATTAACAAACTCAAGGATTTCAAAGCGAGCAATGGCAACGTTGTGCAGAAAAAACATTTTTATCTCCAGCGCGTGAGTCTCTGTATCGGAAATTCTAAAGATATGCTCGTTTTAAAACTATTTTGCGATATTGCTGTTTCACTGGATCTTATGGTTTAAGTGCGAGGAACATGATATTTAATAAAGAAAGGTAACACACAAAATGTTAAAAAACGCCCCTTTGGACGTAATTTAAAATCTGAAACATTTCAGATTTTTTTTTATATATTCATTTTAATATTTCTTTAATAATAATAAATGTATGATGGTAATATTTGCAGATGAATCCATTCATTTGTGTTACAAACTTTTTTTTTTTCATTCCCTATGTTATTTCTCTAAAAAGAAATACAGAAACATAACACTTGGTGGCAGCTATCTTTGACTTGTATAGCCATATATTGTTTTTTATATTTCGCTATATTATTTCTTTTAAAATAATACGTAGCGATAATATTTAGTGACAACACTTAAAAAGTAACACGGATTAAAAAAAGTGAGGTTTGAGACTAACAGTGCTTGCATTGTCCCCCCCCCCAAAAAAAAAACTGATGTGTGCACCACATGACTTCCTTCATACGGAATATTAAATTATACCCATTTTTTCTTGCATTTCATTTAAACTTATTGGATTGGATTAAATCTACTTCGTTGATAGCGCATAAACCATAATAGAATAAATGCACTCTTTAAAATTCACTATATTTGTTTACCATAGCGACACTCTGGCCCTAGGTTCACTTAACAGCGTTATATTTCGTTCATTTTTTAACTCAAAATGCACAAAATTTATATCATCTTAAGAATTATCTAATCGTTGCCACATGTTCTGTTCAAATACTATAATAAGTCTAAAACGATGTATAAAAGAAATTAAGCAAAGAACAACAAAAGAAACAGTTTTTCACAGACGATTCAATATTTCTCATTCAATTAATTCAGTTGTCACTTCGCGACAAGGCAAAAATACATTAAAACTCAAGATGTCTGTATTCAAAATTATGAAGTAAATCTTATACACTTATTTCCTCGAATAAATTTCAGAATGGATTAAACATGATTTAATTCGCAATAATAAAAGAGGGAGTTATTGGGAAGCTTACTTTCACTAGACTGGCAACAAATCTACTATTCTGCTGTTTCAAATTTAAACAAGCAATGACCGACATGGGAAAATTTTATTAGGCTTAGCGGCACTTAAACAACTTTTAAATTGTTCGTAATTCTAAAAATGTTGCACGCAGATTTACTAAAGGTATAAGAACCTTAACCGGAAGATAAGAACAACATAATTAAATCATTTTTAATGCAAAAAATGCACAATTTACAAACATATAAGAATAAAGAAACTGAGATCACTGAGCCGAGTAACAAAGTGGATATATTGCGGTGCGGCCGATTGCAACCAAAATACGAGGTCCACATCTGCATGTTATAGCAGTCTATATACAAAATTTCAACGTTCTGAGGCTACTCGTTTTTCAGTTATGCGAGATACATACCCACAGACGCCATGAAAAATTCTCTTCAGAATTCATTTAAAATTAGTTTTACAATTTTTTTGGGGGGAAAAGAGTCCTTTATCCTGTCCTTACGTACAGATGTAACGCAAAAGCATCGTTAAATTGCATTCGATAGCGGTGAAAATGGATATTTGCGTTAAAATATTATGCCTGAAACTTTTCGCGATTACAATACTTCCTTTTTACGTCGTACAAGGACGTATTAAAAAAAAAAAAAAAAAAAACACTACCCCTATCATAATTTACCATATTTTCATGATTTTTGTATGTTCCTAGTAAAAACAAATTAATTTTCCTTAGAACTAATTTCACGATGCCATCTCTTTCTACGCAGAGGTCTGAGGTGTTCTGCCGACCGACCAAATCGCGACAGAATTACATACTGCACAATAAAGGGGCAGTTCAAAGATAAAGAAATATCTTAACGGGAATTCGGGAGACGAAAGACAAACAGCAAATGTCAAAAGTATCAAACCTTTCAAGAGAGAATAAATTGCTTCTAACCTCATCTTTTATTCCATCCGTTAACAACACGAAGAAAGAATCTGCGCACAAAGTGTGATTCGCATGTAGAATTATTAACAGCAAATAATATAATAAATCATAAATATTTAATTAAGCAAGCAGTATGAATTCCAGTGTTTTAAGAGTCCTACTTAACGATATAAAAGCGTGTCAAAAATCTTCCTTACACAAGCGCTCAAAACCTTAAGATGCTATCGTCTCATGTTTGAAGGGAGTAAAAAAGAATCTCCGCAGAACTGTAGAAATTACGTATATTTAAAAAAACAAAAAGTTCATATGAGAGTTTTAAGAACTAGATTTTATATTTATACTTAGGTCTCATAACGCATTGCATTAGACACGACGTGATGCCACTCCAGAGTGAGAAAGAAGAGATAAAATCAGCAAATACTCTCACGTATAGAAATCCACATATGTGTTCGCATAAAATAAATAAATAAATAAATAAATAAAAAGTGTACATAAAATCGGAGGAAAACAGGTTAAACATGTGTGGAACGCGGTCTGCAATCACAGGCGAGGAGTCCTCTTTATCTCATAGAAAAGTATAGATGATTCTTCGATAGAAAAGTATAGATGATTCTTAGTATCAAAACACGCGCTGAATAAGAATTGTTACTACATCTACATTAAAGGTTATACAACATTGCCACATCTTCCCCAAAGGTTACACACTTAAGTTATGTAAAACGAAAGTTGCACTAGCAAAACTATTTACTTAGCCAGGTAACTGCCAGTAGTATGGTTTTACGTTCTTCAACAGGTTGATGGTGTATTTTATTATGGCAAAGCACACTAGGGCTATCTGCTTAAGGGGAGGGATGCCTTCGTGGAGGACTTTCTAAGGGAAACTGGCTCGTACACACGTTACACATGGGGAAAACCACGAAAACACCCATGCAGCCAGCCCGTCCGCGGGATTCGAACCTCGGACCGAACTACCAGTGTTCAGCGACTTTACCGCTCGGCCGCTGGTGGGCCCGTTCTTCAACAGAAAACTAATATTTTCAGAAAATACTTGTCACTTTAACTAATACTGTTAGTGCAATTTCATAAAAATATTTAATATTTCTAATTAAATATTTCAAGATTTATATGTACTTTTGTTTAAAAATCAATAAGATTAAAATATTTAAAAAATATTCTTAAGAAACATTTTTATTGCTTTCAAATCGCTCGGTTTGTTATTTATTAAAACTCATTAAATTCGAAAGTTAAATATCTTACGTTTTACTGTATGGCAGCACGCTGGCACGTGGAAGATAAAAGTACTTTATTTCAAGCAGTGACAACATACTGCATTTCAATACGCAAATTTGCTAATCAAAAATTAATTACGTACTTAAGTATTATCCCGTCGACTATGGAAATCGGACACCAATGAAAGAGGAAATCGCGCCAAAATTTCGCCCATCCCTCTTGTGAAATTCTGCACCGCACTTCTACCTACAACTCTCGCAATAAAACATTCGTCAATCTCTCTGCACAATCCACCAAATAACCACTACTGTGAGAGTATTCGACCAGCTCCGTTTTTGCCCTTCTAACAGGGGCTTCACACTGCTTTGTTAGCCCTCCGATTTAACCGGAATCTCTGTTTAGGACGTTATGAGTAGAAACGTTTCGCAATTAATTCTTCCAATTTATTACAGTTTTGCGGGGCATTTACTCCATTCAGCAGGCGTTAATTCTATCGATTAACTGTAAATGAAATAAAGTGTAGTCACAAATGTGACTTTACGTGGCTTACCGAGGATCATCAAAAACATGCCAAAAGAAAGTGCAGATCCTATGAGCGCGTTGTGAAGTCACGCTTATCGCTAAACCACAAAACTGACGCTAAATCGCGCTACTTGGCGACAGTTTGTGTCCACGAGATAATGCGTAAGTACCATTAATTAGTTTGGTTTATTTAATTACGGTAAAGTACACAAGGGCTATCTGCCTAACAGGAGGGATGGCTTCGTGGAGGACTTTCTATGAGGGAAGCTGGCTCGTATACATGTTACAGATGGTAAAAACGATGAAAACACCCATGCTAAATTCACACAAAATATGAAATAAATAAATAAAAAAAGAATTCAAAGTTCAGAACTCGGGTTTCGAGATGCACATGTTTTTCTGGAGGATTACGAGTGTTCAAATCCAATTGCCACCGCTTTTCTGCATTGGAAGAAGCATACATACAGATTCTTCATTATTTAATAATAGAGAAGACTCCTTATATATGCATGCATGTATGCATGTTCCTCGCAATGAGGAAAAACAGTCACCAAATACTGAACACATGTAGTCCTTCGCTAGAATATAATTAGATCTTTAAAATTTAGAAGTACTAAAATTTTCAAATTTTTGTTGAAATTTTATGGTGTATGATATTTCATATTTTCGAAAACTGCCCTTTCTGTTCTTATTAATTTTTTGGACTCATTTAACGTATTTTAATGATTCTGGTTTGATGATTGAAGACTGAAAGAATATCGATTATTTAATACATGCACATTTTAAAATGAACCACGAAAACCCACATCAATTAAATAAATCACTATCGATATTAAAGCATTACATAGATAACACGATAAAAAATAGATATTCTGGACTCGGCTGTTTTCCGAATTCCCACCTCCTAACAGAATGCAGCGATTTATTGTTTCGTCTAAACATAACTTAAGTCTTAAAATTTAACAAACTATTTTATTAAATCAGAACTGTAATATAAATGCACGACTCGTGCTTACAAATCAGCCAACCACTTGAGATGATGTAATTTAAAGGAACACCCTTAATCGTCTCAACGCAGTTCGTCATGAATTCGTTTCCACGAGACGAGCAGTTACTCCAGAATGTGCCCGATGCGCGCGCCTTTTTTATACTCATGCACAATGGAACATTTGACCGCGCGAAGTTAAGGCTTGGCTGGAAGGAATATTTTTGAATATTCAATGCACGGCTCTCTCTGAAATCACATAGAAGCTCTAACTACTCACACGCATGTAGAATACGAGAATTCGCTACAATCTTTACTACCAATACTTTCTTTTACAACCAATACTTTTTTCATAATTCAATCAAATTTTGCTATAAAATATTCTCCTATAATGATGATGTCCCTTAGCAAATGCCGAATATTTTCGATTACTTCTGAATGCAACTCGCTCCTGTTAGGTATACACATGCAAGATTATCGAAAGTGCCGAATTAGTCGGCTTTTGTTGCAATAATAATCATAAAACAAAGCTACACTATTGAATGCCTCCCCCAAATCAAAGGAAATATTCCTTCTGCCCCTTTTTTAATATATTTAAAAGGTACGATATTACACATGCATATTCCTGTATATTATGACATACGGAAAAGACAACAATAACGATATTATAACAAACGAAGAAAACTTACCAAGTACGGGGACCAAAAATGAAAGAAAAAGGGAAGAACTTACCTAAAAAGATAAAAAGAAACTTTTGTAAATTTTATGCAATAATAATAATAATAACAGTATTAGTAGTAAACATTTATCAGCTGAAGTATATTTTTACTCTAAATATTACCTTAAGCCAAGGATAGTCAATATGATCCCTAACACCTACTATGAGCGATTTAAGCTTACACGGTAGGCGGTAGAGGTTTTTGCTTGAAGATGAAGTTCAAGGAAGATCGAAATACACTCACGCAAACACGGATGTATTATATGTATTTACACACGTGAAAGTTTAGTTCTCAACCTGACCGTTCCTCCGCAAGCAGCGCTGTCCTGTTTCCACATATTTATAAGTCTTTGTTATTCCTTAATAAATTTTCTGTCTGTTATAAATATGTGAAAAATATAAATAATTATATATATAATTTAACTATATATATATGTATATATTTATTAAACTACTACTGAAAAAAATAATTTGCTGTTGCCCTAAATTAACTGGTGGGCGGTAAGGAAATTTTACTGCCTCCAAAGTGGGTGGGAGGTACAAAAACGTTGACTACCACCCCTGCCTTAAGTCAATACAAATAAATATCAAATGGATTTAATCAGAATTTTCATGCAAAAGTTAAGTACTCTTAAAATTTGAACGGGGGGGGGATAATTTCGGTGACCTATATTTTGCATGCATACTGATCGTAAATTTAGCAAACTTTTATATAAATTTTACTAGCAATAACGAAAAATATATACAAATGCAATAAGCCCATAGGAATAAGAAATTAATTTATTTTTTATTTTTTTTTTTTTTTACTTCCTTGTAAGTAAAGGAAGTATTGTAAACGCGAAAAATTTCATTGCAATCCCTCGCGCCAAACATTTATAAACATACATATATTCTACTGTATTACCTCGCTCGGTGAGCTCAATTTTTTATTCTTATATGTTGCTAAATTAAACATGTTCTGCATTATAAGTGATTGAATTATGTTGTTCTTGTGTTCCGGTCAAGGTTTTTATGTCTTTAGTTAAGATGCATGCAATATTTAGACAATTATTCAATAATTAAAAAGCTTAAGTGGCGCTAGGGCTAACGAGACGGCCTTTTGTTTACATTTGAAGCTCTTAGCAGATTAGTGAATAAAATCAGTTGGTGCATGAAATTCAGTGTCCTTTTCCTTAAACTTTCGATTTTGAGCACCAAAAATTTTGTAGGACTACATCAGGTATTTTCTTTATAAAATTTTATTATAGCCTGCTAGTTTTACATCAGCAATTAGTCCACCACACGAAACTATATATTAGATTACCTATTAGGCAAACAGCCCTGGTGTGAAGTAAGATATCATTTCAGTATGAACAGTCATCCAGATCGGCATATATATAAAATTTTGTGATATTTTTGTGATATTTTAAACGCATATAAAGAAAAAGTATGACAGGATACAGATAACTTAATATCACATACATTATTATTTCAAACCTAGCACATAATTTTTATAACCATGCGTTTCACTTTGAACAGAATTTTGTCATCTATTATTAACCTACTTCTTAATAAGCTATCCACTTCAAATTTTATACCCACACTGTTGATGACAATGCAATGTGGTGAAACGTTTTTTTCCAAAAAGACATTTTTTTTTTTTTTTTTTTTTTTAAATTTATTTGTTACGTTTTTTTATTCTTCTGACACCAGTCGTTACGTTATTTTCTTCCTTCACGTTCGTACGGGGTTCGTGTGGATATGGAGTGAATAACGACAACACTTGATGAAGTATCGAAACACACTTTATTAGCCAATATTGTCAGGACAGGTCCAAAACAGGCTTTTACAGTCGTCGATGAGCTACTATAAACACGCTGACACGATCAGCGATACAGCCTCCAGGTTATGAGGCTATCACGGTGGAGACAGCTTCACGGCAAAGCACTAGAGTATAGCTCCTGACTCTGCTTGGTCGTTCTTGGAACTCCATGTACTCTCGAGACTCTCCACGCTACAACTCGCGATGCACTCGACGACACACAGAGCACAGCTCCTGACTTTTCGGTTCAGTCGTTCCCGGAGCTCAACACGCTCTCTCGACGACGCACTAACCGCGATACACTACGAGACTCTTTCGGTGCATTTGACGACCCACTCGGCACTCGCTGCGCGGCTGTCAACTCGATCGACTCCGCAGGGATTGACTCGCTACACGAGACACCAACTCGATACTAACTCGCCCTCTATGCGAGGCACTCTCACTCGCCCTCTCGACGAGGTACACACAGTCGATGAGAGAGACACACACTAACTGACTGCGGACCAGCAGCGTTTATATAGCTTTCGGCTTGTGTTCGACAACATTCTGGGCTAAACCGGTAAGAATTCGTTTCAGAAGGTTCTCCATCCGTCCATGGGATATCGCCAATTTTGTCGCCAAATGTGGCTACCCTGTCTTTCCTTGCCATTTTATGGCAACCTTAAAACTGCTTTGCGGGGAAGCTATCTTACCGCGCCTGTACATTTCGTAACAATACATATATATAAACGCATATAAAGAAAAAGCATAGCAGGATACAGATAACTTAATATCCCATACATTATTATTTTAAACCTAGCCCATAATTTTTATAACCATGCGTTTCACTACGAACAGAATTTTGTCATCAATTATTAACCTACTTCTTAATAAGCTATCCATTTCAAGTTTTATACCCACACTGTTGATGACAATGCAATGTGGTGAAACTTTTTTTCACAATGAGATTTTTTTTATTTATTTAATAAAAAATTGATTAAATAAATAAAAAAATCTTAAACGGTTTTTCACACATATATTCGTTTAACAAAAAACCAAGCATATCAGAATTTTACTGTTTGCATCATCGAATAGAGGCCCCCCCCCCGAAAAAAAAACTTTCACTGAAATTTATACAAAAACTGTAATCCAATACCTGAATTTTGTGAGCTTCATTGGGGTTTTTAGACTATTTGAGGTTAACGACTTTGAAATTTCAATATCTAAAAAGGCTTCGGATAAATCTGCAGATTATACATAAAACAAACATTTCGCCATCTTTTAAAATGAAAATGGTAAAAAAATATCAGAAGAGGAATTTTCTACTTAAAATAAATAAATAAATAAAATAAAAAAAAAAAAAAATTGAAAGCTTTTCAGATTTTATATTACATCCAAAAAGGCCTCTTTTTTTAAACATTTGGTGTGTTACCTTCACTTATTAAACATCAAAAACAGCAAAACAGAATATTAAGATATAATAACACGCCGAACAAATATTAATTTAGAAGTCAAACAACAAAAATCAGCGTTATAGTTTCAAATTTTCACAGGACTAGTTTCCATGGTTTTACCGAACCACCATCCTCAGCGTGAAATGCCTCTAGAAAATCCAGTTCACCAATGGAAGATGTTTTTTAAATAATTTTGACAGCAGAAAAATTGAAAGTGTGATTTTTGGACCAACAATGCTGGGCAACAGAAAACTTCTGTGTTTCCTTTTTTCTAACATATGCCTAAACGGCTCTCTTATTTTGGCCAATGTAAATTAAATCACACTCGAAAGGAATCCTGTAAATACCCCAGGAATTCATATCCGAAATGGGGTCCTTGAGTATGGAACTCGGAATTTTACGACCCGAAAGTTAAATTTTTGTAAAATACGTGCAACTTTATAGCTAATTGATGGAAAGAAGGGAATGACAACATAATCTTTATAATCTCCTAAAGAGTGTGCCTTTTGGTGTGTTGAGATGAGAATTTTTTAACTGCTTGATTATAATGTTGGGTGAAAAAGCCCCTGTCAATAGCTACTGCTTTTAAATAATTTAGTTCTTCATCAAGAGATAGTTTGGAGGATCAAACTAGAAGAGCACGGAAAACATAGGAATAAAATGAAGCAAACTTTTGTTTAGTCGGATGACATGATTTGAAGTGTAGTGGAAGGCAAACCGAGGTATCTTATCTCGTTCATTTGCGCTTTTGCAGCTGAGGATGATGGTTCGGTAAAACCATCGAAACTTGTCCTGTGAAAATTTGAAAATATAACGCTGATTTTTCTAGTTTGACTTCTAAATTAAAACAGAATATATGTAGAATTTCCGATACACAGTCTCGCGCGCTGGAGATAAAAATGTTTTTTTCTGTATAGTGTTGCCATTGCTCGCTTTGAAATTGCTGAGTTTGTTAATAAAAATTCGTTAAAAGTTTCATAAAATTTGAAATAAATAATAATTCGAAATTCAAAATTCGGGCTTCCAAGTGCCCGTGTTCCGTTGGAAGACTACGCTTTTCAAAATTGGAAGGCTCTATGTACCGTTGATTTTTCACAAAGCGAGAAACATTCGTGCAGATTCTTTATTATTTAGTTTTTTAAATAATGATAATATTTGGTGGCAACAGACTGAAAAGTGAAACGATGCAATATACCGTTTACAGAAAACAGCCCTTTGGGTCTAACGCCCCTGTGGGCGGCTAAAAAACACTGCACCACATTGTCTTGTCATCCATAAAGAGTGCATCTGCAAAATGTGGACTTAATAGTTTTACAGGAAGCATTTTAACAATCGATGATAAACTTTTGACCACAGCGACAAACACGATAAGTGCACTAAATAAAAGTTTATGAAAACACACGCAAATATACCATGAAATGGTCATCTAAGGTGTGCTATCGTCAAACTGCCTGCGCAAATACGCTGCATCAATTAATTATAATGATTAAATTTGATTTATGATTCATTGAATCAAAAACATCCATTTTCTAACGGTGTATTAAATGCAATGCCGCGTAATTTACAGATGCAGTACGTAGACGGTCATCATTAAATTACCACAGAAGGAGAGGGAAGCACAAATTATCAATAAATCTGAATCGACTGACCGTGATATCTTTTTCCTAAAAAAATTGGCATCAAAACACTCGTACCCGAATTACTTGAATTTCAGTCAATTCTTAAACTTCCTTTCCAATTCCGATAATGGGGCGAATCCCACCTTAGATAAGGAGGTCAACAGGCCACTGATACTGAAATGGACAGCTGGACAAACAGAGCGCACAAAACTCCAAGAAACGACAAAGAGTTCTGCCACTGCATCAGAAGGTTTGTTTTTAAATGGCAATGAAAAAGGGCTGTGTCAATGACCCACTTAGTTTGATGAGTAGACACAGCCGCTGTCATTGACCTCCAAGAACAAATCTAAATGAAACGAACAATTAAATATCACTTAAGACTGACAGACGATGCTTTAGGCACTGACGGCCAAGCAACTACTGCGAATAAAAGCAAATAATATATCTTTTCATGATGAAAATTAATTTTAAACATACGACCTCGGAGACCGAATACTGAATTTTTTTACTTATTTCATATTTTATACAAACTTAATGACTTCTGATTCACAAACTGCGAGACATAAAACCGAACAGAGATAACACAGTTCGAAATAAAACATTCATAACTCCGGCGCGCCAGGCTGTTAACATTCTGCAAAATGTAAGATAGACAGTCGGTTATCTTTGAATTTCAATAAAAAATCTCCGCTATTTAAATGTCATGTGATGCCAATGAAAAAAATAGAATACTTTTTTTTATCTTCCCGGTGCCAACGTGCTGCCATTCAGCAAACCTAAGTTTGAAATTTCAAAATTTTTTTGTCTGTTATTAACATACCAAGCGATTTATAAGAAATGAACTCGGTTCCGAAGGATATTTTTTCTACTTCTTAATCTGATTGAATTACATAAAATTTAAATCCTGAGATGTATAATTAAAAAAATTACATATTTTTATAAAATTACACTAGCAGGACTCATTAAAATCATATTTTTCTTCTTGCAATAACTATTTAACTGGCTTAAAACATAAAGGCTAGCGGGGAGAAACTGAAAGGATTCATATTTTAAAACTGCATCAGAGGATTCGTTAAGGTTTTTTTATGCTGTTGCTGAGCATCGCAGGTTACCAGTCTGCTCTTCGACTGACTCCTACTAATATGTTTTTATCCCCCCCCGAGTGTTGCCACTTCTCTCTTCCAAATCACTGAGTTTGTTAAACAAAAATTCGTTAAATTTGTACAAAATACGAAATAAATCTCAAAAAGAAATTCAAAATTCGAGGTTCAAAGAGCCGATGCTCGGGTATAAAAAATGTGTGACATTTGTGATAACAGGTAATATTCGCAGAACATTTTTAGTTGAGCGTAATTAATAATGTAAATCTTGCAATCCCCCCCCCGCAAAAAAAAAAATAATAGGACAGTTCTATATCTACCGTTCTACTGGGCCCATTTGACGAAATGTAAGGTGCGTTTTTCATTCCTCGAAACAGCGACTTAAAATACATAACACATATTAAAATTATAGAAATACAAATAATTTTTAGCCCAAAGGGCGTTAGAAGGGATATTAATTTCGCTTTGGCATTTTGCGTTGAAAACTTTAAATGTCGGTTCACTTTTCAAACTGTTGCCACCAAATATTACTGCCCTGTATTATATTTAAAGAAATTAAATATGAAGAATCTACGTAAATGTATGTATGTTTCTTGCACTACGATAAAACGACAGTACCTTGAGCCATCCAATTTTGAATAACGCACGTCTCCACTCGAATATGGGCATCTGGAAACAAGAATTTGGAACTTGTCTTATTCTTATCTAGTTCACATTTTTTAAGACTTAAAAAAATAACTAAATAAATAATTATATATATATAGCAAATTCGATTAACACTAAGGTGCTAAAATTTCGAGAGCTAATTTTTTAAAAATTTTGGCATAATTTCAATCTTGAAATCGAAATATTGAAAAAAAAAATTGGGAAGTCGTTTCAGCAAGAGTCCGATTTTGTGCGAAAGTACCTATGTTAGAATAATGCAACGTATAAATCTAATGTATATCCTCTGTCGCTTTTCGAGACACGGAAATGCACAAATTAAATTTCGTCAATCGGCGCAACGAGAGCTATAGAACAGCATTTTGGAGGCATATAGTTAAACTGGATATTGTACACAGCGCAACCAGACCTCGCGGATAGTGCGAGATTATAGTACAACAATCCACTTCAACTTACGTTTCCAGACGCGTAAATAACTGTCCATTTTGCTAATACTCCAAGCGAATTTTGTTAATCCTAATTCATTTTAAGCTGGAGATAATTTTAACGATCAGAACTGAATATGTTTAATAATCAAATCGTCGTCCATTCGAGATAACTTTCGCGGAAACTTGCGCGATCCACGAGATCAATGGTTTAAGAATCACTATTTGGGTTTCTGTTCCGATTGCGTTTTCGCACTTGTAAAACAGGCAACGCAACTTCAAATCAACTGTAGAATTTTAAACGGATCACGTTGAAAGAAATGTGCTAGAATGAAAGGACGTGAAAGAACGCGTAACTTGAGAGAGAAAATACTTTCAGGACAAGAATTTATCTAGTAATGACTACTCCGATAAAATACTAATTAAAAAAAAAGCTATTCTTTATAACACAAGATGCTTGCGCGGCCAGCCGCATTAAAAAAAAAAAAAAAAAAAAAAAAAAAAAAAAAAAAAAAAAAAGATCAGTTCTGAAAATTTGATGACATGACGACTTCCCTGCGCGGCCTATTAAACTATACCACATTTTTTGTACCACTTCATTTAAACTTATTTCTTCGAATTATTCTAATTAAATTGACTGCTCCTTCCAGGCAAGTTGAAAATGACATCAAAAATTGCAAATATCATAATTTAAAAAGCTTTCGCTATTTGTCCAAAATCAATTTTTATATATAGTTTTGAAACTGCCAAAACATCAATACTTTCGTCATTCAAAAACACTTAACAGGAAGAATATGTCTACGATTGCGAAAATAAAGGCCGGTTAAAGGGTACACTTTTGGTGTTGCCGATTACAATAAAAAATTAAGGTGCACAACTAAGATGATATAGCAGTCCCATATAATAAATTTCAACATTTCTATGGCTAATAATTTTTTTTATCCGAAAAACATCCATACGTAACAAAACAGTCCCTTTTGAATTCATTTTGGAGCAAAGAGTCCTTTATTCTGCCCGTATATACAAAAGTGAAGGAAAAAAAATAGCCCGGATCCGGGAATGGTCAAAATTTATATTTCCGTTGAAATATGATGTGCTGAAATTTTTCCGACAACGATACTTCCTTTACTTCGCACATGGACATAAATAATAATAATAATAATGTTAATGAATCTAGAGAATGTCATTTCACGGGTTCACCCAGTTAACACAAAGATCTCCGTTTATTGCTTTTTTTTTAAAATCAGTTAATTTGTTAATTAAAAACAGAATAAATTTCTTACGCTGTGCAGGATAGCAAAACGCTGTCGCATGGAAGATAAAAATATTTTATTTCAAGCAGTTGCAATACATGTCTTTTGAATCACTAAGCTTGTTGATAAAATTTGAAAGTCAAATACGTTACGTTCTGCCCAGTGGCAAAGCACTGCTTTTAAATCGCTGAGTTTTTTAATCAGAAGTTCATTAAATTCCCACAAAATCTGAAATAAATCATTCGAAGTTCAAAACTCAGGCTCATATGAAAATTAAAAAAATACTAGCGTATTTTTTCCCTTCCTCAATGTATTCGGACAAAGAGCTCGCCTAAATTTTAAAATGGATTCGTTCATGTAATTAATGTTTTCGTCTAACTAACAAAGAACAAATCTTCGGAAGCTTCTTGCGAAGGTCATGCCGAGCATTTTCGCTGTAACTGTTCAACTTTACGCTAGAGCCTGATATAAGAACTGATCCATCACAAATGAAATGACAATTCGATCAGCTGCATATTCACATTCTCTACTTATTTATGAGTGATCTGAGGCTTAGGGTGTAGCATAGACAACAATAATAACGGTAGACGATATTCAAGTTAAAGGGAAGTAGAAATGATAATATCTTATTAGATATTGTTGGGTTATTATTAGAGTTTTTATTGGGCTGTAGGTAAAAAAATAATATTACGATAGATACCTGTAGTTGATCCATGACTATTACTCATTTGCTATGTTCTTACCGTAACGGCGTCCTACGGCAATTAAATATTCCGAATTTAATGAATATTTACTATATATTATTAAATTACTTTATGTCCTTATTAAAATGAATATTTACTATATATTATTAAATTACTTTATGTCCTTATTAAATATTAATTAAATTAGTATAAAATACCAAATAAAAAATTCGAAATTCAGAATTTGGGGTTGGAGATGCAAAAGTTCGGGTGGACGACTACGTGCGTTCAAAACGTGGTGGCTGTAAGTGCCATGGTTTTCCAAACGCAAGGAACATCCATATAGATTTTTCATAATTAAATGATAAAGGTAGATAGATAGATATAAACAAGAGCTCAGATGTCTAAAATTAATTCTGTTTCCGCGATTCCTCTTTCCGCGTTTTTTAAAAATTCTTCCTGTTCCCGCCAAATCGAAGAGTACAGTCCCCCTCCTACAGCTCCACAGGAGATGTCCATGGAGGTAGGAAGTTTTTTCTTACCTTCATGGAGATGTCACGATGAGTCAATAAGAAGAGCTGGGCAGTTTCTTTGTGATTAAGTTAGTCTTTGTTAGATTGAAGACGTGTCTTAGTTTAGGCTCCTCTCGAAATCTTTAGTTTCATTCCATTAGTAATTCTGCCACAGTAGCAGTTATTTTCACGTCTTATGTTAATCAATATGGATGTTTTAGATATTATTGGAACAAAAAGGAAAAAAAACCTTTAGTCCTTTATAAAGGTTATCAATATCGAATTCAGAATAAAAATAAGGAAAATGTAGTTTATTGGATTTGCATAACTGAAAGAATTAAAAGCGCAATTAAGATCAAAGAAATCGTCGTTTTATAACAAATATTTATTCTGAAAGATTTTATTATAACTCACCTTTATGCAGAGTATTGTTTTTTACTTTAGGAAAACAATGTTTTAGTTCATTGCCAAAATCATCGCAGAGTTTGAACATCTCTCTTTCTCCTTTTAAATACAGTATTAGCTTCATTCATACAAAGATCTGAGATCATAAATATTTTTCGATTATTTTTTAAAAATTCTTCTTTTTAAATCTAAAAATTTTTTGCTTTCCTACATTTCTGGAGAGGCCAAGGTTCACTCCCCCCCCCCACTATGTAACCCTTTGGGAAGGGAGGTAATGAATATTGATGATTTCGCGGAAACAGGAACGTTCTTGACAACCGCGGAAACAGGAATCGCGGAAAAAGGAAGACACTACATTTCTAACAGTTCTTTCATACTTCGTATTTCACAGGGAAGGATTATGTTTTTTAGTAAGTTATAAGTAAATTACAGCAACGAAATAATGTACTTAAAAAAGTTAATTATGAGCTTGCTGCAACAGAAGCTTGCCACACATTTTATATCCGCTAAATTTAAAATAAACCAAGTGCGCAATTCCCATGAATTTCATGCTACACTAAATTTAATTTTACTGAAAGGGAAAATTATAATAATAACACACATTTCAACTATCTATTCCAAATCTACAATGTTCACGCAGATCTAATTTATAAATAGCCAACCGTTGCGAACTTAACTATAATTCAATTCAAAAAGTCAAGGTATCGCGTGCAGCCATCGTTTTTCCCGTGAAATATCGCTGACTGTCGTTTCAAAATGCGTTTTAGATTACCAGCAAATATTACTTGGCAAACCTTTCCGCTGAGATTGTCACGCCGATGCCCTAATTCAGATTTAAACAACGACAGCGTGCAATTAATGGTAGATTTGAATTCACGCCACAGATATTTCGGGAGCAAAAATAAATTGCATTGTTTTGCCAAAAGGAGATGTAACACTATATCAAATTGAACGGATAAAAACAGTGACTTCAGAATAACCGTCGAGCGCCTTGCATTAAAAAAAAAAGAAGAAGAAGAAGAAGAAGAAGAGAGAGGTTTGTTTTACACCTAAACAATGGAAAAATTATTATGACTACAAATTATTAGCGTAAACCAAAACTGTCTCGCTCCAAAAAAACAATCGCGTACGATAACAGCAGTTGCATTAAATGACGTGAGAATATTTCAGAATTGTTTTTAATCCCATATAGAACATAATTTGTTTTATTTCGAAAAATAACTATCACCATAAACTATTACCGTAAATCAAAAATGTCTGCGAAAAATAAAAACGCATAGGATAACAGCTGCGCTAGTACATAATGTCAGAGTATTTAAGAATCCCTCTCCTCACTACAGAATGCAATTTATTTTATTTCGAAAAATTATTATCACCACAAACTATTAGCATAAACTAAAACCGTCTCCCCCTCTGAAAAGAAATCAATGGCGTTGGATAACAGCAGTAGTACTAAATGATGTAAGAATATTTCAGAATTGTTTTCATCTCCTATAAAATACAATTTGCTGTATCACCATAAACCACTACCGTAAAACAAAATTGTCTGCGAAAAATAAAAAATAAAAACGCGTAGGATAACAGCAGCGATAGTAGATACTGTCAGAGTAATTTAAGAATTGCTTTTATTCACTGCAGAATGCAATTTGTTTTATTTCGAAAATTTACTATTACAACTAGCTATTAGCGTAAACCAAAACCGTCCATAATACAAAAATAAAAATGCACAGGTCACGTACAAAAACAGGTAAGTTTAAAATTCTATTTACAGTCATAGGTGTATAAATTTTTATTCCTTTCCGGATTTTGATTAAATTTCTTTCTTGTAAAAATTTATTCGTTAATACAAAAATATAAAAAACAGAGGTAAAAATATTACTTTTCACATAATTGGAGGTGCACATAAGTCATTACGCGAAAGTACGCCAGATTCCCCCCCCCCAGAAACTCATGTCTGCAACATTATCATCAAGCGATGATTTGTAAGTGTTTTATTTTTTACCATAACTATTTTACCCAGCGATGTTTTTAACCCTTAAGTTAACCCTTTATTTTTCAATTTTTGTGCAAAAATTATCCCGCCTATTTTTTTCTAACCACGTACTTTTTATTAGTGCAACAAAACAGAAAAGATTCTACAAATATTTTTCAAAAATTTTTGAATGTTTTTAGGGCACAAAATAAATGATATATAATTATCTGAATTACGAAATTGCTGCTGAGTCGAAAGAGGCTTGGCATAAAACTCGCGCATTTTCATAACAAAACATCGCGAAGGTCACCAGTATAGACGCAAAACATATTGCGAATTTATTCCAAACAAATGAAAAAGGTCCGCCATGAATCATAAACACAAGTTAACTAGTAAAAATGTTTTCGACAAACTCTTACTTACGCGAAAGACTCTCTCGATGAAAAACTCTCGATGACAGACTTACTCGAAATAACTACATAGGCAAGCGTTTAAACTGAAGATTTTGACCCGCTTTATTTTCTACCATACTTATTTGCTACCAGGTAAAAAAACTGCAGTGTTTTTCTCCTTGCTATCTTTTCTGCCGCCATGTTTTGTACGACATTCTTTCTTCGCGTTACTTTCGGCAGTCACCGTTCGGGACGTCTTCATAACGATGTCCCATCAATGAAGATAACGGCACCTTTATGGAAGTCGGGTATTTTTCACCAATTTTAAAAGTTCACGTTTTCTTCGCCACGTTTTCGCCACCGATGGTGACGTGCAACCAACCCACACCACTACCACTGAGTTAGATATCTATGTGGAGTTAGATATCTATGTCCAGACGCGCTCGTACAGAAACTATCTGAAGAGCTGATTTGTAAGCATGATAATTTACTCGTAGATCCAAAATAATGCTTCCAGCTTCGTCTTGAGTATAACTTAATCGTGCAGAAAGATGGCAGAAGATAAGAGAAATACTTCTTCAACTAGAGCCGGCTTACAACACTTCTCTACTTTGGCGTCCAGCTAAAAGTACCAATCGAAAATAATAACCTAGATCTACAACGATACCCCGGTACACGTCATTAATATGTTCCAGATCCTTGGACGTATACCAAATGAACATTTCTAATAATAAATAAACGGAAATAGTTTATCCCCTTCTAGCAAAAAAATTCTATTGTAATTATAACGCTGTTTAATACTAAAATGCAGGTACCACATAATACATACTGTATGTAAATGAAGTATCATGTGCATAAATGTTTTTTTGCTATCCAGATCAAAAGCAGTTTTTCAACATGCTCTAACGTCTCTGACCTTTTCTTAGTAATCGATTTAACCACCTTTGCAACGTTAGCCGGTTTAATAGCACCTTTGTTTTTTACAGTCGTTTAGACATCATCCGATATGCAACAGCCATGTCTCGAATACGCATGTCATTTTCATACTTTTGAAACCACCTCATGTTTCTCCTCCATGGTATTCTTGACTATTTTCTTCGTTGCCTGACTCTTCTCATTAGCTTTCCTAAAACTCAGTGTTAATGAATTTACAAAAAATTAACGCCACGAAAATCACTTAATTCAGAATTATATTGTCAATTATTTACTGATTATAGCAACAGGTGTCCTAAGGCTCATGGCCAGTCGTGTGTAGCGTTCGCATCGAACTCAATTCTCATTCCAAACAAATATCGTACACCAAACAAAAATGTTTGCTTCCAGTTTAGGATGTATACCAAGTCGGACTATTTCAAAGCGGACGTATACCGAGATCCCACTATAGAAACTTAATACCGAAACTAGCGACAATTTTAACGCACATCTATTTCAATCAAACGGGAACATCCGTTATTATAAGAAACCAATAATTCTTACATCATGCGAACGTCTTAAAGCCGCCTCTGTCTGAGAGGGCCTTTTAATCCTTTTAATAGACGCTGCATACGTTAAGATAAGCAGTTTCAAGCGAAACGAAAGGATTCTGTAAAATTTGTTGTTGCTTATGCTCACTTGTCTGATGTAGTCAGCCCAAGCCCACGAAATTCCTCGTGGCAAGGAGCGCTAGAATACGCCTGCCGTAGGCAACAGCCTTGAGCACCATTCAGGTAATAATGCGATTTAGCTCAGTTCCGCCCTCAATTTTGATGGAGAGCAAGCACCACGGCGGGAAGGGCCTGAGGGTCTCCTACCCCTCTCCCCTTCCACCAAACCACACCATGGAGGTAGGAAAGGGAGGAGGGACCAACCATGACCTTCGAGAACCCGCGCCACGGACCAACCCGCGCTAAAAGTGAAGCACTGCTTTGAAGCTTGGGTCACCAGATGGGGTGTTCTTTGTTTATATTCAGAAGCTCGCTTTCTTTGTTTACATTCAGAAGCTCGCTTGACAAGATTCTGATATATTTCGACACACGGCAGTTCCACACAAATCGAAAAAGGGACACTTTCGCATGAAAGAAACATTCATAGTGTGATGGATAATAGCAATTTGTATAGTTTAGTGACATTTACGCAAAAATCCCATCTTGGTTATTTTTCGATAACTAAAAACAGCGATTTTGATTATGAATTTGTTTTATAAAATTCTAAGCTGTTGAACTACAAGAATATAGATTTTAAGAAAAATGTTATGCTTAAAGAATGAAAAATACCTTATGGTACATTTAAAATTGTATACGTCTTTCGAAACCCTTGATACAGTATTCGCTACTTTTATTTTATTTTCCAACTGCCAAAATGTTTTAAATAAAACAAATTTTTTTCACATCCATATATTATTGTAACATGTACCTTTTAAAATTTTTTAAGGAGAGGCTTTACTGCTGCTCATTTTAAACCCACCGTTTTAATTTTATATATCTGAAAAATAATCACTTTGGGCTTACACGTTTTATAAATATAAAATTATGTATGTTAAAATATTTGTAATTAGGTACATAGGTCAAATTAAGTTTTTATTAAATAGAGCATTATAAATAGCATGCAAGGGCTATCTGCCTAAAGAGAGAGATGCCATCGTGGAGGAATTTTGAAGAAAAACTGACCTTTGAGTGGGTATTAAAAATAATACTTATAATTTTTATTCAAATTATATTCATATATATTTTTTATGTAAAACTTTCGGGTGTATGCTAAATTAGTGTAAATTACTTTACACGAAAAATATAGTGAATGCACAGAAATTAAAGATTTGCACATGCCGGAAATGATAAATAGGAAATATGTATGGGTATTTATGCATGTGCTTGCAAAAAGCATGTATCTGCCTTTGAGAAAATACTTAAATATTCATTAAATTATTTATAAATGTATTTGAAATGAAGAATTTATTCACTTATAAATAACTGTGAAAGTACTGTGAAGAAATCTAATTATTAAATGTATCTAATTTATAATGATTATAAATGTTATCTAAATATATAATAACCTTAATATTGAATTGTAAACATAAATTGCAATCCTGTTGACAAATACGTTATAAAACTATTTAAGCAAGAATTGTTCGCATTAGAAAGCAATCTGTTAAAAGGTATTGTAAAGCAAATGCTATGAGATGCGCACTTAAGAACGTAATAAAGAGTTTTGGAATATGTATTGTTGAAATGAAGGGTGTAAAAAAAAAAAAAAAAAAAAAAAAAAAAAAAATCTGATAAGTATAATTAAAAGAATTATTCCCCTTACATTTTATAATAACTGAGTTACAAGTTTTAAATAATACTTAAAAAAAAAAAAAAAAAAAAAAAAAAAACCCTTATTTTATTCCCTTTTAGAAATGTTCAGAGAAAGTCAAGTACTATTTAATACCTATTTAATTATTAGGAATTAGCGAAATACTTATTTAAAGTATAATTCCTAATAATAATAATAAAGTATAATTCCTAATAATTCTCTAATTTAAAATGAACCGAATAGAGCATTAATTATAAATTGACTTTTTTTTTTCGATTTAAAAGATGCCTCAAAAGCCAAAAAATCATGTCATATTTAAGAAAGTATAATAGAAAAGAAAAGAAATAATGCATAATTTTATATATAGAAAAGAAAATAGAAAAATTGTATACTTTTCTATAAATAGAAAAGAAATAATGCATAATTTTAATATTAATAATATAATAAACTTTGATCTTAATTTTTGTACCTTAACCGAATAAAATCGAATTACCTTATTTTTTTTTCCCCCTAATGTAATTAACGAAAACTTGTGAAAATATTTCATTCAAATTAAATCATTCTGGGAAAACTGTCCTGTGAAAAGAAAACTGTCTTGTGCATTTAATTCCGTTCAGAATTAAATGTTGTTTAAAAATATGTTGTTTTCACATACTTAGGACTCTGAAGTGTTGTAGAAAAAGAAAATATATACATTTATATGTATATTTACGAAGTAATTACAAAATATTTACATCCGAACGCGTCAAATCCCATAGAACTCAATGGTAAATGACCCAATGTTTTGGTCACCACGTAGGGATCGCCGGTGCTTCAGAGCAGGGTACGGGAGGAACTTGTTTAGGGCAACTCCATCTTAGTTCCTACCTCCATGAACTACACGAGAGAACTTTCGGCTAGCAGCATATTTAGAGTGATGCCATGTCGCACCGACACTATACGTTTACAAACAACCATGCCTTCTCCGGGATTCGAAGCCGGGCCCTTCGGCACGGCAGTGTCAGCAACGCTAAACACTATACCGGTTGGGCGGCCCTGTAAAATCAATACAATCGTAATGAGTTCCAGTTCCAAAATTATATTGGTTGGCTCTTTACAGACGAATTTCTAAAGGAAATGTCTTATTTATGTCTTATTTATATCTTTATGTCTTTATGTCTTATTTATGTCTTTATGTCTTATTTACATTACACAGGGAGAAAGACACAAACGTCTGTCAGTAGTAAGCGGCCGTACTCGTGCGGCGGAAGTGACGTCACAGAAAAGGAGGCATGGCCTCTAATTTTGAATTTCCCCGGAAGTGACGACACCAGCGCCATCTTGTATCACGTGATGGAATGATGTAATAATGTTGAGTTTCGTTTTCATGGTGTGGCAACGATCTTTTCAAAATTTTTATTTCTTGTGGCAACGAGACGTGTTTGGCAGGACATCACTTTTAATTTATTATTTTTAATTATTTAACACGTGATTAATTATTTAATACGTCATTAATTTTTAATTATTTACTGTTTTTATAATCATTTTGATTATTTAGTACGTCATTAATTTAATTATTACCTTTAATTAATTTTTATGGAATTTAATATTATTTTCCCTCAATTTTAAAAATAACTCCACGAGCGGGATTCGAAACCGTCATCTCTGAGATGAAAGACCTGAACGTTACCACACAGCTACCCGGTCGTCTTATCAACTTGGTATTTGAAACCCTCTTTGTTCCTTTGACTTATTTGCACCATAGATATCATAAGGCTGAAAGTCTGCGCATGCGCTTTGACATGAAAACCGCGTCATACATTTGTTTTTACACGACGGCTAGCATTTCTTTTGGCTTCTTAATCATTACTGTTTCAAATGTAAGATTTCCCCACAGTTTTTTTTTATTATTAAAATATTTTTAATTGTTTTCTTTTTTCTTCTGATTCTTACTAATTTTTAAGTTATTTGTTAATTTATTAATTTTTGATTTAATATGTTTTTCCTTTTCCAAACATATATTTTACTTCTAATTTTCGCAAATTGACGTTTATTTCTACAAAAGTGAATTTACATTTTCTTTTCACTTTTTTATTTTGCAAAAGTTTTTTTTATCAAAATTTATTCTTTTTCGTATTTTTACTTTACTTTATTTTAATTTTTTGTTTAGACTTTTTTTGGTTTCACAAAAGTAATATTTATTTTTACAAATTTAATTTTTCCTTTCCGCTTTTTATTTTAAGAAAAGGTGTTACTACATTTTTAACTTTATTTTTTACAAAAGTAATATTTAGTTTCATAATTTAAATTTTTTTCTGAGTTTTTTTTTGTTTACACAAATAGTTTTTTGTTTTGTTTTGTTTTGTTTTGTTTCTTCCCTTATGCATTTTACTTCCAAAGTTAAATTTCATTCCCCCCCTTTCCTTTAAAATTCTTTTGTTACATTTTTATTTTACCCTTAACTTTTTCCCCTTGTTTTAAATACAATATGATGTTACATTTCCATTTCTCCAAAAGTAAACTTACCTACCTTTCTCGGTATTTGAAATTTTAAGCTGGAATTTACATGCATATAACTTCACTAGATAATATTTTCTGTAACTTTAAACCAATATACACAATGTTCATTCTATATAGTTTAACTGAAATACTACATTTCTTACTTTTTTACTACAAAGTTGGAGATACTCAGAACTTTTCCTTCTAATGTATTGTATGAACTATTAATGACTGTATGACTGTATTAACTTTTTGGCCAACTAAACAAAACTTTGTTGATTCCCTTTCACACATCTTACTTTTATTCAAAGGATTCACGAAACTATGTCTGACAAATGTAAATTTTGCACTTTCCATTTACACATTTACACTTATATTTAACTTATAAAATATATTCATGCTGGATTACTTTTCCCCAAAAAATAAATACAGACTTACACAATTTTCGCTATTGCGAGACCTACTGACTTTGAACAAATCTTATGAGGAGTAATAAATTTTCATGGTATGAAGTCCACTCAAACCAATGCATGGGGCATTTCTGCCCAGTTAAGTTTAGATACGTACCAATGGTACTTCATTTCTTATTATTTTACTCTACAGACATTTATACATATATATTCAGAACACTCCCTTTTATTTAGTAAGATTCATTTATACTACTAACACAGATTTTGCTAACTCTTTGAAATATTTTACAAAAATATCTTGTATTTTCTTGCACACATCCTACTTAAATCACCAAACATACACTGAACCTTGATTTTTCCTTCATGTGAAAATGTCACTCGGATTCTTAATATGATTCCACCATTTACCGCAGAACTTTATAAACACTACTCTATTTGAACTTATCACAGCCTTACTCTCTTAACAAGGTACAGAAGATTTAATTATATTTTAACTATAGAGAAGAATATCCACATTGTAACGTATTATTTTAAATTTGAATTATAGTCACATTTTGTGAAGGAGAACTTAAAGTCTATAATACACATGGAATTAATATTCAGCCATGGAAATGAAACTGAAAAGCATCGCCTTTTTCCCAACTTGGAATATAAAAATTTGTTAACTTGGAATATTTTTAACGTATTTATTGTAACTTAACTGAGAAATACCCATATTTCACATTGTGAATAATTTATTTAGCACTGAACTCTTACAGCTTTTTGAGAACGAAATTTAATTTATCATACCTGACAAATGACTCCTACATAGTTATGATACATTACACGAAATATTGAGTAGAGTTCCAAATAATGATCTAACATAGTAATTAACATAAAAGACCTAATACAAATAATTTTAAGATAGAAATTTCAAACTGACATTGCTTAGTAATGAACTTTTACAGCTTTTTTGACATTTAACTTCTCATAGATAGTAAATAAAATTACACACAAATAATTAAACAAAACAGGTAATAATGACAGAAAGTCCATATAATGATCTACTACAGTCACCAACTTTGAAAATTTTAACACATTTTTAATATGTCATAAGAAAGACCACCCTTTTTTGAAAAGCATTATTTTAATTAAACATTGGAATCACACAGTCCTGCGCACATGTATAACATTTTTATTTATCATGAGCATGAGACATAATAAGTAAATAAAATTTTCGCAAAGTACGAAACACATTTCTCTTTTAACTGACTGTACTCTTAAGAAAAATGCAATATGGAATGCTTAGAACACTCAGTGCCCCAGTTCCTCATTTCCCCACGCATTGACCAAAATATACATGTACCTTAAAATCCGTTAAACAAATTCAAATGTTAGTATTCAAACAGGAATACTTCACAAATTAGATAAAGGAGAGGTACACAATGAACTTAAATGATAAATACAGAAAAGCATGTAAGGACCGAGAAAAAGATGTATTCGTGGAGAACGTTTTAAGATAAACTTGCTCTAGACAGAGAAATGTAGGTAAGTTTACTTTTGAAGAAATGGAAATGTAACATCATATTGTATTTAAAACAAGGGAGAAAAGTTAAGGGTAAAATAAAAATGTAACAAAAGAATTTTAAAGGAAAGGGGGGAAAATGAAATTTACCTTTGGAAGTAAATGCATAAGGGAAAAAACAAAAAAACTGCATTTGTGTAAACAAAAAACTCAAAAAAAATTAAAATTATGAAACTAAATATTACTTTTGTAAAAATACAGTTAAAAATGTACTAACACCTTTTTTTAAAATAAAAAGCGGAAAGGAAAAATTAAATTTGTAAAAATGAATATTACTTTTGTGAAACGAAAAAAGTTTAAACAAAAAATTAAAATAAAAATAAAGTAAAAATACGAAAAGGAATAAATTTTGGAAAAAAAAAAAAAAATTTTGCAAAATGAAAAAGTGAAAAGAAAATGTAAATTCACTTTTGTAGAAATAAACGTCAATTTGCAAAAGTTACAAATAAAATATATGTTTGGAAAAGGAAAAACATATTAAATCAAAAATTAATAAATTAACCAATAACTTAAAAAAATAGTAAGAATGCGAAGAAAAAAGAAAACGATTAAAAATATCTTAATAATAATAATAAAAAAAAAAATAAACTGTGGGAAAATCTTACATTTAAAATAGTAATGATTAAGAAGCCAAAAGAAATCTTAGCCATTGTGTAAAAACAAATGTGTGACGCGGTTTTCATGTCAAAGCGCATGCGCAGACTTTCAGCCTTATGATATCTATGGTGCAAATAAGTCAAAGGAACAAAGAGGGTTTCAAATAACAATTTGACAAGACGCATGGGTAGTCGTGTGGTAACGTTCAGGTCGTTCATCTCAGAGATGGCGGGTTCGAATCCCGCTCGGGGAGTTATTTTTAAAATTGAGGAAAAATAATATTTAAATTCCATAAAAATTAATTAAAGGTAATAATTAAATTAATGACGTACTAAATAATCAAAATGATTATAAAAACAGTAAATAATTAAAAATTAATGACGTATTAAATAATTAATCACGTGTTAAATAATTAAAAATAATAAATTAAAAGTGATGTCCTGCCAAACACGTCTCGTTGCCACAAGAAATAAAAATTTTGAAAAGATCGTTGCCACACCATAAAAACGAAACTCAACATTATTACATCATTCCATCACGTGATACAAGATGGCGCTGGTGTCGTCACTTCCGGGGAAATTCAAAATTACAGAGGCCACGCCTCCTTTTCTGTGACGTTACTTCCGCCACACGAGTACGGCTGCTTACTACTTCTGTCACCAAACAGTTTCTCGGAATATAAATACAGGTCGAGCTATTCCATGTTGAGTTGCTTATCTATTTGGCTTTTAAAGCATTAAGGTTTAATTTTAGAAAATATGCACATAAGCTTTAATTTTGATTTACATTCCCACGTACATATATGATTGGTTGCATTTATTACTCTGTACTGCACACTGTATTCTTTGATTTTTTTTTTCTTCGTTTAGTGATATTTTTATGTGCATTATTTGTTGACTACAGCGCACAAAAATGGTCTATGAAGTTATTTAACAAATATATAAATTTTTTCCCATTCTATAAATGCATATGTATTGAGAAACCTTTAATTTTAGTATAAAAAGGGTTAAAATTTTGCTCTTCGTTCCGTAATGAGTAAGCACTGTATATCGAGCGAAATATCACATTAAACAGTCAATCAGATTGCTGACGTAGAATCGAAATTTCTGGTCGATGGTCTTTCTTTACAGCTTATAAATGAAATTACACTACCAAATTCAAGATTCGTAAAACTAAGCAAATTTATTTTTTTATAACTCTTTTTTTTTTTTTTTTCTTTTTTTCTTCGAACAATATGGTTTATTTGTTTAAAAAAGAAAGAAAGAAAGAAAAGAAAAGCTCTCCGCAATTGAAGATTTACCTGCCAAAATGTTTAAGGTCCTATGATAAAATAAAGGAAAATTACACCAACTTTGCCATCGCCGGAATTCTAGCGGCATCACAATAGAGAACGAAGATTAGTGATTTGCTCGGCGAAGACCATTTTTCCAGTTCAGCAACTATACATCAAGATTATCACAGCAAACTATAATAATTGGAAGCGGCACAACAACACACAACTATTCATATGCGGAAGCAAGGTCACGATTTTATAAAAATAAGTGGTTGGAGGGCAGCACGATACCCAAACAAAATTAAAAATGCAAAGAGAGGATTAAAAAAAAAAAAGTACCAGGTATTTATGGTACAGCGATTCTTCTTTAAGTGATATTTCCATTAAAGCAATCCAACTTGTTTCAAGAAGTGATACTGAAACACTAATTATCTCCGGCTCATCAGGACTTCCGAAAGTTGTTTTATGATTGACATGCAACCTATTCAATTCTGCTCCTAAATGAGATCACTATCATTCTATAATGGCTGGAACAATGCGCCATTTTCTCTTCCAGCAAAGTAACTAGTGTCAATGATGGCATGATCGAATTGCATTAAGCGTATTAGCGAGACATGGGAAAATTCACGCTTACACATGTGACGGATATATTTGGCGAGCAAAATTAACAATTGCATATAGTATCTTTTTCCTTTTTTTTAGCACCAGAAGAATCTACGAATGTATGCACCTCGCACTGTGTAAAAACGCACCTAGAGCCACATAATTTTTAACACACGAACATGGGCACGGCTGGGCCACTCGAAGCTCGAATTCTGAATTTGTTTTTGACGTATTTTATATTTTGTAAAAAAATTAATGAATTTTTGTTTAATAATAATCTCGGCGACTTAAAATCGAGGAGTGGTAACACTATTTGAAATAAAATATTTTTATTTCACGCGCGCCAGATTGTTGCACTTCGGCAAAATATAAGATATAGCTTTCAATTTTAAATCCTAAATTCGAATGAGTAACTATCGATGCTCAGCGAGAGCACAGAAAACCTTAATAAGTCCTCTGGTGCGATGCTGAAATATGAAACCGTTCCGATTTTCTTTTTCTTTCTTACAGGCTTATTAATAAGTAAGTGAAACATTTTTTACTTCCATAAAGTAAGCTTTTATTTAAAACTTATTAATAATTAATATACTAAAAGGAGAAAAATTAAATGGAGAAAAAAACTAAAAGGAGAAAGAATTCATCATACAGCTTCCCGAGAACAAGATACTGAAGAATTCTTTTCATAAAATTCATCTGCAGTTTTATATCACGAATAATAAAAGCGTGGAACGCACTCGATGAAATATATAAAGATGATGACTTATATAGTTTTGACACAGTTCAATTAATAGATTTCGTTGCATTTATTGCTGGGAAACACTTCCTTTAATTTAGTGGTTTTCTGCTGTAAAGGTTAAAGAATTAAAAATCGGGAGATTCGGTGAAAAACTTGGGTACGATAGCGGACCTAGAAACATTTCTTATTTGAGCTAACGGAGACATCTGACATAGTCGACCCATCTACAAAACCAGTTTTCCCCCATAGGCAGCGAGCTGAAAAATCTGAACTGCAGGTATAGCGAAGCTAGTCGACACATGGGACTGACTCCGCTAGCTCAGATAAATCCCAAGGTTTACTACATTGGCATGAGGCAACTAGTTGGCAAACCCGGTCGCCGTGGCTCTACGGGAGCGATGAGCATTCTGGAGTGAAATTCAGATCGCCCGTCCAAAGCAAAACGACCGGAGCTTGAAATTTAGTTATCTCGAAATGGCACGGATGCCTTTAGTACATATTATGGAGATTCGGTGTAAAACTGGCAGAAATGGCAGATACGGAAATATCTTATTACTCATTTAGTGACTAACTTATATTTATGAGCTTTTTTAACTCAAATTAAATAGTGAACAAAAACTTAAAGAGTTACATAGTAGTATTCACAGTTTTACACAGATCTACATTCCAAATAACTATGATAAAGTGGCAATCTTCTCGGACTCTAGGGCGGTACTAGGTGGTTGTCCAATCTCCGAGGAAATCCTTGAATGCCACATTCTTTCGAAGAAACTAAGGCTAGGCGGGTAAAGAGATTGTACTATAATGTATTTCTGGTCATTATGCCCTTTATGGTCGATCAGGCCGAGAAACTTGCAAAAAAAGGTACAGAAATTATTTAAAAGATATTTACAAATTGTTCTTACCATTCTGCAAAACTATGTATTCGTAAATTTTTTACACGAAAATGGAAAGGTGAACTTATGACGGGTGTCTCAATCAAGAGCTGGAGGGATATTATGGAAAGGAAATTCCCAAACAAACAACGGGGAATAGCCGTAGGTTAGGCTCGAAAACTGGTCACGACTGCTTGGCGAGCGATCTCTATAGTGTTGGTATACTTACCAGCTCAAACTGCCTATTTTACGGCTTCAATGAAGAAATGGTCAGTTAGAGTGCGTTCGGGTGGTGTTGGCTGTAGTTTGTTTTAGTTCATGGCGAACTAATGGCTAATGATGCTGCGATTTATAGAAATTTGGCGAGTGAAGCAGAATTTATTGTTAAGCAGCATAAGAGAATACAGGATACAGAAGACTGTATAAATATAATATACAGTTGATGTAGTTTTTAATGAATAGTCATGATTTATTCTAACATCTGTACATATTCACCCACCTGTCAGTCCAGGAGTTTTGATGATGTTCATGTTTAGAGCATTTATGAAATATTCTGAGACAGCTTTACTGATCGATGAAGAGTTTACTGTAAAAACAAATGTTCCTTTCATTATGACGGGAAATTTCAACGTACAAGTCAAACGAAATGAAAAGGCATTTGATTTTACGAAACATCATTTTATTCTCAATATGGTGCCAAATAACAATCCAAGTACGCAGTTCATTTAAATAAATAAATATTTTTATAAAATAAGCTTTTATTTAAAAAATAGGAAAAAAAATTACATTCTAAATCAAGTATCTCATTTCTCATATCATTAACAAATTTTATACATAGCGTCATTTTGAATGAATAAATGTAACAAATAAAAAATAACATATAATATGTTTGTGTAAAATCTTTTGTTTGTTTTATTAGTTCTATAACATTCTCACACTTCCGTTAGGAATCCTATGCATTAAACACCACCAGCTCTTTAAAGCAGAGAGCCTGCCGTCTTCTCCACCCCCCATGTAAGTAATGTTTCTGAATTACGAAATCTGATATTTGTATCCCCCCCCTCAAACCAAACAGTCGATGACTTACAGTTCAATGCCTTCATATAAAATGGTCCAATCTTCCGATCATTTAACCATCTCGTCAAAGAAAGAACTGCACGGGGGAAGACCAATATTTATACTACACAGGGGAAGAAAAACAGTTTTAAACGACAAGTATTCTCCACATAGTTTTACTATTTACGGATACAGTGGGTAACGATGATTGCGAAGAAATTCTCTTAAACTCCCGGTGTTCATTATGAAAACCAACACGAAAAAAGTATAATAATTTGTTCAAGCCTTTAATTTTTTCACATCGAAAATATCAGTAAATAATCATGAGGCTTTTAAATGTTAAAACTTGTTGTTTATTGGTAGCATGGAACAATTGTTTAATTTCAATTTAAACAAGTTGCAAATAACGGGAAAAAACGGCACAAATAATAGCAAACTATTCTATGAACTCAAATATTAAGAGACAGAAAGATAATGTGTTTCCGCTTTACTTCATCTAACACAAATTACGGAAATTTAAGCCAATTCACCTTGGAAAGTCTTCCACAAGGGGAACCCTTTACTAGACAGATAATTAATGATTGCAACTTAAGAACAAAATGTCCATTATAATTAGTTTTGGAGTAATCAAATACATTTAAATATGCACATTACTAACAAAAAAAAAAAAAAAATTACATTGGTATATGTACTACTCTGTAAAAAGAAATACTGGGAAAAATATTCATGTAAAATACGAACGTGGAAGAAATCGTTTCCAATGTTTTTTTCGGAAGTTCTTAAAGACTTTCACCGATATCTGGCAACATACGTATCTCATTTCTTTTCATCGTTTTCAAATAAATTCATTTAACTGAAGACAAAATTGTGTGCTGGCGATATCTCCTAATAGCGAATGAGAAATGAAAAAAGCTTGGCCAATTCTCAGTTCGAATTCCTTTAGAAATGAAATGAAATTCAATAATAAATTTCCTTCAGAAATGAAAAATTTCCTTCATTATTTATTATTAATGAATCGTAAAATATTACATAGTTATCAACGAAGCAAGCCAGTAACCAGTTACTGTATTTCGGATGCTTTTAAAAATAAAAATAAATAGATTTAAAAAAATCTGAAAGGTTTCAGATTTTAACAGTGGTCCTAAAGGGTTTGTTAAGGTTTCTTACGCTCTTGCTGAGCTCGCCGTCTATCAGTCTGCTGTTACACTCACTTCTGCAACCCCTTTTTTTTGTGTGTGTCTTTTTAGCTTTATTATTATGGGTATTTTCTTCGTACTTACGCATTATACAATTAAATAGAACAATTACAAAAATTTAAAGCGGTCAGTAGTATACGTTTAGAATTCTCGATGCAGCGTTAAGTGTTGGCATACACCTGTCGCTCCCGCCAGCCATTCTTCAGTTCATCAAATCAATGTTCAGTTTTCTTACTAAGATGGCTTATACATTTTTTGCCTTTTTATTATTAATTTCTTTTATTATTAACTTTTAAATAACGTTTTCTTTATTTATTAAATATCACGTTCTTGCCGCTTACGCCACATAAAACTCGATTCAACAGCAAAATCACATAATATTTACAAACACCATACCTTTAGAATTTCCGATAGATAGTCTCCCGAGATGGAGATAAAAATGTTTATTACTGCTCGCTTTGAAATCGTCGGGTGTGTTAATATAAAATTCGTTAAAGTTTTACTAAACATGAAACAGATAATAAAATTAATTCAAAATTCGTGCTCCCAGGTTGCCCATGTACGTGTGGAGGACTACGTAAGTCAAAACTGGAGGGCTCTGATGGAGTCGTTCCATCAGTGACCGAATGGTTAAGATAGCTGATTACTGGTAGGTAGACTCCGACTGGATGCATGGGTTTTGTTTCCCCCCTGGTTTACCTTGTGTATCAAGCGAATACGACCCATTTTCTCTTAGTCCTTCCACGAAAGCATACCTCCTCTAAGACAGATACTTTTCCTGTGCTTTACTATGTACGAATATCTTAACTTAGTACCGAAGTAACTTTAAAACCTTTTAAAAAGTTTAATAACATTAAAAAAATTCTTCACGTCAGAACATTATTGATTATACAATTCACATACTTTTAAAATTCGTTCTCCTCGCTTTTCTTTCTTTCCTACTTCCAATTAGGTCGTTAAAATAGTTGTTATAAAAAAGAAGAAAAATATATAATGATTTTAATGAATTCCTGTAGTGTACTTTTACGCGTACAGCTAGTAATTAATAATAATAAAAATCAAGAACTATTTCTAAATCAGTCATTTTTTTTTTTTTTTTTTTTTTTTTTTCCCCATTAAATTCGAAAGAAGAATTAAGTATTTTATGCTTTTTCCAACAGCAACAGATTAGTGCATGGAAAATCAAAGAAATTTTATTTCGGGCAACGGCAATATATTTCCGTTAAATTACGGAGTTTTCGAATGAAATTTAGAACATTAATAGTTTACGCTTTGCAGAATGGCAACCCAATGGTTTTAAATTGTGCATTTTGTTAATGAACACAATAAATTCGCACAAAATACACAATAAGTAAAAAACAAATTCGAAATTCAGAATTCGGGATGTTCGACTGAATGACTGTCTGCTCAAAATTTGATAACTCTAGATGCTGCCGTTTCTTCACATTGCAAGAAACACACATACATACTTTATTATTTAATAATAGCGAAGAGAAGATTCCGCAATCAAATTGCTGTTACCAATCTCATTCGCCTGACAATGGTCAGCAAAAGGACACGACATTCATCGTGGCAAGAGTGTGTGTGTGATTATGGCAAAGCCTCGAGGGCTATCTGCCTAAGGGGAGGGATGCCTTCGTGGAGGACTTTCTAAGGGAAACTGGCTCATATACACGTTACAGATGCGAAAAACCACGAAAACGCCCATGCAGCCAACCCGTTCGCGGGATTCGAAACTTGGACCGAACTACCAGTGTTTAGCGACTTTACCGCTCGGCCGTTGGTGGGCTCATCGTGGCCATCAGCCTTGACCATCAGCCTGCCATCAGCCTTGACCATAATACAAGTAACAATTCGACTTTAGCTCAGTTCCGTCCCCAATTTTAAGATACAGAATTCTGAAGGATGGGTCCGAGAATTTCCCATTCCTCTTTCTCTACCACACGCCACATATTTAAAGTGCCTCTGTGCCGCACAGTCACTATACATTTAAAAATATCCATGCCTACTCCGGGATACGAACCCTCTTCGGTAGAGTAGCCAAGAGTCATTAACCACTATACCGGTCGGGTATCAAATTAAACTACGAAAACGCTGGAATCGGTAGCATCACACAATTATTTAAATTTTATTTTATTAATTATTAATATTATTTTAGTCCAAAGTGGCAATTTGCCCAGAAGGACTATTAATTTTGTTTTGCATTTTGCGTCGATTCACTACAAGCGTTGTTTCACTTTTCAAATCGTTGCCACTAAATATTATCGTCCTGTGTTATACTTAAAGAAATTAAATAATCAAGAATCTGCATGAATGTCTGTACGCTTCTCGCATTGTGATAAAACAACGGTACCTAGAGCCATCAAAATTTGAATAACGTAATACTCCTACGAATATAAGCATTTGGGAGACTAAATTGGAAATTTGTTTTATTATCGATTTTATACTTTGTAAAACTTTAACGAATTTTTGATTAACAAACTCAAGGGTTTCAAAGCGAGCAACAGCAACGTTGTACAGTAAAAAACATTTTTATCTCCCTCGCGTGAGACTGTGTAACGGAAATTCTAAAGATATGATCAATTTAAAATTATTTTACGATATGGGTGTTGAATTGAATTTTCTGTGGCTTAAGTGCCAAGAACATGGTATTTAATAAATAAAGGTAACACACGAAATGTTTAAAAAACGCCCCTTTGGAAGTAATTTAAAATCTGAAACCTTTGAGATTTTTTTTTAATTTAATAATTGTATTTTATGAACCATTTAAAAATCTGTAGTGTCATGATATTCTTTTCGGATGGGGGACAGGAAACGTGAAAAATGTGCAACGCTCTCACCAGGGATCGAACCCTGGACCTCTACAATGTGCGTCGGGTATGCTTCCAATTACACCACGAAAGCATGCGGAAAGAAGGGAAAAAATACCCTATATATTCTCCCTTTTAAAGGGCTGCTGGGAATAAGGGGACCCAATCGCCAAATCCTGGTGGTGACGAATTATTGTCCACCACCTTTTAGTTCGGGCGTCACTGTAGCGTCAGCAGGGTTTTTTGAAGTTGTGAAAATGTGCAATGCCCTCGCCGGGACTCGAACCCTGGATCTCTCGGATATGCGTTAAGTATGCTTCCAATTATGGCTCGAAGGCATGCGGAAAGGAGGGAGAAAATACCTTATAAATGTATTAACGAAATGAGAGCTCCAACAGTACCTGAAGGTTTAAATCATACACTATTACAATAATGTAATAGTTTTCCGGTAATAAAAATTGAAGTTACGTTTGGTCAGAAGCAATAACTGAATATTAACTCGATAGTCCATTATCTAATTAGCAGGTTGAATAACCAATCAAGGAAATAAGTCAAGGACAGTGAACTGAAGTGACGCCACCTTTTCAAAGCAATCAATGGGGCGTGAAGAACATATCTGACCTAAAATAGTCTTATTTCTAACTTATCCTTGTATATGAATGTCTAAATAGTCAATTTTTAAAAAAATTATATTATTCATGTCGCCTCATCAGTCACTTTTCAGAACGAGGAAACATATTTTTACGGATAAAAGCTGATTTTGGAAGTTCTTCCTTTCTCGAAAGACGCAATACGATATATACTTCATACTCTGAAAGCCACCATAAAAATTCTACAGCTAAAGCAGATTTTTTAGTCCAAAGGAGCTTCGTCCCTGAAGGTTTATTGTTTTCATTTTGCGATTTTGCGTCGAATTACTCTGAATGTCCGTTTCACTTTTCACACTGTTGCCACCAAATATTATCGCCTGCTATTACATTTGAAGAAATTATATACAATGAAGAATCTGCATAAATGTATGTATGTTTCTCGCATTGTGATAAAACAAAGGTACCTAGAGCCATTCAATTTTTGAATGGCGTAATCCTACTGCGAATATGGGCATCTGGAAGCCCAAATTTGGAATTTGTTTTAGTTTCGATTTCATATTTTGTAAAATTTGAACGAATTTTTGATTAATAAACTCAATTTCAAAGCGATTTCAAAGCGAGCAATGATAACGTTGTACAGAAAAAACATTTTTATCTCCAGCGCGTGAGACTGTGTATCGGAAATTCTAAAGATATGCTCAATTTAAAATTATTTTGCGATATTGCTTTGGAACTGAATTTTATGGTTTAAGTGCGAAGAACATAATTAATAAAGAAAGGTAACACACAAAATGTTAAAAAAACGCCCCTTTGGGCGTAAATTAAAATCTCAAACCTTTCAGATTTTCTTTCTTTCTTTGAATGTTTTCTTTAAATTTAATATTGAATTAATTTTTTTCCATATATAATAATTTAACGAACAAATTAAAAAAACCTCAGAATTTTACAGTTTGTACAATCGGAGGCAACGGGGAAAAAGATCTTTTAAACAAATTCTGACTTTAACGTTAAGTTCTGATTTTTTTTCCTATAATTTGTCGTGAACAATTGTTAGAAGTGAAACTGTGATCATTCCTTTTTGTAAAACAATTTTTCAGTTGAATAATTTGATCACTGAGATCGTCACTGATCGTGTCACTGAGACTAACAAGATGAAAATTAAAAATCCAAAAGAAGTTTTTATAAGCTTTTATTTAAAACTTGTAAAACAATTAATAAACTAATAAAAAGAAAATAATTTAATAATTTTAATGGGAGCAACAGATTAAATAATTGTCTTCATAAAATTCATCTTATAACGAAGGCGCTATACTTCTAAGCTCTTTATTATTTCATTGTTCACTTTTAAAACTAACATTACACTAAAGGTATGTGCGTTGGTATTATAACGGAAAACTTTATTGCTAAAATGAATCACATTATAAAAAGAATCAACAGTCGTGTAAAAGCTAAAAACCAGAAAACGAAATATTCACACAAATCCTCCCCCTCTCGTATTCCATCGTTAACAGTTATTCTTCATGTCGCCCACTTTCACATCGTTAAAACGTTGTTTTTCCTTATAAATTTTTGTCAGTTGCTATTATTCTAAAAATCGTCTTTTTTTTTTAACTTTTTGTTACTGTTGCCATTCACCATCTTCTGAACTTTGTCTTGCTGTGACTATGCGCTTGAAAGCCGTTTTTTTACAGGAATAATAAATAGTCACAAATACTAAAAGCGTCCTTAATAAATTTATATACTTTCGACAAAGCAATTATTTGTGACAAACTGAAGAAAAATTAATTTAATCCCTTGCTCTCATTCAACTATTATGTTAAATTATTTTTCTACTTTTTGGTTATTAATTTTTGAGTTTTAAATAAATGCCTTCTTTATAAAAACATTTTAAATTATTATTAACTAACCACTACGGAGGGATAATTTTTCAAGTAAATTCACTCACATCTTTGACAGTATAATAATAATTTTTGAATAAGATTATTTAATTATGGCAAAGCATTGCCAAAGGAAAAGTATACCTTCGTGGATATCTGTCTAATGGAAATGGTCTACGCGTAAAGAAAACCTGAGTCTTTAGTTCTAAAGCCTTTAAAAACATGAAGCAGTCAATTATTTTCGTCACTAGACGTTAACATCCATCGGAACAACCTATGTTCACGAGTCTTCTTTTCTAGGAAGTTAAAGTAGGTTTTGTTAACGAAGGAAGACTATTTGGGAATTACAGCGAGCTCGGGAACTATACTGCTGAGAACTAAATTTCCGTTGCATGATGCAGGCCAGTGCTTTGAAATGAGACATTTTCCGTAGTTCTGAACGAAAGAACTTAAGTCACATATTTCACAGTGATGTGGTAACCGTCGAAGATTAACAGCAGCGAATGCGGACTCGGGTGCTGGGGCGTTATTTTACATAAACAATAATTTTCACGCCTTTTAACAGAAAAGACAGCGGGTATTGCGCAAAAAATAAAAAACAAGGCTACACGCCCAGCGGCTACGAAAATTACCGAAGTAATAACGCAGAAATCAAGCAGTTTCCTTCGCAGTGGCGATTTATTTTTTCCCATTTCCGAATCAAAAACTAAAACAAGAGGAACAGAAGCGTCAATCAAATTGGGATAAAATTTTCTAAGGAAAACACGAGTTAGACAGGCAAACCTATTCAGCCTGACCTTGTTAGACCAAGTGGCACCCAAGGTGACATATAGGTCAGTCATTTGGTATCTGGGTAACAACAATAAAACTAGAGGTCCATGTCGAGAAACAACGGTGGAAGTCGACAAGCGAATGGATTTAGAGCAAGGTATTGCGACGTCCGGAACAGATGGAACTCGACAAGCGAATGCCGGACGATGTAAATGTTGAAATGTGAATATTAAATGTCATTTAAGGAAATCGGCCTTGTTATTTATTCCAAGGGGGCTTTTGGTTGCAAACGGCCACAGCAGCGTGAAAGGAAGCGAAAGCAAAAACTAACTAATGGAAAGGACGTTGAGGTCGAAATGCACACATCTGATTTCGAATTGCATAAGGAGGATAAACATGGAAAGAAAAATATTACGAAGTACTTATTTACGTATTTATTATGAAAACTTCCTCATTTCTGCTGCATTTTAATTTCTCTCATTGGCATCCAAGAGTACAATTTAGAAAACCGTTCCTGCAATAAAGATCTTGAAGCCGGGAAAAAGATCGATAGTAAAATTATTAAATAACGGTTTTCCTTCGCTACCATTTCCACTTTTATCAGTGCATTGTATACGATAGCTTCGTTTTTTCACAGGCATAACAAATATGCATTAGTTTCTCATAGAAATCCTTGAAAGGTAATCGGTAATCTCAGAATTTGTTATAATTAGCCTAACTTTTGCCAACTAATCACACTTACATAAAACGTTAAACGGCATACAGAGAACTGTTTAAAATCACTACTTCCGAAAAAATAATTTTATTTTTGCCTTCAAAAGGAAATTTAAATTTTCCTAAAACCGATTATCTCTGGAATTTTCATGAAATTTATTGTCATGTTATATTTCATGAAATAACAGTAGTCTGCTTTCAAATTTTAAGCGTTTTGCACGTTAAATGTGAGTACGCTAACCGTAATCTTGATAGAAATATTAATATTGTACCCTGATCATTTTCGAAAATTGGATTATTAAAAACTATTTACTGCATTTATTTTGCCTTTTGATTATCTGCTTCTGTCAATCCTATAGCGAAGACTATGTTTATACAGATTTTCGAAATTTAATTTTTTTCCGTTGATTTTAAACGCATGGCACGGAAACTATATTTTGAATAAAATCCTTCACACTTTTTGTCTACATTTCTGTCAAGCATGAATAATATTTTGTAAAAATGATAGTATAATTTTTCTTAATTAAAAGTATATCTGTTCTAGATATTTTAATTTAAAGTAACCCCAACAGAACGAAAATACATACAGTACACTTGCAAAATTTTAGGACTTATTTTTAAACAAATTCCAGCAAACCTGTGAAATGATAATGGGCAGCATTTATTATTATGACATCTTATTTTATTTTACCCTAAACTATCGTCCGTTTTCAGAAAAAACTGCCCACGCAGTTAATCGTTTGCTTAATCCAAACAACGTCTAATGTTACGGATTTGAAAATGGAACAAAGAATAGTATCAGAGGCTTATTGTAAAACTAAGATTCCGGGAACTGATATAGGATTCCCGGAACATTGCAGGAAAAAATTGTCTTTTCTTTATTACACAATTTTAAAACAAAATTAATGTAATTTACTCTTTAATAACATTACGTCATCGGAGGGGGGAATCCTTATATCATTTGCTTCAGTTTTCTCATATATAAAACACATAATAAATACCTTAAATTATATCCGATGGACCAGTTTACTTTCATTAATGATTAAGTAAAAATAAACGTAAAATTTGAAATAAATTCTTAAATACGTGCACTAAACAACAAAGCAAAATATAATGATGAGCTGTTTTAAATCAAAATGATAAATAAATCTGCAGATAAAATAGAAGAAAAGACAAGTTTCCAGGTTAATGGGTTGAAATACATCAAAATTTAATTTTTTTGCTATTCGGTCTGCATGACGGAGAATTTCCATTAGAACAATGCCTATAATACAAAAAGAAAACGACTGCCACATTAATTTAGGCTACCATCATATCACACAGTCAAACGCGGGACAAAATTTAATTAGTATTCACGTTCTGCAGCTTACGCATGAGAAGACAGGATCAAAAGGGCCAAATATAAATTACACGCGTCGACAATGGGCCACTTTTCATAGAATACAAAGCATAAAATTGTATACTTCCGCAATATACATATCCTCATAGTTTATTTAAAGCACATCTTCGTTTACTTTTATTTTTCCCCGATATTACTATTAGTATATAGATCTGGAAAGTAATCATTTCACTAGTATGATGTAAAAAGGGTCCAGTCCGAAAAATCTGTCTATGAATAAGTTTCCATTAAGACAATCAGTAGTATTAGCCACAGTGATCTTTCGCGGCTTCCTAACATCAAATTTATTTGGTTTTGTGCGGGAAATATAGGATTTTGGTGAATTACAGGACATCTTTGCCACCAATCTTTGCACCTAGGTCATAATGAAAGTCTTCATAAACAGCGTAAAAGAATGTATACATATAAATAGCTCTTTGACAGTGAAAATTCCTTTTTTCCTTTTCTTAATTTCTTCCTCGTTACAACACGACAATTAGCCACAAATTAATTAATTTCCATTTACTACTATATTCAAAAAATTTTAACAGACGGTTTCACTCTAATAAGAACCTCACCACATACGTCCCTCAAGCATTCCTAGTCACTCCCTCTCCCACAAATTACTTCACACAAGTTTCGCCGACTGAAATAATTCCAAGGCTCCGCGCTGCTGATACAGAATTTCGGAAACGCAACCCTTCTGAGTAAGACGCGAAGAAAATACTTTGCCCACACACCACTAGAAAGAACACAAGTTAATTAATGCTTTTCTGGCCTTTTATATCTTCATGTACATTCACTTTTCTTATTATACATATTTTAAATTTAAATTTTTATTTGTTTTCGCAAAGATTGCATTATATTTCTTATATTTCGTAATTTTCTAATGTTTATTTCAATTACTTTGAATCCTATTTCCAACGTTTAATTTTTTACAAAGTTTTGAATTAAAATGCATAAACACGAGGGTGTCGGGGGACAATTACTCGAGTAATTTGTCAATTTTACTGCATAAATTGCTTTTCACTCAAAATTAAATTAGCGAGAATGCTTAATCAGAATGAGTTCTTTAGTGCTGTGCATTGGTTACTTGATCCCTTCAATTCACGGAAATATTTGGCCTAAGTTAAATTGCCAGTCTGGCATCGCATTATTACTTGAGTAAAGGACAAAAAACCTTCGTATTTATTTCTTAATTATTGTTCATTGAACGAAAATTGGTTTGTTCCCCTTGAAAAGTCAACTAATTTCTGATCAATGGCAATGATTACTTGCTTTTAATTTCTTTTTACAATTGAAATTTTGTTATTCACGATTTACACTTATGTCCATAAATTAAGGATAATTCGGAGTCAGGCGGAAATCGAACTCTAAAATAAATATATCACCTGTAAAATCACTACACACATCTTCAAGAATCGTATGCAAATTTCAGTAACTAACCATATGACATCGATGGTACGTCACAATGACGAGAGTGTAAGAATGATAATATAAGGAATACATACAAAGAAGTAAAATTGTTCGCAGGCGCTTTATAAGCATTTCAGTGCAATAACCGAATAGTTATGACACAAAGGACGCATTTAGATGATGTTTTACGTGGTAGAATTAATCGGCCGTCTGGAATGTGGGCGTACCCAAATGGAAGTATCAGACGAACTTGGAATTGCCCAGAGTGTCATCTCCAGGCTTTGGCAACGATTCCAAGATGATGGTAATGTGAGAAGACGTTACAGCACAGGTCGCCCCAGAGTTACAACGACGAATGAGGACCGGTATTTGGCAGTTACTGCCAAAAGAAACAGGCGGAGCACAGCCTCAGACCTGTCCCGTCAGCTCTCTTCAGCCACTGGTACGACAATTTCAAGGCAGACCGTGTACAGACGCTTAGGGCAGATTGGTCTATATGCTCGTAGACCTGTCAGATGCGTTCCACTTACTGCAACTCACTGTCGCCTGCTGTTAGCCTGGAGTAGAGAGCATGCATTGTGGACACCGCAACAGTGGGCTTGTGTGATGTTTTCCGACGAGTTCAGCTTTAGCTTGCAGTCTGATTCTCGCCAGACTTTTATATGGAGAGCTCCAGGTACGCGTTACCACAAAGAAAACATCATTGAACGACACCGTTGTGCTCGTTTGGGGTGGAATTATTCTGGGTTCCAGAACTGACCTGCATATTCAAATTGGAACCGTGACAAGCCAAATCTATCGGGACGTCATTCTGAAACAACATGTACGTTTGTCTCGGGGCGCCATGGGCGCACAATTTGTGTTTATGGATGACAACGCCCGTCCTCACCGTGCAAACATCGTAAGCGAATGCCTTCAATCGGAGGATATCACTGGTATGGACTGGCCAGCATTCTCACCGGACATGAATCCAGTAGAGCACGTGTGGGACATGCTTGGCCGACGAGTTGCAGCCCGTCAACCTCCTCCTACATGTCTACCGGAACTTCGGAGAGCATTGCTTTTTGAGTGGTGTAATATCCCCCAAGATCAGATCGATAATTTGATACTCAGCATGCCTAGGCGTTGTACGGACTGTATTGCATTGTCTGGGAGACATACAATGTATTAACAATCATACCAAACATGTAATATTGTTGTTTTGTAAATAGGGTTTTTTTTTTTTTTTTTTTTGTAATTTGCTCCAGGGAGAAAAAATCGCTAATTTTTTTAATAAAATCAAACATATAGCATCTTTTTTTTTTTTTTTTTTTTTTGGGGGGGGTTTTTTGTTTTTTGTTTTTTACCTTTTGTTTAATAAATAAGCTTTACAAATAAGTCAAATTTGTTTTCCTTCTAACTCTTCCTTTGCTTGATTTTGCATTATTCTTAATTTACGGACATGAGTGTAATTCAAGTCCCCGTTAAACATTTTTAACAATTTACATTCAAGTTACTTTAAAACAATTTTCGGAATTAAACTTACTAACTATGGATTCACTCTTTTTAGATAATTATACTAAAATTAATCTTAGGAGATAATATAATCAATATTTTTTCAGTAAATAAATCATATAACTATATATATATATATATATATATATAAGGTTAAATTAAATTTAAATAATTCTCTTGCGCCACATTGCTGCAAGGAATGAAATTTGAATTTAACAAGTACTCTCTTCTCGTAAAAAGCAAATATAAATTAAAATTTAATTAAGAAACTTTAATTTAATTTAATTTTAATTGAAGGATTTTGAAGAGTTAAAGGATTATACTTGGAAATTATTTGTAAAAATGTATATTTAATCAATACTGGATTCTTTCCTTTTATTAATTAATGAAGGGCCAACTTTTTTCAAAAGTCTCAATTATACCCCGAATGAGTGAAGATAGTTTTAAATAATGCAGTCTAATAAAAAAAAAAAAAAAAAAAATCCTTACAATAATTCTCTATTTTCAATTTGTGATTTTAAATTTTTTTTAAATTTAAATTCTTAAAATTAATTTAAATTTATTCAATTAAAATGCTTATTCGAACTTTTAATTTTACTTCAAAAACATTTGTTGGGATTTTTACTTCTTTAGGAATTTTCACAGTAGCAGTTTACTATTTTTTCAATTTTTTACAATGCCTTAAAGATAGCAACATTTTTGCACACAAAACAGGCATTTTATATTACTTCATAGTTTACAGCATATTCATATATACATTCAAGTTTACAGCATAGGCTTTTACAATAGCTCTCACAGATAGCAGCTTAACACTCAACTTTATATTGTATTACCGCCCTCTATTTACAGAGTTAGCAGTAACAAACTACTCAACCTCAGTTTAGCAAATGCTAATCCACTTTCAGGAATTCAAATGTGTAGTTCTAGGTAAGTTAACTTGCTAGCCTCTTTAGTATTATTTTTATATTTTGATAGATAGTATATAGTTTAATTTAGGTTTACATGCATAATTCGTGTAGGGGAAGTTTTCAATAGGCAAGTTTTTAAATTACTTTGGTTTTCTAAAAAAATTGGTTTTTCTCTTTGACATTTACTTAATATTTTAATTCCCAGTCATTTACTTGCTAAATTTCTCAAAATTCCTACTAGTGTAAAGTTCTTTTTTAGTAATTCATAACATTTGGTTTTACTTCTGGTTTTGAATTTTACATTTACCCTTGCCTATATGGATGATGAAACGCGAATTGAGTAACTGAAGAGTTAGGTTTGGAGGCAACTTCCCCTTGATAAATCTGTCTCCTGCCGACTCAACAATTATTCACCGCAACCGAGGAAGGAGCTTCCAGTACGGACCAATGGGCTTTTACTGCTCTTGTAATGCTGAATCAGTGCTTACGTTTTATTTCTATGTGTTTCCCAGTATACAGCAGATCTTTATATTCCTTTCAAATTCTTCCAACCAGATAAGGAAATCTTTAGAATTACTTACACTAGATCCTTTTTCGCACAGCAAATTTTCGTAATAAACTTCACGATGGTTTAATTATTTTGTAGCGAAAAATATTTTAAGTCAATCGGTCCATTCTAGATATTCCTCTATCGGTTGCGGAACCAATGTGCACTTACGAATTACGCAAACGCGACCTTCTTGGCCAATACAAATAACGAAGTATTTTAGCTTGACTAAGCTCGATTATTTGACTGAGGCAAAACATACTAGGGGTACAATCCTATGGGAAGGGATGACTTCGTGGAAATTTTTTATAAGAAAATAAACGTTATTTCAAGTTACACACGTGGAAAATGATGCCAATCTTATGCTGTCAGTTTCTTTATCCGAATTAAAAAGGACGGCAGCCTAGCTACGTACGCAAATTCCTCGCAGCTGGCCTGAAAATTGCTGAAAACTGCCGAAAATAACGGGCTAGCACTTCTCGAATTTCTTATATCAGAGCTATTCAGACTGCTCGGAATCTCTGGATTAAAACATTACTTAGATCATTTTTTGCTAAATCAAGGAAAAAAAAATCGCACATTTTTCTTTCAGGTAAAAAATTGTTAGAAACAAATACCTAGCCGTTCACACATATCAGTTACTTATGCTATTTTGACTTTTACTGACTGCACTTAATTATATTGCGTTCGCACTTTAGTCTGGTGCATCTGTTTTACTGTATTGTAAGTATCTAGTGATATGGAAGAAAATAATTTTTACAAATCAATAAACACTTAGGCTTTCAAAATAATGGACAAATGTGAAAAGATCCTAAACAATAAAGGACTCATGCAACGCTCAATCAAATATTATTAATTTACATCCTAAGTTGGTGAATTTTACAAGTTACACGTATAAATACCGATCTTCCGGCTGAGGATCGAAGCTATAACCTCCCTCCTCCCCAGCAGATAGTTGCTCTACGAACTCAACGTGTGGACCGTTAATCGGCAACGGATAATTTCGACTTAAATCGTAAAACTGAATTTTTCTTTAACAGATGTGACTGGGTGCGTTTCTTACATACATTACCATTTCCTTTGATATGAATCACAATATTTTCTCCCTTCTATTGTACAATTTTCGTATAATATTCCTTGTACCGTAAAGGATCTATTATTAGTGCATAATGAATGCCGATCTTCGGGCTAAGGATCGAAACCCTTCTCCTCAGAGAATAGCTGCTCTACCAAACGAGCCTCTGGACCGTTAATCGGCAACGGATAATTTCGACTTAAATCTTCAAACTGAATTTGACTTTAAGAAATGTGACTAGGTGCGTTTCTTACATACATTATCATTTCCTTTGATCACAATATTTTCTCTCTTCTATTGTACAATTTTCGTATAATATTCCTTGTACCGTAATGAATCGATTTTTACAACCCAAAGAAATAATTTTTATTACACAGGGAAAGAAAAAGATAAAAATTAAATGTTGATTTTAATGTTAGTAATTTATATCATTTACTCCGATAAATTTCCAGTAAATTGTTTAAGATCGTCTATTTCAGTAACCAGTCTTTGGTACTTCCTTGCTAATACCCTATACCAGAATCCATTTAGTCTGTTCACATCGGATGATTGATACCTTACTGTAATCTCATCTTCATTTATAACACAGTCTGTATTTTTACAACCCCTTCTAAGAGAGAAGAGAATAACTAATAAGAGTACGTAAAGTTAGTGCTTTCAATGATATACTTTTTTTAAAAAAATCTTTTTTGTCAATCTTGTCGAGATATGATAAGAGAAGAAAACAATATTGCAGAAATATTTTGGTTTTAGTTTTATTTCGCATCATTTGAATATAAGCATTTAACCTCATTATATACTTTTCGAAAACATGCCTTAAGGCAGGTTATTACCGTGTTTCAAAATCTTAGACATTAACAATACATGGTCATAATTTTGAAGCTATGGAAGAGCTCTGTGTAATTTCATTTTTTTCAAAATTAAAATGTCGAGTTTTGAGAACATTTCCATATCAGAAGTCTACATTAAGTTCTTTGATAAAAGCCACTTAAAAAAATATTTCAGTTAGATGCATTTCTCAGTATAGATTACTTTGTGAGAGGGGGAATCTGTCTACGTCCTGACTAAACTCACCCTCGTTTATATTTATTTAGGGAAAGAAAAACGAAGAGTATTTCATATTTGGGCTGAATCGAAAATAAAGTTAACTTTTTATGGGTAAAATGTGTTAAGTATAATTCAGTTTAGGAATCTATGAATAATTTAAGTAAACCTAAATATCGTCGCATTTAAAAGGGGAAAAAAAGAAACAAATGTTAAATGGATATATTATTATTACTTTTTAATAAGTAACTTTAATAAGTAACGAAAAATATTTTTTTAAAAAAAAAAGAAGCTGGTGATTTTGCCTTGAGACATTAACTAACTCAATTCTGAAGAGTTTCCCGTAAGAAGCGCACAGTTTTTCAATATCTTTCATAAAATGTCTTGCATGGTTTCATGGTTTGGGTCAATCTCATCGCAAAATCACACAATTCCAATGCCTTTTTTTTTTTTAATTCTTTTAACTTTTTTAAAATTAAAGGCTTCTTTATTATGACTGCTTTCACTGCGCACTGGTGTTATATGATCATCTAATTCTTCATTAGACATTTCTCCATTAATTCTTTCACTTTTCCTTCTTCCAGGCCCACCAGCGCCCGAGCGGTGAAGTCGACGAACACTTGTAGTTCGGTCCAAGGTTCGAATCCCGCGAACGGGCTGGCTGCATGGGCGTTTTCGTATTTTTCCCCATGTGTAACGTGTATACGAGCCAGTTCCCTTAGAAAGTCCTTCACGAAGGCATCCCTCCCCTTAGGCAGACAGCCCTAGTGTGCTTTGCCGTAATCTCAATAAACCAAACCAAACCAACCTTCTTCCAGATTTGAAAATCCTTCGCCGCCAATTACTTTTACATTCCCCCCCCCTGAGCTTCATTTTCAATCGATGGAAACTCTTTCAAACTGTTATTACTCCTGGCCAGAGTTGATGCTAGCAAGTATTTGGTGTTGATGACGAATGTTGAACCCGATATAAATGAAATCTGAGCGTAAGACAAATTAAATGGAAACAAGGTAAAAAAGTATATGCAAAATCGTGTCAGCAGATCCGCGTTCGGCAAGTGCTCAGTGTATACACAATCCTCATGTTACAACAAGGGAGTTGTATATTCACTTAGCGTCGGCTAGGAAGTAATGGTAGAGGGAAATCATTTACTGAGCCTACTACCGTTTCTTTCGAAAGACCCACTAAATCTGAAATTAACATAAAAACCCATCACGAAACGGTTTCGTTGACCTAAAATAAGTATACCTGCTTTGCATCTATTCTCGGGTGCGAATGGGAGAGGTGGACAACCCCTCACATTTCGCGCATCGGCGATTCCCCACACAAACAAACGCGAAATAATTAGTATTCCAACTTCGCGCTTTACGCATGGACGGTCACGCTTGAAAAAACACTCAACAAATCCTTCCGCGGGTCACTCTCCATGTCCATTGAACGGTTACTTTTTTTCCACATCTGGTATAACGGATCCAGACCGCAGGGTACGACTTCCTTCTCAGTCCGATGGTCAAAAGAGATACATAGTTCCATCTCGTTTATTATGGTAAGTGGCTCAGCGTCCGTGAAAACGCAAAATTCCGCAGCTCGGCTGGTGTGACCGATAGCGATGAAAACTGAAAAGGGCGGAGGGAAGCCTTTGTTGGCCTGCCAGCGTCAGTCTGATGGACAGGCTCAAGGACACGTTACTTTCACTTATGCTGCTTATGATGTTGCCTAACAAATAACAGAAAAGTTACATAGGTACCCCCTACAGCAGGATATCCTTAAAATATGATTTCTGTCTAAAAACAATTAGACACCTAACGAAATCCTCATACAATATAAGTCTCTTCGGACATTTCGCTCTAGATTGGTAGTCTTCAACGTCCGTTCCAAAGGCAAAATAAAAATTCGAAAAGAAAATTACAAAGCACTCACACTAGTTGACTAGTTTTATTAACTAAAAAATATAAAGATACTATTAGTTATAAATTAGTTTTAAAACTTAAAATGCGGTCATCATAATGTCAAAGAGAATGATGTGCAATGCTTAGCGAAATAAAACAATTTTCTAATTGAATTTATAAGAAAATGTTAAAAATCATACAACGGAGCACTTTTTTTCACTTTTAAGAAAACAATGGGAGAATATTTCCTCGAACAAAAAACTAAGTATGACTAAATAAAAAATCCTTTTGAGCATTACGATACCTTAGAAGTTTTGCCAACGAAGGAACAACTTATCCACACATCAACTGTTAACCAGAGAACAGGGGCTCCATTACCTAGCTGACATGATGTCTGCCTTACACGGATTAAAGCCCCTGCCTCCAGAAGCTATTTATTATGACTAAGCAGAATAAGTTTACAGTGGCAAACAAGGCCTTCAAGAACACAAGAACATAAGTAACATAGTCATAAAAAACCCTAAAGAAAGCATGTTACAAGTAGTACTTATAGCATTCAAACAATAAACCAAGTATACTTTCATAATTTGTACTGAAATTACGAAATACTTTCAAAACTGAGTCCAACTAATTTAAATAAAAACTATAGTACAAACAAAATATAATACATCCATTACTGCATTATACACAATTAATATCAATTAGATTCACAAATTCAAGAAGAACCATTCAATTTAGAAAAAAAAAAAAAAAAAAATGCATAAAGATAAACTAAGACAATAATAAACTGCCAAATAAAATTTTTTCATAGGAATTCAGAATTAAGAACCAATAACTATGATACCTGAACAATATTATCATAAAATACACTGAACCTGAGATATTATTACAATGCAAAACATAAATTTGGTTTAAAAACAAAACCACTCCAAGTAATATAAAAAATTCTACATCAGGTTTGCTGGCGACGCGATAGAAATACAGTACAAGAATAATGCCAACATAAATATATGAAAAATTCCGATTCCAAAAACCACATACATTCAAAAATAAGTCAAAGAAAATTATTATAAAATACTGCCTTAAATGCACATTTTACAATAGAGAACTCAAGTAAAACCAATAAAATTCACAAAAACAGGTCAACTATTCAATTCAGAAAAGTGCAAAAAGGTATATAAAATAATTATTCTAGATTAGGTTTGCTGGCATCGCTAAGACAAATGCAATACTAGAAAAATGCCGACACAAAATTTTACAGAATTTCAAAATCAAAAACAAAATGCATTCAAGATTAAAGTAAAGAAAATTAATATAAAATAACTATCATGAATGCAAATTTTTATAATAGAATGCACAATTAATGCCTATCAAATTCACCAAAGTGAATCAATTCAATTACAAAAGAACGCATTAAAATATGCAAAATAATAAAATTGTCACAAAAATTTTCTGTTAAATTTAATTAACAATTACAAAACTAATAGGCTACAATTAACCGTTACAATTTATAAGAGCATAGATGCATTCAATGTCAGATACGTCTGTTCTACGTAAAACCACTTCTAATTTTTAATCAATAACATAAGTAGTGGAAACAACAAAACTGAACAATAATAAGCATCAAACACACAAAGTTAAACAATTACCATTATATAGTAAAAATCTAACAGTCGCTGAAAGTCAATTACTCACTCCCAATAGAGATGATCTGAGAGAATTATTTACAGAAAAATTTAATTCCTGACAGAAAACCATAATTTCCTTAAATTTCTTACTCTCACTAGAGTTTTTTAATATCATTTCAGCCCATTTTGGCCTGTGTTGATCTAAAGGTTTATTCAAGTGAAGGTTTTTAGTAAATGGACAGTGAAAGATAAAGTGTTCAGGGTCTCCCAACTCCCCGCAAGAACAAAGTTCAGTCGTACGTAGTCCAAATCGAAAGAGATATGTATTAAAAGGTCCATGACCAGTGAAAAATTGAGTATAAAAATTCGATGTGCTTCTTTGACTGAGTGAAACTTTTGGAAAGAAAGAGAAGACTCGTCTTCCTGTGGAGTCATTAGTCCATCTTTCCTGCCATTTCACAAGCAGTGTATTTAAAGTCTCGCTCTTCAAGTGTGAAAAAGGCAATTTCGTTGGATTTTCAATTCCGTTGATATCATTAGCAGCCCATTTAGCTAAAGTATCTGCTTCTTCGTTGCCCAGTATGCCAACATGAGCTGGCACCCAGGTAAGAAGTGGTCTTTCAGATGAATTAAATCTTAGCAATTTCTCTTGAATAACTTGTACAATCGGATTTCTATTCGTAATGTCTGAGATAGCCTGCAGACTAGATAATGAATCACTGAAGATCTTAGTCTTGCCCAATAGATTTCTTTTAACATAAGTGAGAGCAGCGTTTATCGCTAAAAGTTCTGCCTGAAAAACAGTATTTCTGTTATCAAGCCTTCGAGTCCATGTATATACCTTTTGAGTATTGTTAAATACACAAAATGCACAACCTGTTCCACGTTCAGTTTTAGAACCATCTGTAAATAGAGCAATGTCATTGGCTACTGGAGCCGTATAGTATAAATTGACTGCAGATTTGAGTTTTAAAGAGGCAGGATGGCCAAGATTAGATGGAACCCGTAGTTCATAATCATTTGCTAGGTGATGTTGGTTCCATAAATCCCCATTCAATCGTAATCATAGGATCCGTCCTAAGAAAGAGTCTCTTTGAGCCTGCAGATCTAATGGAGGTATACCCGCCAAAATCTGCAGTGAGGCTGTCGAGGTTGTTCTATAACCTTTGGAAATAAGTAATAGCTGATGCCTCTGTATTGAATTCAGTAAGCCACTCATAGTTTTGTTCATATCAAAACCCCAAATGGAGACTCCGTACAAAAGAACTCTTTCAGTGATTGTTTTATACCACAGCCGCAAGATTTTTGGGGAAGTACCCCAATTAAGGCCCATAGTCTTTGTCATGCCATTCGTAAGAACGGCACATCTCTGTTTAAGATGTTTCACATGTGGAAACCAAGACAGCGTATTGCTGATAACAAAGCCTAAATATTTCAAGGTGTTTGCACATTTTATTGGCCTTCCATGGATTTTTATAGACGGATTTCGACGCATTTTTCTTTTCCTACCGATAAACAACATAGTAGTTTTTTCTTCGGAAATTCTTAATTTATGCATGTCTGCCCACTCTACAAACTTATTAATCGCTTGTTGAGCTCTTACTTCAATGTCCTTTACGCCTGAGATAATTAACAGAAAATCGTCGGCATAAGCTTGCAAAGTTACTTGTTCAGTATTTTCAAACATACCAAAGGCCGAATTAGCGACTAAGTTCCACAGGGTTGGTCCTAAACAGGAACCCTGTGGACAGCCTCTTTGCAAATCTTTTATTAAAATTTCATTATCCAGGGTTAATTGAATTTTGCGTTGTTCCAAATAATTTCGAATTAAATTCAAAATTTCTACGGGGCAGTTTGCGCTATCTAATGCATCAATTATGTCAGGCCACCAGACCGTGTCAAAAGCACCACGTATATCAATGGAGATGATTAACGTGTGCCTGTTACCATCCCTGTTGCGTTTTACTGTGTTTAGCAGATTAAAAACAGCCATTTCAGTTGAAACCCCCTTTTTAAATCCAAATTGAAAGTCGCTGATCACTTTATTTTCAGTTAGAAAATAATTTAGTCTGTTCAATATTGATTTTTCAAAGAGTTTATTTAAAGAAGAAAGAAGACTCACTGGTCTATAAGAAGACAAAATAGCAGGATCTTTACCTTTTTTGCCAAATAAAACTATTTCGGCAATTTTCATCTGCCGTGGAAATAAAGCCAATTTCCAACATGCTCGATATAAAGATAACAACAATTGGGGGAATTCTTTGAAAAGTATCTTTATGATAATATTATCAAGACCGTCTGGTCCGGGGGCCTTCTTAGACGGTAGAGAACGAATTGTATTTTCTAACTCCTCAAGCTCCAGGAGGGCAGAGTCACTTAAAGTAGAATTCCAAGTTTGATTTTTAAATTTTTCTCGCATTACTTTATGTAAATCCATATCGTCAATCTCCAAATCCAATGGAAATAACTCATCTAAAATTTTTTTATATTTCTCTCCCAGAGAAGTACAGTCCGGAGCTACCTCTACTGGCAGCTGAAGAGGTCGAAATACTCTGTCACTGCAATCTTTTGAGTGATGCCATAAGGATTTTCAATAGCAGCACAAAATGAATTCCAAGATTCACTTTTTGTCTTTATAATCAATCTTTTAAAAATTGCTAGTTCCTTCTTATAAGAAATTTTAAATGAATGCCTTATATTGTCATCCCTTTCTTTTTGCATACGTCTCCTTAAAGCACGAACTTTGTTCCTTTTTATTGTGAGTGAGTCAGACCACCATGATGTAGAGGTTTTAATCCGTACTCTTTTCGACTTATAGGACGCTGTTGCTGCATCCATCAATGAACCAATAAAAAAGTCGTAGTTATTTTCTAAATCCTCTCGAGAAGTATTAGATTCAAATAAATTTATAAATTGAGAAATTCGTGGACGAAGTTTCTCAATAAATTTTTCATGTCCACCATATGAAGTTTTAAATCTACGTTTCAAAATTATGTCTTCCGAGATTCCAATTTCAAACAAAATAATTTGATGATCACTAATAGACAAACCTGTCAACACCCTCCAATTTGTAATAGAAATTGCAAAAGGAGATGAAGCTAATGTAATATCAGGCCAACCCTTGGCTCTGACAGTCAAGAATATTGGCTCTGAATCGGGGGAATTAAGAACACACAGTCTGTTTTCGTGGATAAAATCAAGAACTTTAGCAGCCCTATGATCTTCTTGATTTCCACCCCAAAGAGGACTCGTAGCATTAAAATCACCCGCAATAAGCAAATGATCATTATGAATAATATGTGAACAAAGTTCGGTTAAATTGCTATCTAAATCGGCCGTCGGTGGAAAATAAACGTTAGTAATATTAATACTTCTATTGATAAATTGCAAGCGAATTGTCACTGCATCTAAAGTTCTCGCCACAAAAAATGGATTTAGAGGGCCGTTATATATTATCAACGCTTTAAGAGAACCAGAAAATCAACTGACTCAACTAACTTAAAATCTAAATTTAAACTGTAGAGAACATTAGGCTTTCTTTTTCTTAGCAGAAGATGTGAAAAATGGGCAATGCCCTTGCCGAGACTCGAACCACGAACCTCTCGAATTCGGGTCGAGCGTACTGACCACTACACCATGAAGGCAAGCTAAGAAAGCGGGAGAAATACGTTATAAAGCAACTAAATTTTTGGTTGTAGAATTCATGCAAAATACCTAGAAGTTACCCACGCAGCTACATAAACATTTTAATGCCATTCGGAACAACGTATTGAGTGAAAAATCTTTTTCAACGTAAATGACAACAAAAACAAAATACAGAAACAAATTAAGTGGAGAAAACGAAATGAGATTGCAGATAACTTGAATAAAACTAGATAGATTTCAACAGTTTGCAAAAAAATTGCAAGCATACGCCTGTCACTAAATACAATGCAAGGGTAGATTATACCAGGAGCATGAGTTAATGCTTGCTATTAATGAGTAAATTATACTATATTCAAATTGTTTAATAACAAACACAATACTTTTCTTACAGAAAGCAGCCACAACATCTTGATGAACTTTGAATATTATTTTAAGATATATTTTTCTAAAGGTGGGATTGGTGGTTCCCCGAAAAAAAAAAACCTTACAGTTCTAAGAACTCGTAAGTCGATTACTGCTCTAGATTAAAGGTTCCTAAACACTGTGTCGTGGAACTTTTTTTAGAATCAGCTCCTCTAGCGCATTTGGCCCATCCTATGCCTTCCAAGTTAGTGATATTTACTAATTGTATTACATAACATGGCAGAGGGCAATCTATCTGCCTATGACTTTGGCAGGGAAAACGTAACGGAAGTAAAAGAAAAGCTACCTAAAGAGTTGGGCAATTTCCATGAAATGAAATTATATTTTAAAATTTATTTTACCATAATATGCCATTTTTAATTCCTTGTAAGAAGAAAAGGAAAAAGTAAAGGAATTGTTGTAATCGTGAAAAATTTCGGGTATGGTATTTCCACGAAAACATCCATTTTAACCGCTCTCGAATCCATTTCAACGATGTTTTTGCGTGACATCTATGCGTACGAATAAAGGACTCTTTTTTTTTTTCTTTCCCCCCCCAAAAAAAAACGGATTGTAAAATGGATTTAAAAAGGATTCAAAAAATTTTTTCGTGACATTTGTACCTACGTATGCTTGTATCTCGCATAACTCTAAAACCAGTAGCCTCAGAACGCTGAAATTTAATATATGGGACTGTTATAACTATGCAGATGTGTACCCTTTAAAAGTGACTGAATTATGTTTTTATGTTGCGGTTAAGGTTTGTATGCCTTTAGTTAATCTGTATGCTGTAGTTCTATAATTATCAACGATTTAAAAGTTGTTTAAGTGGTACTAAGCCTAACGAGGCCACCATTTGTTTAGATTTGAAACTCTTAGTAGAACAGGGAAGTCAGCTTGCGCACCAACTTCAGTGTCTTTTTTACCGATTGGGACAAAAGGAAACTTACAATTTTGTGCACCGAAAAATATGTCTGCCTGCTATCTGGGTGAATTCCTTGTTTTTTTAACAGTATTTGGCGTTTTCGGTTTTTCTGTATTTAAAATTTTTAATGAAAATTATTTTATGATTGCGTTTATAGCCCTTTTTGCCTTGCAGCGAAGTCAGAACTGAATTAATTGAATGAAAAATATATCTCTAATGAAATTCGACGAAATAATTCTAAATGAAATGCAACAAAAACGTGTATAATTTAATAGGCCGTAAAAAGAAGTCATGTTATGTTCACATCATTTTTTTTCCATCATTATATTGTCAAAAGTTAGCCATACCTAAATATTCTTTCGAAGTTTATTATAATATACCAGTTAGTTTTACTTTATTTCTCACAAAAGCATTAAAGTCGTTGCAATAAATTCGTCTATAGTAGGAACAGGAGTATTAACGCTCGTACTGAATAGTAGGAACAGAAATATTAACGCTCGTAATGAATATCAGGAAGAGGCGCGCTGACGTAGAACTGTCTCCAGAGAAGTAAATAAGCGTAATGCGCGCAGTCGTGACTCATCAAACTCGAGTCGTATACTAAACAAAAAAAAAAAAAAAAATTCGCGTCCTATGTATATCAACATGGACGTGTTTCAAAGCAAACATATATCGAAGTAACACTGCACAAATACTCATATTTTGTCCCCTAGGAAATCCTGGATCTCCGCACCAGTAATAAAAACCTGTTTAACTAGAGTTTCGCAACCCAAGTTGTAATAAGGAAGCACTGTATTATTATTATACATTTATTCCAAACATTATCTGCCCCGCTTCTTATTATGGAAGCATGAATTACCGGAGCTTTTTAACAAAAATTCTGCAGGTTAAGGGGAAAATTAAATCCTGATTATCGCATTTTGAGGATTGAAAAACGATATCAGGGTTTACCTGCTTTCAAACGAGGGAAAAAATAATAAGCAAAGAAACGTGGTTACTCATACACAGATCAATTACCGACGCGCAAAAGCAAATAATCGCTCACAGATATAAACTGTTTAAAAAAATTTACACAATCTTTAAAGAGCTATAGTAAAAAAAACACCCAGAACTATTTTAACTTCCACTGCATAATCTTTTATTTTTTTAAATCACTAGATGCTATGCGAAATAAAAGATACACTTCCGCCTCGTTGAAATTACACTCTTCTGAAACGGTTGCACCTCTCGCACATACAACCATTTAATTCTTTTTTTATTGGTTACTTGACGAAAAAGCTGACTGTCGCACACGTACTCTGTCACCCAGTTCACATAAATTAAAAAGAAAATAATGCGAATTTTTTTAAAGAAGTTGGGAGGGAAGAGAGGGAGCGGAAGACCTCAATGCCATAAAGTATAATAACGGTTTCCCGACATCGTAAAAGGACGATTAATGTTATTTGTTATTGCATTTAGCGGAAGAGCACGTTTAAAGGTCGCTTTATTGTTTTCCTAGGTCAGAAGGTGTTTTCTTTTTTTCTCTCTTCGATATCTCTCCCAAAAAACCAAGGATTTCTTATTCTTCCGATAACAGGGCAGACACGTGAAAGAGTGCTGTTCGAGGTATACCTAGCAGACCGTAGATTTCCAACAATGCATCGTAAGTAATAGAAAAACTGCTATTCTAGAGTACCTATTTACTTAGGGTATTAAAAATTTGTGTTTTCAACTCAGCTTTGACATCATTCTGTTTTACAACAGATGGTAATTAAAAATCTTACGTTTTCTATTTAGCAATTTTTTTTCGCTTTTATTAACACCAGAGATGCTGTTAGGTTCGAACGTCACTTTTTGGGCTACATCATTTTTCAAATAAAAGAATGTTGCCATCAAATGTGTTGTTTTTATAGAAACAATAATACACAGGCTATATAAAATATACGGCAACACTTCATCGAAAATCTAAAGCTAAGTCTTTTTAAATATTTTGTGACTTCGCTATTGTACTTTAAGTGGCATAAGTGCAAAGAAAATAATGGTTATTAATAAAGTTAAAAAGACAAAAAAAGGTTGTGTAAGTCATCTTCTTAAGAAAACGAAATTTTGGTATGATGAACAGAGAAAAGACAAAGAAACAGAAAAATGCACATCAAAATTTAGCAATCTACTAGGAATTATAACGATATGCTGCTTTAAAAAATTTTGTGACTGTACTATCGAATTTTATTTACGTGACGTAAATACGAAGAATGCGACGTTTAACAATAAAGATAAAAAGATAAAAAAAAGTTTTGTTAGCATGAAATGAATCCAAGAGCAGACTGCGAGAACACAAAAAATCTTAAACTATCTGGTGCGACGTTAAAATCTAAATCCTTTCAGAATTTAAGAAACTGAAAATAGGTGGGAACAAATATTTTTACTACAGCCAGGACTAATATGGTAATTATAAAACGGAAAATATTTGTGTGTGTTAGAAAAAAATTATGCAACTATAAATTATAACTTAAATTAGCAACAGCCTCTAATTCCTGAATTTTAATCTGGATATTTCCGATCTCTATTCTAAAAACAGTCATAACTATTTCTGAACTGCGTCATTTCTAGATCAATCCATATTATATGAGTTACATAACGTTAATAACGTTGCTAATTCGGAACTTAAAGCAAAACATTCTCTTAATAAGCTACAAACTGGACAATTGTGCACTTTTACTTCTGTTCTGGCTAAGACGCTGCCTCGCCGCTCTCTTCCTAACGCAACAGTATCAAAAAACTAAATGTTCTTGAATAGGCCTGATTAGAGTGTCAAGTGAAATGTGGCCGCAAATGTGAATTGATATAAAGATGAATATTTAAACTGCCTCGGCTGCCAAGTTTGCTTGTCAATATGAATCAACATTCTACGCCATTAACAGAGCTTTCTTTATTGCATTATACATAGTTTAAAATGGCCGCCAAATTGATATAGTGGTTAGTGACCGAAACGCCGTCGCATGGATCTCCGGCCTAAGGTTCTACACCAATCAGAGTTATGCTCATACGATCAAAAAAGTAACTAACATCCACCGCCGGCGACATTCATTGAATCAATGATAGTAATATTACAATGCTAAACTGACAATATCATCTTACAATAATTGTTACATAATAATGCGAATGAAAAAAAATATACAATTAATTAATCATTACATTGTGATGGATAGGATCTATACTGTGGACAGTGGAACTCATATTAATCAGTCTCTCAACCTATGTCGACTTCCATACGTCATAACTTCATATTCTTATCAGTTATGCACCTCAAGATGTGTGTCCGTACTATTGTTGCAGTTATCTACAGAGTAGGCTAGTCACATCAGTTCAGGCAGTTGATAGTTCCATAGCCTAAAGTTTATAATGTTGTGTAGTCTATTCTGTATAAACTGGATTCTAAGTTAACTTTTGATAAATTCGAAGTGCACTTTTGTTTGAGTTCATTGCTCACGTTAACATTTGTCCACTCCGATACATCATCACTTCGTGTCCTTAGCAGTTTTCACACTTCATTATGTGTGTCCATAGCCATTTGCACACTGTGTCGCAATTATCCACAAAGCAATCAAGAAGCTGTAGTTGGGAAGTTCATAGTAATATGTAGACTATTTACTCCTTGACTGCCATAGCAATGGGCACAGGTTCGAATCCATGAGAAGGCATGGCTGTAAAGGTTCGTCCCTTCATAGGAGGCAGCGGTGGCCCCCTATTAGGTGCTTCCATAAGGAAATGACCACAGCTTCTGGCCCTTGCAGGAGCGCAAGGCTAACAAGGGCTAATGGCTATTAAATAAAGCGCCTCGCCATTAAAAAAAAATAAAGTTTAAAACGACTTTAGCTAGCGTAATTTCACGAGTCCAGCTAGTTATAAAGAATAACAGAATGAAAAACAGTGTTTATTTCTTTTAAATCGCTTACTTTCTATGTCAGTAACACACAGATTAAATATCTCAGAGTTTGCTGAATAGTAACACAGATGAGCGTGATTAAAAATTCCCCCCCGGAAGTGGCAACATCTCCCTTAGGTCGCCGAATTTTAAAATTGGAAGGCATTTATGTTGTGCTCTGCCGAGTAGCAACACATTTCTTTTAAATCTCTCTTTTTTCCTTTAATTAAATTTGGAACGCGAATGCTTTACATTTTGCAAAGTGGCAATACACTGTTTTAAACTGCTAAGTTTTTTAATCATAATGTTACTAAATTTCCCAAAAACATGAAGTAAACAATAACAAAAAAAAAAAAAAATTCCGGTTTCGAGATGCAGATGTTGAGGTGGAGGATAGTTGTGTTCAGAATTTGGAAGCACTTGGTGCCATCACCTTTCTACAGTGCGAAGAACGCACATTCATACAGAGGCTGTTCACACATTTTTTAGACGATGTATATTGTATTCACAAAACTAAATTACATAAAATTCTTGTGTTTTAAATGTTTTATTTGACATCCCATATTCCGAACTATCTTTCGACACCGCAATTTCCAGGATAATAATGTCTTTTGAAGTGGCAGAAGAAATATTCTATCCCATTCCTCCCGAACAGCTTTCCAGAGTCCTGTTAGGGTTTTGGGGCAACGTTTCGATAATGCAGTTTTTAAAAGTTTTGATGTGTGACTGCTAGCTTTGTTCTGATGGAGTCTCTCAGATTGATGGCACTGTCGGTAAAGCAATGGTGTTTCATTCAGAAAAATTGGCGATAAAATATGTTCCTGATAGCATTTGGAGTTAATCTTGACATGTTTTTGCACTCTCTTTATTTTTAACTTGCCATTATAGGAAAAACCAGAAACAATCATGAATCCCTTAGAAACCTTCTTTCGATTCTTTGAACCATGTACTTAAATTTTTTCTTCCCTTTTATGATAATAAATGGCTCTTTTTTTTTTTTTGTTACAATCACTTAAATACACTCATGCTTCATCTATTGTGACAATTTTTTTCCATTTTTCTATGGATAAGTGTTTCTCAAACAGAATTCTGCAGCGTGTCCTGCGTTGAGCGATATGCTTTGGAAGAACACGATGCACATTGCGTTTTTTCGATTTCTTAAGATTTAAATCAACGTTTATCATTTTGTTTACAGTGGACACCGAGCATTTTAATGATTTTGCAACTGTCCTTTAACTAGGGCGATTTTCTTTTAACGTTAAACAACGTACCTTTGCAATAGTCGAAGATGTCCGTTTTTTCTTTGGATACTTGTTTGGAATTTTTGTCCCACTTGAGGCTCCAATTTGAAGTTTTTTTCCTTTCTTGTTGATGATTTTACCTATCGACCTTTAGATATCACAAAATCATAACTCTCACATCGTTTTTGGATAACGGAGTATGCATAATTCTCTTCGGAAAGAGCGTAAATGCAGCCTTCGAACCACTGCTTTGTTAAATTCGCCATTTTGAATAAAAACAAAACGTTCAAGCCACAGACGGTAATTTTGACTTTCAAAAACATAGTACAATTGCAATTACTTCTTTTGCAGCAAACGATTTTTTATTACCGCTTACCAAAATCGCCTAAAAAATGTGCGAACAGCCTCTGTACATGCATAGGTATATAAATAGATTTTATACAGGTATATAAATGCATTCGAACTTTAAAACTTCCGTCACCTCTTTCATCTAATAATGCAAATAATTTTCAATCCAATAACGTGAATATAACACTGCTTCCGATAACATGAAACTTCTTTAACAAGGAATTAATTTGACTCTCGTAATCCATTTAAAAAGATTTATTAATCAGAGACTTTTCGAAAAAATGTCGTACGTGTATCAACTTCATCCTGAAATAAATATTAAATTTCGTTTAAAAAGTATTTCAAGTTTTCCCGAATATGAGGAAATATAATTACGAGGAAAACAACTTCATCCTCTGTATATCTTCCACTTCCGAAACTCCAACACAGTATTGACATTCGAAGGCACATCCATCACGAAGTAAAAATCCTGCTCAGAGATCCGTAAAACGCAAATCCGGTAGAAGTTCCATTTCAGAATCTGAATTTCAGCCCCAAATGCAATATTTTAGTTAACTTCTGCTCAAATAAAATATAGAAAGCAATGCCAGAAAGAATTACAGAAATTAGTGCGACGGTTCTTGATTCCAGAGGTCATAAATTTTCGGCGCAGAAATTTCGAGAAACGCAGATTAACAAAATGCATGAATTTAAAAGAAGTATTTTAAAATACTTGCTTTCAAAACATCAATACAATCTACTCTCTGGATTAATTTTAACGGTAACCTTTAATAACCTCAGACTTTGTAAAACATATAAAACTGCTCTTTCGAAATAACAGCAAAAAATGAAAATCGTAGTTATAAATGTTTAAAAAGTTTATATAAAATATGCTTCTTTTTTAAAACACAAAGTAATTAATGAACTAAAACGAAAAAAAAAATTATCATATTAAATGTTAAACACAAGGACAAGAGATGAAATAATTCTCTTTACAAAATTCAGCTAAAATTTTACATCCAGAATAATAAAAGTTTCAGACGCCCTTGATAAATTTATAAACATAACGGTCTGCACTTTCGATAATTCAATTCAATTACCAGATTTCCTCATTTCAACGACACACGCTTTCATTATTCGTGACAAACTTTGGATGACTTTTGTAAAGAGAATTATATAATCTTTTGTTAAATTTCCTCTCTAATAAATTAAAATCCAAAATTAACTTCATTTAATCTGGCCTTTACTGGATACAAAAAATTTTGAAGAATAAACTTGAGCATAAACAAACTATAAAAAAAAAAAAAAAAGAAAAAGAAAAAGAAAAAGAAAAAGAAGAAGAAGAAGAAAAATAAAGGTGCGAAGAATTATTCCCTCATCGATCAGAGAGCTTTCGTCGACGTTGGATAAACAACCTGTGAATAGGAAAATTTTTCGCCTAGCAAATCGAGAACTTAGTTAACGCTTTTAAAAATTAATGTTTTTAGTAAGCTACGTGATTTATACCTGAAAAAAAAAATCCTACTTCCTTCTACTGATTAGTTCCTCAGTTAAGATAAACTGATGTGTATAGTTTAATCACTAATATTAAAATAACTCGTTTCCCTAATTGGCAAACGCCGATCCTGTATTAGATCCTGTATTAGAAAATGTGTAAAATATTTTTTACACAAAAAAAATATGTGATGCAGTCAGTTGATTCTATGGTCACGGATATTAATAGTATAGATATTTAAAATTGCGAACTTTATAATAATACAAGTAATAGAATGTTAAAGCCTTTTTATTATGATTCAATTTTATGATTCGCATTCAACGAATTCCTTTGATGTCAGTTTTAAGATATTACGAGATGGATGAGCTTTAAGCACGAATTGCGAATTTTAGTTATTATTTATTGATACTTTAGTTATTATTTCCCGCTTTAGTAGTGACATCAGCATCTTTGTTAGAAAGGCGAAGAAGAAAAACATAGTGAAGAAAAAAGAGAAAAAGGTGTGCTTAGCATGGATGCACTCAACTGATCAACGTTTACAAGGAAAGTTTTCGAAAATGAGAGCAATCAAAAACAATCTGAGAGAGATCACTGAACAGTCAACAGAGTTTAATTCCCTTCGAGCTCTCGAAAAGTAAACACCAATATTTACAAATCAAAAAAAAAAAAAATATTCGAGACATATTCACCGGGCATTCAAAACTAGAGTTGAACGTTGGACAGGTTACTGGTACCCTGGTCTGTAATTGTAATTTAAAGCATTATTTGATTCGTGGGAGAATCATGGGCTTACTAGTATATGCACAGGAGGGGAGGGGGGCACATATGCATGTGTTTTAATATGAATAATACAGGCTCATCGAAATTGATGGACTTTAAATCACTATACAGCGCTTTATTGCAAATCAATTTTTTTATCTTCTATACCAAATTAATTAGCAAGTGTCCAAGTTGTGACTTACAGGAACGGGCGAAGTAACACCGACGCGCACCTTTAATTCTGATGCTGACGCTGTTAACCAGCTAGATCGCATGAAGATGGTAACCACGTCACAAAAAGCGGAAATACGTGTGTTTTGGTACGCATAATTTAAATCTGCTGAGCGTAATTTTTGAGTACTTTTACAGCCACCTATATTATTGGCAGATCCTGAAAATTTCAAAAATATACACATAACATTCTCCTTCCTCAACTGCAGACAGTTTTCCCCCTTGAGAACTAATTTATTGGTAAATTGTACTTCCTGGATTACTTTTATTTTTATTCAATTTGCATTTGCATTTTCCATCCATTTTATTTTCTTTTGCATTTTATTTGAAGCGTATTTTAGGCAGATTCTTCGTTGAGCTATTCGGAGGTGGCAAGTTTTCTGTGGCACTTCTGGAACTTCCCAAACATGTGATTTCACCTTCTATTATTTAGCTATCATAGCTTTATCTACTGCTGATATGTTTGATTTTTAGAAATCCCGATCCTTTGTTCACGTCTCCTTCAAATTTGTTCCTCCGATGTCCGTTTTGGTTTGGTTTATTAGATTACGGCAAAGCACTCGAGGGCTATCTGCCTTAAGGGAGGGATGCCTTCGTGGAGGACTTTTTAAGGGAAACTGGCTCGTATATACGTTACACATGGGGAAAACCACGAAAACGCCCATGCAGCCAGCCCGTTCGCGGGATTCGAACCTCGGACCGAACTACCAGTGTTCAGCGACGTTACCGCTCGGCCGCTGGTGGGCCCATCCTCCGATGTCCGACTAGGAACTACAGTCAAGACTCATTCATGTAAAGTGAGGATAACAGAGCCGGCGTTATGATGAATTCTTAAAGTAATGTAGTTTTCTTTTAAGGAAATAATATCGTAATAGTCATCAGTAGTTTATCCATGACTACTTTTCATTTATTTTGTTCTTTGTCGCTTGTTTCGGAAATTAAATTATTCACATAATTTTTTCCTCTCGATTTTCGGACGATAAAATTATCGGATATCATATTTAAACGGAAATATCCATTTTACCGTTCTCGAATACATTTGGAGGACTTTTTTCCGTTATATCGGTACGTAGGTCAGAATAAACGGATGTTTTGTATCAAAAGGAGATGTAAAATTCTTTTAAAATGGATTCAAAAGGGATATTTTTTTGGTGACGTATTTCGCGTAACTCAAAAAACTTTAGTACCAGAACGTTGAAATTTTCTATATGGGACTGCTGTAACATCTAGTAGTGCATCCCCCCCCCCTTTTTTTTTACAAATGGTATTACCAAAGGTGTGTGTATGTGTATATATATTTGGTAATACCATTTGTATACAAAAGCCTACTCAACGGTCATTCACATATGCATTTTTTAAAAAAATTGTTTAATTTAATTTCAATTTATTAAATTAGTAGATTTATTTTCATGGATAGATTTTGCACTTGATTTGCTTATGCTTCTGAATTTAAATGATATTGTAGATTAGTTCGAGAATTAAATCTTTTACATGTTTGCACATTTTTTTTTTTTTTTTAGTTTTTATTTTTTAGAATTTAAATTTGCTTTTTTACTTTTATACGTATTTGTTAAGAATTTGAATTTGTTTAAATTTAAATTTCATTCCTTGCAGCAATGGCGCAAAGAATATTTAATTAAATATGTATTTAAATTTAATTTCTTCTTATGAAACAATATATATATATATATACACACACACATGCCCACCCCTTTCCTCGGTCTTTATTTTAGTAATTGTTGGTCGTAGCCGTAGACTTCTAATTACAGAAGTGTTTTAAATGACGAAAATGTTCATGTTTTGGTAAAGTCGAATTAAAAAGAGAAAATATCGACAAACAGCGTAATACAACTTTTAATTACGTCTCAAGGTTCCTATACTTATATTTGGGTAAATTTTACACTCGTTATGAAAATAAATAAGTACATTTATAAGAAATTTGACTCCCGTAAAAAAAAAAAAAAAAAAAGGATATTTAATTTCAAAATTTTCAATTTTTAATGTTATTTTCAACTTACCTTGATGAGTCGGTTAATTAAGTTAGAATAATTCGAAGAAATAAATTTAAATGATGTGTAGCAAAAAATACGTATAATTTAATAGGCCGTACAAGGTAGTCATGTGGTGTCCACATCAGCAGGTTTTTTTTTTTTTTTTTTTTTTTTAAATGATGACACGACCGTTTGAGTCAACAAAAATGAAAACAGAACACTTTTCCTCCAACAAACACAGTAATCAAAAGGGAAGTAACTCACGAAGCAACAATCACAAGCAACGGAATAAATCGCTAGTTCATTTGTATGCCAGACTCCATATGGTAAGAGTTGAACTACCATCCTTGACAGGTCTATTAGCTTTAAAAGGAGTTAAAATCCTCGCCGCAGGTCAGATTGGCAAAGGAATAGCCAGTAAGCAATGAAAATATGCAATATTTCTAATTAATGAAAAACATGAAATCTACAAAAGTTTCATCAACCTCTTCTCTTATTTTTGTTGTTTGTACACATATAAAGGGTGAATTTATAAACGGTTAAAAACTATAGATGCCAGCTGCGGTGAGACAGATTCCCCAGAAAGTGGTAGGGAAAGGCAGGGTTGCCAGGTCTGGAGTGAAATCGCCCATTTGGCGACATGCCATATATGGAAAGAGAACATTCTATAAATCATTCCTGGCGGTTTTCCTCGGGAATGTTCTCGAAGATACGCTAATGTTATATATATCCTGCTTGTGCGCGGACAAAGTATGTTGAGTTTAATGGTAGTGGTTTGAGTTCAGAGATTAGCTTGACAGCGACAGAACCGAGTCGGGAGCTGTACTTTAGTGCTTTGTCGTGAAGCTGTCTTCACCGCTGTAGTCCGACAGCTGTGTTACTGATTGTTTCAGCGTGTTTATCGTAGTTTTTTTATTGCTGTAAATGTATCTTTGGAACTAAACTGTGTTATATTGGCGAATAAACTGTGCTTTGATTCTTTACCAAGTGTTATCGTCAATTACTCCAAATCTACGAATCCGTCGAACGCAACAATATTAACAATCTTTGTTTTCTAATGTTCTATTGTAAAACAACTTGCGTTTTTAATATCGAGTATGATTATTACTTTTCGCAATCACCATGAAAACTCCTTTTTGAGCTCATTAAAGACATTCTTTATACAAGCCAGTGATTTCATGGATTACTTCTATAAAACAATCCATCAATTATACGCTTAGGGCTTCTTGATCCATAAACTCATTTAAAGAATGCGATTTTAGTAAACAGAAAATTATTTGAACATGAAATAACTTTACTTTCCTGAGTTTTTGATAACTTTCAACTATCAAGAGTCTAAAACATGTCTTTGAATCAGCTTAAAATCATCGAATCGCAAACGAGACAGAATTCACGCAAGCGTCATCGGCATGGTTGGATTGAGACATTTAAAGGCCTGAAGCACTTGATACATTTTTCATGCCCTCATATATACATCTAGTTCAAAACATAAGCAAAAATAAAACGCAAAATAATATTGAATTTTTCAGATGAAATGAAACTTAGAGGTAATGCTAAAGAATACGGAAACATATAAAACAAATGATGAAAAGATTTCTCTACCTTTCGCTTATTGCAAAAATCTTTCATCGGGGTTCTTAAAACTGATCTCAAGCATATCCGTTCCCCATTTATATAAGGCGTCCAACTTGCTTTATTACGTACAGTAGAACTCCAATTACCCGAATCAATTGAGACCGGAACCCATTCGGATAATTAAAAATTCAGATAATAGGATGCTTTTCAGAAGAAGGGGTGTCACACTTTAATTCATTACCGTATGTACTGTATGTTTGAAATGGGAGAAAAAACTATTTTTAAAGAAAAAGAGGTTTAAGTAAGTAAAATGAAAAGGCAACACATTTATATACATGTTATTATACACTGGTTTTCAAAAATTAAGGACGAAGTCGAAAAATTAGCATATCAGCTGAACGAAGAGGCAGAGCGGACAGAAAGACCAATCAGGAGATTAAGTAAGGTAATGTACGGTAGCACATGCGCAGATATGCAGGTAGACATAATGAGGGAGTGTCTGAGTAGTATAAAGCATGTTGTCGGTGTAAGATCAGTATTTCTGGCAAAGTGATTGCACGCCGTACAGCAGTTAAAATCACACCGAGTTGCTGCCTCAGCGAGAAATGGCGAATAATCAATCTGTTAGACGACATCTGGATGCTTTTACCCTAGGTCGAATCATTGGGAAGTTGGAGGAAGGCCGCAATGTGACAAGTGTGGCTGCAGAGTTCGGAATTGCTCACAGCATCGTTTCACGACTTTGGAGACAATTTCAAACTACAGGAACAGCTATCCGGGGGATTTCGTAGTGGTCGTCTACGAGGAACCACACCCGCAGATGACCGGTATATTGCCTTACAGGCCAGAAGAAACAGGCGGCAGACAGCGGGAGAAATCACTTAGACACACGACACAGGCGACTGGACGACCTATATCGCGTTTTACCGTGGCCAGAAGACTCATCTACCATCCGCTACATTTATTAATGAATTTTGAAAAATATACATGAATGATAAGTACATAAAGTTGTAACTTAGTAATTGTCTTAAACATAAAATTTAGAAATTTGTAAAAGTAAAAATTAAATAAGAAATTAAAAATGATGACAATACAGAAGTATTAGGTGAATTTTGAAAAATGAAGAGTCAAGGAGTCTTTAGTCTATAGTCAAGAGTTAATAATAAAGATATATGGAAAGTCTGAAGTGTTTGATGATACTAGTATTTTAGTCCCAAATAAATGAAGTCTTTGATAATCATAATTCTTGGCAGTATCGGAACTATGCCTCCTTGATGAAGAAAACGGACTGAGAAGATGGAAGGAGATGTTGTAGTCTAACAAATAAAGTACATGATAGTTGACGATGATATATATATATATAGGAAATCTATGAAAATCTATGAATAAATCTTATATAGTGTACTGTACAGTACTTATAAGAGTTGAACATCTCGGTCAAAATATGCTGTTTGAAAAACGATGTGCCCTGCACTTAAAATTTCTTAGCCAGCCGTTACTTGCTTTAACGGATGACTAGCTAAGCTTCTAAGCTAAGCTCTTAGTTTTTTCACAAAGAAACGAACCCAAAATTGGATTTCCCATAGAACGTTGCTGCAAAAACCACTTGAAAAACGACATCTTCTAAATTTTTGCTTGCTGCTGCCTTCATAAGTTTCTTAAAGAGCTTCCATCTTCGTTTTCAGTTAAGTGACACGTAGTTTAAAAGTGTAGGTTTGCTTCTTTTAATATCGAAAATCGTTGATTGTCCAACACTACGTTCCGTCTTAATTTTTTACTTAAATTCTGAAAGCGATTCGGATAATTGGAGTTCGGATAATTAGAGTTGTACTGTACTTACTTTTTTGGAATTTTTAATATAATTTAAGTAATTTGTGACCTTCGAAAAAAAGCTTATACATTTTGAAAGCTACATTTGATAAAATTCAGTTTGAATTAAACTTGATTTTATACCTTTCATTTCACAGAATTTAAGAATTTAGCTGCAGAAGCTCACTTCGTTCCTCTGGTTTAGCTCCGAGTATCCAGATTAGGAGTACAGATAATTACCAGCTCATAACGAAGCTTTTCCATTTTCCTAATTAAAATGCTGTTGAAAGTACTGTAGAGACATTTTCTAATTTTTGAAAGCAGGAGAGATGAAAAATGAGCAATCTCCTTGCCGGGATTCGAACCACGGACCTCTCGAATACGCGCCGAGCGTGCTGACCACTACACCACGAAGGCATGCCAAGAAGGCGGGGGTACCTTATTTGATTGTTTCTGGTTATATTTATATTGTATTGGTTAACTTTCATCGTTGTTTTGAAGAATGCCTTTTCTCACCTTATGTAATAGCCATATATATAATGATTTGTGAACCAAATCATCGCCCAAACGGTATAGGGGTTAGCGTCGCTAACTGCTATGCCGAAGGGCCCAGGTCCGAATCCCGGAGAAGGCATGGATGTTTGTAAATATATAGTGTCGGTGCGACATGGCAGCACTCTAAATGTGCGGCGAGACGACAGTCTTCTCGTATGGTTTCGTGCATGGAGTTCGTCGAAGGGCAGAGGGGTGGGAGACCCTCGGACCCGTCCCCTCCCAGGCTGCTCTCCATCAAAATTGGGGGCGGAACTGAGCTAAATCGCACTGTCACCTGAATGGTGCTCAAGGCTGTTGCCAATGGCAGGCGTATTCTGGTGCTCCTTGCCACGAGGAATTTCGTAGGCTTAGGCTGACTTCGTCAGACAAGTGAGCATAAGCAATAACAACAATTATTTGTATTAGCGGTGGACAAAGGTTATCACATTAAGTGTAATCCTTTCTTATTAAAAGATCAGTAAAATATATTTGAAGATTCGTAGAAATAAAACGCTTGACGACAATACCAGCCTCTTTACCCGCTCGGAATCTTCTAAAAATAATAGCAGCAGAGAGAAGGCCACGTCAGTCACAGTCCAGCCAACGCGTCAGTTTGACATTCGCAGCGTTACGCTCGAAATGGGTTCTTTTCTCGCAAAGTAAAATAAAAAGATCATCAACGAGAGCTAAGTGACGATCTCTGCGAAGAAAATGTCACGACTCGTAATTAATGTTTTCCAGGGAAATTCGATTAAGCATTATTTCCACAGAAGCAAATGAATCATTCATCCTCGGAAGGATTCACAAGTAGCGGACATACACGGGTCAGGTTCATTCATTTCATAGCTGAATAACTCTACTATGAATGGTTCTATCTTGCGTGACAGCTTGTTTTTAAACAGGCTGGTTTTAATTCCTTGTTGCTAGAAGGATTTTTCTCATTTTCACAGAATTCATTCGACGTGTTTTTATAAAACTGCCATAATTTCAAATACAGAAGAGATACCAATTACCCAAGAGTCTAAATGTCGATTATCATACGTAATGTGAGCCGATGTTATCTTGGATAACCGCTCAAGTGGATGTCTGTAATCAATTCGAATAATTTATACAACAGAGTACCACTTTGAATTTCCCTTATATTTATTGATGACTTCATATTTTCTGCGAATTTCTAAACTTTAATTACCAAACACAGCGTTTTAAATGCAGTTCATTGCACTGCTCGAAAGAAAACACGCGTCTCTTTCTCTCGTCAGTGTGCTGCCATTCAGAAAAGCGGAAGATCCTTAAAAGCTAACCATAAATTCGGCTATTTAAAAGTAGTGTGAAACCACTGCCTAAAATAACATGCTTTTATTTCCCGCGTCGCAAAGGTTTGCCATTCTGCAACGCATAAGATATTTAATCTGTCTATTACTCATTAACAAACCGAGCAATTTCAAAGAAATAAAAGTAATATTTTTAGTCCAAAGGGGCAATTTGCCCAGAAGGACTATTATTTCATTTTGGCATTTTGCGTCGATTCACGATAAGTGTTGTTTCACTTTTCAAATTGTTGCCACCAAATATTATCGCCCTCTGTTATTTTTAATGAAATTAAATAATGAAGAATCTGCATGAATGTATGTATGTTTCTTGCATTGTGTTAAAATAACAGTACCAAGAGCCATCAAAATTTGAATAACGTAATCTTCCATGGAATATGGGTATGTGGTATCTTAATTTGTATTTGAAATTTGTTTTATTATCGATTTCATATTTTGTAACACTTCAACGAATTTTTAATTATAAACTCAACGATTTCAAAGCGAGCAATGGAAACACTGTACGGGTTGGGGGGGGGGGAACATTTTTATCTCCAACCCGCGAGACTCTGTATCGGAAATTCTAAAAATACGCTCATTTTAAAATTATTTTGCGATATTGCTGTTGAACTGAATTTTATGCTTTAAGTGCGAAGAAAGTGATATTTAATGCTGGGAAACATTTTCCTTAATAAAGGGGGGGGGAATTAAAAATCGAGAGGTTTTGGTGATCTACCAGGAGACCCGTAAGATGATTTATTTGATTATGGCAAAGCACTCACAGGCTATTTTCCTAAGGGGGCGAGACGCCTTCGTGGAAGACTTTCTAGGGGGAACTAGCTTGTATACACGTTACACATGAGGAAAACCACAAAAACGTCGTGCAACCAGCTCACTCGCCGGGATTCGAACGTCGGATGGAACTACCAGTGTTTAGAGATTTCACCGCTCGGCTGCTGGTGTAGCGAAGACCGTATGATGAGGCGAAAAACCAGTATAGTTGGCAGCTATGATAATCATATCATGATGAACGAAATCACGATCAAAAAGTGTTACGGCGTTGCAAGCAGTGACTTTACGTTCTCTTACTTATAGAAGAGGGCGAGAAAAAACAGACTATGCTACAAATAATATGAGCAGATGTTTCTCGATTCTGCTTATCTGGGAATAAAATTGCCGATTCCTTTCAACTTAGGCTTGAACGGCAACAAAACTATTAAATAATTTTTCCGGGGAACGGTCTCAGTCCGTACACAACGGTTCGGGTGGAGAAGTACGCGTGTTCAAAATAGATTATCAACCTTTTCTTCCTCATAGTACACTTTTTAATGATTTAAAAATTTTGCGGCACGCTAACAATTAGGTATATTTAAAAGAATTCTTACTTGTTTAATTGATTGATGTATACGTACGATATATTTTGTAAAAACAGCATAAAATAATCATTTTGAATGAAACAAATGAAATATGAAATAAAATTGCATTACAAAGTAAACAAAACGTTTATGTAATGTTAAATTACGAATTACATCAAATGCGAAATTGAGATTGGTATTTTTTCATAACTTTATTCATATTTGGGAGTAAAAATGATAATGCTGTTCTCATTTCGTGATCCAGATTCAAAAGTCTCGATCTTTTTTCCCTTTTTACGTTAGTCAAAGCCGAAAATCTGAATTTATGTAATTAAGACATAGAAAGTTATATTAACACCTTTTAAAAGCTTTCTGTGCTATTGATAAAAAATTGAGATAAGAGAAAACAAGACATTTTGAGAATATTAAATCTCCGCTGAATCATTCACCAGACGAACGATTCTAATCTCTGAAAAGTCTCTGCCCTTAGAAAGGAAAAACTACACCGTTTTGATGAGTACACATCACACATTCAGGGAAGAATCACAGTGTGGTATTCTTTTTGCCAGCAACCAAGAAACAAACCCTACATCTATATTTAGACTCGCACGATGAGCATGAACTCCCACACCAGAACAGGTCAACGAAGTGATAAATGAAAATTGAATTCCACAATTACTCTCGAATTTGCCCCCGTAAGAAGAAATTAGAAGTTCACAGACATTAAAGTGCCATCTTCTCTAGGGAATGTGCATTTTGAAGTCCATAAATTTCATAGCGTAGAGAGAGATTCGTCACACGCAGAGCGGTCCCCCGTACTCTTTCACATGTTGACTTCGACTTTCCTCCTTTCGGTTATTTATGTGCATCTGTTTGACCGAGTGAACGACTGTGTGGGAGCGAAAATTGACCGAGTGCGTAGTGAGCCATGTCCGCATCGAGCCAGTGGACCCGCAATAATTGACTGGGAGCCTAAAACAACGGTTCACTTCATTATCCCAAACCGGGAGCACTTTTTGTGTACGCGCACAAACAGCTAACGTTAACGTTGGGTTAGACAGTCGTGACAGAAATGCGAGAAGGTGTAGAAACCATAGAGGTAAGAACAAACCATACCTCCATTGTAGAAACGCAAGGCTGGAGAGGAGGATAAGTCGCTTCAAAATACGGAAATGGTGATCTTATCCACCAACGATTTTTGCATGCGAGGGAAATTAAAAAAGAAAATACAAAAGCGCATCAAGAACACAAGTAGTAAAAAAAAGAAACTCTCTATTTAAACGCAAGACACTTTCTGCACTAATTAAGATTAGCAACAGACGCTTTGTGGTAAGTTACAGGTGGTGTTTATAAACATTTAAACGATTCCGATTAAAAAAAAAAAAAAAAATTGGCAATTGCTTATTATCTGAAATTAGAAATGTCGTCAGCTGCTTTAAATTTAACAAGGTTAAAAAAAAAAACTCAGTGACAAAGCCCCTTTGGACTAAAAAGAAAACCCGAAGGGTTTCAGATTTTAAATTACGTTCACAGGGGCGCTTTTTTAACATTTTGTGCGTTACCTTTATTTATTAAAATTCATGTTCTTCGCACTTAAACCATAAAATTCAGTTCAAGATCAACATTGCAAAATAATTTTAAATTGAACATATCTTTAGAATTTCCGATGCACAGTCTCACGCTCTGAAGATAAAAATGTTTTCCTGTACAACATTGCCAATGCTCGCTTTGAAATCCTTGAGTTTGTTAATCAAAAATTCGTTAAGTTTTACAAAATATGAAATCAATAATAAAACAAATTCCAAATTTCAAATTTGGGGCTTCCACATGCCCATATTCGCAGTAGGATTACGCCTTTCAAAATTGGATGGCTCTAGGTACCGCTGTTTTATCACAATGAGAGAAACATACATACATTTATGCAGATTGTTCACTATTTAATTTCTTGAAATATAATACAGGGTGATAATATTTGGTGGCAACAGTTTGAAAAGTGAAGCGAACATTCAGAGTGATTCGACGCAAAATCGCAAAACGAAAACAATAGTCCCTCAGGGACAAAGCCCCTTTGGACTAAAAAAAAAGAGGAGGGGGATTCTGGCAACAGCTTATCATCTAAAATGAGAAATAGCGTCCACTGAATTAAATTTACTCCTCTTTCAAAATGTCGCATGTAAACAAACGCTTTCGAAACAGAAAATATTCCTATTCCATAATACAGAAAGGTAGTGAAATTAAATTAATATTAATATTTCGAAGTGCAGAACAAGTAACATCATTAATCGGAAAAGGAAAAAATCGTAAATCATTACATCTACGCGGAGAGCGGACTCCCAAAGGAATACCTGAAAAAGTAGGTACTGTTTCTAAAATTAAATAATTGGAAAAAAACAGAAAATTCGCCGACACAGAAATCAGTTGAAAAGCGCTTATATATATAAAAGCAATAATACATGAAATAATAGGACAAGATTTACAAATTAAAAAAGCTTTTTAGCTTTTTTAATTTCTTTTTTCATCTGCCATTATCATCACCTAAATAGTCATCATCAATGTTCACCAGTTTTTGCCCAGGCATGTGGCTTAACGCAGAACAATTTGTGTAACCTTGTATGGAAGCTATTTAGCAGGAGCTAAATGGGTATACATTGTGACTCTTGATGAAACATTTGTTTACCTAACTAATTGCAACAAAAATGGTCTATTTAGTATCGGAAACGAAGAAAAAAGAAATCTACAAACCTGGTTCCGTGAATACAAAGAAAGATTCAGTTAGGTTATCCCAGTGACCTTCAAAATGCAAAGAGTGAAACTTCATCAAGGCACAACAACAAGTCATACGTTGTAAAGTACCACTGCATTCCTTGAAAAAACGAAGGCTGATATAGGTAGTGCATTTATACCTTTTAATCTACTCCTGCCAAGTCTCTTGATGTTTCACCAAAGTTCTTGGTCGCTTGAAAAGAGCTCTTTCTACGCTCAAACCCACCATTATTGATGAACTCTGGAAAGTAGTGGAAAATGAATGAAAATCAATAGTTCTGGAAATTTTATGTAAAACCTTCTATCAGGGAAATCGCGATGCAAACTTAATAGCCCAGAAAAAGTGCCATCAGATCGAATATTCAAAAAGATACTCTTTACATTATCAGCGTTAGTTAAACGGCCCCGAAATCGTTCTAAAAATTGTTAAATACCCTCTGTACAATATATCCAACATCGCTTAACCAAATGGGTGAAGAAATTTAATATTAAATGAGTGAGTTCGAAAACAACCAGAGTATGTAAAGAATGAAACGAACTGGATTTAAAAAACTTTTTATCAGAGGGATAAAAAGTTTTTTAAATCCAGTTCGTTTCATTCTTTACATACACTGGCGTGCAAAAATTAAGGACGAGATGGTTTTTTCAATATAACTTTGTAGAAAAGCTTTCCAAATCAACACATTCAATACCATAACATCCCCAATACGTAAGGACATGAGTAATGTAAGCAACACTTACTAAAAGAGAAATCAGAGGGATAAAAGTAGCATGGAGCGCAATGCGACTGAAGGCCGAAACATCGCTGTGATGGGTGTCCAGCAAGAAACATCCGGTCTTTAATAGGGGATATGATCTCCCCTGACTGCTAGGCAGGTTTCACAGCGACTGCCCATGCTGAGAATGAGAGTGTCAATGAGTTGTTGAGGCATTGCTGCCCATTCGTCTTGCAGTGCCAATCGAAGCTCCGGAATCGTTACTGGTGGTAAGGTACGAGCTTGCCAAGCGTCTGCCTAGAAAATCCCATACATGCTCGATGGGATTGAGATCCGGAGATCGTGCCGGCCAATCCATACGTTCAATATCCTCACTCTCTAAGAGCTGTTCGGCAGCTACTGTGCGATGACATGGTGCATTGTCGTCTATGAAAAGGAACTGCGGACCTATAGCGCCTCTAAAAAGACGCACATGTGGAAGAAGAATCTCGTTACAATAACGGGTCCCGTTGACTGAACCTGCGTCGAAGATGTGAAGGTCTGTACGACTACCAAGCATGATACCTCTCCAAACGAGAACACCGCCACCTCCATACCTGTCCCTTTCAATGATGTTCGAGGGTTGATTGCGGCTTCCCCGCTCTCTCCAGATGAGTATGCGATGAGAATCGCTACTCAGACTGAATCTGCTCTCATCTGTAAAGACTACTCGTCCCCATTCATTGTCTCTCCAATTCCGGTGTTCCCGGCACCACAGAGAACGCCTTTTCCCATGGGCAGGCGTTAGAGGTACACACCGTACAGGGCGTCGTGCAAACAGACCACCACCGTGCAGTCTTCTGGCCACGGTAAAACGCGATATCGGTCGTCCAGTCGCCTGTGTCGTGTGTCTAGCGATTTCTCCCGCTGTCTGCCGCCTGTTTCTTCTGGCCTGTAAGGCAATATATTGGTCATCTGCGGGTGTGGTTCCTCGTGGACGACCACTACTAAACCCCCGGATAGCTGTTCCTGTAGTTTGAAATTGTCTCCAAAGTCGTGAAATGATGCTGTGAGCAATTCCGTACTCTGCAGCCACACTTGTCACACTGCGGCCTTCCTCCAACTTCCCAATGATTCGACCTCGGGTAAAAGCATCCAGATGTCGTCTAAGAGATTGATTATTCGCCATTTCTCGCTGAGCAGCAATTCGGTGTGATTTTAACTGCTATACGGCGTGCAATCTCTTTGCCAGAAATACTGATCTTACACCGATTACATGCTTTATACTACTCAGACACTCCCCCATTACGTGTACCTGCATATCTGCGCATGTGCTACCGTACATCACCTTACTTAATCTCCTGATTGGTCTTTCTGTCCGCTCTGCCTCTTCGTTCAGCTGATATGCTAATTTTTCGACTTCGTCCTTAATTTTTGCACACCAGTGTATAGCTAACCCCACAATAACCGCTTACCATACATGACGACCTGTAAACGTTATCTGGTTTCACTCTGCAATTAACTTGATTTCTTAATCTCTACTAAGATAACCAAGCGAGTTGTCACACCGTCTATGCTATTAATGACCCGAGTCTTAAGAAGGTTAAACAACCTTTTTTAAAACTTTAAATTCAAATGCCCGATTTGTACTTACAATTTAAATTGCCGCAACTTGCAGGATATCAGTCAACAAAAAACGTGAACTTCAAACTGAAATTACTTATATGCTGGAGACTACGATGCACACAGCCTAACAACGAGCTTTAATCCGCGCTTGACTTCGACAAACGAAATGGCTAATGCCGAATAACTAAGCGAATAACTAAATAAGAGTTGGGCGAGAGAATAGTACTACGGTCAGCGTCGCTACCAAAACATCTCTATCTAAAGAACTTTGTTTTAAAAATCAGGTATTTACATCCTGGTGACAGCTAACGAAAAGCAGAAGTGATAGTATAATTCGAAATCATAAAAACAAGGGCGGATAGGGCTGTTTTGTTAACTGATATCGGTAATTTTAAAATGTTGAAACATTTGTGGCGGTTGTTTTGTTATGTGTCGCCGCTACCTGATTTTAGACCTTGTCGATCTCGTGGCGCCATCTATCACAGATGCTGTGGACCAATTGCTACCTGGTCTAGATTAGTTATATATTTTAATATCGAAGTTTGCCAACTGAGAACCCCTGTGAAGTGCGCTCTCATCTGGACCGATGTTTCTGGCTGAGGTCAAACTCGGGATCTCTTGGACCTTTTGTTCTCCAGCTATACCGATCACGGCAAAAACAGCTGTTGTTTATGCAAGATATATCGGTGTTGTCTTTCGAGGACGGCGTTCCCAGCGTCCCGCACATTACTCATAGATTTAGAATCCATACAAGAAAAAGACGATAAACTCGTAGAAAGATAAGCATTTAATGTTACTTAAAAAAAAAAAAAAAAAAATCGAAAAATAAACTAACGGTAACAATATTAAACTCGATGTCTTTACCACGTCGTCGTTAGCTCATCGCATTGTTGGAACTGTCTTTACTCCACTATAAAAGAGAGGAAATTTCATATCATTTTATAAAAGCGAGGAATTTTCATATCATGCCACCTTTATGCAAGTACTCAATTGTTCGCCAAGATTAAAACCTTCATATAGGTGTCTTGGCAGTTTTGATGAGAGTTGCTTTTTTTCATGACACCGAATTTCATAAGGGTGTCGGCATACCACTGCCTTTATCACGACACCCTTGTGTTTTGGAGAGAGATTGTAGACCTGGGAAAAAGTACCGGTACCTTTAAAAAAACTGGCGACTGCTCGCCAAGACTGAGACTTTCATACTGGCGTCCCGGAAGCTTTCATTAGAGTTGCTTCTTTGCAGTACTGACTGTGTCTCTATGTTACGGAACCCCTGCCGGTTGAGGAAAGATGCATGAAATGGAAAAGGTGCCGGCACTCTTTCTTAAGTTGTCTGTGTCGGTTAGACCAACTCCATACGCTCCTGCATAAAAAAAGGGTTAATTAACATAAACATCGGTTCTGAACATCATCTCTATACGACGATTACTTCCAAGAAAGGCTGAAATCATGGATAGTCGTCTGAAGAATGTTCATGGTATTTTGCAACGCTAACAAATGAACTTAAGTTACTCACAAAAATAACGAAATGTTAAATATTTATCTAAAACAATGACTTTCAGCATCTGCGTTCATTAATGGATCTATCAAATAAAACTTGCTTTGTACAAAACAAACTTTTTGACAATAAACTACGAAAAAAGAAGCAATCAAATACGAGAATAAATTAGAAAAAAAAATTATAAGCAAGTGAATTTTTGCTTCTTTGTGAAGCAATTTTTTAACGACGCACTAATGAAATTCAGAGAGAATATTGTAAAGGAGAAATTCTGAACCCGACCGAGCTAATTCAACGAAAGTTAAAAACTGATAAAGCTCTGTTAAGAACATGAACGCTTTGAGTATCCATGGATCCAAACATGGATGACGCATAAATCAGATGACACTTAGTTACCTATTTGGTGGATGAAGCGTTTCATTTAATCACGTAGGGAACAACTCATACTGTAAGAATAACAATAAAAGGTCACATTTTTGTCAGTAAATATATTTAAAATTAAGTCATTAAAAATTACATTCATTTCGGGATTTCCCATAAGCAGTTTAGCGTAGATGTTATTCTGCCAAGAATGTAGGACAATAGGCCACGGCAAGGTTCTTTACAAAAAACTACAGACAAAACTAAAAAACAAAAGTAGAAAAACATTTTTTTTCCCTTGTCTAATTACCTTGCCTGTTACAAATACAAAGAACGTCTGCATTTCTTCTTCATCTTTTCTCATCGTAATATAGTACGGTTTACTTCTCATCAGAATGTTACTTCCCTCTGCGGCCATTCTCATCATAACGCTACGTAATTTTATTATTTCTTGAGGTATAACAAAAAAGTGCTTGAAATGTGTGAATGAAAACATTTCAACAGCTAACAGATCGCGGAAATATATTACACGTTTATTTCGTTTTATTGCACTGGTAGAATTCTCAGATTAGTGATCGAAGCGTTCTCGTGGTGGTGGTGGCAGTAGTGGGAATTCTTGATGTGGATGCCACATGACTATCATGTTAGCCCTATTAAACTGTACACATTTTTTGCTGTACTTTATTTAAGCTTATTTCCTGGAACTATTCTAACTTAACTAACCGATCCTTCCAAGCAAATTGAAAACGATATCAAAAATCGCAAATTTTGAAATGAAATATCCCGGTCAAATTTTGTCGTACGGTAGTCAAGCTTTTTCAAAATTTTACTTTTTAATAACAAGTACAAAACTTTTCCAAATATAAATATACACATCAGAAGACTGCATTAAAAATTAGATTTCGTTATTTGTCAAAAATTAATTTTTTAAAATTTCACATAGCTAAAACATGAATATTTTCGTCACTTAAAACATACCTGTAATTGGAAATACACAACTACGACGAACAATTAATTGCTAAACTAAAGGACGAGAAAAAACTTTTCATCCGGGAAAGGGGGTGGGTATATACTATATATGTGTATATATATATATATATATATATATATATATATATATATATATATATATATATACATATGTAACAGGACTATAGGAATGGCATTATCTGGGAATTAAAAAAGATAAACGTTAACGATGAGATGTTTCACTTGGAAAGGCTTAGATGCGTAGATGCACAAGATGATCTGATGAAGACAGATTCGACGAACACAACACATTGATGTATTCGTGAATAAGCATAAACACATTCACATATCATTTTGTGTGCTTATCGCACCTTCCACGCTTTTATATAGCCAATTACACACAATGGACGAGAGGGTAGAGAGATGAGCAGCACATTTTAGCAGAATGGTCATCTAATTCGTGTACCGCCAACTACTATGTTATGGCATGTTATGGATTGAGCCCCTATATACCTCTGTATTACGCGGAAGGTGGGTCATCCAGTCGGTAGTCCCCGGGTGAAAGGTTAATTGCATTCACTTGCAACTGCCCCGGTCCCTCAACCGAGACAGCAGACTTTTTAGGGATTTCACTCGAACCAACTGCTACCTCCCGGGCGGGCGAGGTCACCTCTCCTGGTTCACAGAAGGCGGGCAATGCACGCTTGGAGATTTGACTGGTCGTCAGAGATGCTACCTGCCAGTACTACACGGGTTCCGACCCTTATCCTATTCTTCACCACCAGGATTTGGCGATTGGGTCCCGTAATCTAGAGTCATCTTTTAAAAGGGGTTGTATATAAGGTATTTTCTCCCTCCCTTCTGCATGCCTTCGTGGTGTAAAGATAGCACACTCGGTGCGTGTTCAAGAGGTCCAGGTTCGAATGCCGACGAGGACATTGCTCATTTTTCACATCTCCTGCATCCGAAAATTTCTAATGTCTCTACAATTCCATTAATAGAATTTGCTATTTAGGCAATATTAATACCAAATAATAATACTACTAATAATAAGGTTACATTATTTTTCGCTTACGTAACCCGTGATAGTCTTTTTATGAGTGGATTATTTGAATTCTCTTTACATGATGACCTTTAGACTTCAGAAGCTCAAAATTTACTGAAAACTATAGAGAAATGTCAGGTATTTGCGGGTGAAACTAAGGGGAAATCCCAGCAAGGGAAAAACTGGGTAATTCAGAAATTCTACTGCAGACAAAGGACAATTGCAAGCCACTTCAGATTCTTCATTTTTATCAAATGCTATTTAATGGCTATTTGTCTTTAAATTAACTGGAAAGAAATGTTCAAGCAGTGCTACATTCTCATACCAATTTACAACAAAGCAATCGTATTGGTGCAATATCTAAAGAAATCCTCCGAAATCAACTCCTTGGCGCCTTTTTAATTTTAATCTTCTCGGACTGAAAGAATAATTCTCGCTGACCTCAAAGTTTGGTTCCGGATGCGTGCATGAGGTCACTCGCAACGGACCAAGGACCCGTATGGCTCTTTTAGGGACAACCTCTTTTTTCCCCCTCCTGTTTTTATTTATTTACCGTTTTACTTGAATTTAAAGATGGCGTCTCACCCTATTTTGGGGGAAACAGCTTCTTTTATATGTTGATCATCTTTGCTGTCTCGTGAGATGACGAGGTAATTGGAACGAGACGCTATGTTTAGCAAAAACATTATTTATTAAAAACTAGCTAGATCGCAAATACGTAATGTAGTACTCCAGAAATTTAATTTAATAAATCATTTCTTTTCTAATCGAAAGTAGATTTGCTATTAGATTCACATCTACTTACACAACTTTTTTGTTTTTACTTTATTATTAAACATTGCTTTCTACACCCTTAACACATAAAATTCTACAGCAAAATTATAAGATTTTTAAAAATAGGTAAAATATCTTTAGATTCCCCATACAGTCTTCACATTTACGCTACAAAAAAAAAAAAAAAAAAAAAAAAAAAAAAAATTAAGTAGCATATATTTAGAATTCCCAAACCAGTATTAAATATTGGCATTGATTTTGTTTAGCCTTTCAGCTAACCACATTAATGTTCAATTTACTTAGTAAGATGACCTTACACTTTAAAAAAAAAATCTTTTTATTATCAGCCCAAAAGAGATATAAGTCTCGAAACGTGATTTTGCATTTTTCCCTTTTCATTCATGTCTGTTGCCATTCGGAAAAAAGGAAAATACCATACTTCCATATCTAATCCGTCGGTTTTAATTAACCAACTAAACTATTTAAAAGCAATAGATGCAGCTCTTAAGAATATTATTTTTTTTACCTTTTAATCGAATTAATTTAATAAAAATTTATTAAATTCACGATATATCTTATTTAAAACACTGAATATTTTTATAAAGCTACATTCCATATTTTTCCATTTTTTAAATATACTGAAGACATATAACGCTCCTATGGTTAGTCTAAATGCATATTCATCTGTTTCGCGCTTCCACCTGGGCCATCTCTACTAATAAATCCTATTAAACTTTAAAAGAGCCCTTTCTGGACGATCGTTAAAATCTGAACCCTTTCAGATTTTTTTAAAGATTACTTTGTCCTTTATTTTAACAACACTTTTTTTCGCGCTTACGACACTTAAAATTCAAGAGCAAAATCAAAAAATATTTAAAAACAGCATATCCGCAAAATTCCCGATACGGTGTTAAGTGTTGCCATACATTTTTATAGTCGCTTCTTTTATAATAATCGATCATCGCGATACCATTTGTTGACAATATCCTTTTACCTCAAAAGTTATACAAGCAAAAAGTGATACGGCCAAAAACGCAATCACCGGAACTAACAGCACTTCCGGTGCTAATAAGGTTTTATAGAAAACTCATTAATGAACTAAACGAAGAAAAATAAGAGATTAAACAATTCTCTTTACAAAATTCGTCCACACACCTTTATATCACAAAAAGTGTGGGGCGCCTTTCATAAATTTAGATATTGCTAATACGTTTGTCATAGTGTCTCATCAGTGGCTACATGGTTAAGACAAATGAACACTGACTGGTAACTCAACCTGAGGTGGATTCCATCCCAAGCGAACGGGCTGGCTGCTTGGTTAGATTTTCCCATGTGTAAAGTGAATACGAGCCAGTTTCCCTCAGAAAAGTTCTCCACGAAGGCATTCGGCCTTTAATGAAGAAAGCTCTCGCACCTCAGCCATATTCAAATAAATTAACCTATAATTTCGAGAATGCAATTCGATTAATAGATTTCTATATCTAGACGCCCACGCTTTTTATTATTCGTGTCTATTCGCAGAAGCCAATTTGATTTAACCATATAATATTATTCAAAATTGTAGTATAATTAAAGTTTTTAAAAAATTAAGACTAGAGGATCTTTATATATTTTACACAAGCGAAGAGGAAGGAGGATAGCATTCGCCAAAGTCGGGTCGTGTTGGCACCCACTTGAAAATTTCTATCTAATCTAATTATGTGTAAAATTATTTAAAAGATATTACAAAAAAAAAAAAATTTTTTTGCTTCTTGATTTTCATTTAAAATATATAATAATACTGAAATTATTAAAATGTTTATGGTTACATTTCCTGTTCAGTTATTAATAAATTTTGAATTCATGTAAGCTAGCCTAGATTTTGCCTTATCCCACCTTCGATAAATACACTTACATTCATCGAATATAAATGCGGCGGCATGAAAAATTACAAGCAAAAGCACTATTCTTTATCCCATAATAGGCGCCTTGGGGAAGAACTCAAATTACCAATTATCATGTAGTTGGCAATCAGCGCGACGATCAACCAATCAAGACTCTAAAAATAAATGCTCCGTACACCACCGCCCCTTTTTTAAACAACAATAGTTTATTAATGTTCTCATGGGACGATAAGTTTTCAAAAATTAAACAATTAAATGAAAAAGATGGTCAAGTATTCATTCATTTTTTATTATATCCTATGCCTAAGACCATTTTTAATTTTTATCCCCTGCTAAAGAAAATAAGCAAAACTAATTTAAGCTAAAATGTCATTCAGAATCAGTATATGAGTTTTAGTTAATTTGGGTTAGGTTAAGGTTATTCCGAACACGACTTTGGAAAAACATGTTTCTACCTACTTCTTGAATTCTAAACCTTAGGAACTAAAATATTCCTAAGACTTAGAAATCAGAGAATCAGGTTTAGCAGAATCAGGCAACAGCTTTGAAATAATATAAGCAATAACAGCTTTGAAATTCTAAACTTTGCGCAAAATATTGTTCCAAAAATTACATTATTTAGCTTTGAAATATGCACACGGTAATGCTTGAAACACTGGGAAAAAAAAAAAAAAAAAAAAAAAAAAAAAAAAAAAAATCTGTATAGAACAGTGGGTTCTCAGCCCTTTTTGCCCCAAGCTACCTTTCAATATCGAAAAAAGATCATTACCCCAGCCTTCCTTCCCAAAACTTCAAAACATACGTACATTTACTTACATTCCGATTATATTTTAGTGAGTTTTTGTAAATTAAAGAACAAAAAGTACAGTGCGTGACGTCTGCACGTACAGAGAATAAAGAACTCATTTTTTTTCCAAAATGGACTTTTTTGTCACGTCTATACGTACGTACACTGGGCGAAAAAAAGGGGGGACAGTTCTACATCTCCCGTTCTACTGGGCCGATTGACGAAATCCAAATTGCGTTTTTCAGGCCTCGAAAGCGCGACTTAAAATATATATTAAATTTATATATATAGCATCATTATAACATAGGTATTTCCACACTAAATCCGATTTTTTCTGAAATGAATGAAAATTATTTTGAACTTTATTTTGTACAGAATTCGCAGATAATCCGCAATATATATAATCCAGAATGCAATATACGTTACTTTTGTTACTCCAGTCTGGTTTTCGCGGATATGCCAGACCTCAAGGGCAGCAACCTCCGATGGCCTTTTGAATCATTTGATCTTTCTGTTTGCGATTACATTCGAGGCAACACCAAAAAGAAAATATTCGTCCAAATGTATCATATGATCAAAACTTTGAACTCAAATTTTTTCCTCAAAAATTAAAAAATAAAAATAAATAAATAAACAGATAAATAAATTTTGGACGATATCCGCACGGCAGACGCACAAATATGCAACGAGATATTTCATGACTACACAGCAAGCATATCTGCAAAGCAATGGGAAGCATTTAGCTAACATCATTCAAAAATAATAATAATAACAGTTATGTTAGGAATAAAACAGGTATACTTTGTTTTTTAAAAGCGCGAAATGAAACTCTAAAAAACTAAAATTCTAGTATGTAATGAAAATTTAAATCAATCTGAAAATCTTTGCCATATCATTTAGGAAATTTTCTTCCAGTTTTACTCTGTATATTGTGAAATAAGTATATGCTACTCTAAGGCCGGCGCTAAAAAAGGTAGTAACTTTAAGTACATAATCAGAAATTTGAAGTTACTTCTGCAGCAAAATACTCGACGATGGCTAGCTTAGAAGGAATCCATTAAGTGGAGCTCTCATTAAGATCAAATGGTTTGTATTCAGCATTGTAAGGGGAAAACTAAAGACACTTCTGTTCGGTCGTCGGAAAACTAACACAAAACAACATAATCTTACCTACGCAGCCGGACATAGGCATAAGGCCCTAGAAGTTTGTAACTGGGAAATTTCCATTATATATTATAATAATGTTATCTGCAATAAGCCCTAAGGAAAGGACCACTGATTCTAGGTATGCCAAAACACGAACATTTTTTTTTTTTTTAAACTATCAATTTAAATATCACTACTTTAGATAAACCAGTACAGGAAATAAATATAAATAACAGGTTTTACACTAAAACCACATATCCCAAGCAAATGAAATTCCATGTCTTGATTCAGATTATATACCCAGAAAATTAGTAAGCAATTATGTGCAGATAAATTCTAGAATTATGTGGAATTACACTGAGCTGCATTCGAGACAATTTCATGTGGAGTACAAGGCAACTGGACAAACTCAGCTCATGTAAAATATACGTCGTTGAATGGTTTGGGGATAGATATTTATTAATAATTAACGATGAACTATTACAGGGAAGATAACTAACTGGCAAGTCAGAAAAGGAAAACCAACCGTTTGGGAGCGATTTTTCCCCCCTTATTCAATTTGAAATGGGCACTTAAATTTACAGTAATGATGGAATCATTGCTTCTTGAGTTTTTGATCGGGTAAAATATTAACCTGTGTCGAAATCTATACGTATTTTCAAAAGTTATCTATCTCGCAAATTGATTTCGGGTATGATGTTTTTTCTCTCTTTCTCTCCAGTTTTAGATCAGTATTTCAAATATTTGTTACTCATACTCTATCCAAGCGGCGCGCCCCGTGGATTATCATTATACTATGTTTGTAATGTATTTTTGCTGCGTACCACGAAATAACATAATGCTACAAGTATAAGGTTTGCTAGAGGCAAAGTTTTGCACACAAATCGCAGACAACCTTCTTACGAAAGAAGGGCACAGGATTAGAACATTCGAGAATTAATGATTCAGGAGATACATAAAATAGCGTTTCCACTTTTAATACATTACTTCTATTAATTTTAGCGAATTAAAATTGAAAATTGATTCCAACTCTGAGGGACTGAAATTCAGAAATCTAAAAGCAGATGGGAAAAAAAGAATTTTGCAAACATATGACATCCAGGATGTTTTTAAATAAAAAAATCTGATGTGTACACCACATGACTTCCTTATACGGAATATTAAATTATACGCATTTGTTTCTTGCATTTCTTTTAAACTTATTGGATTTAATTTTAAGTCTACTTCGCCGACAGCGCATAAACCACAATAGAATAAAGACATTCTTTAAAATTCACTCTATTTGTTTAACATAGCGACACTCTGGCACTAGGTTCACTTAACAGTATTATATTTCATTCATATTATAACTCAGAATGCACAAAATGTATATCATTTAAAGAATTATCTAATCGTCGCCACATGTTCTTTTCAAATACTATAATAAAGCTAGAACGATGTAAAAAAGAAATTAAGCAAACAAAACAAAAAAGGAACAGTTTTTCACAGACGATTGTGTATTTCTCATTCAATTAATTCAGTTTTCACTTCGCGACAAGACAAAAATACATAAAAGCTCAAAATATCTGTATTAAAAATTACTAATTATTAAAAATTTAGTAAATCTTAAACATTTATTTCCTCAAAAAAATTCCAGAAAGGATTAAGCATGATTTAATTCGCAATAATAAATGAAGGCGTTATCTTTGTCGTTGCGAAGCTTAGTCTCTCTAGATTGGCAACAAATCTACAATTCTGCTGTTTCAAATGTAAACAATTATGTTCGCCATGTTATTTAAAACTTAACCGCACTTAAACAGCTTTTAAATTGTTGATAATTGTACAAATATTGCTTTCAGAATTACGAAAGGCATAAAACCCTTAACCGGAAGATAAAAACAACATAATTCAATCATTTTTAAAGCAAAAAATGTACAATTTACAAACATATAAGAGTAAAAAAACTGAGATCACTGTGCCGAGTAACAGAGTGAATAAATATAGTATTTATATACATTTGGTGCGGCCGATAGCAACCAAAATACGAGGTGCACATCTACATGTTATAGCAGTCCTATATACTAAATTTCAACGTTCTGAGGCTACTCGTTTTTGAGTTATGCGAGATACGTACGTACGCACGCACGTACGTACATACGTTCGTACAGACGCCACGAAAAATTCCTTCAGAATTAATTTTAAAGCAATTTTATCATTTTTTTGGAGGAAACGAGTCTTTTATTCTGTCCTTACGTACAGATATCACGCAAAAACATCGTTAAATTGCATTCGATAGCAGTCAAAATGGATATTTTCGTTGAAATATGCTGCCTGAAACTTTTCGCGATTACAATACTTCCTTTTTACTTCGTACAAGGAAGTCAAAATTAGGTTCATGCAAATGGATCTAGTACCTAAGAGACCGGCGTTAAAATATTCCCAGAATGCGTAATAATATTCCCATACATAAAGTTTAGAAATTTCATTAAAAGAAATTCTAACGTGTCTCATATTACTTGTTAAGTGCCATGTCAGTCACTGGTGTTTAACATTATACTTTCCGGTCGAAAAGCGTTAGTACACTTTTCGTTCAGACAGTCACTCTTGATTAACAGTATAGAATTTTAAAAAATAATACTCCAATTCTACACACATCTCCAGCCGCCAGTATATCGGTGAAATCCAGTATCGCGAGTTACACAGAAAGGACGACAAGACAGGCTTCCAGCTTAAAGTGTGAATAAAATGACGATGATATTTCTAAACCTCCGTTAATACATCGACTGAATGTCTCAATATTTTTTTCAATTAAATCTAAGCGAATAGGAGGAGCTCCGCTATTGCGAGGGAAGTCGCACACGCAAAGAACACGGAAGTATATTAGATTCCCATCTCATCCCTAAACTTATTAAACGCATTCAAATCAATTTCGCCTCGGCTTCCGGTGTAATTCGATTACGGAAATTTCAAGATTCCTTTAGCCAGCCACAGAAGAAATTTATTCAGGACATGCAATTTACTTCTACTTGCTTACCGTTCGTGCCACATAAAAAAAAAAGGAAAATAATACAGGGTGCGTGCGCACCGAGTATTGTTTTGAAACAAATTGAGAGGCGAGTGAGTTAGGTCGGGACGCAGGTCGAAGAATAGAGTATATGCAAAATATCCACAAAAGATTTGTTTTCCAGTCCCAAGGGTTCATGGACACAGAAACTTTGTCGGTTTGAACGCGACACTTCCGGCCCCAAGAGTCGCGAAAACGTTGGTAATGCGTCGAGGGTCGCGATCTGGGGCAAGGGAAATGGTGTAATAAGTAATTTGATTTTAATTTAATAAGGAAAGACTCGTACAAAAAAGGGGAAAAAGTCTCTAAAATTGCCATGAAACAGGGCGACCAGAGTTTCCCAACGCTAATGCGTAATACAAAAACTTTCGTCAATAAAATAAAAGATGATGGGGGGGGGGGGGGGAGAGAGATAATATTTTTTAAAATATCTGAAAGATTTCAGATTTTAAATTACGTCTACACGGGCGTTTATTTTAACATTTTGTGTGTCACCTTTATTTATTAAATATCATGTTCTTCGCACTTAAACCATAAAATTCAGTTCAACAAGCAATATCGCAAAATAATTTTAAATTGAGCATATCTTTAGAATTTCCCATACACAGTCTCCCGCGCTAGAGATAAAAATGTTTTATCTGCACAACGTTGCCATAGCTCACTTTGAAATCCTTGAATTTGTTAATCCAAAATTCGTTAACGTTTTATAAAATATGAAATCGATAATGAAACAAATTCCAAATTTGGGCTTCCAGATGCCCATATTCGCAGTATGATTACGTCATTCAAAATTCGATGGCTCTAGGTACCGTTGTTTTATCACAATGCGAGAAACATACGAGATACATTTGTGCATACATTTGTGCAGATTCTTCATTACTTATTTTCTTCAAATATAACACAGGGCGATAATATTTGGTGGCAACAGTTTGAAAAATGAAACGAACATTCAGACTAATTCGACGCAAAACGAAAACTTTCCCAGCCTCTATGGACTAATAATATTTTATTTTAAAAGAATTTAGAAAAATTTACTATTATAATGTCTCGAGTTATTTTAAATTTTTACTTTTCTTTTCATCTTGTATGAGTAAGATGTAAGTAAATTAGCTAGCACAAAGAACACTTTATGAACATGCAAACTGCGTTGTTGACCGCATGATTGCACTGAAACTTAATACGGATCCCCATGATTATTTCCTCCTACGTCCTAACTACTAGTTCAGATTTCAGCGGCGACTTTTAAGACCAAAAGGCAATTTAAAAACAGTTTCAGCTGCTCATAATCTAAATAACGTTGATTTATTCTACTAGAACTTCGTTTAAGTTACATATATTATATTAACATAACGGAACAGTTTTTGTAAAGATCCTGTTAAATTCTGTAAATTCCAAGCGGTGGTAAGAGTTTTAGTTCGTAAACATTTCACTTACTTCTGTAGGATCTACTCCGTGGAATACGAGAAAAATAGTAATAACCAAACAATAAAAATCTGATGTAGACACCACATGACTTCCGTCCACTTCTGTTAAATTATATACATTTTTCTCCGCACTTAATTTAAACTTATTTCCTTGAAATATAACTTAATTAACCGATTCCTCCAGGTAAGTTGAAAATGTCAGCAAAAATTGTAAATTTTAAAGTTAAATATTTCGGTAAATTTTTGTCGTAAAAGAGTCAAACGTCTTCTATTTTTATTTTTTCACAGAGTATAAAATTTTCCCAAACATGAGAATAGGAACAGGGAGATCGCATTAAAACTTAAGATTTCATTATTTGTGCAAAATTATACTTTTTGTTAATTGAAGTCGCCAAATCATTAATATTTTGGACATTTAAAACACTTCTGCACTTGGTTGTATATGACTAACGATTGGGAAATTAAAGGACGGGTATGGGGGGTGGGTATATTCCATAACTACCGATTATAATAAAAAAGGGAGATGCAAAACTAGATCATATATATCAAACAGAATACATATAATATATGCCGTAAATGTGAGTTAAAACAATGCGCAGAATAAAGATTATTAGAAGAGTTAAAGCAACAAGAATCAGTGTAATACTTATAAATTTGCAGTTCTCGTTCCTAGGGTTTAAACACAGAAGCTTCTTCAGTTGCAGAAATGCAAAAGACGAAAAAGAAATCGGTGACAAGGGGACAAGAATGAAAGGAAGGAAGATGAGCTACCGGCGCCCTCTCTAGATGAAAAAGGTAAACAACAATGAAATAATTTCCTTAAAGCTGAAGAGGGTAAGAATGGATTGAAATTGAGATCGTTAACTAAAACTGAAAATTTTTTATGAATGTGAAACGTCTCTAGAAAATCTAATTCGCCAACGGAAGACGTTTATTGAATAACTTTGGCTGCGAAAAATGGAAAATGCGATTTTCTGATCAGGCGTGTTTGGGTGGTGGTGTGGTGTATTTAATTATGGCAAAGCACACGAGGGCTATCTGCCTAAAGGGAGGGATGCCTTTCGTGGAGGTCTTTCTAAGGGAAACTGGCTCGTATACACGTTACACATGGGGAAAACCACGAAAACGCCCATGCAGCCAGCCCGTTCGCGGGATTCGAACCTCAGACCGAACTACCAGTGTTCAGCGTCTTTACCGCTCGGCCGCTGGTGGGCCCAGGCGTGTTTGGGAATAGAGGATTTATGTTTCTTTTTTCCTAATATATTGTTACGAATTGTACAGCCGCGGTAACATAGCTTTCCTGCAAAGCAGGTTTAGGGTTGCCAGAAAATGGCAAGGGAAGGCCTCATTTGGCGATATGCCATAGACGGATGGAGAACCTTCTATAGAACGAATTCTTACTGGTTTAGCCCAGAATGTTCTCGAACACAAGCCAAAAACTATATAAACCCTGCTGGTACGCGGAGAGTCAGTGCGAGATAGTCCGTACGTATCGAGGCAGCGAGTTAGTCCGTACGGAGTCGATCGAGTTAACAGCCGGGCAGCGAGTGCCGAGTGGATCGAAAGAGTCTCTCAGTGCATCGCGGTTAGTGCATCGTCAAAAGTGTTGAGCTCCGGGAACAACTGAACCGAAGAGTCGGGAGCTGCGCTCTGTGTGTCGTCGAGTGCATCGCGAGTTGTAGCGCTGATTGTTCCAGCGAGTGTATTACTATACACTCTTCGATGACTGTAAAACGTGACTTTGGAGCTGTCCTGATTAATATTGGCTACATAAAGTGTGTTTAGATACTTTATCCAAGTGTCCTCGTTATTCACTCCAAATCTCCCCGTACGAACGTGAAGGAAGATAATAACGTAACAATATGCTTATGTTCCTTAGCGAGAAATTTTAGCGCGAATTTATGAATATTACGTTGTTTCTTGTTGCTTTACATTCTCTATATCGTTGCTTTAAATCTCTATAATATGCTGTAAATTTTTGTATATTTTGCTAGAAGTCTAACCTCAGCATGTTACTATTATTTGAATAGTCTAATTCATTCAGCTACTTGAGTTTTAGAGTAAGGTAAGGAACGATTCCAATCTAACTCGCTTACATCTTAGAAATAAATTTCCCAGATATGTGGTATGTTATGAAAAATTATAGATCTTCCTAATATATAAAAGCGTAGCGTAAAATTCGTATATTTTTTAACAAACATGAAACAGTTCTGGAAAAATCTGCTATGTTTAGCAGATTTTACATCTTCACAGAAAACAAAACTGATATTTACACATCTTCACAGAAAATAAAAACTGATATTACGTCTTATGTATACCATTCTGAATCCTGACTTTTATTACTGATTAACTTTATAATGTATTTTCTCCCTCCTTTCTACATGCCTTCGTGGTGTAACGGTAGCACACTCGGCGCGTATTCAAGAGATCCAGGTTCGAGTCCCGGCGAGGGCATTGCTCATTTTTCATGTCTCCTGCTTCAAAATAACCTAATGACTACAGTTTGCTTCTGACTTAACGAATTTTTTAACCGCAGATGTACGAAACTGAAATACTATGTCAAGTACTTGTAAACAATTAGATAAAATAATAATTTTTGTCTAAAAGTATGCACTAATAAGGAGAATGCCTTGAATTTGGAAACAAGATAATGCAGTGGCTAAAGTACGGTTATTTTTAAAAAACTTTCTGATATCAATTCTAATATTATGTTAGCATATTTTGCCTAATATTCGTAGAGGTAGATTGTCGGCACTTTGCTCAAACCACCAATCTGTAAAGCTGCTAAAGAAAACAGCAAATAATCATAAAATTAAATTACTGACAAATAGTTAACTAATAACTAGAAATGTCATGTCAGGAGGAGTTGACTTTATCTGGTGCTTCGGCATGAAACAAGATCGGGGGGGGGGGGGAAAGGGAAAAAAAGACACGTGCAGTGGCCAGGCTTTGGATGAATAAAAGAATATGGAATAGAATTTCAATAAGAGAAATTTTGCAATTTTTTATCCGGATACTGCTGTAAGCCTGATTGATGAGCAGATCCGATCAGATCTCTCTCAAGACTGACATCTTAAAAACTATTTACTATTATTTTAAGAATAATGAGCATACTAAAAAAATATGAAACACTTAAAGGGATTTTACTTATACTGACTGACTGGTACAAATCGTGTTTACGTATATAAATTTCTTCATACGCCTTCCATCTAAAAACGTTCCTACTGCTGTTGATGATGCCTAGATAGCTGGAGGGGTTCCTAATGCCTCTATATGTTTTGTAAGTTAAACTATACTGCATATTAAGCTATTCGTAAATCCCAAATAAATAAACGAAATCTCTTACAAATGTATCTGCTAAAATTCTATACATACATTCGCATACAGTTGGTGCACTTGAAAACTTTCCGCGGTAAAACCACATGAACTTTTCTAAAGTCCTGTGGCGCCATCTATCGCTATTTACAGTAAACGCAGAAAATGTTTAAATATTAGTAACTATTAATTAAATGAGCAAATTCAGTGTTAATGCAATTTATTCAAATTTAAAAGTTAAAATTGTTTTAGTGTAAAAGGCGTCATTTTCGGAAGAATTTTACATTATGTTTGCCGACATTTTGTGGATATACTATATTAATGTTAATCTAAAACGGAAAATTGAAATTCCTCACGACGTTAAGCAAATGCAGACTTATGTAATTTAAAAAATATATGTACAATACCTTGTATTCTCTGGCTGGAAAATTGGAAACATACTAAATTTTAATTCAACAAAATAAAAATAAATCCTAAAAAATAAGTACACAAAATTATTTTTTAATTTATAAATGACTGGATAGTCTCTTTTTGTGTGGTTTTAAACAACATGATATGTATTTTATCTTTCAAAAGCTTTTATTTAGCTCATTTTTTATGTTTGTCCCTATGAACAAATCTGTTGTCAACTTTTAAAAAATTTCCTAATAATCAAGTTTTCGAATCTTGTATAGTGTTTGTGGATGACTACTATGTGGCAAAAAGACTAGTTCAAAATTCGATTTAAATTTCTTTTAATTTAAAAATGCTGAAACGATTTTTCGCATAAATATTAGTTTAACGGACAAATTTTAAACGTCATAAATTTACTTTTTGTACCATCCGAAAATTTGAAATGAAATTTTAAAGTAATTTTTGATTTTTTTGGTGAATTTTCGAATATTGCTCGATTTTTTTTCCGAGTATTCAATATCTAAAACATTATCTGACGTAAAGTTTTGAAATTTTTGTAGGTTATAAAACAAATTCTTCGGCCTCTTTTAAAATAAGAACCATAAAAAAAAAAAAAAAAAAAAAAAAAAAAAAAAAAAAAAAAAAACCCTAGTGGGTGATTTTCAACATTTTTTTCAAAAATATGCTGCAAATGTTATAAAACAAATTCTTTGGCCTCTTTTAAAATAAGAATCATAAAAAATAAATAAATAAATAAAACTAGTGGGTGATTTTCAACGGTTTTTTTCAAAAATATGCTGCAATATCGAAAGAGAAAATAGCGGTTTTCCTCCGCATCGGTTTTGGGAATATACTTTCATGGTTATGATGTCATTAGATCGCCCTATTTTAATTCCTGTCTAGATTTCCCTACAATTTATTTTTTTATTAGTGTCACTGCCCTTGCTGTAAAAAATTACTTGCAAATAACTTAAGCTTACTATAAGCGTCTTCTGCCATTTTAATAAATGCTATTGCTTCCCATCTCTTAACAGATCAATGGTTCTCAACATTTTTTGCCCCATGCAAACCTTTCATCAGTGCTAGACCATCCTCCCCTCGTTTCCAAAGCTTGAAAATACCCATATACATTTATATAGATTTACATTACTTTCTAATGTGTTTCACAAATTAAACTACTGACAGTATAGAAAATATTGGTAAATACAAAAATTTGAATAAAAGTAGTTGTTTATATCGATAAACTAAAACTAAATACTTAACAGTTAAATAAAAGACTGACTGCCCAATCCCTGAAACTATGAAATTCTTTCCTAGTTGAGAAACCCTGTAATACATAGATTTTACATTTACAATTCATTTCATAACCTCAAAAGCAACATAGTTTAAGGATTATTAAAGGATGAATCTGTGTCATCTTAATTTTTTCCCATTCCCGAAGTTTATATACATTTTTCTCAGCATTTTATTTAAAATGTATTTTAATCGCTATTGCCTACTACATAATATTCTTTTATGAGACTGAAAAATTTTCAAATTTGATTTAGATTTCTTTTTAAATTCAATGTTGAAATGATTTTTTGCATACATTTTCGTTAAGAATAAACAAAATCTCTCGGAAGTTTACTGTTTGCATTGGGCAGTGGTATACAATCTATGGGTTCCGAAAAAATTGCATTAGAGATAATGGATTCAATGCATACAGAATCGATGATAGCTTGATAGAATTAATTATATGTATATATAACTTTACAGTTCTGGAACTTTCCATAAAAGTACTCATACATACTCTCAGTATAATAGGATGTCCATAATCTAGTCTGAACTGAAAAATTGAGAACTGTTACTCTCTCCAGGATTATACAGCCTTCCTTTGAAAACTAAGAAAATCTCTAGTACCTTCCATATTACTAGAAGGCATATAAAGTTACATATAAGAGCAAAATTCAGTTACATATAAACGGATCAATTACAGTTATACAGGAACCAAACCAAAATGTTGCCAAATTTGGGAATTTCTTGCTAAAGCCAAATTAGTTACCAAAACCATGACCATCATGGTGAATCTTGGCAATTTAATGAGACAGCCATTTATCTCAATGTTAAATAGACATGGTCTTGTAATCTTATTTTTCTGGCAGAGCATCTCATTTCTTAGAGCCGCTCGTATCAGGATACATTACACAAAATTCATAACATTACTCTTTTCCCAAGGATTGCGCGTTACAGGCAGTACAATCCCTGGCAGGAATAAGATTATAAGACAACAGAGCAAAATGTTCTCCCAGGTAGGTTTCCTATTTGGAGACTCCATTAAATCAATTATGGGTCTAATGTCATCTTCCAACTAGTCTATCTTGACTTCATCACTCCAACTGATGTCTTGATCAGTGCATATTGAAGTTGTAACTTGACATGCAACCAGATTAAATAGCTCATATTTTGCTTAGACCCAGCAACAATATTCGCAGCTTTCTGGGTAGGGTCTCTAGACACAACATCAGCAATTCCGTATGACATTTCTTTCCAATGACGGAGTTATGTCATATTCTTGGTGTCACTCTATCCATCTCGTTATTTAGCCTTTGGGATTCTTGACATTTAACAGCCAGATCAATGATGCATTACACCATAAAGATAATGGAGGACATGTTCTATGGCTTTAAATATGGCGAGCAACACTTTTCTGGTGACATAGCAATTCCTCTCTAGTTTAGATAGTAACTAACATTTATTCTTGACATGGATGTAAGCAGGGAGAGTAATGGTGCTGTTTTGTCCTAAGAAATAAACAGTTAAGAATGTGTCATGGCATAGTGGAGCAAATTACTATCTAAACTAGAGAGGAATTGCTATGTCACCAGAAAAGTGTTGCTCTGTTTGCATAAGGTATGTTAATTTAAAAAACAATGAATTTCATATCGAGGAACGCTTTTTAACACTCAGTCCTGTAAGTGATATAACAGGTGATGGTTTAACCAACTTTTTACTGAAAACTTTAGAAAATTATTGTTTAGATATTTATAACATGCACAAGGATATGGAAATGGTTCAAATATGAACTGCAAGCATCAAGATGTACCAAAAAAAAAAAAAAAAAAAAATTTAGACAATTACTCACAAGCAGTATTTGTACCTTACTGTAACCACAGTCTGAACCTTGTCATAAACGACATTGTAAAATCCAATGTTTTATATAGTATAAACTTTTTCTCAACTGTTCAAGAGCTATACACTTTTAGCAAGCATTTTGACCAAGATCAATTTAATTTTTGCAAAAAAATGCGAAGAAGCTTTAACTGACAAAAATCAAACGGAAAAAGATGTGGGCAGAATGAAACTTTTACATGAATTGCAAAACTGCAACAAGAATATGTGTGCTTGTGTGTGTGTTTTGTGAGTATGGCAAAGCCTCGAGGGCTATCTGCCTAAGAGGAGGGATGCCTTCGTGGAGGACTTTCTAAGGAAAACTGGCTCGTATACACGTTACACATGGGGAAAACCACGAAAACGCCCATGCAGCCAGCCCGTTCACGGGATTCGAACCTCGGACAGAACTACCAGTGTTCAGCGACTTTACTGCTCGGCCGCTGGTGGGCGCAACAAGAATATGATGTGTGTAGTAGAAACAATTACATTATAATAAAAATCTTAACCCACTCACTCCCAAACATTATGATTGCATTACATATATTGTTAACTATACCAGTTTCTGTAGCTACAGCCAAAAGATTGTTTTCTAAATGAAAGTTAATTAAAGATTACTTATGATGTAGAATGGGCTAAGAGTGGTTTGAAAATCTTGCTATCATTTCTATAGAGTCTAACTTTTTAAAGCAGCTAGATTTTGAAAATCTTACTGATGAATTAACTAAAAGTAAAGCTTAGAAAAGTTCAATTTCTATAAGATATTTCCTTTGTTTTCCATCATGTATACCTATTCAAAAACACAGGCAGTCTAAATATATTTTATTTGACTTTTGTTTTTAATAATTTCGCATAATGTTTTATAAATTTAATTTTCTTTTGTTACTGTTGTTTTATTGTGCCAAAAATCCCTTTAAGTGTGTGTTACCAAAAAATTTATTATTTCATTTAAAAGAAAACCGAGAGTCAAAATTTATTTTCAAAGAGCTTGAATTGAGCAATTTTTGATTTAGAAAGATTTGATTTAAGGTTTCTCAAAATGAATATCCAGAACTCTCTGCTATAGCTATAAAGGTATTACAGTACAAAGTCCGTAATCCGGACACGTCGGGACTTCGGCAATTCCGGATTAGGGGTTTTTCTAGATTACCATCAGATTACATCCAGATTACATCAATTTAAATCTGGTAAGATGGCATGCAGAAATTACCCAATTAAAAATATGAAACCGTAATTAATGAAATAAACAGCAATTATGATCTAAAGGGTATCAAAATTTACAAAAAAAGGCTTAATATTTATTTGTTTACTTTATTAAACATTTCTCTCAGCGTAAGTTGTTTAAGATGCTTCTACAAAAAATTCAAAAAGTTCCTTTTACTTTTTGCTTATGTCATATACAGTTGACTTTCCAATGTCATACTCGACGCGTAACTTTGATACGAATATGCCTTTATCCATTTTTTGCAGCAATTCCACTTTTTGTTTGATGGACATCGAAACATGCTTTCGCTTTGTAGATCCTTTGGCAGCTCCAGAATTGGAAACTCTTTTTGACATTATCAAAAGTTCAAGCTTAATTTTTATAAAATTTCTCTAACAGTCTGCAAAAAATAATAAGCCAGATCCAAGTAGAAGATTAAGAAACAGTGCAATCTGCAACATTAACTGAAATGCCTTCGAATCAGTAAAGATAATCTTAACCTAGCTTATACCGTCTGTTATACATTAAACGTGCATATGTAAAGCATACAAAAAAAAAAGTTTGTGGCTTTGCGGTCTGGATTATAGATCATTCCGGATAATGGACTTCCGGTTTACGGACTTTCTACTGTATTACCATTTGGCACATCTTTATGTGTGCAATGGGAGTTTTCCAATTTCTCTATGTAAAATCTAAATACTGAAACAAATTAGCAGTACAGCTGCATTTAAGATTTAAATTGAACAAAATAGAGCTAGAAATATCACTACTTATAAACAAGAAAAAGGCCCATTGTTCTCATTAAATTGAATTCTTTTAAAGCTCCTACCTGTTATTCACCATGATTTTAATTTTAATTTATAAATTATTAAAGTTAGTCAATTTTTCAACTAAATGTTTGGTAACCATAGATTAATGGCTTTTGGGTCAGCATGTTAACTTAATGTGCAAAGTAAGGTGGCACTACTAAAAGGTTTTAAGACACTGCACTATGGGATACAATGGAAACAACTTTTAAAAGAAATCGGTATGAGAATTTAAATGTAATTTATGATTTTTTGGCAGAACTGCTGGATTTTGTAGATCATTTAAGGTAAACAAACAGTTGTTAAAAGTAAAACAATGATTATTCCTTGTTACAAATGATTTTTCAATTGAATAATTTGATCGATAACATGCCATTGAGAATCGAAAGGCAAATATAAAAATTTTTGAAAAGTTTATATAAGCTCTTATTTAAAACTCTTAAAACTATTTATAAACTAAAAGGAGAAAAATAATTTATCACATAGTCTAATGGAAACAAGAGATTAAATAATTCTCTTCACAAAATTCATCTACAAATTATAATACAAATAATAAGAGTTTCAGCACCTAAATAATTAATCTGAATAATCAAATTGCAGCATCAAAAATGCCTTTATAATTTTTAAAGGTTGTATTGCTATTGTAATTATATTAAAATTACAATTAAACATATGGAACGATTTTAATGAAATTCCCTGACTTTTCCAAGTGTGTTTTAAGAAAATTCCATTCTATCCGCATAGTATGCATTGGCAATGCTAAGAGATAAATTAATTATCGTACCACTTGAAAACACAAAACCTTGCCAATTACATATGACTTATATATAACCCCCAAAGCATTATTATTATGCCTATAATAGGAGTTGTTTTCTCCACTGAATACCGAGATTACAATCTGTCCAATCTAGATAAAAAAATGTCTTTTTTTTCCTCTGCAGACATTTTGCAGCTAAATGAAAGAAAGAAATATATTTAATGATATTTTTAAATTAAATTCAGGTATTTTATTTTATTTAGCAGCATATATAAGCAAAAAATATGTGCATTAAATTTTGTGATGATATGTCATTATACTGCTAGAATTAGTTTCAGGAGTATGCCAGAGAAAATTGCCTGAAATTTGAAATTAACCAATAATCAATAAACTTAGGAGCAAGAAGCCGCATTATATGATACGAATTACTTAAAGATCAAAAACTGAATTACAATAATCAATGATATTTTGATGAATATTAAATAGTTAGCTTAGATAACTGATCACTATTTTTTTATTTTACTGCAAAATGACAACAAATAAGGCATTTATTAAAAAGGGGGGGAAAGTTTAAGATTTTGTGGTAAAATCCTAGTATATGATACAGCCTTGGCACGGTTTCGATGGGTGGGATCGCCGTATGAAATTCTTTGACTTTTACAGATTTTTGACTAAAATATTTAAAAATCATGAAAAATTCCCCGATTTTTTTTTAGTAAGTTTTTGAATTCCTTGTTTTTTCCTGATTTTTTAGGTAGTGTGGCAACCCTGACGAATATAAATTGCTTCATGTTTCATTCTAATTAATTTTCATCAAAGATAAACTGTACTTTTTACTTAATATTCTATATCTTATTTTTTAAACTCCTGAACTGATTCTATAGTATATTTAACAGAACAAACTTTTTCTTAAGCACACACATAAGTATGGCAGTTACTTTCTTATATATACAGATGTGTTAAAAGCAGTTGGTCTTGTTAGATCATCATTTGCTATTCGCGAATTATTGTAACTACCTTAGTGGGACTCACAATATCTTCAGAATGTGCCAAAACACTAGCAAATATGCCCATAACCCTTCTTCAGGCAACCATGCTTACAACACTCTTTCAGCAAAGCAATGCTGCCATTCTTGTAGGTGTCCTTTTGCTTTGTAATTTTGTTCAAATCCCAAGTCCATTAGAGATAATTGGTAATATTTTTTTTGGCTTAAATAAGTGCTTGTCGAATCTGCCCGCAATAAAAGAAACTGTAGTAAAATTTCTGCAGAAATGCAGTATTTTGCAGCAAAATCAATAAAGGGGACAATAATTAGAAGCACTGGGAGACAGTCAGTGCAAGTTTCCACAATTCTCTGACATTTTTTACGCAAAAACAGATTGCAGTGTACATTGAGAGAAAAACAGCGCAGATAATTTCAAAAGATTCCACAAAAAAAAAAAATTTTTTTTACGCAATATATAATTTTTATTTAATAATTACAATCTGTATTTTAAATTGCTAAAGTTTGTTTTCTTTCAACACATTTACAATGTTTGCCGATTTGCGATAAATATTGATAGTTTGCAAATCATTTAACAAAAAGTATGAAAATAATCAACTTGGACTTGATATGCAACTTTATTTTTTCATCTGAAAAAAAAAATCACCAAATTATGTCAAGATGGCTGCCAGAAAAAACAAGTACCATCGTTTATATTTGAAGACCCACATGGAGGGTAAACATTTACACGTGTCCTATACTCACTTCAGAATTAAGTGCTGTGCATTGCGTTCTTTCATTCATGTTGAAGCCATCTTGGAGAATAATTATTAGTTCAAATTCAATTTAAAAAGAATAATAATAATAATAATAATAATCTCCTTATTTCACTGTGATTTTTTTGTGTTCTTCTGAATATATATTCTGGATTACATTTTATTAGGTATAACTACCCATGTGTAAAAAACTGGCTTTTCTGAATTTATATCAACATAATCAAATGCTTGCCCTTTTATTTATTTTTATTAAAAATTGTATTTTATTGGGCAGTTGAATAATACATAACCTAATTTTTAATTTAAAAAAATTAAGTGTTTATAATGTATTTAAAATAAACACTTTGAAATGAATAACATAAATGAATTGTATGAAGTTATTTCTAAAGAATCAACAACTCTAAATTCCTTCCAATCTGCAGGTATATCTCCACAGTACTTAGACATCAGTAAATAATGCCCAATAATTTTTTTAAATTACGGCTGAATAGTTACTCTGCATTATCAGTAAGCAACAAGTATTTTCTAATTTGCTATTTGCTCTTGTGCCTCATCATCATCATTAAAGAAATATGTCTTGATATAATAGAAATAGCCTTATACGAGTTGAATTACCTTAGATTAAACTGTTATTATAGTGATTTTGTATTTTTTCACAGATATCTGTTACTACCAAGTAAAGTACCATTTCCTGTTTATCATATATAATCAAAATCTGATATGTTGTTTGCAATCATTGATTGTATATACAACCTGCACGCGTATTAAGTTTTAAATACCAAATTTGAGAATTTTTTTTATTATATCATAATATATTTTTCAGAAACATTTGCTCGGAGCTTCAAGTAAAATATCACTTCTAGTTTACCAAATTTAGTCGAAATCTAATATTTAACTCCTGAAGAGATGGAACACACATACAAACACATAGATGGTGAGACATCCTTAAAAATAATAAAACATGTTATGGGACTTCAACTGTTGCTCATTCACTGAAAAATCCTTTAATTTTACTTCAACATAAATTTGCAAGATTAAAAATAAAAGTTGGATATAAACTTTACAGCTAGATGTCCAAGAGTAGTTTTTTTATTTTTTTTCCAACTAAAATAACAAAATAATCAATTTTTTTTCAACTAAAATAACAAAATAATCATTCTCATGCTATCCTTCATAAATTTTCTCTCACACAGCTCATGTTTTCATGTTGGCTACAAGTAATGTTTATTCATAGATTTGAAACTTCTATTTAATATTTCAAAATGTTAAAAACACTAACTTTCTCTCAGTATAGAAATTTAAGAATAGTTCAGATATATAACATTTCTTAACAATTTATGTTTTCCAAAACTTAAACTGTAATCTAATCTTAGATACCAGCTAAATACCTGAAATACATCATAAGACTACTGATGCAGCCCAAATATCCTAATTTATCAAATAATAATTTTAAAAAAGTTTTCTTTTTTAATGGAAAATATTTGCACAACTTAAAAAAAAAAAAAAAAAAAAAAATTGTCAATTCATTAATAAGTGTGCCTAAAAGGCAAACTTATTAATGCTGTTAGTAAAACTTAAATGCTTTTTTCTTCAAAACACTCATAAGAAAAATAAGTTTCAACTCATTTCTATGGCAACATACAACTGCAGATATTCTCTCAGGAGGTTTCTTGTGCTGTATGAATAAAGAAAGTACATTCTATATTTTATGAGAATTATACTTCCTTTATTAAAAAAAATCAAAATTATGGAATACTAATTTTAGGTATTTCCACAGAAAAATGAAACCTACATGAAGTAATTTGCAGACACCAAACATTAAATTTCCGTTAATTATATTTTTATATGCAAACTTCCATATAAAATCATTGATTTAAATTAACACGAATCAACATTAAATATGATTAAGATATTAAAACTCCCCTAACTGTGTATGTGTCAGCTTTATGCAACACTCACCAAATGTAATGGTATTCAATATGAAAATATATCATTAAACACACAATTATTTATACTACACTTTTGTTCAAAGAATCGGAATATTTCTGATAGTCTTCTAATAGTCCCAAATGCATATTTGTAGTTTTCATACAGAAGTTTCTATTTATCACTTAAGATTGATTTCTTTTTTTTAATGTTTACAGAATTGATTTAATAACTTTTTATATAATAATACTAATTACACCTGCTTAATCAAATGCTCTTTGATATGGAATCATCGCCGATCTGGCATGTTTTGAATCTGCCATTAGGCAACACATTGAGAAGTATTCATTAAAAATCTTTTTAAACTGCAGCTGAATGTTTCAGTCATGCAATCCTGTTAATTTCTTACAGCGAGTTGCTTTGCAAGCTTTCATAATGCCAACCCAGAGAACAAGATACTCAGAACATTGTGTTAGTACTAATGAGGTAAATCATTACTTATACTCAAAAAGATAAACCTTGCTCTAAATGAACATTTATAACTTTTACTAATCCTGATGCAGAGTTGATGTATTCTGAGATACGTTATAGTACAGTTTTCCACCAAAGTACAGAGACTGTTCGCACATTTTTTAGACGATTTTGGTAAGCAGTAATAAAAAATCGTTTGCTGCAAAAGGAGTACTGTAATTTCGCACGTATAATCAGCACCTTCGTATAGACCGCAGACACGATTTTATATAAAAAAAATTTCAAAAAAAATTTCAAGTGAGTGCTCATATCCCGGCATCACTTGATGCGCCAGCCTGGATTTTAGGAGATCTACTTGCTACTACTCATTCGTTCTGCACTATGCTCTATGGTTTACTATCGATACGATACATACAAATTATTTCTTGGAATATCTCGCATTTTTTATATTTAGTCATTGGCAGTTCACAACAGCGTGTTTTTTAAATTTCAACGATTTTAACCGTGAACAACCAGCGTATTATCCGCATTGGTGGATAATCCGCAGCTTCAAAAATTCGCATTTTAAACACAGATAGTCCGCGGACTATACGCGCAAAATTACAGTAATTGCAATTGTACTATGTTTTTAAAAGTCAAAATTATCATCTGTGGCTTAAAAGTTTTGTTTTTATTCAAAATGGCAAATTTAACAAAGCAGTGGTTTGAAGGCTACATTTACGCTCTTTCCGAAGAGAAATATGCATAATCCGTTATCCAAGAATGATGTGAGAGTCATGGTTTTGTGATATCTAAAACGTCGATAGGTAATATCATCAACAAGAAAGGAAACAAACGTCAACTTGGAGCCTCAAGTCGGACAAAAATTCCAAACAAGTATCCAAGGAAAAAACGAACATCTTCGACTATTGCAAAGGTACGTTGTTTAATGTTTAAAAAAAAAAATCCCTTTAGTCAAAGGACAGTTGCAAAATCATTAAAATGCTCGGTGTCCACTGTAAACAAAATGATAAAAGTTAATTTAAATCTTAAGAAAGCGAAAAAACGCAATGTGCATCGTCTTCTTCCAAAGCATATCTCTCAACGCAGGACACGCTGCAGAATTCTATGTGAGAAACACTTATCCATAGAAAAATGGAAAAAAATTGTCACAATAGATGAAGCATGGGTGTATTTAAATGATTCTAACAAAAAAGAGCCATTTATTATCATAAAAAGGGAAAAAAAAAATTTAAGTACATGGTTTAAGGAATCGAAAGAAAGTTTTTCTAAGGGATTCATGATTGTTGCTGGTTTTTCTTATAATGGCAAGTTAAAAATAAAGAGAGTGCAAAAAAATGTCAAGAATAACCCCAAATACTATCAGGAACATATTGTATTGCCAATTTTTTTGAATGAAACACCATCGCTTTACCCACAGTGCCATCAATCTGTGAGACTCCATCAGGACAAAGCTAGCAGTCACACATCAAAACCCACTGTAAATTTTCTAAAAGAAATGGAACAAAAAACTGATATCAAGGCCATACCCTTCACTGATATCCCTACTAAATCTCCCGATGTGTCACCTATGGAATTTTGTGCTATCGGACTTTTAAAAACTGCATTATCAAAACGTTGTACCAAAACCCTAACAGGACTCTGGAAAGCTGTTCAGGAGGAATGGGATAGAATATCTCTTCTGCCACTTCAAAAGGCATCCTGGAAATTGCGGTGTTGAAAGATAGTTCAGAATAAGGGATGTCAAATAGAACATTTAAAACACAAGAATTTTATGTAATTTAGTTTTGTGAATACAATATACATTGTCTAAAAAATGTGTGAACAGACTCTGTACGTTTGATTGCATTGCAGTATTACACTGGTTATCATAAATTACGGAAAATCACAAAAATCATGATTACTGGAAAAGTTACATGTAGAATTTTATGAAACTTACGCACAATATACAACACATAGTAAGGTATCAAATAACATAAAAAGAAATTACCAGACAATTACGGTAGTATAGAAATTAGCTCATGTATAAAATTAACAAATCGAAGATGTCAGTTTGCTATAGTAAAAGTACCTTCAATATGGAATATAATCGCTTCTAGAAGCAATACAGCACATTCAGCAATGTGTGATGCTTTCAATTATGCGGTCTATCAGTTCCATAGGAAGCGATAGCCATTGCTCTTGCAAAGCAAGTGCAAGTGCAGCAAGGGTCTAAGTGGGCGGATTGAGAGCAGCTAAACGTCTACCTAAAGCATCCCAATCATGCTCAATAGGATTCAAGTCCGGGGATCGAGCTGACCACTCCATGCGCATAATTGTTTCCTGTTGAAGATAATCGTATACAATACAAGCCCTGTGTGGTCTTGCATTGTCGTCCTGTAACAGGAAAGCATCACCTATTGCCCCAGCATATGGGTGCACAGAAGTATCAAGGATGTCATCTCTATAAACTTGAGCATTCACGGTTCCCCTTGGAAAAACATGTAGGTCTGTGCGTCCACCCAAAGAAATGCCACCCCAAACACAGACACTGCCTTTTCCGTATGCATCTTGTTCACGGATGTTTGACGCATGATAATGGTTTCCAGGTTCTCTCCATATCAAATAATGCCTACTATCGCGTTCTAGACTAAACCTGGACTCATCCATAAAGAGAATAGCCCTCCATTGCTCAGGCGCCCAGTGGACATGTTGTTGTGCCCACTGCAAACGGTCCTTCCTATGGCGTGACTTGAGCAGCACACAAATGGTTGTTCGCCTCGCATACAGACCACTTTTGTGTAGCCTTCTACGCACAGTTGACGTTGACACCAACTTTCAACTTTCCGGTGGCTGCAGCAAGGGAGGATCTGAGAAGAGTCAAAGTAGCGGTTCTATGCTTGAGTGCACATAATGTCAAATATCGGTCATCGGTGCTCGTCGTAACAGTTGGTCGTCCTTGGCTGAACCTCCTAGGTGCCAAATCTGTGATTTGAAATTGCCTCCAAAGTCTGTGAACCACAGAAGGACTCACATTTAGCCATCTGGAAACTTCTGTTTGACTTTATCCTGCCTCTAGTCTCCCAATGGCTTTCTGCCGTAGTTCTGCAGGCAAATGATGCCTGGAGATCATTGTTACAAATTGGCTATCTCAGATTTCTGATGTCACTGTCACAGTGAAATATGTGGGCTTACTCTCAAACATGGACTTTTATGCTCCTCGCAGATGACGTATTCTGAGTGCAGCACCACTAATTTGCATATTGGAGTTTTACTCAGCTATTCTTACTTGGCAACATATTCAAAGTTTACACGGTTTGGCTTATTTTTGAGGGAGTTATCGCTATTTTTATAATTTTTCCTTAATTTATGATAACCAGTGTATGTACAAAATAACACAAACTTTCCTGCCTTAATGAATGCATTCTTTTCTGTTTCAAGCTTTGCTTTACCTCTGTTACCACACAAACATGAATTCAGTTAAATGACAAGCCTAGAGTTTGGGTTCACATTTTACTGATTCATAGTAGATATTTTTTCCCATCTTTTTTCTGTTGCTGAATGAAAAAAAAAGGGGTCGTTCCAGGTTGTCAGATTTAAGTACAGTGGTGCCTCGCATGAAGAACACCTCGCACAGCGAACACTGCACACAACAAACTTCATTTCATGATTCATACAATGAACTTCACACAACGAAGTCGCCCAAGCTTCCACGACTGCTTCGCCCGAGCTTAACTTAAGCACGTATCGCAACAGGACAATGCTCAAAGGGAAGCGTCATCTGATAACGAGGAGCAACAATCAAACAATTAACCAATCCCAACTGCTGACATCAAGAACATCCTGGTCAAATGGAAAGCAGTTCAGGAGTTTACCAATGCCCACTATCCGGATTCAGCTGAAGCAAACAGGATCAACAATCTTTACTCCGATACTCTTGTCAGTTATTTCCAGCAGATGTTGGAGAAAAGAGAAAAACAAACGACTTTGGACAGGTTTTCATGAAACCATCGGCCAAAAAGCAGAAAATGGATGAAGATGTGCAAGATTCGGTAGACTCTATTTAGTCTGTCCTAAAATTAAAAAAATGTGTTTTTTTTTTTTTTAATTATGTTTTTAGATGTATCTAAATAAAAATAATAACAAAAAATTTATCTTTTTTTATGTCATCTTAGCATATTTTATGCTACAGAACGAATTATTTTTTTTAACATGTATTGTTATGGGAAAACGCGTTTCACATAACGAACTTTTTGCATAACAAACTTGCTCCTGGAACGAATTAAGTTTGTTGTGTGAGGCACCACTATATTTTAATTCACACTTGAATAAATACTCTGAATTAAAAAATACAGCCATATCAAATATCAGCATATTGTAGTTTAACTTACTTCAATAAAAACTGGCTGATTATTAGTTACTAAATATAACTTCTAGACTTTTAAGCTGAAAAAGTTCATTATTTTTCTTTAATCATTTAAAAATTAATATAACAAAATTGAAATGTTATGGTTTTTAAGGCTATTATGTAAACTTATTATCACTACAGTCTGACATACTCTTCAAAGTTGTCAAATTAGATTTTATTCTTAATTATGTCCAACTTAGCTAATAACTGCAAGAGAGAGCTCCAAAGATGCTGCTCATTAATACTCAGCCTCATCAGTCTGTAGGAACATTTGTATATTATTTTATAATTAAGACATATAGGCTCTGTTAACACCTAACAAAGCTTTTCTGAAGACTTCTATTGTACCTTGACATCTTCAAAAAAAATGAAATGATATGTAAATAGCTTTCATTTTTATATTGAGAGAACACAATTCCTATAGCACACATCAAAACAAAGCATCTGGAATCAGAGGAGATATCAGTTTAACTTTGCCCACATAGAAAAGAAGCTTTTATTCTTTCACCAATTGGTTCGATATCTTAAAATAAACTTACGTTAAGCTGTTACTTTCTACATACAAGTCAAGAGATATGAACTAATCACATAACATTGGTAGCCAATTATGAACCACTATTATATGCAATTCGCCAGTCCTGAGATAAAACGTAGGCCAAGAAGTCCATTTCTCTGGCATGCAGAATGTAATATGTGTATACAGTCAAAAGTCGTTAATTCGGACACCCATAATCCGGACTTCAAAGCTAAAATCTTTCTGCGCATGCGCCGTGTTGACGCATGCGCATAGGCGTTTACGCATGCGTGCAAGACCTTTACGACTGCGCAAGCGCACAATACGTTTTCTCGTGCGCGTTTAATGTATAACGGACGGTATAAGCTAAAATTATCTAATTATCTATTTCAGTTAATGTTGATGATTGCGTTGTTCCTTAATCTTCGAATTGGATCCGGCTTATTATTTTTTGCAGACTGTAAGAGCAATTTTATAAAAGTAAGCTTGAACTTTTGATTATGTCAAATAGAATTTCCGATGCTGGAGCTCCCAAAGGATCTACAAAACGAAAGTATGTTTAAATGTCCAACAAACGAAAAGTGGAATTGCTACAAAAAAAAAAAAAAAAAAAAAAAAATGAATAAAGGCATATCCTTTGTTTATCTAACCGTTCCGAAATCTGTTTATCAATTTCACGCTGCTCTGCGTGGGGGGAGGGGGGGACATCGAGGCGCGCAATGAACTGGAAGTTGATCTGTCAGCACTATCGTTATCTTCAGGGCAGATGTTTTTATTTTATTCGGCTTATAATTCCTTACTAAATGTAGTATTTCATCTCGATGTACTCCATCTTTGACATGATTTAAATCAAATTCCTTGTCATTATAAATATCACGAATACAAATCAAATAGTTTTCTGATTGCAATTTTCTAATTTCGGCTATGCATAATGTATGCTTTACGCATGCGCGCATTGAAAGAAATGTTTAATAAAGTAAACAAATAAATATTAAGCTTCTTTTTTTGTAAATTTTGATACCCTTTAGATCATAATTGCTCATTATTTTATAAATTACGGTTTAATATTTTTAATTTTAGAATTTCTGCATGCCATCTTACCAGATTTAAACTGATGATCTATAATCCAGAATCGCCGAAGTCCCGACGAGTCCAGATTAAAGACTTTTGACTGTATTTTATAGGCTCTTTTGATGACACAAAATATTCAGATACTTCTAAGAACACGCAACTGAAAACTGATTTCGGTGAACTTACTTTCATAGTGTCTCATTAAACTGTATTGTGTTCTAAAAGATAAATATTTAATAGAAATTTTCTGCATTGTGCCATTTTTAAATTTTTCGTATTCTAAATGTGAACCTTACATTTGATCTCAGTTTCAGTCTATCAGAAAACTATTTATAAATTTTGTTAATGTGAAGTAAATACATCTAATACCTTGAAATAATACTTTTCCAGTATGTATTCATTTATATCAACTAATTAAAAGCTAATTTAATGCCCAGGCATTAGCACACATCCTATATCGATCCTTATCTGTACAAAAGTAGGCCCTCACTGATATAGTCTTTTTCTACTTAAAGAATATGTGAACTCATATAGTTATTAAAATTAAATAAATTATTTATGAAATAAATGGATCTGATTGGTGAAAAAGCTTACCAGGCAGATGATCCATCAGATAATTCAAGATGTCTTCGGTACGGTATGATGGACGATTCACTATCTCCATTATACGACCAGCTAATGGATTTCCAGTCAGCTCTAAATTTTAAAAATTCCCATATTAAAAAAATTATATAGTTCAAACTTAAAATACGCATAAAAATCTAACTATGATAAAAAAATGTTAAAAATTTTATCACACTTAAAATAATTCCTCTTTAATTGATAAATATAATATCACACTTAAAATAATACCTCTTTAATTGATAAATATAATATCACACTTAAAATAATACCTCTTTAATTGATAAATATAATATCACACTTAAAATAATACCTCTTTAATTGATAAATATGATATCACACTTAAAATAATACCTCTTTAATTGATAAATATAATTTAAATTCAACTGGTCATAAAAACTAGCAAGTTTAGAAAAATTAGAAAAATAAAACAATATACAAAAGATTGAGTTCAACTCAAAATTGGAAATCAAATGACCAAGAACAGATTTTGGCCCAATATTCTCAGTGGCATAATATTAGAAAAAGGAAAATGTCAAAATAGCTAATATTAATTTACATATGTTGCTTTCAACAAGTGCAAAAAAATTATGATTTCTGCATAAACCACAAAGGATGGCTGTTGCACATTTTAAAACCCATAAAATTTAAATACGCAAGACCTTCTTTCTCATCCGCAAAGGTTTAGCAACATTATGAATTTTGAAGAATTTTTTTTTTTTTTTTTTAAATTCACCCTTTCTAGACTATTTGAATATTCTCGATATTCAAATATTCTTCACTATTTTGATATTAATTTCTCTTCATATTTGCAAGTAATCTGAAAAGTAATGATCATAACAAATCACCAACCTTAGCTTTTCCATAACACATCATTAGGTTTAATTTTATTGAACCAGTCATCTCATTAGGAAACATTTTATAAAGTCATCTTATTATTCTGGCTTTTCTTTACTTCTTTTGCCAACTTCCAACAGAATGTGAATTTGGTTAAAATATAAATTAGAGTTTAAGTTTATCATACAGCATCTGCCAACTTAGGCTAGCTCTTATTTTACTTTGAATTTTGACTGTTTGTCAGCAAAGATTTGCTCGCTCTTATTCTTTGTAAGTGATTAGACAGGAGATTATTTAGATTACACCTAGACATTCAACATCTGTTTCCCTATATACTTGTATAATGATTTTAGTGCGTGAGATTCATCTAGTGCAATTTTTCTTATCTATATACTTTAATAATAAATTATTTCTTTTTTTGATTACACTAATTTAATCATTTCAATCCAACGATTCTAGACTTCAGATGCATAAATTATATACTAAGCTGCACTCATGACATAATTTATTTAATATGGCAACTATTTTTAATCACGCTGTGAAAAGGCCTGGAAACTAAGAAAAATGATTGTCCCACAGCCACTATCATGTATATTATTAATGCAGTAAAATTCCTTGTTTCTCTCATAAGCAGATGAAAAAGCAGATTAGCATAATGTAATAACACATAACAGATTAGCATAATGTAACAACACACTCAGAACATCTGTGCATTTGCCTGATGTAACCCCGACTGATTCTTGATGAGCTATGTTTTGTTTTCATACACAGAGATATAAATTAACTATTACTGTTGTATTCTTTTCTTGCATTATTAAAAAGAAAAATTCAAACTTGACTTGCATTCTTGGGATACTACCATCAGAAAAAAAGCGTGCAGAGACAATATATGCAGCTAAATATGGCAGAAAAATAGTGATTGATTGGAACAATTACCTGCTGGAAATTTATACTCATAGTGTTCCAAACACAGCTTCGTGTAAAATCAAAAGATCTAATAACATAATAGAAATCAATGAAGCCTTCTTCTGAAGGAAGTCAAACACTGATTATTTATTAAATAAAGAGGCATCAGTTTATAAAGTATTTCTCCCCCCTCTTAGCATGCCTTCATGGTGTAATGGTCAGCACACTCGGCGCGTATTCGAGAGGTCCTAGGTTCAAGTCCCGAAGAGGGCATTGCTCATTTTTCATTTCGCCTGCTTCCAAAATAACCTAATATCTCTACAGTGGTGCTAGAACTAAAAAAAAAAAAAAAAGAAGAAGAAGGTGGATGATGATTCTCCACTGCCAGGATTTGTCAAATGGGTCCCCTAATCCCCAGCTGTTTCCTAAAAGGGCAAGTATATATGGTATTTCTCCCGCCTCTTTGGTGTAATGGTCAGCACGCTCAGTGCGTATTCTAGAGGTCCAAGGTTTGAGTCCAGGCGAAGGCACTGCACATTTTTCATGCCTCCTGCTTTGAAATAACCTAATGAATCCTGTTTTGAAATAACCTAGCAGGAATGATTGGCACAACTTTGGCAGTATCTACCTAGATTACTTTTACGGTTACCGGAATAATATACAAGTATCTATGCAATTAAAAAAAAATTGTCAAAACTATAAAGTTATTAAACATTTGTCATAATGTTCTGCAAGCTTTTGTATGCCTAAGTCTGAGACGTCTGCAACCTGTGAGGATAATTATTCTTCAACTGCTTCTTTCACCTGGTCATTTGTGGCGAAGCAACTGCCACTGAGAATTTGCTTTAAGTCGCAGAACAAATGAAATTACTCAACGCAAAGTCTGGACTCTGAGTGGCCAACCTATTCCCATTCCAAAGATCAGATCAGATTTTGGGTGTAAATGGCAGAATGTGGTCTGTCATTGTTATTCAGCAACAAAACTCCAGATGTCAAAAAGCCTCATCACTTATTCTGTATAGCACATCTAAGTTTAGTCAGGGTAGTGCAGTAAGCAGCTGAATTTATTGTTGTCCCTTCTGCATAAACTCGACCAACAGGACTCCATGTCTATCCAAAAACACGGTTACCATAACCTTGTGTGTTGAGATTTTCTGCTTGGCATTTGACTGGTGAAGCGATTCTGTTGACTGACATTTAGACTCTGGGATCATGCGAGAACCCACATCTCATCCTCCGTAACAATCCTCTCAAAAAAATTGATCACCTTCCTTATGATACTGGTCCAAAAAATAAAGAACACAAACTATTCTTTTCATTTGGTGTTCAGCAGCCTGGGAACCCAACACGCGCACAATTTGAGAAACTGCCAATTTTCAGAGACAATTTTGTGCAAAGTTGTCATACCCACATTCGAAAATTCCAATGCTAAAGTTGAAATTGTGAATCGCCAGTTTTCACGAATCTTTTCATCTATGGCATTGACCAAATTTTCTGTGATCACTGAAGGTCGGTCTTGATTGCAGTTCATCATGGACATTTTCCCACCCATTTTTTAAAGCTCTCACCCACTTACACACTTTGCTGTAACTCATAGCATTGGGGGGCCATACATGTCACTTATTTGTCGATGAATTTTCACTGCTGAAACTTTCCCTGCTGTTAAAAACTGAATCACTGACCGTATTTTAGAGTCGGTGGGCTTATCAATTGTTTTAAACATTTTGAACTGACACTGTACACAGCAATTCCAATGTAAATGGCATCATGTGACGAGCAAGACATGCCAGGAGTCAGTATGCATGTGTGCGCCTACAATGATTTGGACCTTAGTTTCCAAATAACCCTTATATATAACACAGCTGCACAGATTTCTGATAGCTATAGAGATGAAAATTTATTCTTTTGTATGAATACTTCAATGACCTTCTCATTAATTTATACTACAAGAACATAAATTTTAATAAAAATTGCATTTTGAATTTTTTTATGTGAATAATCTTATATTTGATGTCTGTGTTATTTTACCTTCAAAAGCTAATGACATTAAATATTACTTAACAATATTATGAAAAAAAATCTATGCTTTTCATTCTAGGATGTATTTCTAATATTGGCTTAAAAAGCTGTATGGTCAGTGACACTAACAGACATCCAATAGACATCTTAAATTGGCACTTGGACGGGCAATACTCTCCTTCCTCCCATTTTATGTATTTCAGTTTACAGAAAACAATGGCAGCTTAAAAATGTAGCATCTGTTCTAAGGTAATTCCAGAGAATTAAATATATCCTTGGAAATGTTTGCAAAGAAAGAAAGGAAAAACATCATTCACCAGTTTTAAACTCAAAAAATGCTCTCCAAAAACCTCTCTCTATATTTTCACCCTTAGCAATTATAAATCTATGAGATCATATATTTTTCCTTCTCTAAACTAATTTAGCTATTTCTGAGATATATACCTTTTTTATATGCATTATCAGTCATGACTGTAAGACTAATCATTTTTTTTTTTTTTTTTTTTTTTTTTTTTTGCTTCAGAAGTGAAACACTGCATGGTAAACTGTTTTATATCTGGTTCAAAGCAACAAATCCAAGTTTTAATTCCAGATTTTGCAAATTCTAACACACTGCATGCTCTTTTCTATTTTTTTTACATAAAATGTCAATGAGCTTTACAAATGTCTTTTTTTTTTTTTTTTTTTTTTCTTTCTTTCTTTCTTTCTTTCACTAAACAGATTCTGAGAGACTTAACATGAAAACCACTTGTTTATTTAAAATATATCATGTGGAATATGGTTAACACTCCCAAATTCACATTCAAAATTACAAATATTTGAAGACACGCAATGTACGGATCTTGTTTCCAAGATTTGTCACAGCAGCAAAATTTTTTTGTGTTACTGAGTTCAATAAACTGCTGGATTGAGTGTTACTACAAAGAAAAATATTACCAATGTTAAAATATACTAGTTACTGGAGCAGCCAACAATCTAAAATAGTAATGACAAAGAAGAAAATACATAATTTTAATTCATTTAGTTAATGTAATTTCGCAGATTCAATTAATGATTAAACAAAGATGAAGAACTGTGTTTATTGTTTTTAAACTGTTTAAGTTCTTAAATCAATAACACAAAGATTAAATTTGAAAGAAAAATTAAATACCTTACACTTTGTTGAAGCAGCACATTGTGCATGGATGTAAAAAATATTTTATTTCGGTCAGTGGCAACACATTGCTGAGTTTGAAATCACCAAATTTGTTGATTAAATCAAAATACAAATAAATATCTTAAGCTTTGGCAAGTGGCAAGATATTTACTTAATTCACTAAGTTGTCTGATTGAATATGAAACACAAATATCTCATACTTTAAGATACAATAACACGCCAAACAAGTATTAATTGCACTTTTGCAGCTGACGATTGCAGCTCGGTAAAACCATCGAAACTAGTCCTGTGAAAATTTGAAAACATAACAGTGATTTATGTTGTTTGACATCTAAATTAATCTCATGCTTTGCCAAGCGGCAGCATACAGCTTTTAAATCTTTAAGATATTAATCTAAATTTTATTAAAATTGCACAATACAGGAAATAAAAACTAATTCAAAATTCAGGCTTTGAAGTGCACAAGTTCAGATGGAGAAGAACGAGTTCAAAATTTAGGGGTTCTAAGTAGTGTCCCCATTTTTTTCCATCAAGAGGAATATAAATATGTACAGATTAAAATTATCTCAATTTTCAAATCCTTTCTTTTTAATCATAAAATAAAGATCACATCATTGCTGGTGGCTGTACTTTCAAGGACATTTTAGAATAAAATGAGCTTTATAACTAAGATGCTAGCAGCCATTCACTAATAAAATATTCCTGTGATGCAAAAAATATTACAGTTCTTTTGATAGGCTTATAAATATCTAAATATTTTTTTAATATTTTATGTTACAAACTATTTGATACTTTTCTGTTATCCTGACCGGATTTTGAAATGTATGTATGCATGTGTGTATGAATGTATGTGCATATTTGTGAATATGTATACACACATACATACGTACGTTCATATATGCATGTGTATACACAGGGCCGGCGGAAGCGGGCCCGCAAGGCCTTCTTTGCAGGTGGGCGCCGACCAGCGAACGACACAGAGCATTTTTTTTTTTTTTTTTTAAATGCGAAAGAATGTGCATTTATCGGGGAATGTTTCTTGAATGCTTACACAGGACAGGGACCATGGGAGTTCGTGCCCCCTCCCAACACCTCCTAACAGAAGGTATTGCCCCTCCCCACCTTTCCCCTCCAACTCATCCATCAATGCCTTGTCACCCATCCGTCAATCGTCAGGGATATTCCATTTTCGTATTTACTGAGTCACTGAGTGGTTGGTGAAGAAAATTTTCGATGCAGAATAACCTTACTACTATTGGAAAAGAAAAGTCCATTTGATGAAATACTTTCTTATTTTATTTTACTTAATATAATTTCTATTTATCCTATTTTATCGTTTATATTATATTTTTATTTAAAATGTATACAGTGAAATACGGGTTTTTTTTCTTGAAAATTTCTGTGAGGACAGGAAGGGGGAAACGGATTAGCCCTTTCTATCAGGGAAAATTTGCCATTTTGCCATATGTAAGAATGAACACAGGCACCAACTTTTCATTTTCTTCACGGGAGTTGGAAGGAGGGCAAGATTTGCATGGACGAAAACGCAAAACTCTATAGAGCAGTGCTTCTCAACCTTTTTTCACCGGTAAAACCTACGAAAAAATTTCGCGGACCAGTGTGTTTTTTCCCTCACCCCCCCCCAAAAAAACTTTACAAAGTATTCAAGAATTACTACATAAGTGAGTTGTAATATTATTACCATTTGCCTACAATCATATTTAAATATATGTGCCTTTCGTTTCCTTCTTACTCATCCTGGTTATTGATTTTTAATATACCTATAGTTAAAGAAATAGTAGTTATAGCACAGTATTAAACTCCATGGTTATTAAAAACTTATGCTGATGTATAGTTTTCAGTTGTCCAAACACGCAGAAGAATGTAAGCAAGATAAAAACTGAAACCTACCCTAAGACGCCTTAAACAATACGATAGATATTCATCGTTCAAGTAATCAGCAATACTCGAGGCAGACAGGAGTACACTAGCTGGTGTACTGAGTGTACGGCACGGCAATTTATAAAAGGCGATTAGGTACCTAGTTGCCAGGTTGTTATATTTTTATCACTGATCATATTATTTTATAAACTAACTAGGTGTACCCGCCCGGCGTTGCCCGTGCATTTAGAAAATGCAGATAAGTGAATAGCGCAGGAATAGTAGTGTAGGACATGTAGACTGTCTCTCTCTCTTCCCCCCCCCACAAGCTACAAAAAAGAAATGAATTGTAATTAATCGATTTAATGTATCGTCAAAACAGCAAACTAACGCTAGAATAAAGAAATCAATTGTTACAATCGAACGTTATTTGAAAACAAATAATAATATCAGTGAGTCAAAAAAACCGTGATTAATAAATTATAAATAATTTTTTTTAAATTTTTCTAATTCAAAAATCGAAAATCGGGCTTCGAGGTCTGGTGGCCAGCCCCTATGTGCTTCCGTATAAAAAATTCCAGGTCCCTGCGTGCGATAGATTTGGCTGGAGAGCTCGGTCAGACAGACAGACAGACACATTACACTTGCTTTTATTATTATAAGATAAGCTATTGTTATTGTAATGTGGGTGCTGTTGTAATACCGGTAATTTCGGTTTTCGACAGATAGCTGGATATTTCGCTATCTGGACACTTGTATAGAGAGTTTATTTTCTATTTCGGGGGAGGGGGGGGAAGAAGGTTGCCGGTGTTTATAGTCTAAGTCCAAATTCTCAACATTTATACAATTTATTTAATGACTAGACTCCCCAATTAAGCATCTTGGTGTGTTCGCGCCATGGACCTTATAAGAAATAGACAAACCCAAACGGGTTTTCTCCCTCGTCTGAGGCCCTGCTGGCTGTCACCCTGATCACATCCGGAGGAGTAGGGACGATTTGCAGAAATTTAACATTTGTTGCCTATTGCAGCGTGTATAATTGTCAAGAAAAAGCTGGTTGTAGCGCCTCATTTCACAAATTAGAATTTCTACATACTTTTATTTTTGAAATTGAGATTGATTTTTAAAAATTTAGCATATTTATCAAGCATAATTAACGTTCCAAATAATTATAAAGCTATTGCATGGTTTCAGGGCTGGATATTTTTTTAGCATTTCCTATGTTGTAAGGAAATTTGTAACTACTTCCTTTAGAAAAACATATTTTAAATCTGAACTAATAGAAAATTTCAAAAAAGCAATTTTCTCTTGCAATTTTTATGCTTTTATTGATGTAAATAAGTAAAAAGTACTAAAATATTTAAAAACGAATTTTTGAAAGTTTTGTTTAAAATTCTAAATTGTGCTGCTTTTTTTAAATTATAGATGAGTATTATAGCATAATTTCTATAAAGGAATTTTATTTCAATTACATTTCATAATACATCACAGTGATAAACACTTTTGACTCCTTAAAAGTTTTTTATACATTTAATTCTAATATTAAAATTGTATTTAACCGTACTAATTAATTTTGCTTGTATTTTATAGCGATTATTTTGTAAAATTTATTTTTAGTTCTGTATAACATTTTTTTTTTTTTTTTTTTTTTTTTTTTTATTTACTGTTAATTTAATTTGTTAGCCCAAAGCGGTGGTAGCCTAGAAAGGCTGTTAGTTTCGAAGCGGAATTTTGCGCTGTTTTACTATAAGTGTCCGTGTCTCCTTGCAAATTGTTGTTACCAAATATTATCGCCCTGTATTATATGTAAAGAAATTAAATAATGAAGAATCTGCATGAATACATGTATGTTTCTTGCACTGTGGCAAAAACGACAGTATCTACAGCCATCAAATTTTGAATAATGTAATCCTCCACCCCATGGGCATCTGGACGGCCGGATTTCGAATTTGTTTTAATCTATTTCATATTTTGTAAAACTTTAGCGAATTTTTGATTAACAAACTCAACGAGTTCAAAGAGAGCGAGCACTGTACGGAAAATAACAGTTTTATCTCCAGTGCGGAAATTCTAAAGATATGCTGTATTCAAATGTATGTGGTTTACGAAGAACATGATATTCAATAAATATAGATAACACACAAAACTTTTAAAAAGGTTCCTTTTGGGCGTAATATAAAATCTGAGTACTTCTAGATTTTATTTTATCTTTTTTTTTCCTTCATTACGCTCAGAAAATTTTATGCTCTGAATTTTATGAATTATTAAAGTAACTAATCCACTTTAATGTTAATAACTTAATGATCACATAATCAAATAAATATGATGTTTTTGTAATGTTATTATAGTTTGGAAACTCATTGCCTGAAAATGTTCATTAAATTAAAAAAATAATAATAACAAAAATATCAGATCTTGTTTAATTTTACCTTATTTATTTCAAAGCATCACGTACTATCAATCTTATTTAATTTTACTTTATTTTTACGCAAAATTAAGTTCATAAACTTTATGCTTAGAATTTTTACCGTTTTACCAAAGTAAAGATGTTTGTACAAGAATTACGCATGAAAAAAATGCGCGAAATGCAGTTAAAAAGTGCTTTAATGAGATAGATTAAACCCTATTTGGAAAAAACTGTGGCTTTCATAATCTCATCACTATACAATATATCCCATTTAATAATTAAAAAGAGTTATGTGATACAAACGCCGTAGGTTTCAGTGTTAAAGTTAAACAGATCGTCCCTACTCTTTCTTGCCGACATGTCGGTGACGCGCGCTCCGCCTACTGGGTTAGTCTATCTCTTATAGGTCCATGGTTCGCGCACGCTTTTGTACAGAAAGACAAAAGGCATATAAAAAGCCGCTTGAGGACCTTACCCTAGGTGCATTTGACCGCGTCTGGCATAGAGGACTTATTTTTAAGCTCATCAATTTGAATTTTCCACGGGAAATTATTCTCATCCTCAGCTCATTTTTGAACTCCGGAACTTTTTCAGTGCGGCAAGGAGATTCCAGTTCAAACCCACATCAAATTTACACTGGTGTCCCACAAGGAAGTATCCTTGGACCAATATTTTATATTTTATACGTAAATGACTTTCCAAAATTCAGTCAATACCCTAATATTATGTTAGCATGCTACGCGGATGACACCGCCATCATCGCGAAGTCCAGACGACCAAACCACGCCTTGGAAAAGATTCAGCGGATTATTCCTAATATTGAAGCATGGTGTCAACGATGGAAAATTCAGATCAACCCGGAGAAGTCAAAAGTTTTAGTTATCAGAAAATTCAAGACCACAGACCCCCTCACCTGTAATGTTACATTCTTCGGGAAAACAGTCCCTACTGTAAGTACAGCAAAATACCTAGGAGTCATTTTAAATTGATCGTTTACCTGGAATACACACATAAACAGTGTGTGTGGAAAAGCGTACGGCATTGTGAAAAAGCTTTACCCACTACTTTCTAAGGACTCTGGATTAAACCTTGCACGCAAAAGAAGGCTTTACACTGCAATTGTCAGGCCTGTTATATATGCCTCCTCGGCCTGGGCAAGTGCTAAGGCAAGTGAAATTCATCGGCTCCAAGTTCTGCAAAATAAGATCCTGAGAACCATCACTAACGCCCCACACTATATTAGAAATGAAGATTTAATCGCAACTTTCATATTGATTATATCAAGGACTATATCCAAGATAAATGGAAACTTTTTCAGGAAAGCAAAGACCAACAGTACAGCTAACTTTGAGTATATTCTGAGCTACGAAATCATCCCGGACGATTTGCTCATCCGACCTTATGCTGCACACTCAATTAGGCAAGCCAATAATTAAGTGTTACTCGTGAGTACTCCATGCTGACGCTCCGTGTGCATCTTTCCACATCATCTTTTCTGACAAGGATTCCAATCTAGATTTCGACCAATCACAGTGAAGTGCCAGCAGGCTACGAGCATCTTACGGACTTTGGAGTAATTACTCTGGACTTGTTCTTGGTTGGACCAGTATTGCAAATAGCTGGCATCAGCTCCTGTCAACACAGGCGAAAATTGCGCCGTAACCCCCTTTTCTCCCTGTTATTTCTCCCCTCAGGGGAAACTCAATCAGGTATTTTCTAATACCAGGCTCCGCATGGAACTCCTTGCATGACTGGGAAGTATTGCTCCGGCAATAGAAACCCAGTACAATACAGTATATCGCAGTATCGCAGTACCCTAGGCACGTCAGCTGAGATGGCCGAAGTAAAGAACTGAAGTTTTATATTCAGTTATTTTCATTAAACATTGAGAATCTTTATTAGATTTTTAATATTAAGTTGGCTTCTGGGGCTACACCCAAGGACAACTAGATATCTACAGGCCTCCTCCATCGATTTGTGACGCCACACGCGAAGGCGATCGACATATATTTATGTCACTTTTTATTTCAAACACAAAAGTCAAGTGAAATTAATTTTTACAACTTAATATTTTGAATTTTAGGAATAAATTTTAGGAATCTTTTTTAGAATTTTGGATACTGCTTGGACATCATTAAACGAAAGATATGATGCAATGAAAAATCACTGCGATAATTTTAGTATCCTGGGTAATTTATCAGAAATCGATAACGCAAATTTCAAAATAAAATGTGATAAATTAGAAAAATTGTTACAGTGTGATGACAATAAAGATATTAACGCAGAAGAACTCTATGACGAAATAGTAGCTTCGAAAGACATTTTTACAGCCGGTATGAATGACCCATTCTATATTTTGAACTTAATTGTGTCAAATAATTTGTGCTTCCCGAACTTGAAGATCGTACTGAGCATTCCTGTTAGTGTTGCTAGTAGCGAAAGATCATTCTCCAAATTAAAATTGATCAAGACAGATTTACGTTCAAGTATATCGCAGGAAAGACTCATAAATTTAGCTTTGATTGCCACTGAAAATGAAATCTGTCAAGAAATAGATGGAAAAGAAATTATAGAAAAATTTGTAAATATAAAATGCAGAAAAATAAATTATTCTCAATAAATTGTTAAAATCAATTCCAACAAATGCTTTCTTCAAAATTTTCTTCTCCTATATGAAAATTTAGAAAAAAAGGGGGGGCGACTTCAGCTATTTTGCAGGCGGGCGCCGGATAACCTTGCGCCGGCGCTGTGTATACATACATACATTTCTTAATCTTGTCCTGATAACAGAAGAGTACCAAATATCTGTACTAATAAGATGCACAAGGCTAAAAAAATTTTTTTCGTGGTACAAATCAGATTAAAAATTTACTACGAACATTAAACAATTGACTTATTTACATAAATTACTGTACTTACCTAGTTTACATAATTTAAATAACTTTCCCAATTCAGTAGGTATAGTTGAAATGCAATTGTGACTTAAAATCAATTCGCGAAGAGATGTCATCTCACCCATTTCAGGAGGTACGTCTCGTAATTTGTTATAAGATACATTTAGATGAGCAAGATTAGACAAAAGACAAATTTCTGCTGGTATTCTACTCAAAGAATTATTGTTCAGGTACAAAGATGTCAAGTTGGTCATCTTCCAAAGAGAAGGACTCAAGTGCCGAACACCTCCTATAAAGAAAAAAGATATAAATCACAAATAAGCAAAATATTTAGAATTATGGTGAAAGTGAAAACGATATTTTTGAAATTTATTCACACAGATGGTCTCCAGGTTACAAAAATTTGACATAAACATGTTTTTTACAATGATGCTAAAGTATTAGTACAGAAACTATACTTCTGAAGTTCTTGCCATCTTCTAAGTTTGCATTATTCAGTAGATAGACTGGAATATATTGGGTCATGCCAAAAGTTCTGTGGTTTCTGATGGTGAAATAAAAATGAAGCAGTACAAAAACATAAGAAACTTTCTTTGATTCACAAAAGCTCCATTTTATTCTGTGACTTTTTTGCCATCTCTCAGGCAGCTGGAAAATTCTTTTTTTTTTAAAAGTCATCAGGTTTATTCATATAGAAATCATTGATGCGCTGCTTGAGTCTTCAAAAAAGTAAAATCCTGTTCATTCAAAGACATGAACAGATAAAAATCAAAGAGAGCAAGGTATAGGTCAATATAGGAGGATGACAAAAACACCCCAGCCATACTCGATAAATTTCTGTCCAACATTCATCAAAATGTGAGGCCAAACACTGTCATAACAGGAAACAAAACCTTGAAGACTGGTCATTTCTGGGCACTTTGCTTTGATTTCTGCTTTTAAAGCTGCCATTTAGGAACAGTATTTTCCAAATTTTTTCCCAGACTTAATGGTGATAACTCGCACAGTTCCTTTGTAGTCCCAACATGAATAAAGCATTTAATTTTGGGGTGCAAAGCTTCTTTATTCTTTTTTTCCCAACAAAGAATCACATGCCAAAACCTGTGCAAGTATATTCTTCTCTTTATGTATGTGGTATCTATAGATCATAATTTATGTATATCCATTCTTCCTCAAATGATCATGTACCATACTTTTGGAAATATTTATTCAGTCTGATAGTTCCTGAATTGTATGATGTTGATTTTTAATAAAAGCTGCTTTTAGCAGGTCCTTGTTTACAAAGATGGTCATCCAGAGTGTGCAGAAACTGCCATGCTTAAACCACCTTTGAAATGTGTCATCAGAAATAGCCCTTTGTCCACATATAACACAAATTTTACAAGAAGTATAACTAGAATTATTTTCCTTTTATTATTAAATAAAAGGATATAATATGACAAAAAAGATCTTTTCCCTTGTCTTAGCACAGCACTGAAACAAAAATTATGCTGCTGCAATACATGCCAGAATTATGTAACATGAGCTGAAAACACCTGCTTTGATGAAAGTCACTCCACATCAGCAGTAGCAAAATAATCAGAAGAAAAAAAAATGTGCCTCAGTTTGGGAGGGGAGGAAATAGCAGATCTTTTTGAATGACCCAAAATATAAGCAACACAATACATAGAAGCACTGTATATGAGATTAACAATTCAACAATTTGGTAAAGGCTAATATAACTCCATTAAGATTTCCATCAATAATATTCCTGAGGGATGAAATACAAAAGCTGAGTACCCTTCTTACCAAACTCTTAAGGCAACGACATTTTGATGAACAAATTTTAACTGCTTTCATTTTACAAACATACTATACAATCATGAACGCTCCTATTTTATCCTAGATTTAAAGAGAAGACTAACAGTGTGGCAACCGGCCTTCATTAGCGAATATAGCATTTAGGACAGCTCTTAAAATACTCTATTTTCTTGTTTTTTGAAAAAACTGTAAAAATAATGAGTTATATCATGAATCATAAATTCCAATTTTTCTATTCTCAATTCTGTTCAGACATTTTTTGTCAAAAAAAAAAAAAAAAGCATGATGTGATGAAATCCTATTACACTTGATCTTTAAATGACAGCTTTTTTTTAATATATAGTATACAAATACAAATTATGAGAAGGAAAATATAGTTTGTTATAATATTTGAAAAGGACTTAGGCGGTTTATAATCAATTTATGCTTTTATTAATTTTTGTAAACAGATTTTAAAATTTCCACTGCAAATGAAGCATAATTCACTTTACATTAAAAACAGTAAAAAAAAAAAAAAAAAAAAAAAAAACCCTCAAAATATTCACTTTTTTGGGAAGAGGAAAAAACCTGATTTTAGTTAATACTCAAGAAACAATCCATTGATACCTTTTAGCAATAAAATGCAATCACTCTCCACTTTACAATCATTTTTGATATGAACAAATTTATTCTCAAAAGCTTATTCAAATTTGTTTAGAATCCAAAAGTAAGTAAACAAAAACTTCATATTTCTAGAAAAACAAAACACAAATGATAAGAGGTTTACTTAAGTACAGTGTGCTGTACATGTTACCATACAGGGCTGTCATCTTATTTATTAAATTATATGTATATATATAAAATATATATATATATATATATATGTATATATATATATTTATATATATATATATATATATTCGGAAAAAAACTAATTCATTAATGTTTTTAAGACAGGCACTTTAGGTGTTGCTGGCCCATCTAATATGCCAACTTTTTCCTCCTCTTATACAGCACTGCCATCACAAATGTTTCCTTTACTTGTCAATGATTCGCGAGAGAGCAAATGACCCCCATCCATGAAAAGATCTATTACCCTCATCCTCACCCCATTCAGATGTTTCAAAGACAAGAATCCAAGGTATGTACTGTATAACATACTTCTTTATTCATTTATAACTTTTTATTTATGATATACAGTACAAACTCCATAATCCGGATGTCCATTATCCGGAATGATCTACAATCCAGACTTCAAAGCCATAAACTTTTTTTTTGTATGCTTTACGCATGCGCGTAATGTGTTTATGCATGCACATTTAATGTATAACGGATGGTATAAGCTAGGTTAAAATTATTTTTACTGATTCTTTTCAGTAAATGTTGCAGATTGCGCTGTTCCTTAATCTTCTACACTGGTTATCATAAATTAAGGAAAAATCACAAAAATAGCAATAACTCCCTCAAAAATAAGCCAAACCGTGTAAACCTTGAATATGTTGCCAAGTAAGAGTAGCTGAATAAAACTGCAATATGCAAATTAGTGGCGCCGCTTTTGGAATACGTCATGTGCGAGGAGCATAAAAGTCCATGTTCGAGAGCAAGCCCACATATTTCACTGTAACAGTGACATCAGAAATCTGAGACAGCCAATTCGTAACAATGACCTCCAGGCATCATTTGCCTGCAGAACTGTGATGGAGAGCCATTGGGAGACTAGAGGCAGGTCAAAGTCAAAGAGAAGTGGTTAGATGGCTAAATGCGAGTCCTTCTGTGGTTCATAGACTTTGGAGGCGATTTCAAACCACAGATTCGGCATCTAGGAGGTTCAGCCAAGGATGGCCAACTGCTACGAGTGCCGATGACCAATATTTGACATTATGTGCACGCAGGAATAGAACTGCTACTCCGACTCTTCTTAGATATTCCCTTGCTGCAGCCACCGGAAGGTTGGTGTCAACGTCAACTGTGCGTAGAAGGCTTCAGGAAGGTGGTCTGTATGCGAGGCAACTAGCCATTTGTGTGCCGCTCACGTCATGCCATAGGAGGGACCGTTTGCAGTAGGCCCGACAACATGTCTACTTGACACCTGATCAGTGGAGGGCTGTTCTCTTTACAGATAAGTCTAGGTTTAGTCTAGAAAGCGATAGTAGGCATTATTTGATATGGAGAGAACCTGGAACCCGTTATCATCTGTCAAACATCCATTAAAGAGATGCATACTCCGGTTTATAGAGGTGACACCTTGATGCTTATGCGTGCCCATTAAGGTGCATTCAGACGTGGGCGTAAAGCGCATAGTCATAAGGGCATAAAATACGGAGACCTGTTCACACCTGCGAGAACAAGGTGTAAGCCGTGGCCAATGAGAGAAGCTAAATTTGCGCATGCGTGGAATGTCTACAACTTTTGCGCGCTGTTCTCCCACTCGATTGATTTCCCACATTCGCTCTGATTGTTTTTTCGTTGTGTCATGGCTTTTTCAGCTCGCCACAAACTTTTACTGGCTCAACATAACGATCTTTTATCCGCCCTTCTCATTAGCCAAGAGGCAACGGAAGACGGCAAAAAACAAAAAAGAACAAAATGGTCGAGAGATATTTTTTTGAAAGACCAATACTTGGTTGGCACATATATTTCTATGCAAAGCAGTATGGAATATTTCTGCATTGTACTGTAGTACTCTCTATACTATAAACATTCACATGCATATTTATATATATATAAACCTTCCTTAATTTTTATATATAATTTCTCTTAGGAGAAATACAATATTCTAAATATGCCTAATTAAAAAAAAATCTTGAGAGGATAACTAACAGATAGCCTGTATATAATATTTTTCCATTTTGCAGGTGTGAAAGCAGTTAAGCTAAAAATAGTACTTACTATACATTATTATTATTTTAATTTTCAATCAAAAGGATAGCACTCCTTATTCACTGTCCCTGTCGATCACTATAGTAGTTTGCTGCACTACCAGTATCAATTATCCCTAGTACTAGTATCCCACAACTGGTCACAATAACCAGCAACCACAACTAATACTAGGAAATGTTCACCCAACAATGTATTTTATGCTCAATCATTAAATACATTTTGCTGTGTTGCCAGCTGTTTGTATACAACTATTTTTAATAATTTGCATATATAAGCTGCACCCCTGAATTTAATTTAAACATATGCTGTCATTTCTATTTACGACCAAATCTCAAAAGTAATTTGACATTGACAAATTTTAGGTACCCAAGTCTTCAAAATTATAAACATTCATACCTTATCCAGGAATTTCTACCAGAGAAATAGCATGAATTTAATGACCAAAATTCCATTCAAATGATAGTAATAAAGAGTGGATAATAATAATAATAAATACTATTCATTAAATTATAGTCCATGTTACGATTTATGTGTGCTATTCAGTTTCATTAAAAGTAAATTCCTTTCATGGTGAACGTAATTAAAAAACAGAACAGAACTTCATCAGGAGACAGAACTGTCTAGACTTTTGACTGTTTTAAGGATATTTCACTACATTTTTTCCCTCTTGGAATTCATAAGAGCATTTTTCTCAAAAGATTAATCTTTTATTACTTATACAAAGCTTACACCATTGAATTGACTATTGTGACTATTCTTAAATAAGTGAAACTAACTTTTTCTTTTTTCTTTAAAGTAATATTTTTACTGTTAAAAAAACAGCAGATTCTTGATATTGATTTGATGTTTTAGTAAAATTAATTCATGAAGTTTGTTTGGAAAGAAAATCAGCATTTGAAGCAAATAGCAATACAATATTTCCAGCTTTTTCAATAAATTTATTCTTAAATACAAAAATAATTAAACAGGAAAAAAATTATAGTCAGAAAGAAAGTAATAATAATAATTTACACAGAAAAAATAAAATTTTTGCAATCATGCATTTTTTAAAGAATTTTCACAATTAAATGAAAAATATTGGATGGGATCAATCATCTACAGGATCATACACAGCATGCATAATCCTGAGCTTAACTTTCGTTTTACGAGTTTCATCCATATTTTCCAATATAAATTAAAAAACTCATTAAAAAATGCATGTCATCATCGTAGATTTCTTGCGAGATCAACTCTTTATTTTGTTCGGATACGATTACAACTCATTATTTCGTTCTTATACAATTACAACTCATTTGGATACAATGTGTTCCATATTAACCGCTTCCCTTACAAATTTTTTTGAAAAAAATTGTAAAAAATCATCACATTTTTTTAATTTTATTATTAAATACAACAAAACGAAACAAATCAAAATATGTAGGTTTTAAGTTGAATTTTTAATTTTTTGAAGGTGTAAAAGCATTTATTTTTAATATTAGTTTACTATCCCGAGTTATCTCGGGCAAATGAAAAAAAGTTAAATATTAATCTTTGTATGATAGTTTTTGAAACAAGGGACAACATAGAGTGATACCTGACGTTCTACACTGGTATCTGGTCTCTTTTCTTACTGGCTTACCGGTGGAATCTCTTTCACAGGAGCACAGAGTACACTGTCTCGTTGGATTTGATTTTTTTTTATTTTTTCCCCCACCTTTTCATAATCACTATCTGAAAAATCATTGCTTTCGCTATCTTCCATCATCGCCATTATTTTATTTTTTTCAACACACGCATCCTTCTTTATACATTACTAATGCACAAGCCAACGTATACTATACAATAGGGAAACACGCGACCAGTCCCTCCAAAAGAACCGCGCAACCAACAAAATTTGGCAAACTACCAATCAAAGCTAAATATTTCCTTTCATTTCCTCCAGACCGAGTAAAACCGTGATAAAAGAAATCGTACTAACAAATTCTGCTTCGCCCGAGTTTTCTCGGGATAATAATTAACTGCAACATATACAAACCCGAGATAACTCGGGATAATCAGGCAAGCGGTTAAAAAAAACGTTGCCTTCAATGTGACAGTGAAATCGTCTAAAGAAAGCCGCTTTGTTTTAGCTTCTCTCTGATTGGTCGACGCTTATCCCAAACTCGGCGTAAAGTTAAAAACTTTGAACCCTATGCCACGAGCCCTAAACCAGATTCTGTGACGTAGCAGACACTGGTTGCCTTGGCAACGGACCTCAGCTTTAACCACTTATGCCCCTTACGCCCTCGTCTGTACAGGGCCTTAGAGGACGATAATGCAAGACCATACACAGCTTGCATCGTGAATGATTATCTTCAACAGGAAATAATTATGCGCATGGAGTGGCCAGCTCGATCCCCGAACTTGAATCCTATCGAGCATGTTTGGGATGCTTTAGAGAGACGTCTAACTGCTCTCAATCCACCCCCTCAGACCCTTGCCATGCTTCCAACTGCTTTGCAAGAGCAATGGCCCTCGCTTCCTATGGAACTGATAGACCGCATAATTGAAAGCATCAGGCATCGCTATATGTGCTGTATTGCTTCTAGAGGCAACCATATTCCATATTGAAGGTACTTTTCCTATAGCAAACTGACACCGTCGATTTGTTCATTTTATACATCTGCTAATTTCTGTACTACCATAATTGTCTGGTAATTTATTTATGTTATTTGATACCTTACTATGTGTTGTATATTGTGGGTAAGTTTCATAAAATTCTACATATAACTTTTTCAGTAATTGTGATTTTTGTGATTTTTCCTTAATTTATGATAACCAATGTAATTGGATCCGGCTTATTATTTTTTGCACACTATTACAGAAATTTTATAAAAATTAAGCTTGAACTTTCGATTATGTAAAAAAGAGTTTCTAATTCTGGAGCTGCCAAAGGATCTACAAAGCGAAAGCATGTTTCAATGTCCATCAAACAAAAAGTGGAATTGCAGCAAAAAATGGATAAAGGCATATCCGTCTCAAAATTATGCGAGGAATATGAAATTGGAAAGTCAACTGTATATGACATAAGCAAAAAGAAAAAGAAACTTTTTGAATTTTTTGTGGATTCCGACACCCCACTTGCAATGAATAACAGAAAAAGGGTTCGTTATCCTAAAAGTGACGATCATGACAAAGTGATGATTGACTGGGTCAGGCAGCGTCGCAGCTAGGGCATGCCATTGAGGGGTCCAATGCTAATTGCTCAAGCCAAAATATTTCATGAAGAAATATACACTGAGTGCACATATTTGACAGGTTAGTTAACCAAATTTAAAAATCGCCATGATATAAGACAATTAAAAATTTCAGGTGAAAATGCTTGTGCTGTTACTGAAGCTGCTGAACAATTTGCAGATGAATTCATTGAACTCATTACTCAACACAGCAATTACAGGACTTGAACAGTGGAACTTTGTAACTGAAAAAAAAAAAAAAACTGTATCGGTTTTTAGAAAATTAAGAGGAAGTATTAGCACAACGAAGCAATTTAAACAACTTGCATTGAAAGAAGTGTTTAATAAAATAAACAAATAAATATTAAGCTTTTTTGGGGGGGTAAATTTTAATACCCTTTAGATCATTGCTCTTTATTTCAGAAATTATGGTTTCATATTTTTAATTGTATAATTTCTGCATGCCATCTTACTAGATTTAAATTGATGATCTATAATTCGGAATCGCCGAAGTCCCGACGAGTCCGGATTACGGACTTTGTACTGTACTGCATTTAAAATATATTACTTGTTTATTTTAGTAATCATAATTGTTTATTTGCAACTATTTATAGCTTATATCTCATGAACATCATTAGGAGATACGTATACCAAAACTAGTAACATTTCACAAGCAAATTCAGGGTGTCATCACTTGATCAGAATATAACTCATTCATAAGGTAGGGAGTGTAAGTACGCTTCCGACATCAGCAAATTAAAATCAGCATCAGATATTAAAAAGTTTATTGATTCCCAGTGAATATTATTAGGCAAACAAATTCAAAATTGTAATTGCTATTCTCTGCATCTGTCTCCATTTTCATACGAAATCTACTAAATAAGACGACAAATGATTTTTTTCAAACTAATTTTCAGTTCTTATTCTAACACTGTCAGCACTTCTGTTGACACTGAATTTCTATCATACATAGTTTCACCGCATAAGAATAGGAACACTTACAGTTTTTTACCAAAATAACTTAATCCTCGAAATAATGCTTTGCTTCTGTTTCATTCTTCAGAATTTCCAGTAACTGCATGATGCAAAATGCAATAAAAATTAACATAAACTGTTGTCTGGGAATTTTCTATGGGAAAGAGCTACAAAAAAAATTATGCAATGTGAATGCCTGTTTAATTAGTCTGAAGCTTATGCGGAATTAAAGAAAAAGCCATCGTCACCCTCGTTTAATAGGAAAGAAAAAAATTAAAAATTTCCACCTTTTCAAAAGAATCCAGAAAAGCATCTAAGGTTACCACAATGGTCAGAGGACAGAAGAATCAGGAATGGAATTATTGGCAGTGTGATTGGTAGACAACCCAAGATTAAACCCAAGATTAAAAATGATTTTGATTTTATAAATGGCCAAAATAATGTTTCCTATTTTGTAATGTTTGCTTGTTTTTTTAAAGCTCGGTTTTCCAAAAGTTTCACAAGTTATGAAAGCAAATAGTATTCTGCATGCAGTCTTTCTCAAGTGCATCTCATAAAGCTTTGCAGCATGATGGCCGCAAACTCCAGACTTTAGTTATGAAAAGTTTTGAAAATGAAACTGGACAAAGCCTAGCTATAAAACTTGAATGAAAGGGAGGGGGAAATAATGACAAATTTCCTTATATTTTTATCTAAAACAAAATTTGCTTGCATAAACACTTACTTTTTGGAAGGGGAGGGACATAAATTGGAAAATTTAAGGTATAAAATAAGTAACACAACAACCTTGAGTTTGGTGTAGGTTTAAGTCAAGATCTCAATCGATTTCGAGGGCAAACAGGTACAAGTTCCTCTTCATCAGGAACAAAGAAATCTGCAAGACTAGAAAGCAATGCGCATAACGGTCGTATTTATACTCCACAGTAAAACAAAATGAGAAGGTAGTGCCAACTATCAGCAAAAAAATAAACGAAATTCAAAAATTAAGTTAATAGAGTTTTAAAAGCATTAGGAAAGACCAGATTGGACGTAGACATTAACTAAACAAAATAAATTTTTGTGAATGTGAACAGCCTCAAGAAAATTCAATTCAGCAGCTGAAGAAGCTTTTTGAATGACTTTTGCAGACTCAAAGTCAAAATTATAATTAATTGCCCAAAAATGATTAGCTATCAAAAGATTTGTTAATTTCGATTTTTTGGACAGAAGATTTGTGTTCCTTGATATGATACTTGCTCTTTTCGTTTGGCCAATGTATGTCAAACCCCACTGACATGATATGCTATAAATTCCCCAAGAATTAAAGTTAGAAATGGAAATTTTATGAGTTTAACCGAGGATTTTATTGATAGGTGAGAAAATGACATTAAAATTGATCTTTTAAAGCACGCATGCAATTTTGTTACTGACAGAAGGATAATATGGAAGCATGACAAGATTATTAATGTTATTTCTAATAGCGGAATATCTTCTTTGATGGTAAACTGAAAATTTTTTAAAGGCTTTATCAATGACCATGGGAGAAAATCCTTGGTCAATGGCAAATGATTTCAAATAATTGAGTTTGTTAACAAGCACGGGTTCTGAGGGACAAACCTTGAGAGTGTGAAATACATAATAGTAAAAAGAAGCCATTTTTTTGCTTAACCAGGCGACATGGCTAAGCACCAGGTGGTAAACAAATAGAAAGGAGTTTATGGTAAACAGTAGCACTAAAATCAGATTCATTGCGAATTATAAGAATATCAAGGAAGGGCAGGGAATTGTCAGATTCAATTTCAAGAGTGAACTGGAGGGCTGGATCATTAGAATTCACAATAGATAAAATCTGGGATAAATCATCTTGATTACCAGGCACTAAAGACAAAAAGAAAGTTTCTCAAATAATGTAAGCTCAAAATAGTACATGTAAATGTCAGTAAGTACAGGACTGAGGGGATAACCCATAGCTAATCCCTCAATTTGCAATAATATTTATTTTGGAAAACAAAGTGTGTTTGAAAGAGGTTTTAGTAAAAGAAATTAACTCTCCAATTTCAGTACATGTGAAATGGAATTCTCAAAGCCTATTTGAAGACAATTTAGTGCTCCTTTGACTGGAAGATAAGTGAACAGTGATTTCACATCAAAAGAAACCATAATAGAATGCAGGAAAGAAAAATCTTCAAGTCTATCGATGACTTCAAAAGAATTTTTTACAATGTGACTATTGTTAGAAAGTAAAAGAGGATAATCTGGAAACTAAATATATGGCCAAAAGATATGATGCTATTCCTACACTGGAAACTATGTGTCGAAACAGAATTCCAATTTTGTGGACTTTAGGGAGAGCATACAACCTAGGTATGCTTCAAGGTATGCCTTAAGATATGCTTCAAGATATCAATGATTTTAATCAACTGACTGTTTTAGAAACATTAATCACTAATCACAACCAGAAGTTATCCAAAAACAACTAATTTTTATACCAGATACTTGCTATCAAAAAGGAGAAAGTTATAGGATTTTCAACAAATAATAATAAGCATGCAGATGCTAAATAATTAATCTCATTCAAGTCACAGTCATCACCCTTCATTTACCCATTTCTTGATTAAAAAAAAAAAAAAAGATTTACAAGCACCAATTGTACTAATATGGTTCATATCCAAAACTATATGAAAAGATTTTATGCACATATTAGCACAACTACCTCAAATAAGTCACCTGCATTAAACTCTATAATCATGCATGTAATTAACTATCCAGGAAAACATGCACATAACCGTCCCTTCAGTTTTGATAAGCCATCGTGTGTGTCCAATTTATTACATTCCAAGCCATTTTAGAGACAAATCATAATACGAGGGCCATCCAGGAAGTAGATTACGTTTCCGTCTGTGTCCGCTAGGGGCGGGGCTAGCGCGGCCATCTTGGGGTCAGAGCGTTGCGCAGCTCAGTCTGCATCTAGCCGTGCTAGTGAGAGGTTCGTGCTGTGCTCCGTTCAGATACTGTGACGGTTTGAAATGTCTGCGTTAATTGAAAATCCCGCGAGCTGCGCTCAGTAATAAGGTTTCTGACTGCAAAAAACTGTAAACCGATAGAAATCTATCGGCAGCTTCGTGAAGTGTATGGGGACAACATTATCACTGAAGGTGGAGTGCGTCAGTGGGTCATAAGATTTCAAAATGGCCGAACCAATGTTCACGACGAAGATCGAAGTGGGAGACCCAGCATAGTGACCGCCGAACTTCTCGAAAAAGTCGATGCTAAAGTCCGTGAAAATCGAAATTTCACAATAACGGAACTTTCTTTGAGTTTTCCACAAATTTCGCGAAGTTTGTTGCACGAAATCATCAGCGAAAAGCTTGGTTACCACAAGTTTTGTGCAAGATGGATTCCAAAAATCTTGACAGAGGACCACAAAAATCAGCGAATGGCTGCAGCATTGAACTTTTTGGACGCTTACCATAAGGATGGTGACTCTTTACCCGATCGCATCGTTACTGGTGACGAAACATGGGTGAAACATGTGAACTGTGAAACGAAATTGCAATCAATGCAGTGGGGGCACACAAGTTCTTCCCAAAAACCCAAGAAATGCATGCAAACAATGTCGGCAAGGAAGATGATGGCGACTGTTTTTTGGGACAGAAAAGGTGTAATTTTGGTGGACTTCCTGGAAAGAGGCACTACAATAAACTCTCAAAGGTATTGCCAAACTCTCCAAAAACTCAGAAGAGCAATTCAAAACAAGCGCAGAGGAATGTTGAGCTCTAAGATCTTGTTGATTCACGACAACGCCCGGCCCCACACGGCAAATGTCACTCGTAAAGTTCTTGAATCTTTTAAGTGGGAGTTGTTTCCTCATCCGCCGTACAGTCCCGACCTGGCACCGAGCGACTTCCACCTATTCCCAGCAATGAAGAAGTGGCTGGCTATGCAGCGTTTTGATGACGACGCACAGCTGCAAGAAGAGGTAACGAAGTGGTTGAAGGCGCAGGCGGCCAAATTTTTCGACGAAGGAATTTCCAAGCTCGTACATCGCTACGATAAATGCCTTAATTTGTATGGTGACTATGTAGAAAAGTAGTATTTGAGTGTGGCTTTCATCTATATATAATAAAATTTGTTTCCTATACTTTGTTTATTTTTTTATTCCAAAACGTAATCTACTTTCTGGATAGCCCTCGTATTTTTTGCCATAAAGTCAGTTTTAAAATATGCCATTACAGGTTTACCTGCAGTGGAAGAAACTACGGTAAAATGTATGCAGGGAACAGTATTTTGCAGCAAAATGGGAAAGGGAAACAATTGCTTTGAATCTATTTTTAAAAATAACGCCATGAAATTTCGACAAACATAAAATATGTACATATGTAGCAATCTGTATGGAAGTGATAAATTATTTTTTTGTCATTTTAACTCATCATTCCTTTACCCTGTAAAACATGCCAAGCTGCACCAAGGTGGTTGTGCTAATGCCAAAAAGAATACACAGAGGACACTAACTAATTGCTATTGGAATATTATTCATACCCAAGGCATTAATTGCTGGTACTGAAGGAATACTTTTTTTTTAATTAGGAAAACTGAACAAAATTGCTTGCATTTATAAGGAATTTTTTCTTTCTCCACTGCATGCTCTTTTGGTGTAACTGGAACATGTCCAACGACTAATCAGAAGATACAACATTCAAATCCTAGACAAGGCAATGCTGATTTTTTATTACTGGCTTCAAATAAATACTTAATAATTCTATAGTATATGTCAGAGGTGGGGAACCTTTTTACCATTAGAGGCCACATTTAAATTAGGCAGCAATAAGAGAGGCCACATAAGCTGATTGACCTAAGAAAGTGACTTTTGTGAAATTATTATCGTTTTTCTATAGATTTAACAATTTATTGCATTATATAGAAAAAATAAAATATAATACTACAAAATTTTAAATATAATATACATATAAAATAATATAAAAATATTATAAAAAATACAATAAAAAATATTTTTTTATTCACTAAGTTAGTGACGTATTTGGCTTTGTTTTTTGTTTGACAGTAATTGTATATTTGGATCAAGCTTCGTAACACACAGCTTTAATTGATCCTCTAAATGTGCATCTGTAATTTGCGTTCTTAAATTTATTTTTATTTTTGACATGAGAGAAAATGTTGTCTCGCAACAGTAGGTACTTCCGAAGCAGGAAAGTAAACGGCGAGCATGTTCTCGAAGGCATGGATATTCAACAGCATTTTTCCAGATTTCTATGGGATCCTTTTTAGCGTTAAAAAGGGATTTGATGATACTATCTTCCCCTAAATCAATTAACTCCATTTTTAGTTCTGCAGGAGCCTCGGATATATCTATTAAATGTGGTTCAAATGCCAGTTTCATAGCAGGAGTGTGCTCTTCAAAATCAGAAAATCTATTAGTATACTGTTCTATTAAACAATCCAAGACACCTACATATTCATCGAATATTTTATTTTCACAGTTCTGCTCATTTAACATTTTAGCTAGCTCCGGGAAGTGTTGTGCAGATATTTCCAATCGACACAGCAATGTTTTGAAAAATGATAATTCTTCTTGAAAGAGGTAATTGTTTGCATCTGTCGACATTTCTTGTATCTAACATACTCACTGCTTCAACAATACATTCTTTAATTATTTCAATGTCACTAAATGGTTTGCCCCTTTTTCCAAGTATATGTGCTATTTTATACGTAACAGCAACTGCAGCGGAATTTTGATTTACGAAGGCACTAAAAGATGCCTGCTGATGATGCTTCTCATTTTTCAACTTTTGAAGTGCAGCTTTTCATGATTCACCTTCTAAAGTGAAATATTTATGTTCTTTATGAGTCAAATAGTGTTTAATTGCATTCGCTTTTTTTAAAGTATTTAAAACTGTATTGCACAATAAGCACATCATTTTATCTTTCTCAGCAGTAAAGAAAAAATCTTAAATATTCTGTTTTCATCACCTAATTTTCTTCTCTTACTATTTGACATGATGGATAAAAAAATGAATATCAAATAATATCTTTAACAAAGTGTGTACTTTCTAGAAATACAATAAAACCGTGTACCTGTTATAAGCATGCACTGTTAACTACAGTTAGCTGAAGATCGCAACAGGGAAGCGTTGAGAGATGCGAGTCAGAGAAGCCAAAGCAAGGTGTGACACTCAAATGGGAGATCTGAAACCGAGTTTTGTTTACTTCTTAGACAAGGTACAGTCAAAAGTCGTTAATTCGGACACCCGTAATCCGGAATGATCTATAATCCGGACCTCAAAGCTAAAATCTTTCTGCGCATTGACGCATGCGCATAGGCGTTTTACTCGTGCGTGCAAGACATTTACGACTGCGCATATGCATCTGCGCAAGTGCAGAATACGTTTTCGCGTGCGCGTTTAATGTATACCGGACGGTAAAAGCTAAAATTATCTAATTATCTATTTCAGTTAATGTTGATAATTGCGTTGTTCCTTAATCTTCAAATTGGATCCGGCTTATTATTTTTTGCAGACTGTAAGAGCAATTTTATAAAAGTAAGCTTGAACTTTCGATTATGTCAAATGGAATTTCCGATGCTGGAGCTCCCAAAGGATCTAGAAAACGAAAGTATGTTTCGATGTCCACCAAACAAAAAACGAATTGCTACAAAAAATAGATAAAAGCATATCCTTTGTTTATCTAACCGTTCCGAAATCTGTTTATCAATTTCACGCTGCTCTGTGCGGGGGGGGGGCACGTCGCGGGGCGGCGCGCAATGAACTGGAAGTTGATCTGTCAACACTATCGTTATCTTCAGGGCAGATGTTTTTATTTTAGTCGGCTTATAATTCCTTACTAAATGTAGTATTTAATTTCGATGTACTCCGTCTTTGATATGATTTAAATCAAATTCCTCGTCATTATAAATATCACGAATACAAATCACATAGTTTTCTGGTTGCAATTTTCTAATTTCGGCTATGAGTAAGGTATGCTTTACGCATCCGCGCGTTAAAAGAAATGTTTAATAAAGTAAACAAATAAATATTAGGCTTCTTTTTTGGTAAATTTGGATACCCTTTAGATCATAATTGCTCATTATTTTATAAATTACGGTTTCATATTTTTAATTTTATATTTTCTGCATGCCATCTTCCCAGATTTAAACTGATGATCTATAATCCGGAAAAATCGATAATCCGGAATCGCCGAAGTCCCGACAAGTCCGGATTAAAGACTTTTGACTGTAGTTGGTGCTGCTAGCTGTGGGCCAGAGCCTCGCTCATGCGTGTTAGAGTCCGTTTCAGACTAGTATTCTGATGTCATGTTACAATATGACTGTCTTTGGCGGGATTTTTCGCGCAACTGTCATGGCATTGATGTACAATAGTTGTTTGAGACGAACTCTACCATTTTGTACTAGGTGGCAAAGGGCCGCACAAGAACCTCACGGAGGCCGCAAGTTCCCCACCTATGGTATATGTAGTATGGTGGACAATTTGTCACCACTTTGGAAACTGGTATCTTCTCTCTCTCCCCTTTTGAGGGAGAAAGATTATTAGCAATTTTCACTTTCCTGTGCTCTCAAAATTAGTAACACATCTAGCCAGCCATCATTAGAAAAAATGGTGTTCAAATATTGGGTAGGACATCACTAATTTTTTGGGTTTCATGCTCCAGATAAATACTTAATAGCTCTATAAACTGAAATACTTACTTAATATGTAATTTTAAATTAAGAATGAAATAAAAATATATGCATAATACCAAAAAATGGGGTTCCATGAATTATTCAAGGTCATGGATTATTTAAAGAATTTTTTTAAAAATAATATTAAAGTAAAATGTTGTATCTAATTTTTATTTCTTTTTTTTTTTTTTTTTTTTTTTCTTTTTTTTTTTTTTTTTTTAACTTCAAACAATTTTTCCAGTTTTCTTTAAGTTTTAGCTTAAAAAAAGGTAAAGGTATTTTTCAACTTTTTCTTTGTGGAAGTTCATTTCACATAACCTGACACTTTTAATAGCATGCTTGAAAATAATTTCAAACAAACATTCATGTTCAATATTGAAATAAATTATATATAATGTCTGGTAACAGTATTATACAGTCAAAAGTCGTTAATCCAGACTTGTCGGGACTTCGGCAATTCCGAATTATTGATTTTTCCGGATTATAGATCATCAGTTTAAATCTCGTAAGATGGCATGCAGAAATTCTAAAATTAAAAATATGAAACCGTAATTTATGATATAAAGAACAATTATGATCTAAAGGGTATCAAAATTTACAAAAAAAAAAAAAAAAAAAAAAAAAAAAAAAGCTTAATATTTATTTGTTTACTTTATTAAACATTTCTTTCAATGTAAGTTGTTTAAGTTGCTTTGTTTTATGTGATAATACTTTCTCTTTAATTCTACAAACAGACATAATTTCTTGTTCAGTTACAAAGTTCCGCTGTTCAAGTCCCGTTAATTGCTGTGCCGAGAATACCGACTAACTTGTCAATCAAAATTTTTTCGTTTTCACTAACCTCTCTGTCACATTCTTCATGTCTTTATCCATGTTTTGCAACAATTCCACTCTTTGTTTGATGGACATCGAAACATACTTTCGTTTTGTACAATCCTTTGGGAGCTCCAGAATCGGAAATTCTGTTTGACATAATCGAAAATTCAAGTTTACTTTTATAGTATTGCTCTTACAGTATGCAAAAAATAATAAGCCAGATCCAATTCGAAAATTAAGGAACCACGCAATCATCAACATTAACTGAAATAGATAATTAGATCATTTTTTCTTATACCATCCGTTATACATAAAACGCGCATGCGAAAACGTATTCTGCGCTTGCGCACACACATATGCGCAGTCGTAAAAGGTCTTACGCGCACGTGTAAATCACCTATGCGCATGTGTCAACGCGGCGCATGCGCAGAAAGTTTTTAGCTTTGAGGTCCGGATTATAGATCATTCCGGATTATGGGTGTCCGAATTAACGACCTTTGACTGTATATAAATTTTGTCGCCGCAGTTATTTAACAAATTGCAGGTTAACAAATATACCTCTATTAAAAGGTGATCAACAAGGTGATAGATTATTTTAACATAATTTTAAATATTAGAATACACACACGAATAGATATTAATTTTAAAAGAACAATTTGGAAGAAAAAGCACTGCCATACATTACGATCAATATGATAAAATCTGGACAAAACTAAATCAAGCTTTTATTATAAATTACAAGTTTTTGTATATTAAATTACATTTAACTAAAAACAGAAAATATCCGATAAAAATAAAACAATTTATTGCAGAAAACAAACCTGTTATCTCCAACTCAGTGAACTCATTTTTTGATCTTGTCGCCATCTCGTCCGGGGACATGATCTTGTACATACGACGAGGATTCGGATGTACATAGTGGTTTCTCTCTTTTTTCCTTGGGATTCGCTTTGACATAAGGTCAGCTATTAAACAAAATCAGCATAATATTAAATTAGTCGTTCATTTAAAAAATGCAAATTGATAATTAGATGACCAAAATAACTCTTTATATTTATTGTGAATGTAACAAGAAACATTTAAAAAAATCTATTATTTAAAATATATCAGCATGTTTCCAAATTATACATATTTAGATTTTCATTACTTGTATAAAAATATTTTCAGAACAACTTTTTTTAAATCTGTTGTATTTTTTTACACATGAACAAACATAAAAGTACCAGAACAAAATTCAGAAAATTACATTAAAATAATAATACTATTTATACTACAAACAGCAATTAAAATTATATTGCTTCAATGTTCAGGGAAAAAATACACTGATTTCACATCATTTTGACATTTTTACTCTTCTTGTCACAGAATGCTAAGCATTCAAGTTTCACTCAATTAGTTGTTTAAGTGCCTAAGCTTGTATCAGACAAATGGAAAACATTTTGAGGAGCTAATATATTTAACAAGCATAGAGATGAAGTACACTTAAATAAAAGTGGAGAAAGGTATTAGCTTATTATGCTGTAATGGCCATATAAACGAAAACCACCACCATCTGAAGAAATTTCAAGTTCCTCATCAACTGCAAACCAGCCCTAAATAAAAGTTCATGCAGATAACCTGTAATTTTAAGGTATTTTGCATACTGCCGACAAACTGAAAGTGTGTCTTGATCATTCTTTCAGAAGCAAAATATGTGATCAATTTCAATTTAATAAAAAACTGCAGTAGTATTCTTTTGAGAAAAAGGCATTTTGCCTTATAATAAATAGAATAAAAAAAGGTCATGAACTGCCCCTATATATTAACAATGAAAGATGCAATCTTGAAAGTTGCAAGTAAAAAGAAATTGCAGTATGTGGCCACCAGAAATTATATGTAAAAAATACATGCCAGAAGATGAAGACAAGAAAAAAATACAAGTGTAAAAATTTTGCAACATTTTAACACTTTACCATAATATTTTTGTTATTTTCTTCATGGTGAGTTTTTCTGCATACTGTATTTTGTGAGTTATTTTCTTTCATGGTGGCTTACTATTATACAAATATCAGGAGAAATTCTAAGGGCAAAGAATCCCGAAGCTTTCAGAAACACAAATAAAGTGAATAAAATATTGAAGAAAGAGAAGTTAAACTATACAGTACTCAATACTATTACACTGCAAAATGGTAATACCATGGCAAGCAATAATGAGCAGGGAGAAAAAAAATTAACTTTTTGTTATATGTTAAAAAACATTACATTCCATTGTCAGTCATAGATACATACTTACAAAGTTTAAATTTCAAAATATTTTTTCAAGTATAAATTTTACTAAAAAGTTTTAACGTTAGAGAAAAGACAACATTTGCTTAGAGAAAAGGCAGTATTTTAATTAGTTACAAAAATAAGAATAATTGTAATTTGTCCCAAATCATTAATTAGCTCACAAAAAAATTGCATGTGTGAATAAATAAAATAAGTTTAAATAAGTTTAAATAATTTTAAATTAATAAAATTTGTTTGTTTCGCTGATTATCTATATAGATGATGTGAATTAAAATTTTCTACATAGGAGATTTGAAATTTCTTAATGATTGATAATTTTCTAGCCAAACTTGAAAAAGTCACCAAAATACACATTTTTTTATCGAAGAATATAAAATAGCAACTGCTACAAACAGCATTTAATGTAGGAGTTAGTAAAAAAATGACATAGAAAATTATTCACCATTTACAGCATACATCAAAAGGAGTCTATAGCAAACTATAAATGTATTCTTTTTCAAAGATATCAGGCATTATATTCAAATAAACAGTTGCAGCAACAATAAAAAATTTACCAACAAGATCTTTATTTGAATTACCAGGATTTTCACATATGAGGCTTTTCATGTACCTCATAGGAGAAAATCAAGACATGACATCTTAAACAATAATTGATTAACAATTCTGGCCTGAACAACACATCATCAACAACAGCATTTATTTTTTGCCTATCACTGCAGAAGTATGCAGCTATCCTTCCATGCTGAAACCACATTTGACATAAATTTACACTGAAATATGATTCACAAGCTCTGGCAATGTTTCTTTACGGTATTTCTACATGTCATAAATCCATCTGTAACTGAGGTGGAAGCAGATATAACTTAACAATAAAAAATGATTGAGGCTAACCCTTTGAATATCAATAGATGGCCATGTAATATATGTATTACATGACGACAAACATTGTATGTATTGAACGTTTCCTCACATGTGAATGAGGTTTCATTTGCCAAGAATACATATGGTAAAATTTCCAACTATTACACTTTGATGTAGAAACTGGGTAGCAAAATTATAATGTACATAACAGTCTCTAGTTCCAGCTTTTGATTCAGTAAGTAGAAAAGATGTTTTTGCAGCTTATATATCTTTAAAATGGAGTGACCCATGCTTAAATTATGTACAGAACAGGGAAATTTACTAACAGATACATTAAATACATGTTAACTTTATTATATAAATCCTTTTTATAGTCTGCTTACATTGTAACTTTTTACACTTTTTTAATTAAAATTAAATATTTCAGATGCATAGCAAAGAGATAAATCAATAGAAATAAGTCAAATTTATAACTAACAAATAGAACTATGTAAAAAATTAATAAAATTTACAGTATGTAACCTATGGCATTAAAAACAGATTTTATTAATTACAATAATGCAGCAAATTTTAAAATTATCAAATGGATATATTATAAATTAAACATATTTTAAATTACATCAAATAGATACATTACTAATATATAAAATAAAGATTTGAATTGCTTTAACACTACTCAGCTTATCATGTATATATAATTTAAAAGACAAAGACATGAAATGGCATCACTGGAAACCAATTATCTGCGAGTCTTTTACTCATGCAATAGCAACACTTGTAATGCCACCCAAATAATAAGTGTGTAATACAATAACATTATCAAATAGCTCGAAAGTTTGGAAAGGTTCAGCAACAGGTGTTTCTAACATCAAAATATCCTAAGAAAAATATTTACTTTAGTGCATTCATATTCTTTAAAGTTTGGCCAGAAAATTTCACATCAGCTTATATGATTTCTAAAATACTGATTTCAAATGTTCTTTAAAAATGTGCCAGAAAAGTATCTAATATAACAACCAACAAAAATTAAAATCAACCTTTTGTGGCTAGTGATGAAAAATTAAAGAAGTTGAGCAGATAGGTCAAATATTTATACACAAAATTATTTTCAAATTGCTTAGAAAGATTTTAAACAAACAAATATATATATATATATATATATATATATATATATAAACATAGAAAAGCTCATACTATGCAAGAATAAAATTCATTGATAAAAAATAATTTGAATATTAAAAATATGCTGTTTTAAAACAGATATATCAACACCTATCTAATTGTATATATTTTTAGAAAAGGTTCTTTGTCTATCAACTCCAAACAGAAATTTTATTAAAAAGATTAATTATTGGAATAAATTTTAGTCAGTAATTTAAGAAGTATTTTAAGTCAGTATTTAAAGTTACTCAGATTTCTAATGTAGTAAAAATTATATATATATATAGAGAGAGAGAGATTTAAAGTTCAAGTTGAGCAAAAGTAAAGATTATCTTATCTATGGAAAAAGGTGTAGGGGGAAAATTTTAAGAGGTCTCAAATGTAAAAATGGAAGCTTAGAAAGGTTAAAAGGTATAAGTACAGTATGCCAATATGGCAAAAACCTCAAAATTAAAGTAGCAATTAGAAATTAACCGATGAAAAAGTAAATAAATGGTAAAAATTAAAAATTATTAATATCTCCTTGAAAAAATACATCTAGGTCATCCCCCATTGCCAAAGAGCTACCCCTACATGCTATCTGTCTTCTTGATTACAACTAAATTAAGAATGAAAACTTATTAAAATAAAACTGTTAATAAAGCAAATAAAAGTACATAAGAGAAAACCATAAAAACATCACAATCCATAAAGTTACAGCTAACTGCATAGAAAAAAAAAAAAAAAAAAAAAAAAAAAAAACTTGTGTGTAATCAGATTATAATAACTTCTTGATCTATTCTGCAATTTTTGACAATAAAAATAAGCAAAATCTAATATTTCAAAATTACGTGTAAGAAACATTAGCATTTCACTTTTGCTTAGTTTAATTTACCTGCTGTTTGTAATACAATAAAAATATAACAATATTAAACTCTTAAAAAATATAACTTTGAAGTATTAAATCAGATACACAAACTGAAATTGTGTACACAGTTATTTTTTTAATTAATTTCATTTTATGAATGTATTAAAACGTTTTAGCACCTCAGAAGTAAAATTCAAAATGAATGTTAGAATTTTATTTCTGTGGCAAAGCCATAGCTAGGGTTTTCTGCAACCAGGGACAGCTGAAGATTTTGCATTCCCTCCTATTTGACATGCATAGTAAGAATTTAATTCTAAAATTTCATAACATCAGTTTGGTGCCCTTGGATGTTGAGCCCAAGGACAGATACACCCCTACCCCCCAGCAACACTAACCTTCTATGACAATGCTATAAATATCTTATTAGAATTCTTAAGATATTTTGATCCATATTATATTTTACATATTATATATATATATATTTTGGATATCAAACATTTCATATCCAAAATTACATTTAAAAACAAAGATAAAATGTATAGTAGAAGAATTACATGGGGGAAACAGACTTGGGCACCTGTAAAAAGAGTTAAGAACCAAAGAATGACAAAGGGATCAGTTCCTGAGAAAGCGATGGTCAACAGGCTGATCAACTGAAAATAGCCTTTGACAGAACAAACAAAATCTTAAAAAATTACAATCACTATTGTGATTGAAATATTAACATAAATTGCTGGAATTATTCTGAATAGTATGTAATGTAAGCAAATTTTAAAAAAATAGTTTTACTATTAAGCTTAAATTCCATAGCGCATTGATGATTCAACATTTCAAATTTCGGCTTCAACACACAATTTATTTTTTCTAATACAGTTAAAAGGTTAAAAAAATTAAAACACTTTTTTCTTTTTCCTTCTCGTAACATTTTTTAAATGGAAAGTGAATCTTGTACATAGAATCACATTTGACAATGAACATCACCAAATAATAAAAACATGTTTAAAGATGTTACATTATATGTACAATTACACTTAGATGGAAAATCAAAAAAGAAATTATATATGTTGCCATAAAGTCTGAGATTATATTGTCGAAGTACAAGATACAACAGAAATGGCTCATAAGCTAACTTGGAAAAAGATAAATGAACAAATAATAAAGTTCATCGAAATACAAAGGAAGATTATAAATTATATGCAGAAGAAGATACCAAAACAAAGTTTCAAACACACTGCTACTTCTTGATACAGACTTATCGTTTATGTGACTTTGATACTTGTAATGATGCTTTATTACTGAAAATAACAAGTTAAAACATTTTTTTCCGACTTAACTGTATCTCTAACTTTGATGCTTACAAATACAATTACAATGCTTTTCCGACCTAACTGTATCTCTAACTTTGATGCTTTGATGCTAACTTTGATGCTTTGATTCTAACTTTGATGCTTAGTGAATTTATTATTATTCAGATATACTCTCTCTTAATGTAATTGTACAAATTTAATTACTTACAATTCTATTTAACATTAACACATCTGGTAAAATTAAACTTTAACAATTTTATAAGAGAACTACACATTTTGGATAAGAATGAATAAGGTTCTTCTTAAGAGAACAAAAACATTCTGCTACTCTTTGAAGAAAAAGAAGATAAAGATCCTTGCATGAACCCTGAAATGCATTTTTTCTATAAACTCAGCTCAACTCTAAAGTTGAATTTTGTCTAATTTTGAAATAAAAAATTGATGCTTTTCTACAACATGCAGTATCATATACTTTAATACCAAATAACAGAAAATATCAAGCATATTACAAAAAAAATATTGTTTATGAATACAGGACAGGAAAACAGACATGCTTTACCTCCATATGTTATCTGAAAGTACTTTTTTTTAACAAGATTTTTCCCTCCTTATCCTGAACTATAGTATAGCTGTTAACAGTAACCATGATTAAAACAACTATGATAGGAAAACAATTAATATTTAATACAATTTACTACTCAAGGGAATTCATAGATAACAGTCTCTCGGGCAACATCAGCTTAATAATGAGCATCACTTAGAGGATTTGCAAATACATCAATCTATTTCATCCAGGCTTTAACCTTTTCGTGACGGCGCACCTTTGTTTAAGACGCTCGTGCGGGACGGAAGGGAATCGAAGGCAGTCACCGTACAGGATGGAGGTTTTGAATCGCTAAGCCTAATTTTATAAAAAAAAATCAGAAACAAAAAAGTTTCACTTCTAGCCTCGTAATTTTTTGTTTCATTTTAGATTATTACTTGAGCTTTTATACATATTAAAATTACACTGAATAACATTTTTTTCTTTATTTTACATGAAAATAAACTTAAAAATTTCCTTATCTTGTAAAATAATTTTCAGAAGCACTATTCAAACTATTCCAAACTTTTAATTGATAAAATCCATCAATAAAGTCTAAAATTAATAAAACAACACAATAAAGACTATATACAGTAAGAAGTAACAAATTTTAAAATGCAGACTGAGTGTGTTAAATCTCGAAACACAGAGAAGTATCACCCCATTCATAGAAAATTGATCATAGAAAAAGTATCACTTTCTAACTCTTTAGAAAAAGAATCATCACTCTCATCTGCATTAGTAAATCGTTCATTAACCATACGAGGCTATTCTTCCTCTGATAAATAGCGCCTTCGGGCCATACTAGACTGAAGGTTAGACTTCACAAAATAAAAAAAGAAAAAACAGGAATATACCTCAATGCAAAACTGACTGGGCTGTCTAGTAATCCTAAAAGACTGTATATAGTAGAGGAAAAAATAAAATAAAAAAAGGAATCGGATATAAATCAGACACGTGAATATTTATATTAGCACGCGGTGATTTAAAGAGCCCACCTCTGTTTACGCTTTCCCACACACACACACACCCTAGTAACAGTTGATGAGTAAAATACCAAAGTCAGACAGAATATATCAAACACAAGGTCAGGAACCAAAAACTGTGTTCATTTCAAAAGTTATGGACATAGAATGCTATCTAGTGGCCTTCAGAAAAACGTTCCAGCTTCAAATGTGTATATGTTATGGTGAAACACCAAAATCTGGAGAATGTCGACTTTCACCGGTGAATGTCAACATTCACATAGTCGCTTGGTGTATGTCCGAAATATTTTCCAAATACTCTTATTTCTGACTTACACCGGTGAATGTCGACATTCACCATGTACTAATGGTGAATGTTGAACATATAAGAATATTCCATTTCTTTCACCATAATTCATTCGCAAAAAAACGCACTTGAGACTCAGAATAAGAACTTAAGAACATAAGAACTTAAAACACACAGCACATTCAAGATGAGAAAGGAAAATAATAGAAGTTATAAACTTACCAAATTATGTGATTCAAATCTTATTTATTGCAACAACTTAAACTATTATGACACTTTGAATTGCACAAGTGGCCCTTGCTTTTACAACTGCATTTATTTGTGGAACACTTCCTTTTGGAATGGCAGCGTGTACATATACTCCCCTCTTTTCGACCTACACCAGAGCATATCTGATTGTCGACATACACCGGTGAGGGTCCAAATGTACAAGAATGTAAAGAAATATTCAATCTTTCACCAACGTATTTGGTGAATGTTGACATTCTCCAGTGAAAGTCGACATTCTCCAATTTCGGTCTTTCACGGTACCATATACGCATCACCCGTCTGTCCTCTGAATGCAGTCTCTAGCGATGCGTGGATGGGACGCCCTTCTGTAAGAGACGTTCTTAGGGAATGCGTATATGGGATGCCCATCCTGAAAGGGCTTATTTTATCAATTTCCTCCTCCTCAAGCCTAAAACGCTATAAGGGCCCCATGACCATTTTTAGGTACAGTTCCCCCCCCCTCTCAGGCAACATCGTCTTAATAATGAGCACTACTTAGAGGATTTGCAACTACATTAATCTATATTCATCCAGGCTTTAAATTTATTTTATCAATTTCCTCCTCCTTAAGCCTAAAACGGTATAAGGGCCCCATGACCATTTTTAGGTACAGTTTTTTTTTTTTTTTTTTTAAACAAAATGAACATGTTTCTTGCACAGCTCTGAAGTGATAAAAAAGTGTCAAATTATAAAACCATTTAGTTTAAAAAATATATATTGGTTATAGATCCCTTTGTGCAACAAAATATTAATATTAATGCTAATTAATTAATAAATTTAATTCTAAATTTCATAAACAACTTGCAATCCGTGACACAGCATTAGATGATCTCTAACAGCATGCACAAAATATAAAGAGAAAGCAATGAATGGATGTATTGGGTTTTAACGATGGTTTCCAGCCACCGCAAATGTCATCTGCACAAACAGTTCGCATTGGCGTGTTTAATCATATTTTGTGAAACGATCTTTGGCATTTGAAAGAAAGAGACTTCTTTAAAACACTATGTTGTGAAATTTGTAAAAAAATATCGTTATCTTTAAGTACAAGTTGTCCGTAATGGAACTATCACGCTACCAGATTAGAACCATCATTTACTTTCAGTTCTGTTGCAGAAGGTCAGCTACAGAATGTTCCCAAATCACGTGTATAGCTTTAGGTACAAATGTTCCATCATATAATACTGTGAAGGTTTTTGGTTTGAAAAATAAAAGACTGACATTCAAGAAGCAGAGCACTCCAACTGGCTTATTGTGGCTTACTGATGTTGATGAGGCCCGCAAGAACTTGTGGAAAAAGATCAGTGTGCAACCACTCGAGAGCTTGCTATGGAGTTAGACATTAGCACCAAGTCCATTAGTCATGCTATGCATCGCATAAACACAACGCACAAGTTCAATTGCTGGGTGCCGCATGAGCTGACTAGCGCAGATAAGGATAGATGCGTTCGGGCCTGCACTAATCTGCTCGAATATCAACGTAAGGACAAAATTCTGGACTCTATCATCACTTGTAAAAAAAAAATGGATTTACTTCAACAACACAGGCTGAAAAGGGGGCAGGTCTAACCAAGTTCAATCACTGGGTGCCTCATGAGCTGACTCAAGCAGATAAGGAAAGACGTGTTCGGGCCCTGCACTAATCTGCTTGAATATCAATGTAAGGACAAAATTCTGGACTGGATCATCACTTGTGATGAAAAGTGGATTTACTTCAACAACACAGACGAAAAAAGGGTTTGGTCTGCACCCTGTTAGGTCTTCGTAAAGTCCAATTTGATTAACAAAAAGATCATGCATTGCATCTGGCGCGATTGCTGTGGTATTATCCACAAAATGTAAAACCCCTCGACAGTAAGGGTGATGGCAAGATGCTAGTCCATGTTGACGCTGCTATCAAGAAAAAACATTGAACTGAGTTCTGGTGCAAAAAGGTAATGTTCCATCAAGATAATGCAAGACCACATATGTCTACATTCACGGGCTGGACACTGCACAGACTCAAATGGGAGCTTTTGCCACACCCACCATATATATAGCCCTGACATGGCTTCTTTGGACTTTTACCTTTCTTAACACCTGCAGCTACATCTTGCTGGTGCTATCTTCCATTCTGTAAAGACGTACAAAATGAGGTTAATCTGTTTTTGGATTCGAGGCCATCAAGTTTCTCGCCCGAAGACTTTTGAAAAATTACAAAAATGTTGGCAGAAAATCATAGATTTGAGTGTTGACTACTTACCTGCATTAAAGGTACTGCTTTCATGTTTTTTTTCCTTACTTTATTAAGAAAGTTTTTTGGTGGAAAACATTCGTTACAACCAGATATATATAAAACTGATAATATGAAACAATTTTCACATGAGGTTTAGATGAATCTTCATAAATAAATAATTTGTAAATATTATCTTACAGACATTACTTATACACACTGAAGTGACAAAAGTCATGGGATAGCAATATGCAAATATACAGATGGCAGTAGTATCGCGTAGAAAATGTATAAATGTGAAGTGCTTTGGCAGGGCTTTCATTTGTGATCAAGTTATTCATGTGAAGAGGCTTTGACGTGATTATGGGCGCACGACGAGAATTAACAGACTTTGAACACAGAATGGTAGTTGGAGCTAGACGCATGGGTCATTCCATTTCGGATATCGTTAGGGAATTCAACATTCCGAGATCCACAGTGTCAAGAGTGTGCCGAGAGTATCTAATTTCAGGCATAACATCCCACCATGGACAGCGCAGTGGCCGACTACCTGCACTTGACTGAGACCAGCGACGTCTGCGTAGAGTTGTCAATGTTCACAGACAAGCAACACTGCATCAAATAACTGCATAAATCAATGTGGGACGTATGAGGGATGTGTCCGATAGGACAGTGCAGTGAAATTTGTCTTCCTTGGGCTATGCCAACAGAAGACCAACTCGAGTGCCTTTACTGACAGCACGACATCGCCTGCAGCGACTCTCGTAGGCTCGTGAGCATATCGGTTGGTCCTTAAACGAATGGAAAACCGTGGCTTGGTCAGATGAGTCACGATTTCATTTGGTAAGAGCTGATGGTAGGGTTCGAGTGTGGCGCAGACCTCACGAAGCCATGGACCCAAGTTGTCAACAAAGCACTGTTCAAGCTGCTGGTGATTCCATAATGGTCTGGGCTGTTTTTACATGGCATGGACTCGGACCTCTGGTGCAACTGAACCGATCATTGACTGGAAATGGATACCTTCAGCTACTTCGAGATCACTTACAGCCATTCATGGACTTCACGTACTCAAACAACGATGGGATTTTTATGGATGACTATGTGCCATGTCACCGGGCCAAAACTGTTCGCGATTGGTTAGAAGAACATTCTGGACAATTCCAGCGAATGATCTGGCCACCTAGATCGTCCGACATGAATCCCATTGAACATTTATGGGACATCATCAAGAGGTCAGTTCGTGCCCAAAACCCTGCACCGTCAACACTTTCACAATTATGGACGTCTATAGAGACAGCATGGCTCAATATTCCTGCAGGGTACTTCCAACGACTTGTTGAGTCCATGCCACGTCAAGTTGCTGCACTTCGCCGGGCAAAAAGAGGACCGACAAAATATTAGGAGGTATCCCATGACTTTTGTCACTTCAGTGTAATATATCTATATATGAAAAAAGAAATTTTAAACCAATTCTATTCTTGGAAGAATTACAAATCTTCTTTTTAAAAATTATTTGTATTTCTGTGTATATACATATATACACAAAAAGAAACATAGTAAGAGTCCAAAAGTTAAAAACAAAAATTTTTTTATCCAGTCCTGTGCTATAGCTGCAGGATTGAAGGAAATTAAACTTGAAGAATCTAAAGTTAAAATTATAGAATCAAAGCAATGCAATTCCTCAACAATATTAATAATTGGAATTGCCGAAAAGAGATTTAACACTATATCTAAACATATCAAAATTAAAATAAGAATTCATCAGCAGAACAAACTTGAAAAATTAAAATGTGAAAAGAGAAAAATATAAAAATTAACCTCCTTTTACTGAAACTTCAAGCTAATCTTTGGAATATGGTAACAGGCAGTTTGGCGACATTTTGGTAGGCAATAAAGATTACTACCTAGGAATTTGGCAATAATGTGAGAAGTACCCAGTTCCAATTACGAATTATTTTGTCTGAGAGAAATGAGAGATCATGAGGTATGTCATGTGACATTTATGGACGAATGACAGCTCTTTAATCGGAAAAGGGGGAAATTTGAAAAAAAATCTGCAGTACTTTCTAGCATTTTGTATTTAGCTTCATTCTGTGTTGTGTGAAACAGTGTTGCTTAATTTTTGGATCCCATGGCCCTATCTAAAGTGAATTCGAAATTTTTATTGCGTTTATCTGATAATCCAAAAGAATTGCTTGAATGGTGTACGAGTGTAGGATTAATTGCGGATAAGTAGGAATGTCCAACATGTGGGAATGAAATGAGATTGTGTGAAAGGAAGGATATTACAGATAAGTTTGAATGGCGGTGCAAGAAATCTGGTGAAAATGGACATTTTGTGATCCGCGATGCACTCAAGATTCTGTAGAAGATTAGGTGAGTTAGTATTTTTAATCATTTGAGGATATTATTTTTATGCATTTTTCTAAATATAAGGAATAAATAAATCAATATGCTATTATTGGAAAATTTTTTATTAGCAATGAATTAGTTTAAAGTAATTAAGATTTTAAGCTAATTTTTATTAATTTAATGTATGTATTTATATTTTAAGTAGTGTTTTTTAATTTAATTATATTTTAATTAAATGATAGTTATTTTGTGAATTATATGTTTGTAGCATTTTGGAATAAGTTTCAGCAGTAGTAAACGTGCATGGAAATAATTTAAATATTTGACACTATTTGCAACCATTTTTAATGTTCGCGTTATAAATTCGCAGGTGACGTTTATAATAGATAATTTAGAGGGAAAAGTTTTTGGATATTTTATTTATTTTATACGTGCAAATGATCATCCTTGGAAAGGGTATATACTTTTTCGCGATCAGGTAATTTCATATATGTCCTTTTTACCGACTTTAAAGATTCACAAAATTTTCCTGCATTTTCGTGGAAATTTTTCTAATTTATGAGAAAAAAGCAGTGTACATGGATAAAGTCAAGAGTGTCTGGATTTCATTCTCGGATTTTTTTTTAAGTAAAAATAGGTCGACGTGTACATGGTTACCGTGTATGTGCCATCCTGAAAAACGCGGCAAGGAGTTTGCGATTCTGCACTTTCTCCCAATTTTGTAGTTAATATTTGTCATGATTAAGCACTTTTGTTCCATAAAATTTCTAGCATAAGCGTAATTCAGCTAGCAGATTGTTGGAAAAAATGTTGAGTAAATAAAAAAAAAAACCCCCGTCTTTGTGAAGACAAAATGGCGCCGAAAAAAAAAAGTAGAAGGTTCCTGTAGCAGGGTTGGTTGCCAAATTTTCGCCAAAAATCGTCAAGTTACCATAATCCAAAGATTAACCAAACTTCAATTCAGAGCTCATCAGGAGAAAATAAGTTAAAGTTTCATAAAAGTTGATTAATGTTTCCGAAACATGTTTCGTTCTGGTTTATTCGAGATCAAAAATCGAAAAAGGTTCAATTAAGTTTTCATTTAAAACATTAAAATTCATTTAAAACCAAAAAATTGAATCTTAATATTTATATATGTAATAATAATATTCCATAGTCAAGAATACACTTAGAATTCTAACTGTATGTTCTTTTCATTTTTAATGGCGACAGTCTCTTATTTGAAAGTACGTGGAATTAAATCCACAGCCCCGTAGTCAAGTTGTTTTTCCCGCCTTTTCTACACGTACAGTTATAGAATGTTCTGGAGATATTTAAAGCGAACTGGAATGCCTGACGTCATTTCTTGGAAGTTCCACCTTTCCAGAGGCTATAAAAGGACTCCCAAAGGAATATCATGGTCTTTTCTTTAATGTAACGATGCAGTAAACTTCATACAAAAAGTTATTAGTAATTCTTTTTTATTTACTCCAGAAATATGATTTTTGTAACTGCTATTTGTCCTGACCAATAATAAATGGATCCTGTTTTTTTAAACTTATCGTCTGCTAATTTAAGCTACGACTACATCTCTATTTCTTCACCAATCTATTTATTCCCGACAAAAGCTGGTACATCACACACATATATATATGTGTGGTATCCGTAAGGGTGACACAACCACCAGAGGGCCTCACCGATGCGCCAGCAGCGAGGTGAAAGAGGAGTATGACAGAGACCTTCTGCTATCCCACGCGAAAGTGGTGAGATGTCTGTCTACACGTGAAGGTGTAGAATAAGGAATTGTCGATTTCCACGCGAAGGTGGTAAATTGACTGTATCATACATCAGCAAGTGCGAGTAGGCACTAATCGGTTAAGTGATAAGACTGACAAAAACTATACGGAATCCTGTTTGGATCAAATGGCACTTGTGATTAATCTAATCTATACCTTCTTCTGTTTGTCTTTATTAAATGTTCTGTGGTGTGGAAAACACGTTGGAATTGTTATTTAGCATCTTCAACTCCCCCACTACAGAAAATCTGGGGGCTCGGACCTGATTACTTGATTGATTTGGATACTTGATATTTAAATACTTCATACTTGGATACTTCAGAGAAGGTACTGTGAAAACTTTGCTTTATTTCTTTCTTGAAGATAGTGATACTTTTGTTTCGTTTTTAAAATGAGTTTCTTAAATAATTTAAAGAAAAGTGATTTAATATTAATTGCGGAACAAATTGGAGACTGTTCCAGAAAATGCTAAAAAAGCTGACATTAGAAAAATTATCGAAAATTCTGATATTTTCAAAACGAACATTGAATTTGTTCGTGGCGTCGTCAAATCCATATCGCAGAGGATTGGACGCCTAAAACAAGTAATGAACACTATCTGTTAGAGATCGAACGTCTTAAATTAGCTCAAATTGAGAAGCAGATTGAGTTAGAAAGTTAAAAATCACAATCATTATCGAGTGATAGAGGGAATGTGCAGACTAGTGTTGAAGATATCATTAAAAGTGTCAAAACACTAACTATAGCTGTACCCCAGAAACCGCAAGCTCTGCATTTGTTTTTTCAGTCACTTGAGAAAGCTTTTACTACTAAAAGTGTACCAGTGGAATTAAAATCAGAAGTGTTGATTAATTTGTTAGGTGATAAATGTAATAATATTTTAACATATGTTTCTGAACAAGAAATCGCGGATTATGATAAATTAAAAACTCTAATCTTGAAAGAATTTCAGCCAACACCGTGTGAATGTTTGAACAATTTTAAAAATGCACAGACATTCATCTGAATCACATGTTCAGTTCGCGTCTCAACTTGGTGCAACTTTCAATTATTACTGGAAGTTAAGAGAGGTAGATGACTTTAAGAAATTGTGTGATCTTATTGTATCTGATAAGTTGTATGAAACTCTTATTCTAAAACAAAGGAACATATTAGTGTTCAGGAGGGCCAAAGTTGGTTCCAACCAAATCAGTTGGGAAGAGAATGTGATTTGTTTTATTCATCCAGGGGTAAATCTTTAGTTGATACCAGTAACATGCGAATCGAAACTCCAGAAAATAAAAAGCTTAATTTTTCCAAAAACAATCTTAGAAAAGCTCAGAACAATTTCAAGGATTCAGGGAAGCTTGTAAATCAGAATAGTAGTAAACCAGAACGTATTAACTATGTATGTGGGAGTAAAGAGGAATTATTTCACTTTGCGAGAAATTGTCCCAAACGGTTAGAAAAGGAGGAGAATTTGTCTCCAAAAAAGGTATCTGGGTTAGAGATTGAATCGGATAATGCAGCTAGAAATAAGTTAGAATTTATTGAACCGTTGATTGATGGTAAAAAAGTAAAATGTTTAATAGATTCTGGAAGTGAATTGATAGTTGTAAAGAAATCTCTTTTTCCGAATAAATTATCAAGTGGATGTATAGAACTCAAAAGTTCATTTGGTCACGTAGTTAAAGCGGAAACGGCGAAGTTTATATTTTCTTTATGCGAAAGCAAAAAACAAAAAGAAATAGAAGTAGCGATGGCTTATGACTTGACAACAGACTGTATTTTACCCCCTTCCTCTCTAAAAATCATCTGTTGTGACCAGGTGATGTTTACGCAATATGAAAATGATTCTGCGTCGGAAAGGAATTTTTTGTCTTTTATTTCTGCAGCCATTGAGGGAGACAGCTAAACAGATTTATGGCATATTAAAGATGAAGGATTACGCAATACTGTTTCCACTCTTATTAATGAGTATAAACCGTTAGAAAAGCCGCGCAGTACAGACTTAAAAATGAAAGTAATATTAAAAGATGATATTCCAGTTTCTCAGCGTTCGAGGAGACTTCCTTTTGCTGATCAAAAAATTGCTGATAATCAAATAGATGAATGGTTAAAGGATGGTATTATAAAGCCGTCGTGTTCAGAATATGCTTCGCCAATTGTTTTGTGTAGAAAAAAAATGTGGCAAGACACGGATTTGTGTTGACTTCAGGCAGTTAAATAAAAAAATAGTTAAGGATTCTTTTCCCATGGCACAAGTAGAAGAGGTTTTAGATCGTTTAGGTAAAGCAAAGGTTTTTTCGACATTAGACTTAAAAAATGGGTTTTTTCATGTTCCAGTTGAGGAAAACTGCACTAAATATTTGGCATTTATTACTCATGCAGGCTTGTACGAATTTCTAAAAGCACCTTTTGGTTTGTGCATGTCCCCTAGTGTGTTCCAAAGATTTATTTATAATATGTTTAGAGATTTAATTCGGGATGACACTGTTGTTACTTACATGGACGATTTTATTATTCCAGCACGAAACGAGAAAGAAGGTTTAGAAAAGTTGAAACGCGTTTTAGAAGTAGCCAAAGAATATGGTTTGGAGATTAATTTTAAGAAATGCCAATTTTTGAAAAGAAAAATAGAATTTCTTGAGTATGTTATTGAGGATGGTACTATTCGCCCCTCTACTGAAAAAACCAGGGCTGTTCAAAATTCCCCGGAACCCAAAAACCTCAAGCAGATTCAAAGTTTCTTGGGCCTTACTGGGTATTTTAGGAAATTTATTGCCAACTATTCAAAAATAGCGAAACCACTAAGTGATCTTCTTTGTAACGGAGCAGAATTCAAATTTGGGCCTGAGCAAAAAGATGCATTTAATAAATTGAAAGAACTTTTATCCACAAGTCCGGTTCTTCATATTTTTAAAAAAGGAGTACCATTAGAATTGCATACAGATGAAAGTAGTCATGGTTTCGGCACTGTATTGCTACAAAAGTCAGATGATGGACAGTTACAACCTATTTACTTCATGAGTAAAAAAACTAGTCTCCAACAAGAGAAGCTATCTAGTTATGAGCTTGAAGTTTTAGCTATAGTAGAAGCTCTAAAGAAATTCAGGAATTACCTTTTAGGATCTAAGCTCAGGATAGTTACGGATTGCGATGCTTTCCAGAAGACCATGTTTAAGAAAAATCTAACTCCTTAAGTGGCGAGATGGGCCAGATGATGGACAGTTACAACCTATTTACTTCATGAGTAAAAAAACTAGTCTCCAACAAGAGAAGCTATCTAGTTATGAGCTTGAAGTTTTAGCTATAGTAGAAGCTCTAAAGAAATTCAGGAATTACCTCTTAGGATCTAAGGTCAGGATAGTTACGGATTGTGATGCTTTCCAGAAGACCATGTTTAAGAAAAATCTAACTCCTTAAGTGGTGAGATGGGCGTTACTTCTAGAAGAATTCGAATATGAAATTGTTCACAGATCTGGGCAACAAATGAAGCATGTGGATTCATTAAGTAGAAACACTGTCATGATGGTTACTTGTTCTCAGGGAGAAATTACAGCCAAAATTGCAGCTCGCAAAGAAGTGATGAGCATCTCCAGTTGCTAAAATCCTTAGTCGAGCAAGAACTAAAGAAAGATTTTCTAGTGAAAAATGGAGTATTATACAAGCTCGACAGTGGTCGTGAGTTACTTGTGGTACTCGAAGCATTAGAGCTAGAAATCATACGTAGTATCCACAACAAGGGACATTTCGCAGTGTCTAAAATGAAAGATCTTCTGAAAATCGACTTTTATATTCCTAACCTTAGAAAATTGAACAAGTTTCAAATTGTGTAGAATGTATTTTGTGCGACAGAAAACGAGGTAAGAGCAAAGGGTTGCTGAATACCATACCAAAAGATAGTATCCCTTAGAGCACATTTCATATCGATTTTATAAGACCATTACCGTCGACAAATGAGAACTACAATCACATCTTAACCGTGGTTGATACATTCACAAAGTTCGTGTGGCTCTATCCAGTAAAGTCTACATCAGCTCAAGAGGCATTGCAGAAGCTGAAACTGCAACAATCAACTTTCGGTAGTCCTTTGAGAATTATAAGTGATAAAGGTACGGCGTTTACCTCTAAAGACTTTGAAGATTACTATAGTCAAGAGAAGATCCAGCACATATTTACAACTACAGGCATTCCTAGACGAAATGGACAAGTGGAAAGGATTCATCTCACACTGATTCCAGTCCTATCCAAATTATCCATAGATGATCCAACCAAGTGGTACAAATATGTTGGAGATGTACAACAGATTTTGAACAGTACTAAGAGCAGAAGCACAAAGAGTTCTCCCTTTGAGCTTCTCACTGGTGTTAAAATGAGAAATCGAGAGGACTTAAAGATTATGGAAATTCTTGAAGAAGAAGAAAGAAATATTATGATGAAAGATAGGGAAGATATGAGAGAGAAAGCAAGGAAAAACATTCTAAAAATTCAGGAAGAGAATAGAAAAACATACAACAAGAAGAGAAAAGAGGCACAAGTATACAATGTGAATGACTTAGTTGCCATATAAGTATATATACAGTGTGGAGGTGGTCTAAAGTTAAGGCCAAAGTTCTTCGGTCCATATCGTGTAACAGCGAGGAAAGGCAAAGATCGTTATCAGGTGGAAAAAGTGGAACACCATGAAGGTCCTGGATGTACCACCACAGCAGCTGATCTCATGAAGCCGTGGACTTCTACTATATAGAACTATGGTGTGGTTCTTCCACACTTCTTTCTTTTTGTTTTTTCCCTCTCCTTTTTTTATTTTTTTATTTTATTTTATTTTTTTTTTTTATTTATTTATTTATTTTCAGGTGCTGTCTTGATATTCCAGTGTTGCGGATCTGTGTTTTCGAGGACGAAAAAGTGTCAGGACGGACGAGCTGTGGTATCCGTAAGGACGACACAACCACCAGAGGGCCTCACCGATGCGACAGCAGCGAGGTAAAAGAGGAGTATGACAGAGACCTTCTTCTGCTATCCCACGCGAAGGTGGTGAGATGTCTGTCTACATGTGAAGGTGTAGAATAAGGAACTGTTGTTTTCCACGCGAAGGTGGTAAACTGACTGTATAATACATCAGTAAGTGCGAGTAGACACTAATCGGTTAGGTGATAAGACTGGCAAAAACTATACGGAATCCTGTTTGGATCAAACGGCACTTGTGTATAATCTAATCTGTACCTTCTTCTGTTTGTCTTTATTAAATGTTCTGTGGTGTGGAAAACACATTGGAATTGTTATTTAGCATCTTCAACTCTCCCACTACATATATATATATATAACAGGTGGCCATAATTAAACTGACAGTGCTCACAGTGTTCTGTAGTGCGATCTATTTGCGAGAATGACGCCACATTATGTAGGAAGATTAAACAAGACGGGGGACGAAGGATTCCACGAAAAAAAAAAATAGTTCCAAAAGTCACCGCTAGGAGAATATTTGGCGCTGTGTAATAGAAAATAAGAGTGTTAACAAATGCAAATCAATACGGAAATTACCTTTTATTTTGCATTCAAATGAGGTTCAATGTGGCTGCCATTGTTGTGGACCACATATTGCATTCTGTGCACAGTATGCACAACAGCAGAAAGTAACATGTCTGAAGGAATCTCCCATACAGTCCATGATATGTCATCCTTCAACATAGCCAGGTCCTGGACCACTCCTTGATAGACCTTGGACTTAAGGTAACCTCATAGCCAGAAGTTACATGGGGTAAGATCAGGCGACCGAGGTGGCCACGCAGTTGGAAAGTAGCAGCTAATGACTCTTTCTGTTGTGAATTTCTGTCGTAGCATCTGTTGCACCCGTACAGCAACATGTGGAGGGGCTCCATCTTGCATGAAAGTGATTTCCCCCTGGCATTGTCTTTGCTGAAGTGCTGGAATAACAAAGCTGTTCAACATGTGGCGATATTTCTCTCCGGTAACAGAACAGGTTTCCGGTCCTGTTGGGGTAATGTTCTCATAGAAGAATGGTACGTATCTCATAGAAGAATGGTATTATATCATATAATGATAAATTCTGCTGTGAACCCACATCAAACAGTTACCTTTGGTGAATGTAAGGGAATTGCTGTGACTGCATGTGGTGATTTGTGATCCCAAGTTCGGCAGTTCTAGGTATTCACAGTTCCATTCAGGTAAAAGTGGGCCTCGTCTCCCCATAAGATCATTCATCACGGCCAAGTATCATACAATTCCATTCCGGCAAGAAAGGTGAGAGCAAAAGTCAATCGCTTATCATGGTCGGGGTACAGTAACTCCTGTGATCTTGTACGTATAGAAGTTAATAATCTTTCGTAAGATTTTCCATACCGTACTGTAAGGCATATCCATAATAAAAGGTAATTTTATTCTGTATTAATTTGCATTTGTTAACACTCTATTTTCTATTACACAGCGCCAAATATTCCCCTAGCAATGAATTTTGGAACTAATTTTTGTTTTTTGCGGAATCCTTCATCCCCACTCTTGTTTAATCTTCCTACAAAAAGTGGCGTCATTCTCGCAAATAGATCGCGCTACAAAACACTGAGCACTGTCAGTTTAATTATGGCCACCCAGTATACGTACCTTCCACACTAACAGCATTAGTCATTCACTTAAAAAAAAAAGAAAGCCTGCCATGTTTAAAATAGTTCTATGTGTATTTTCTAAGGCCACATACCACAACATATGTTTATTCATCAGATACAGATGAATTTTTATTGTTATATCACTTGCACTTATATGGCATAAAGCAGTGTTTCTCAGCATCATGCTATAAAGTAGTAAATTCATGGCTATATAGATTCTCATCTATTTACTATCTTCAGGACCTAAATATAAATATCACTAAAAACTGGTGAAATATTTCTTTGCATGAATATCCATCATTTTCTGATCAGCTTAAATCTTTAAGCTTAAGATTTCAGATTGTAAATATATTTACTGAAAAGTAAATTTCAAATGGTATTCTGAATTTCTCTAGAAAATTTTACCTTCAGTCTCAGTATTGTTCTGTCTTCAAAACTGTTTCCAAAGACTGTCTGAATGATTTAATCCTGTAATAATGGATTACAAGATTCAGACATATATATAATACGTTTGATGTGATATATTCCTAAATATCTGCTACAATATATTATGCAGCTTATGACCTTAATACACAACTTGAGCAGGCCCTTGAAAGTACAGAAATTGACTGCCATTGTCATAAAATATCTAGCATATATCCAATACCAGTAATAACTTTTCATTGCCTGATCACGATTGAGTTACGGATTATAATTTAATGATTTAATTATGGATGTGGTATCTATTAGCTAATCCAAAACTTAAGAATGCTTAAGAGAGATATTAACAGTATGCTCTGTGAAACTGTTAATAAGAATACCAAATTTTTATTCCAATTCAAATGTCATTCAATAAAAAATATTGAGATCATTCATAGCTTTGAATTTTAGCTGGAAAATTCTTTATTCCTTTAAAGCACAACATTTTTTTCACCGAATTATTAAAAATTTCCTTTTCCGGTTACACATATTGGCATAATATAAAATGGTCATAAGATCTTTTGTTATTTTACATCCCACTGAATTTCCTACATAAGAAGAACCACTTTTTTATTAATATTCATAAATAAAAATTCTTTTCATCCCAGTTATCTTTTCCATTACATATTTATTTCATGTCTTTATTTTGATTGCACTTTGATCAATAATCTCTTCACAATTCTGCAAAAGGTCTGTATAAGAGGAGTTAAGAAATGGTAACTGAATAACTGCATTAACTTATTTCTGGCAGTCTGCTGGAGCAACCAAATATTCTAAAATTGACCTGGACAAACCTGGATTTACAATTATGTCCGGGGTATCCTGAACTAAAAAAAGTTGAAAATTTTTAAATAACTGGTATACAATTATGAATTAGTACAAGAAAGGACGATGTGAATCCCACGGAACTTTCGTATTGCCTTCATTGGAATGCACGGAATAAAACCAGATATTTTCAGGATCATGCTGAATAACTTCATTAACATACTTTCACATAACAAACTTGCTGCAGAATGTGCATTAACTGTATTTCAATCTATAAATATATATATCCCCCCTCTGTTTCCTTTGCATTATCATTTCCTTCTATTTTTTCCAACCCTTCTTCCCCCCCCCCCCTCTGTTTTGTTTGTTATGCAGGATGAAAGATGACACATATTACCAGTATCATCATCAGCACTGGCAAGACAGCCCTTTGTGGGCCCTGGACTTCTTCAGAAGTCTTTCCCATTCCACCCTCCTTAGAGCAATTGACCTCCAGTTCTTAATTTTTAGATTGGTTAAATCCTCATCCAGGCAGTACCTTCATTTTTTCTTAGGTCTTCCACAAAACAGGAGTTAAAGACTGTAAGGACTGTTCTCTCTGCATTCATTCTTAGAAGGTAACCTGTCAATCTCATTCTATTTAATTTGATGGATTTCATAATATCCTCATCTTTATAAATTTTGTAGAGTTTGAAGTTATACCATTTACGTCATATATTATTCTCCAAAACAGCACCAAAATTAATTCTTAGACTTCCTTTTAAAGATAGCCAAGGCTTTTTCTTCCCTCGTGTCTGAAGCTTAAGTTAAGATTCATTTTATTAATACCTTGTATAGTATAATTTTTGTCCTTCTCTTTATTCAATGGGATTTCAGAAGAGGTTTTAAATAAAAGAAGCAACAATTTTCAGCAGTAATCCTTTTTCTGATTTCAGGATTAATATCATTTTGATAATGCTAAGAGCCCAAATAGGTGAACATTTTCACAGATTTAAATTTACATGGGCCATTCTCAAATATTTTATGTGGATTTTCCTTTTTATCACAGTACAAATATTTAGTTTTTACCACATTTACTCTGAGCTTCACTTTTCTTGCTGAATTCTCTAGTGCCAAAAAGGTCTCGCCCAGCACAACTGTAGATCTTGCAATTATATCTACATCACCAGCATAGGCCAGGATATGAACTCATTTACTAAATATAGTACCTCTTATATTAATACCAGCATGTCTTATAACTTCCCCCAGAGCTAAATTAAAGATGAGGCATGCCAGTGCATCCCCCCTGCCTAATTCCATTGCAGACCTTGAAGGAGGTAGATGTTTCTCCTTGAACTCATATTGCAAACATGGTTTCAATTAGAGTGAGCCTCACAAGTTTAATTAACAGTGTTGGAACTGACTCAGATAAGGCTTTGAGTAACTGAGCTGTATCAATGCTATCATAGGCTGCCTTGAAGTTAACAAACAAATGATGGCTTTCAATTCCATACTTTTTACATTTCTCCAATATCTGTCTCAAAATAAAGATTTGATCAACTGTGGAACTTCCTTTCCTAAGGTCACACTGATATTCTCCAACAGTCTTAATAATAGGAGACAAACAATTAAATAAAACATTCAAGAAATCTTTGTAGATTATCATATTAGGTTTATTCCTCTATAATTTTTACAGTTCAATATGTCCCCCTTTTTGTGTACAGGACATAGAATACTTAACTTCCAATCAGTAGGTAGGACTTCTTTTACCGAGATAGATACTATTATTTCCCAGATCTTTCCCATCCCCATTTTAATAACTTAACAGGAATCACATCAGGTCCTGCTGCTGTATTATTTTTCAGTTTATTAATATCAGACTGAGTTTCTTCAATGGTTGGAATATCAATGGATTGACACTAAACCCTATCAAATCACAATATATAAGATATTTGACACATCAGGGTTAAGCAGGTGCTCAAAATGCTCAACCCATCTATTTAGAATTTCATCTCTTTTTATTAGCAATAGTTCCCTCTCCGCTCTTACAAAGTTAGCCTTAATTTAAAGTTCCTACATCCTTCATTAATAACTCTGCTCTCATGATTTGATCTAATGAGTTCAACTTCACTTATCAGTATAGGTATTTTAATTACTCAAATTAATGTTTTATAAAATATTCTGGATTATGTTTCCTATAATGTAACCTTAGTCATAGAGTAAATTTATTCCTTTGATTTAAAGCATTGTGCTTTTAACTAAGCTGCACAATTTAAAAATATATACACAATAAAAGTTTATAATATTTGCAAAATTATTATATTTAAAAATATATATATTATCATATTTAAAAAAATTGGCAAAACTGATAACAATAATAAAAATAAAAATAACTTAAAGTAATTAAACAAGATTTAAAAACAAAACTTTCAAAGCTTTCTTAATAACTACCATTAAAATGTAATGCAAAACACAACCTAGAGCCTTTCTGGCATTAAAATCGTGGCCATTTAGAATTTACCTTCATTAAACTGGTTATTCCAGTTGGCATTCATAAAAACAAGTAAAACAAGTTTATTTGTAAACAACTGACTTAAATATATATATAAAAACGCTGCTTGGCAATATCTCACTGAGCAACTTTCATCTTACATTTTGCAAATTCATATTTATTTGACTCTTATTTAGGGTCAAATAAATATGAATTTATATTCTGTGATATTTTGATCATATTAACCAAATAATGAAAATTTTTAGAGATGAATTACCTATAGTTACACACACAAATGAACAGCAATTCAAAACAATACTCGAGCAGCAACATTAATCAGATACCCTATTTTATATTCTAAAGAACATAACATTGTCACACTCTAAACTGGTATCAATAGCAGTTTTAGGATTATCTATTCTAAAACCTTTCCTAATAATAATAAACCTTCCTAATAAATCCTAATAATCCTTTCTCTTTATAATGAACACTCAATCTGAACTACTTTATTATAAAATTGTTCTTATAAAAAATATGATAGCTTTTTTTTTTTTTTTTTCCTGATATTAGAAAACATGCTTATTCTATGAATAAAAACTTTTTGCGATTTCTTTTCTACACAAAATTGCAAATAACAGATTTGTGTAAAAAATATATGCTTAATTTTTCATTCCAACAAGAAGTAAACAAATATTGCACTTAATGAATTAAACATAACAAATACTTTGGAAAAATTCTCCTGTACTTAATTTTAAAAGCAGTTAAATAAAAGGAAAGTTACAATCTATTTCTTCAGAAACTTTACATTTACTTTAAATACAATAACTGTAGTTTAAAATAAAACATACTAATACAAAATATCTATAAGTATTAAAATATCTATAGATAAATAGTTCAATGCACGTGAATCTATAAGTCTTTTGAGCCTGAGTGTCAAATACATCAGTTTTTAAATAGCATGTGCAATTTGACATTGCACTTACAGTTGCATATTGTTTATGAAATATTCATATTTAACATTAATAAAATAAAAATCTAGCAAATTTAAATTGTAAGCAATATCCATTAGTTTACATTTTAATCAATAATGATTTAACCCAAATAATATTTTAAATGCCATGAATCAGCTGACAAAAATTAATCAATAAAAGACAATATCTACTATTATATCTTAATGATTTCAAATCTGTCATAGAAGATAATTGCAGATTTCACATTATACCAAAAGATGCAAACATGATCAGTAACGGTATAATTGTAAATTAATATCATCATACAAGAATTTTATTACATATATTGTGGTAAAAGTGATTAATTTAGTGATTATGCATGATCACCAATTATTTTGCTTTGTCTGAAAAATTTCTCACTTTTACCAGCGATTTTATGACTCTCAAATACTGAAAAATTTGATAAATCTTTGTGCTACTTTGTGCTTAAATTGCAACATTTGAAATAAGCTTATTTAATTTATTAAGATGACAGGGGACTATGCACAGTCACTGAATAATTACTTTTATCAAAACATATACATCCCATTTCTCATAGCAATAGATTATGCATTCTTCACAACAAAAATGAAATCTATATGAAGAAAAATTCGAGTTCTAAAACCTGAAAATGTAAAATAAGAAATTCACAGAAAAATATAAGCATTTAAAATGTATACCAAATCCATATCCAAATCCCAGTTTTACGTAACTGACATTAAAGCGTGTTTACGAAAGAGTTGGTCACACACACACACATCAGAAAAATATTTTCCAAGCTGAACAATATTTCGTAAATCATACGCATTTTTGCAGCTATCACGAGCGCTTATTAAGATTCTAATATATACTATAACATTTTTTTCAGTGTAGGAAAAGTACTTAAGATTAGTAACATGATAGTTCTGACATATTGTCAGATATTTAAAGAGAACGAACGCATCACGGATGTTTTACGACATACTTAAAATAAATGTAACTGAAAATACTATTAAAACTTTCCTGTATAGCATCAAAATCGGAACAGTTTATATACAAAGAAAATATTCGTAAAATCGTCAAATCCATAAAAATTTCAAAAAAATTTGGGTATCTAAGCCATAATATATTTTTCTTAAATACGTTTTCATGAAACGTAGAAGATTTGACGCCTGTTATATTTACTCACCTTCATCTAAACCCCAAAATCTGAAAACTAATTGCTATAAGAATACCTAGAAAAATTAGAAATTCACATAAAACCTGACAATGCTGTCGTACCAAATCGCCCGGTTTACTTTGATTCTAGTGATGATAGATCAAGTAGGTTGCCAGATTGTCAGAAACCATGCTGCCAAAGGTTTTGGGATAGAACGTGCGAGTCTCCTCGTTTCCAAAGATTTTTTATTTTTTTAAACAAATTATTCTTATATTTTTTAATTATTATCATGAACGTGATTTGGAGAGTTAAATCAAATTAACTATATCGCTACATATTATTGCTGCATTTAAAGGTATAAATATTTTTGAAGGGCTTCGTTATTTCTTTAGCCAGCACTTCTTTCAAAGTGCGCTTTTTATTTCCTCTCATCGTGATTCGAATCTATAATAACGAAACTATGAGAACATTTCTATGAAATGTAAAAACTGCAATGAATTTCTGCAAGTGAGATATTTTTTTATGAAATTGAATAATTTAAAAGTGTTCTTAATATTTTTATTATTATTATTATTATTATTTTTAAATAAATGCCCCGCTTTGACAACAGCTGCGTTGCTTATTAGGGCGATTTGTAGGAACTGCTACATATTTAGGGCAGGGATTTTCAATTAACTTGATCTAGAAAAAAATGGTATGTAACTATTCGTGAAAAAAATTGGCTTGGCTTGATAAGAAACAAATAACAGTGGGCAACAAAACATTAGAATTAATAATCCCACAGTCTTTGCTACTGGAAGTCGAGAATCTAAACGCATCCGTAAGTATAATTATTAAATTTAGAATAAAAGTTAATTTTGTTTAAGAATCTAACTGCGTTTTAAGCGAAAATGTGATTCCTGTTCTTCAGCTTCGAAATTATCATAATGATTAATATAATATTGTGCAATACAGTCAGTCCATCAATACTTAGATTAATATTTAAGAATTTGGACATCCAAAAATGTTCTATGGATTTTTACTGATAAATGTTATCATCCGAGTGATCATTTGCTTATAAAGTACTTATTAATTTTAATATAAGCATGTTTACATAAACACATATTGTATGATATGCTATTATATAACTTGTGAGTGGCAACAATACGTAGTTTCAGTTTATTATTATTGTAAAGAGAATATTCTTCAAAAAGTTATATATTAGAATGCGGGATTCTCTAGACTTGCTTGGTAGAATTATATGCTCTAAATAAAAACGTTCTTATTTGAGAATCGTTTCTTTATTAACGCCTTTGAGGAGCCTAGAGCTCAAAAGTAGATAGTTTAAGAGCAGAAAATTCAGTGAATTTTCGAATTGTATCTTACAATCAGGGCCGTTCCTAGGCCATTGGCAGCCTGCGTACTTTACTAAGATTGCCGTCCCAAAATTTAAAAAAAAAATGTGCCCAATGATTAATAAATTTTTTATTTCATACTTACTAAGTACTTACCTATGACAAATTGTATAAAAAGTACTTACAATGAATTTAATGATTTTTAAAATATTTAGGCGTAGTATCGCGAGAGTCCGTCTACCCCTGGCTTTCGCCGCCCGCCTACGTTTACGCCCTGCACGCCTGCTAGGAACGGCCCTGCTTAACAATAAATACAAATGACGCATGACAAAAACATATTGAAACATATTCATCGAATCATATAAGTACAATTTTGTTCTGTGACATTTTCCCATTTGTTCGGCAGCTGGAAAATCCTTTTATAAAAAAGTTGTTAAGATGATTCATAAGGAAGTTACCGATGTACTGCTTAACAATCTCCAAAGATTATTCAGAGTATTTTTAAATGACCCGATGAGTTGAAAATCCATGAGGCTACGTCTAGTCAATGTGGGAGAGTAAAATTCTCCTATGCAGTCAGTACCTCCTACATACAAAGCCAAGGCTCTAGGGTTGCTTGAACGCTCTAACGTCACGAAAGTCGTCTCTCCACTTTGTCAACATCTGCCTCGTGCTCTGGTATTTTCCTTTTTTGTTACTGAGAAAGATGTAATTACATATTCTTCAAAAATAGGAATATAATTGAAAAAGCTTCAATGTATGGAATTTTTTGTGCCTATAATGAAAATGAACACTGAATAAATACCAATATATGCTCAAAAATAGTATTTTTCATATTGCTCAAAAATAGTATTAATATCGTACTCCAGGTTTATTATATGTTACAAAATTTAATCCTACAATGAAGTGAACAAGATCAAAACCGGAAAATTACTAAACAAATATGTGTAAATAGCAAATGTTGTTACAAAGTGATATTGCAAAAATAAAACATGATTAATAAATTTAGGATTAGGGATTTTTAGTTTTAATCAACTGTTAACTTGTCATTATGCATTATTGTTGCCTTTTTATTAAGGAAGAGGATATTTAGTAAAATATATATTCAAAAAACAAACCATCAACAGCCAGATCTTAAACATGTATTTTATTACCACCATCTGAAGTATGTTAAATCAATTTCTGTTCTATTATTTTAAGTGTAAAATTATTTAAGAAAAGTTAAGATACATATTTGAAATTAGGAAATGCAGTCGATGAAGGGCAAATCGGATATACATATTTATTTATTTAAAACCAAATGATATAAGCCTTCTGCAAGGGGGGACTACGTATCATTTTATCTCGTCTTAAGGGAATAACAGCGATAAGTGGCTTCATGTGGCAACCATTCTGTATGTAGATAAGGACGACTTAGTGACGTATTGTCAGCCGTGCCGTGGCTTTGTATGTAGGAGGTACTGATGCACTACGGCCTTGGCATGATTTTGAAAATTGTTGCCAACATCAAATGACGCGTTTGAACCCACCAGATTTCTCAGTAGTGGTGCAAGTTTCACATTCTTCCCGCACTTGCGGCAGCGAAAAGCCTTCGGTAGCAAGTCGGCATCCAGGGGCATCCAGGCACTTGGGTGTTCAAATTTAAGGGCGGTGAAATTATTATCAAACATATTTTATTTCTATAAAAAAAAGATGGTCAATTTTAATTTGCACGTTGGCGGCCGATGATAGATTCGGCATAGATTCGGCACTACCGTCATCTATTATCCACTGGTGTACAGCACATTTTTCCTTCTAGCTGCAACTTCTAAAAAACTTCTTGTTTAAATATCGTTTATTCATTAAACTTCTCACACGCACACACAAAATGATACTGTTATCAAAATTTAAAAAAATTACTATATACAAGGCGACCAGATTTCGAAATTTTGGACGCCATATACATGATTTTTTTAATAATTATTTTACAAATAAATTATTTTATTATTGTTGTTATTGTGGTGGTGGTGGTAGTATGTAGGTCAAAATACATATATATAAATCAAAACAAATAAATTTTGTTTTTAGTAGTGTTATATAACATTTTTTAATAAATAAAGAATAAATCAAAACGCAGTATTCATTCTTAAACAAAATACTAAAAAAACTAAAATTACGATAAAACATTACTAAAAAATTAATCTTAAAAATAAATAATATATTAAATTAAATTGCAGTAAAACATACCCTCAGCACGCATGCAATGCCCTACCGATCAATAAAAAATATTTGTCCAAACGGGAAACTTCATCACACGTCATCGTTTCGGGCAGATTTAAAAATGTTTTTTAATCCTTATGAAAAATCAAAATTACGATTGAGTAAAAATTTTACGATCTAAGCGTGACAAAATAAAGGTGATTTTAGATGGATATATCTGCATTGGAATTTCAGCAAATGACAAAAGAATTATTTTTAGATGCCGTGTAATAATGTGTAAGAGGATTATACATACTGTGGGAGCATATTCTTCGACTCTCTCTCTACTTCTACTTCTACCCAGTAAGGCGTGACGTCATCGGAGCTCAGCACAGCCAGTGCCTCCTAGATATATCTGGAAGCACTGGCAGAGCGCGGAACAATCGAGACAACGCCTAGATAGCTTCCAGATGAGGAAAGGAACGGTGGAAAGCAGACGGCTTGCGTATCCTCTAAGAGTTGGTGGAAACAGACGGTTTCCTTCAATGCTCCCGTTCCTTGTAGTCAAGCTATTGGCCAAATGTTGGATATAGTTAGCCGTGGATGAATGAGAACAGACGTATTCTCTCAAGGCATTAGCCTGCGTGCCTGTAGAAGGACTTACTTAAATTGTGAGGTTACCTACCACCTACATTCACTTTAATCTAATTTATCTTTTCACTCATTTTATTTCATATTAATAAAATAAAGTACTTAGTCGTGCTCTACTATGTTCTTATTGAGGGTAATCTTACAATATTAATGTATATAATGCACCGTAGATAATTAAAAAACATATCTATTGAGACTAAAAAAAATTTTTAGGACAGTTTATTTAATTAATTAAAAATTTTGTAACGCAAAGTTTCAATTGCCTGTTTCGGCGAAACGCGTAATGGAGTTAGCTTGGTTCGATGTTCACTCAGAAAATTTCCCTTGAAAAGCCAGAGTGGACCTCGAATTGAGCTAATTTACCACTTTCCGCTTTTTAATTTTTAATATATTTTTTACTTGTTCCATCGATTGGTTTTTTACTGTGTTTTATTTTTTGCCCTTAACTTGTTCCATCGATTAGTATTTTACTGTGTTTTATAATTTACATTTTATTTCACATGTAGCCTAATATGTCACATTCAATTTAATTAGTTTTTTAAAACTGTGTTAAAATTTCCGAAAATACTTAACATATAGTTTTTTATTCGAACTTGTAAAAACTACTGAATATGCATATGTTGGATTTTTCTTGGAGCCACAGCTTTTGGTAACCTTTTGGCGAGCTAACTATAATTTCTCTTCTCATTTCCTTAATTTTGCAGCATATTGCGCAAAAAAATTTTGACCAAAATTGGTCTTTTTTGTATTGTTTTTACAACTTTGCTTATAATAATAATAATAATACATATTATAAATTCAAATCCTAATCGAATTAATATATCAATTAAAATTGCAGTGCTGTCTATAAGTGAAAGTCTGTACTGCAACTATGAGGAGTAAAAATTCCGTGTATGTTGGGAATCTGAGAAGAGAAATACAGGAATGAGAAATAGAACTCTCCAACTGCAATTTTTCTAATGTAAACAAACGGGGAATCCCCTGCTTATGCGGGTGATCGGGCGCGTCTCTTAACTTACGCTTCTACTCTCAGTTTGCAGTCTAAAATACTTAAATAAATATATGCATTTAAACTTTTACTCTCGCACACTCCTGTTTTTCGGGACAAGTCGTAAAATATCGGGACAGGGATTGAAAATTCGTGACTGTCCCGTGAAACTCGGGACTTTACACTAAAATCACTAGTGCTCACGAATGCAAAATGGTTATACAATCAACAAATCAAAAAGAAAGACTGGAAGGAATAACGCACCAAATTTTGCCAATACCTCTGATACAAAGTGTAAATGTCATCGCCTCCCGAATGTTGCCAAAAGTTTCGCCAAATCCCGTGTGTACCGTATACTAATATCAGACTATGGCAGGAGAACGCAAAACATCTCAATCGTACTCAAGAAGCTTTTGTCTGACATTCATCGGAATGTGGAGAACAGCATTGTTATGAGGGAAGACACCTCGAAGATTGATCACTTCTAGGTGCTTTACGTCGATTTCTGAAATTAAAATTAGCATTTGAGAACCTGAATTTGCTGTATGATTTGGTGGCGAAAATTCAAAGAGTATAGTTCCTTTGTAAAGCTACAATACACAAAGATTTAGTTTTGGGGATGCAGCTTTCCTTTCGGTGTCACTAAATGACATTCATTTCGCTTCTCCACGATCTCCGCTTTCTCACATTGTTGTATAGTATCCACTTTTTATTTCCAATGATAAGCCATTTAAAAAGTGGGGGCTTTGTTTCGTTTTAGCAAAGGATCACATACCGAAATTCCAGCAAGCATATTCTGCTGAGTTAAAATATGGATTACCCATATATCAGGCGATATGCGTATGTAAGCTTCTGAAAATGTTCATATACTGTATTTTTTGGAGAACTAAATATCACAAAAATGTTCCTGAACTGTATAACATGAACTTTCAGCAATAGATTCTTTTAATGTATCTTCGTTTACAGAGGATTGCCGTCTAGAACAGGAATCAATTTCGCTGTTGAAATTTCCTCGCTTAAATTTCTCAAACCATCTTCGAACTGTATTATCAGAAGCAGCAATTTTGTCCATACGCAGAACAAATTTTACGATCAGTTTGACTAGCATTTGTTCCTCTTTTTTTTTTTTTTTTTTTTTCAAAATGAAAGAGCACAATATGAAAAAAAGAACTTTCTGCTGAATTAGAATTACAATGTTTAAATCCTAAATTTAGAAAGAAAATAGAAATAGACTTTTATTTTTGCTTCCAACAGAAACATAAATATATATATATATATATATAGTATTTTTACGTATGCTAAGGAAAAGATTTGTGTAATTATAGATAGGGACAATATGATGCCCTTTAATTCTCATTCCAGCTTCGTTTTTGTGTAGATCCAGATAAGTAGTATCAGGAACTGGCCGAAAATGAAGGTGCACAAATGTCAGTTGAAAGCAAACTTGAATATGAAACAAGCTGCATTATTTTGATTCTGTTACTTTGATTCTCTGTGACCTGAACGCTTTCAAGTCATTGCTCATGAAAGCCATTAGCGATTCTGCACCAGTGACAATTTGACAATCAGGTTTATTGTAAATCAATTTCCGAGATTTTGGAGGCAAGCCTTAACAAGAGCTGCAAAAATGAAGGAGCGGGACATTAGAACCATCTGTCCTTATGTGTTCCTTATTTGTAGAGATAAGAAGATCCAGAAATGTTTTTGCATAATTGACGCATGTTAGTTCTGTTGTTACTTATGCTCACTTGTCTGACGTAGTCAGCCCAAGGCCAGGAAATTTCTCGTGGCAAGGAGCGGAAGATTGCCTGTCGTCGTCAACAGCCTTCAGCGCCTAACAGGTTACAGTGCGATTTGGCTCAGTCCCCCCCAATTTTGATGGAAAGCGCCCCGGGGAAACGGAACCGAGGGTCTCCCACCCGACTCCCCTTCCACCAAAAAACACGAGAGGACTTTCTGCTCGCCGCATATTTAAACTGCTGCCATGCCGCACCGACATTATAAATTTACAAACATCCATGCCTTCTCCAGGATTCGAACCCTTGCCCTTCGGCACGGCAGTTAGCGGCGCTAACTACTATACCGGTTGGGCGGCACGTTAGATCTTTTCCTATAAACGGAAAAGAATAGTTTCTATTTTTCCCCTAACTACTAGAGTAATAGAAAAAAATCGGGACTTTAAGGATTTATCGGTCATTTTCGAAAAAATTTGATATCCACAACATTTCAAAAATTCCACACGATTCGCAACTCCTTTCGATGAAGTTCATGACGCTGTAAATTTGATATGAGAATAAGCCTCGCAATCCAAATTTATGATCTTCTACTCATTAATTTTAAAATTATACTAACGTAACACAGGACAAGAGTGGCTAACTTTTGCATATATGACAGACTCTCTTTAAAAAGGTGTCACGATCTGTTTACCAAAATATTGACAATAAAAGCATTCAAACTTATGTCTGGTGTATAGCTGCAGAGGTAAACCTTTTGCCGCCTGGAGTGGTTCATTTCATCCCTCTCTCAATATATATCAAAATATCAAATCTATAATATTTTAAAACGACAGTGAGAGAAAAAAATCTATTGTAGACACCACATTACTTCCTTATACAGTCTATTGAATTATACACATTTTTTGCTGTTATTTCCTAGAATTATTTTAAATTAACCGAACTCTCAAGGTCGGGATCCGGAAGATTATAAAAAACGGGAGACCCCATTAAAACTTAGATTTCGTTATTTGTATAATTTTTTTTTATTATTTTACATTGTCCAAGCAAGAACATGTTGGCCATTTAAAGCACTTCTGTAACTGGAAGTATATGACTACGGCCAGTGATTGCGAAAATAAAGGCCGAGTAAGGACTTTGAAGCAAGATAAGTAGTGGGTAAAATGTAAAAATATATGCAAAATATAAAATATGAAACAAAATTTTTTAGTTTAATTGGAACCAACTGGCAATAGACCTTCAAATTCATAAATTTTAATTAAACACATACCCGCTTCAAAGGATACGCTTTGCACCATTTTGCGTCACTCTGAGGAGTCATTAGTTTTTTTTTTTTTTTTTTTTTTTTTCCCTTCTGAAGCAGGAGAAGTAAAAAATATGCAATGCCCTCGCCAGAACTTGAACCTGGACCTCTCGAATACGCGAAGAGTCTGCTACCGTTACACCGCGAAAGCAAATATGATACCAAACTGTCACTGAGAAAATAATCCTCTACGGAGCAGGTATTTAGGCCAATTCCCTAAACAAGCTAGAGAAACGTCTATTTCAAACTATCCAAAGGCCTAACTTTATTCTAATCTGTCAAGGATACCGTACAACTTCTATAGCAGCATTACACGTCCTTTCAGGATTACTTCCATTGGACCTTGTAGTACAGAGAGAATCACCTTTGTGCGGTGTCTTGCGTCTTGGACAGAATCGAACCCTGTGGAATCAGGAGTACCTTGCAGCAAACTTTGAATCAAAAATCTCATTGCTTCCTTTTCACCCCTCTGCCATGGACCTTCGAAATCATATAACTTACCAAGTAGCCAATCTAGTCCCAGATCACTTTTTAGTATTCACAGATGGGTCCAGTATGGATATAGGGACGGGCAGTGGATTATGAATATTAAAGGACAACAATACTCAACGCCGATGGCGAAGACGACTGAATAAAAATAATTCCGTGTTTTAGACGGAATTACTCGCAATTTTAAAAGCAATTAATCTTACACATCGACTTCCGAGTCCTGCGTTTATCTATAGTGATTCTCTCTCTGCCCTCAAAGTAATTGCAGGATTTAGAAGCAGAAGTCCAATGGTGCATAACATACAGAAAATGTTACTTAATTTTGAATCCACAACTCGACCAATACTGTACTGAGTGCCTGCCCATAATGGCATTTTTGGAAATGAACTTACTGATGCTAAGGCTAAGGAGGCAGTAATGGGCACGAATTTTCTTGAATTCTCACTTTCTCTACCGGGCTTATATCTCAAGAAACTATAGATATGTATAGAAACTATAGTATGCAGCTTTCACAACAGTGGCAGCTCAGATGGGACACAGAAAGAAGAACGGATAAATTTGTACCAAAGGTCTCAACCAACTTCCTTTCCAGTTCGTCGGCGCTCACAACATTTTTTAACAGGGCCCGGACCATTTTTAACATATCTCTTTAGATTTGGCCTTTCTGACAATGAACAATGCCAGTGTGGGGCGACAGGAAGTCCTGATCATTATGTTTCCAATTGCCTTTTGACGTCAGTTTTTCATTTAAACAGACCATCGGACACTTTCTGGAAGGAATGGACCAACAATATAGTAAGACAACCAATAGCATTAACTCTTTCGCATCGAAGTCGCCCAAAGCGCCCTAGCATTCAGACATCGGCTCGACGCCCGAAACGCCTGAATAATTTCCTACCCAGTGCTTTCCCCCATCACGTTACTGCATTACTCATTGCTTTCAGGTGTTGTTAAATCACACGTCAATCATTCTTTGTTGTCAATTTCCTTGTTTCCTTTGTTCCTTCCTTTCCTTTGCTTACTGTCAATGTTTAGCTTTTGATGCCCGAAGTTGCAATCCCAGTGTCAAAGCGTCGAAGAAAGAAGTTCTCGCTTTACTTAAGTAAGGCTATTGTTAGCGCTGTAGTATTCAACTTGTCATGGGGAAAGGAAAAGCATTCCAGGAGAAATTCTTAGATACGGGCGTTTTCGATGTTTGGGAAATTGAGATTTTGTCCTCTCTCGATGCGAAAGAGTTAAAAAAGTTGACCAACATCATACAGTGGTGTTTCGAAAAATTTTAATTTTTTACCACTCCATATCTTTAACACGTTGAGCGCCACGCGTATGTTTTAGGCAATCCCGTTCAGGCCACGCGCTTCGCGTAAAAGCGCTGGTATTGTAGGGCCAGTGATTCGTATCGCGGTAGAAGATAGCAACACGTTGTGAAAAAGAAGACATTCCGTCAAGAAAAAAAATACAAGAATATCCAGAAAACGACAATATAAACTCGGAAGAAAACCGGGAAAAGCCTCTGAAGTACGAAAATATTGTAAATTATGTTATGATAAAAATGCAACAGAAGGTGGTAGAGTAATGGCCAGAAAAAAGACTAAAAGAGTGTTGTCACATTTGATGTATTTCCAAAAATTCTCCTCAAGTTCCTTGCAAGGTTAGATCAGTTTGTATAGTTATAATTTAATTTTTTTACACATTTTTCCCTTATTAAATGTTTCAAAAAGTTTTGCGGCAATACCTTTTATATTTAAATCCTTTATGAAAGAAAAAGACAAATACAGTACAAAGTCTGAGATCGGGACTTCGGCGATTCCGGATATTCGATCATCAGTTTAAATAAAGTCAGATGGCATTTAGAAATTAAAATTATGAAATCGTGATTCATGAAATATTGAAGCATTTATGATCTAAAGGGTGCGAAAATTTACAAAAAAAAAAGGCTTAATATTTATTTGTTTACTTTATTAAACAATTCTTTCATTGTAAGTTGTTTAATGTTACTTCGATTTTTGTACTAATACTTTCTCTTTATTTCTATAGACAGACATAATTTCTTCTTCAGCTACAAAGTTCCATTTTGTTCAAGTCCTGTAATTGCTGTGTCGAGAATTCCGGGTAACTTATCAATCGAAATGTTTTCATTTTCAATAAATTCTCACTTACTTTCAACTATACTACAAATTTCGCCGTCCGTTAATTGATTGATAATTGGGGTATTGTCATCGCAATGAAAAACTTCTATTATATCATCTTAATTTATTACCGCTTCTTCACATTTCTTTACAAAATCCATTAATTGGAAAATTTCAACTTTGGTTTGCGATATCCGAAAACCTTCAGATTCTCGGCTATCATCTTCACCATGAAATATGGTAGCTGGACATAAATTATGCCAAGCATTCTATACAGTATCTAGAGACACATCCTCCAAGCAGCAGATTTTATGCTAAAATATTACAAAAATTCTTGAAAAGTCTTGTTATTATTTAAGATATTTAACATGGATTTTTAAAATGCTACTTTATATTTGCATTTCAGCGCACGCACTATTACGATATCCATAGGCTGAATGATGGACGTACAGTTTGGAAAAAAGAACAATACGGATACATTATCTTTCACTAAAACCTTAACTGAAGTATGAGCCGAACAGTTGTCTACAATCAAGATAATTTTTGCATTATCAGGTAAATAAAACGAATTCAAATGTTGCCGAGCCTTGAATATGAAATGATTTTAAACTAATCATTCATTAACACTTGTGTCATCCATGCTCTTTTATTTTCGCGATGTATAACAGTGAAATTCTTTGTTCTTTTAGATGCTGGAGCTCGTGTATTTTTTCCGATTACGAAAAGTTTACAATTGTGCGTTCCTGCTGCATTTGCGCATGTCTCTGAAATCTTTGACATCAGTTGGAGCCTTTTCTGTAGAGGTTGCCAAGGTATTTTGCGGTACATACTGCGAGAAAGGACCATTTTCATCAGCGTTGTAAATTTGTTCTGGCGATAACTTTACGCTATTAATGAGTTCAATGAATTAATTTGCAAATGGTTCAGAAGCTTCAACGCTGAAGCTTTTTAACATGGGAATTTTGAAATTTGGTTAACCGACCTATCGAATATGTGCACCCAGTTTTCAAGTTCATTTCTTCATGAAATATTTTGGCTTGAGCTTATAGCATTGAATCCATCAATGGCATGCCCTCGCTGCGACGCTGTTCTGACCTGTTCAATCATTATTTTGTCATGATCGTCCTTTTTAGCATAACCAATAATTTTCCTGTTATTCATTGTGAGTGGGGTGTCGGAATCACCAGAAATTCAACAAATTCCTTTTTCTGTTTCCTTATGTCATATGCAGTTGACTTTCCAATGTCTACTCCTCGCATAATTTTGAAACGGATATACCGTTATTCATTTTTTTTTTTTTGTAGCAATTCCACTTTTCGTTTAATGGACATCGAAACAGGTTTTCGCTTTGTAAATCTTTTTGCCACTCCTAAATTAGAAACTCTTTTCGATATAATATAATCGAAAATTTAAACTTTAATTTTCATAAAATTGCTGTAATAATAACAGCCTGAAAAAATAATAAGCTGGATCAAATCAGAAAGTTAAGGAACATGGCAATCTGCTATATTAACTGAAATTCCTTGGAATCAGTAAAGTATAATTTTAGCCTAGCTTAATAACGCCCGCTTTACATTATTGGCTATGTATTGTGAGATTGGCAACGAAATTTTGTCCTACTTCTATCGCGCACGTCCGCTATATTTTGTCTTGCTTCTCCAGCATTAGCCCAGATAATGGAGAGTATACTGTATTTGAGAACTGACTCTAATTTTTTTGTTGAAGATCTTCTATTAATGTAATAAATTTTATTTTGGATGCATTAATGTTACTCATTGCTTCAATTATCTTGTTTTGTACTTGCAATTCTAAACTTAAAATTTTTTAATTGTGATATCAAACTCCGTAGGATACGCCAAAAAACTGAGCCAAGTTTCATCACTTAAATATAAAAACTATGGATCTTGCTCTTCGAAAATTATTTTAATCTCAATTAATAAATCTCGAAATCGCTGCAGATATGTATCCTACTTTTCGCTGTGAGGTCTATATACTACTTATCCTTGTGAGAGAAGGGTACTATTTGAATTCCACGGCCCCCCCTTATCAAAACAGAGCCAAGATTATCGCCAAGTTTAAAATACTCGCATATAGTTTGTGGCTGCCATATCCTCGCGATTGCTTTTAATATGGCATTAGAAGGCTTATAACTTTTCCATAGGATTTCTGCCCCATAAATTCCGAAAGATACGACTTTAGGTGATGTCAAACCGTACCCCTTTGTTTTTGTTTCGCCATTTAACAGAACTCCAAAATCTTTCCACATTTTGGGTGTGAGCACCCATTGTTGGATCAACAAAACTAAATTTGTGATTTAGTTGAAATGGCTGAAACCAGCCTTTTCAAATTCTTCTGTTTTACAAGATCGACCAACAATCTGAATATATTGTTAATCCTTCCACTACGTAGTTTGCAATTGTTGATATCCGTGTGCTTGCTCCTTGATCTGGAACCTGAAAAAGAAAGCATTCACTTCTTTCACGGCATAATCTCCCGAATATCCATTACAGTGCATGTACACTGCCAACGTAGTTTTTTCGCCGCACAAACGAACTCTCGTCGATTTCAAATATTTTTCAAGGCCCATCTATTCGTCTTTTAGGTTATCGAAAGTAAATCTAGCGAACAAACCTCTCTCATAAAAACGTTCCAGTCAGTCATGGTATTTTGACACATACTGAGCTGTTTGTAGCACCACTTAAAGTTATTTCATCTGTCCAACAGTATATAAAACGCAGTGCTGTTAGGAATGGTATTCTGGAAACCACTAAACTAGTTGTCGGATCGAATGCTCTTTTTTGCTTATAACTTTTATATGAGTGGGCTGGGGGGGGTAACACCTCCTAAAGGAGATGGTTAACAACAAACTCGGGAAAAAAAATTAAAATGGACAGAGAAGAGCAGATAGAGTCTGTGATAGACAGTGAGCCGGTAAGTGAAGCTCAGTGGTTATGAATAAGCAGAATAATGAAAAAGATTATTTTTGTACAAGAGATGCTATTTAATATGACTGTTTTACAAGCAGTGGGTGTGAATTATCCAGGTGTGGTTGCAACTCCATTTCTAAAACACTGAAAAATATTGGGCAGTAAAAAATCAGATATAATTTCAAATAATTCTGAATACTCTTGTGAAAATGCTTCACACATGGATATAGTACACACATTTTCAAATTATTTCACTAGCAAAGCAATAATTCTCCTTATTACAAATTAATTTATGATTCACTGAATCAGTTGACACAATTCATCTCAAGGGGCAGAGAAGCCACGTCCCAACCTTGCCGAGGCTACTGATTGGTTGAAAGATGTGAATATTCAAAACTTCCTAGGAAAAATGAACTCTATCCAAAATATTAAGAATGTTAAATCTACAGCCGAAAAATTCATTGAAGGAGTTAAAGCTACTCAGATTCTGATCAACTTTGCTGAGGACTTGGAATAATTCTCGTCACCTGCTTCTGTAAGTTTTCTGTTTTGTCTCATGCTACGTTGCTCCTGACCCTGGGCCTGCCCAGGCTCAATCTATCTCCTTCCTCTCTTTATTTTTTCCCATTGCCAATGAATCTTCATATTCTTTTCCTCTTAACGACTATGTTTCTTTAAAACCTTCTTCAGTCATTACGAGGACTTCTCTGATTTCCCATGCTCATCCCAGCTATGTTGGCTTTCCGTTCTCTCTTCCTTACCCTTCTTCTCTGGTTTCCCTCAACCCTACTCATCTTTATTCTTCTGATGCTGAGGTGCGTGGTTTTAAACCACACGGACTCCACAATCCTTCCTCATTGGCAGTTCATCTCTTTGGTTTCTCAACAATTCTTTAAATAATTGCTAAGCTGAGCTTGCCTTTTTTGGGGGGAGGGGGATTATTTTCCGATAACTACCGTGTTTATATTTGTCTTTGCTAACAACTGAAAATTAAGTATGATGAGTAAAGCATTTTGATGTAGTCTATGGTTTATAACTTAACTTTTTAAACATTAAATTAAAACTTGCAGTATCAACATGTTTGGGAGATGACGAACTGTTAGAAAAAACAGAATGGGTTTATGGAATTAAAAAAAAAAAAAAAATTGGTAAGCTGTCTACTTACCAAGTCATTAGAGGGAGTATGTATTACACACATAATTAAATGAATTTCAACAATGGGTCCCCAGAAATTAAAACAGATTTAACCATTCTTGTTAATATTAGATACTATTGTTACGAATTTTGTAGATGTGTAAATAATTTTAGTGAAATTAAACGTAAATTACAGAATTTCTTGTGTAGTGTAATATAATATGAAAGGCCTCAAGAGCGTGAAGCATTGTTGGATAAACAAGGTTACAGGGATAAATCCACTTAACATTATGGTAATTGGCTATCTATAAAAATTGGTGAGAAACTGCCGAAAGTCGCCAAACTCGGCGGCATTTTTGTCCGATCCCTGTGTAAACTGTAACAATAAACTATGTATGCTTTCCAGCAATTTCAAGAAATTGAAGGTATTGGAAATTTCTCGGCGGAAGGGGGGAAAACTAAATAAGACCAGAGAGAGTATCAGGATTCAATTTGCAATCACGGAATACACCAGAATCTCAAAATCGAGCACCTAGATGAAACGAATGCAAAACATGTTCCATTGGTGAATTAGATTTTCTAGAGGCGTTTCACATTCAAAAAAATCTTTATGTTCTGGTTAACGACTCTAATCCCAACTCATCTTTACTTTCAGCCTTTAAGGAAATTCTATTTTAGTTTTCATGTTTCATCAACAGATGGCGAAAATAGCTTAACTCCTGACCAACCATTCTTATCTTATCTCGTTCATTTGCACTTTGGCATCTGAGGCAGGAGGTTCGGTAGTCAAACCATCGAAACTAGTCCTGGAAAATTTGCAAATATAACGCTGATTTTTGTTGCTTGAATAAGGAACCAGCATTTTCATTTTAAATGTAATGGGACAAATTGCATGTTTAAAATGAATGCTGATATTCTGGAATTTTTTACTAGAAGGAAATAAATTTGATTGTTTTCTTAGATGTTTTTTTAAATGGAGAAAGTTTAAAAATTGACAATAAAGTTTATAATGAAATATTAAAACATTTGCATAACTTGCAATTAACCCTTGTTCATTATTTCTTACAGTAACAGGAAAACATTTCTTGGATTTGAAATCCTTTCATGACAACAGATAAGCTCACAGATATGCATGCAGCTGGACATCAGAAAATTAATTGATTAGAAAACTAATTTTGGTATATGTATATAAAATTAAAGAACTAACGTTAAAAGAATTTTAGAAAAATTCGTCAGAAGAATATCCAAAATTATCAACACCAAATTAAGCTATTTAGACTTTACTTCCTATTAAGACAAAGTATTTGTGCAAGGCAAGGTTTTAACATTATGCTGCAACTAAATCCAAACATAAAAACTGACTCAGTGTTACATCCAATATAAGAATTCAGGTTTCTAACATTGTGCCTGATAAGAATTTGAAATTCAAAGACTGTTACATTTAATTAAGTTTTTTTTTTTTTTTTTTTTTTAATTGACAACTGAACATTTTTTTCTCACAGGTATAATCTTATTTCATTTATACCAATGGTCTTTAAAGAATATCCATGGAATTCATGTTACTTATTGAACCACTAGGTGTTCAACAAGTAACCCCAGGGTCAACAAATCTAAATCAGAATTTCAAAAATTTTCAAGTACCATATAGATCATAAAACTAAACATTTAAACTAGTTAATTTAATATATATTCTTAAAAATGTTTACTATTATTGGTATTTAAATTAATATGAAGTGGATATATTTCTATGAGTAAAATTATAAAGAAATAAAAATTTCCATTTCCTTCCTCTACATGTAGGAAGGATACAGTTTCAGTACTTTAAGACTTATTTTTCTGAAAATGGTAGCAGTTCCATTATTAAAAATGCAGTTTTGTGGGTCCCTGAGTTCATAAAGTTTGAAAATTACTGATGTATGTAAATATTGTTAACTTATGTATTGTCTTGCTGACCGTTGAAAGTTAGCTACCATCAAGCCTAAGCTGGCAGAGATCCTGCCAAAGTTGCCCCAATTGTTCCTATGGAATTCTGAATGAAGTATTACCTCTTTATTTAATACAAAGTCACTATTTCATCTGCTTCGTAAAAAGGCTTTCATCGATTTAAATTATTTTGTCAAGACCTTTAGTTTTACGGGAAGTTCTGTCTAGAACACTATGAGTACATATTTCCTGCAGGTAATTGCTCCAAACTATTACTGTCTTATCGAACATATTCAGCTAACCATATCATGTTCATCCTTTTTTTTTTTAGGTAAGATCCAATAACTTTAAAAATGCTGTTTTATAAACAGGCAGGTCTGAATGCCCACAGCAGCTGAGTGGTAAAGTTGCTGAACACTAGTTTGAATCCAGTGAATGGGCTGGCTTCATGGGCATTATTGTGGTTTTCTCCAAGTGCAATGTGTAAATGAGCTTGTTTCCCTTAGAAAGTCCTCTATGAAGGCATCGATGCCCGTAGGCAGATATGAGGCTTTCTATAATTAAATAAACCAAACCCAGATTTTAATCATTTGCTTTCAAAATACAAGGGAAAAATATAGCAGAAACACTTAATTTACATCCTTGTCTATAAAACCAAAAAATGGCTCATCAAGAATCAATCGGGTTACATCAAACATAAGGACAGATGTTATGAGTGTGCTTTTACATCATGCTTATCCATAACTGGTGCTAAATTGTGCTGTTTGACAACAGTTCCAGAGTCAGTGGGATATTATGTAAACACATAAATATTTTAACACACCTGAATAATAATAAAAAATAAACAATATAGCTGATATTCTATACTCATGATATACATTTATTGAAGCTCTACACGAATTTAAATAGATAAAACATGTACCACCAAACATAAATAAAATCAAGTTTCTAATGTTCAAGCAAAGCAAATGTTTAGAGTTATATGGAAGTAACAAACAGATGAAAATAAAAACACTTTCAGAGCTTCAAAATTTCAGTTCATGCAGTTTCAAAATATTCAGGATTCAATATTATGTAAATAAATTACTGTTATTAGTCATGTTTAAGCATTATTGATTAATAATTTTTAAGGATATCTCTAACACAGAAAATTCAGGGTTTTTACATAAAAGACACAGGCATTATCAAGAAACTTCTAGGTCTAGACAGTAAGTTCAAATATGGTTGTAGAGCTATAAGGATTTTGGAGAAAGAAATGTAAAAATTTAAATTATGACTTCTGTACAGTTCAAACTACGGATCTCCACCCTGCCAACAGGATGTGTTGTTAGTTTTATCACCAGATCACACACAGGGAAATGTGATACTCATTTTCATCCACATAAAAGATGACTGGGAAGAAAGGAGCAAGAGCTAGCAGGTCAAATGAAATTGATGACAAATTATTGTCTATCACATTTTGTTTGGTTGCCATTGCAGAGTTATTATGGTCTTAGAGCAGGGTACTTATGCATTACTGCAACTCATTTAGCAGAATTTGGCAATTTTCAAAAAGTGCCGAACTCTCGCAACCATATGCATAACAGTTCTTCAGGCAAACATACTGAAAACAATTTGGTTCTAATGTAGAAAAGGGTGCCCTTTGATTTGGTGCCAAATACCGACATGAATACTAGTCTTGTTGTAATTCTTTCAATTCTTTCTCCCCATTATTAGAATTTTATTTGCTGTTAGTAGAACTTTAGTTTTCATTTGCTGGCTGGTTCTAATTAATTATTCTCCTGCCACTTACACAAAGTATATCTAAGGGTAAGAAAGTTATAATTTATTAATGTATGAATAAAGGTTTAGTTTTTGCTATGAATATCAAGTTTGTACACAATATATGTTTCTGGTCGAGCTTAAGGATCAATTGGATGACTAGGAGTGCATTTGTAGCTAGGAAGGTGCTCGAAACTACAGCTTATACCAATACCATTGAGGGAAAGTACAGAGTCACATTACGTGCAAATTTTATAAGCGGGGTCTTCGGCAGTCGTTGGATGCCATTCTTGGTATCATAAAAAAATCACCAAAAATATCAAGAAACACCCTACCGTAAATTTTCAGCCTTTTATAAATATAAACAATGATATTTTTTGGGTTAATATCAATTTTAAAATCTGTGCTCATGGAATTTGTCAGTAATGGAAGAAATTGCTGTAACATTTCTGCAGGAATACATTATTTTGCAGCAAACTTGCTAAAGAGAATAATTATTTCCAATCAGTTTTATGGATATCCCCACAAAATCTCCACCAGAATAAAAAAAAATAACAATCAGCTTGAAAGTAGATTTATTGTTTCATTTTTGCAATAATACTTAATTAGAATGCAAAATATATGCATAGTAATAATTTAAGTAATATGTTAATTTTTAAAAATGAATTGAATGATGATTTACAGCATCATTCTTTTCATCTATAAAAATTTTGCTATGCATTAATACATAAATATCGGAGCAAGACACATGGAAAATAAACTGTCTCACTGGGATTCAAACCAAGGATTTTCAGACTGCTAGAAGGATGAGCTACTGGTCACACAATGCGAGCATACATATAGAAGAGTGATAATTTTTTACATGATTATATAAACATGATTTTTTAACAAATTTTATACAGCTAAAGATACGCTATCTTTAACATTTATTAACGAAAAACATCAAAATAATAAAAAATAACTTACTGTTACTCTCAAAGAAAACAAAAGATTCATTTTATGGTAAAAGCTAAAAAAAGAATATTATTTCATTGTTAATATAGAATGTGCTTATCATAAATAAATATTTTCAAAAGTAAGAGTTGGAAGTATCAGATCACAAAATGTCAATCCTAAATCATGTAAACTAACAAAATAAACTATGCATAACAATTGGTCATACTTCTGGTACAGCAATTATATTCAACATAATGAACACAATAAACTATTTCATTTTCACAGGCATGTGAAGGACTAATATTAATGTTGTCTCATAACAGCCTTATGTCACATAACCTCACATGTGAGAATTACTACTGAAATACGCTGGTAAAGTCACAGCATTTTACATTCGTATTAACCTAATAATCACCAAATGTTAATATTTATAATCCATTAAGCAAGAATAAAATGCATAACTTCTTTGAATTATGAAACACAATCTTAAAAGCAATTTTATAAAATGCTCTGAAATGTTATTGCAAAATTTAATAATGAATTGAAATAGTTATCAATATTTTTGCTGCTTGTAGTTAGCTATGTATAGTACTAACAAATGTGCATTAAAATGATTAGACAGTTTTGTGAATTATATGCTATTAAAAAAATGGAAATGGAAAAAAATATTTTACCACTCTTATCATAATCCATAACTTTTAAAATATCCATTATAACAGTTATGAAATCTAAATAAGAAATTTATAAAATACAAGTTAGAAGTTTTGATCCTGTTAAAGATTTTACTGAAATTTAATATTAAGCATATCATTTGTATTAATTTTACAATGACATCTTTTCTTACATAAACACTGAGCCATTATCAGTTTTGCAATACTATATAAAAAGAGTTAAATAATAATTTACATCTGTTAATATTTTAAAAACAGAACACATCATTTAAATTTTTGAAAGATTTAAATTCTGGGTATCTGTTAGTGAAAACATGATTCAAAGTATAACAAACATATTATTTTAATAGGGATTAATTGCAGCAAACAGAACACTTTTTGTTAACTACTTTAGTTTATTTACTGCCAGCGAAAGAACCTTGTATTATTTTATGATCAGCAGCGACCTTTTCATTTTCACTCTTTAACTGATCAACTGCATGAGGTAAGATACTCGCTATCATTTCCAAACATTCTCGTGAAGCCTTGATACTACCGGGAAGGTTTACTATTAAAGTCTGACCTCGCATTCCCGATACACTCCTCGAGAGAACTGCAAATTTGGATTTCTGGCAACACCCTAGTATCATGTGGGATGAGAGATGTGGAGCTTCTCGTTCAATAACTCCCTTTGTAGCTTCAGGAGTTACATCTCTTGGCGAAAAACCGGTACCGCCAACAGTAAAAATTAAATCAATATGTTTTTCATCAGACCATTGTTTCAGTACACTCTGAATTTCGGGTATGCTATCCGGTACACAGTGCTGTAACACTGACGCTACGTGAAATAGCTGTTGGCTTTTCAATAATTGCTCAAGATTCACTCCGCTTAAATCAGTTTTCTCACCCCGATAAACAGTATCACTTACAACGAGAATTCCAACAGAATAATCCGGTATTCTATACGGTGTTCCCATCCTAAAACAAAGCAAAACAACTTAGAAATACAGAGAAGACAAATGTCTTGCTTTGCACCGGCTAAGTCTTTCTGCCCGCAGGGTGAAAAATCAAGTTTAGGTGCTAAGGAAAGGCAAATAGAGAGCAACTTTGTTTGAGAGAAAAATAATCTCGTAGTGTTTGATTGTTAAAGCCAGATATAAAAGTGGTTTTAAAAAAGGTCCAAACTAAAGCTAAATAATAATAATAATTATTGCCCAAGTAAGTTAGCGAAAATGAAAGAGAAGCGTGAAGAAACTTTATCATGAATGTGTCCTAACGTGCAATGAACGATGTTTCAAATACTGCAGAAGTCATGTTACCTATCCAGTCATGAATCATGAAGACCCTAACGTGCTGTTTTAACTATATAATGTGTAGATTAGGTGTTGAAAACACTAGCCTTATTTAAATTTAAAATTCAAAAAAAAAAGGGGGGATGCGGAGGATGATTAGTTACAGAAATTGAACACTCTTTAGAGGAAAACACGAGGCTAAAAATCCTTTATGCAGAACTGTGGCCCTTTGAAAATTCTTGAGCTAGTTAAAAGCGCAGGCAAATCCAAAAGAAAAAGAAAGTGGGGGTCCAGCTTGATAACAATTTAAAATCTGGTTAGGAAGGTAACGTTTAGCTAAGACAAAAAAGTAAAGTAATAGTAATAAAATGTTTTAAAAAATTAAAAAGGGGGGTCCAAAGGTGGAATGCAAGGCAAAAGGCTTGCTTCTATCAGAAGACCCAACAGCATTAAAGGAATACAACATCAGAGAAAAGTAGATTTTCATTTATTTTTAAAACACAGCAGCAGACAAATGTGCATACGCATACACAGTCTGAGACAATAGCAGCCAAAAGAAGTGGAGATATCCATACTCATATTCATTCAAATTAAATAACAATAAGCTAGAACACACGGTGAAGCTTCAGATAAAAGTATTAAATATTTAGAGTAAGTAAGGAAGCGTTACGAAATAATCACATAATCCTGAAAAACGGAATCTTTAAAGCTGTAACGATTCTTAGGAGTAACAATAAGGAAATAAAATTTTCATGACGTGATCCAGAAAAATCATCTTAAACACGTCCACGTAAGACTTCAACAATTATACAGGAAAAAAGCAATTAAAAGCCTGGCAACAAATCACGAATGCACAACTAAGCTTTCGAAATGGTACAAATTTTCACAGAGCAAACAATCCTTCCTGCAAATGGGTTACAATTTTTAAATCTAAATGCTGAAATTTTAGGCAAGAAATAAATGAGTAAGTAAAAGAAAGAAAATCTCCAGTTCGTATGCATTCCCAACTTCATACAGGATAAATTCTCCCTTTTCCTTTCTTGCAGCGAATACTGAGGTCAACGAATTACTGTCTCTACCAAGAAAGCTCTTCTCCGCATTTAAGACGAAGGGGCGCAGATCGGAATGTAAACATTCGGATGGCCTCATTGCGGACGTTATGCAAAAAGGAACTAGACGCATACAAAAAGTTAAAAAATCGGATTAAAATCACAAATGATAAGCAGTAAAACCTAATATAAATGAAGAAGGGGAAAGGAAAAACATCCTACCTTATCCATAGGATTCAAACTATATCCTTAAAGGATTCATTTAAATTTTTGAAAGAAACAGCACATAAACAAAAGATTATCTTCTTCTATAACTAATGAAGAGCAATAATGCTCGTGAGCGTTGTTAAAATAATTAATTATATAAATAAAAACTAGACAATTTCCGAACAAGAACGTTAAGAAAAGACAAGTTGAGTAACATCACAACACCGCTATCGTTCGAGCGTCTAGAACAGTTAGTTTAGACAGACAGACAAAGTAGACAAATGCCTTTTTTTTGCACCCGCTAAGTCTTTCTTCCCCGATGGGCGAGAAAATTAAAGCTTAGGTGCGAAGAAAAGGTATATAGAAAGGGGGGCAATTTCATATTTCAGAGGAGAGTAAAAAAAACTTCGTATATTTTTGTACGAGTTCGAAAGGCCAGGAACAAAAGATGGGACACAATAAAATTTAAAATGAATGGCCCAAAAAATAATAATAAAATAAAGAGTCTATAGAAAGAAAAGGAAAAGAAGTAGAAAATATCCTAGAATACGATTGTGTCCATGAGTGTAGTCAAAAGAAGAGGAAGCTGTGTTCCTTTACAATAAGTAACGTCTTACAGGTGTGTGCAGTAAGTATGTTTGGTAAGCCTGAATAGATTTGATGGGTGGGGGGGAGAATTTAAAAAACAAATGGACAGTGTCGGGATGGTTTCGTATCAAGGTATTTCGCATGGAATACAAGGCAATATGTATGCTTCCATCCTGAGACACAACAGCAAAAGACCCGTAATACCAGACAAAAGTATATATTATTACTTTAACTAAAGTAACTTCAGCTATTAGCGTTCCCAACATTTTCATACATTTTTCAAAAAAAAAACAGCAGCAGACAAAATCATAAATCCATACACAAAACAAGATCACAACCGCACAAAAAAAAGGAATATATATATATATATATATATATATATAAATTCCGCAGTATATTTATTAAAAACATAAATTGAACATACTATTTATTAATTTAACTATCATAATATATTACAAGTTTGATTATTATCAGTTTACCATATAATTTTTTACTTGTTAATTAATGCTAGTATAACACATTGAGGCACACTCTATTTATATTTGCTTATAATTCTAAGAATTTATTTAAGGCAATGAAGAATAACCCATTCCTCACATTTGGACATTAAATAGACAGCAAAGAACCAGGGACGTAGCTAGAGTTTTCAGCGCGGGGGGAACAAGTGAAGACACTTTCTGTGTGGCCGTGGACACTTTGTGTGTGCCAAGAATGGAAAACATTTTATTAAAAATTTCGTAGCATCAATTTGGCACCCTCTGGATGCTGCGTCCGGGAACAGATATCCTTCCTTGCCCCACCCTACCCCCCGGGGGTCGACGTAGAGAACTCTGCGAAGCTACTGGCTAGGATCTGTACCTAGGCAGTCTCGGCCACGGGGGTATATAATTTACGAACTTGGCGGTTCCCGATGGTCCATGGGGTAGGTCTATACTTGCTCTTCATGGGCCGGGAGGTGTAAGTCCCTTCCACCAGGGTATTGGTAGCCAAATAGCAAACTGGGCCATTGAGCGTCTGGTCCCTGCTGTCCTTGGTATTCCATGTAAAAGCCTAAGGAGAGGGGCATCCCGTGTAGGACTGGCAGGTAGCCCAATTTAATGGCCGGTCATCGACCCTAAGTTGTCATCGCCCACCCCACCGTGGTCTCGGCCCGGCCGAGACGGTGGTCTTGACTTGGTCGTGTTTAGCGTGGGCTCGATGTTCGTTGAGCGTTCATCAGAGGGTCTTTTTAAATGTGTTGGTGTCTCGGGGATGTGTGACCCTGGGCCCAGCAAGCGAGTTCTTACCATCCTTAAGGTGGCTTTTTGACTGATTTTCAGTCCCTGTAATGCCGTTAAGTTGGCGAGGCAGGTATAAAACTAGTTAGTTAGTTGCCCCACCCTAGCTACGCCACTGCGAAGAATAGTACGAGGGGGGGAAATCGATGAGATGTAATATTTAAAGGCTAAAAAATATTTAAACGATCTGAAAAAAAAAAAAAAAAAAAAAAAAAAACATCGGATAGGGAAGTAGCGCTTGCGCAACCTAATATACACTTCGAAGCCCAAATTTCCCATTTTCCCTTTCACGAAGCACCTCCAAACAAGATAAGGGGGGCTGGTGCTAGACGAGAACTGCTAACGTCTGCGTCTGAGAGCCACAAGCAATGAGCAATTTCAAGTATTGTTTAATGCTAAAAAACTGATGAAAGAATAAATCAATTAATTTAAAAGCACTTTAGTAATAGAAAATTGATTAAGTTTAGATGAAGGATACTTATATTAATTCCAGGCTTTCGTTGTGTATCCTCACAATGTCCATTCTGTCACTCTCATCAGCATTGGAGCTGAAAATCTTTGGAAAGGGTGTGGATTTTGTTGAAGAACACTCTTTCGAAGTAATTCAATTGAAAATCAGAAAGAGGAGATGAATGTTTGTTACTTATTTACAGAGCGTTGCGAACGAGCATCCGCTTGCCTCGGTGATCGCAGCGCCCCTCAGCAGTTAGGTTAAACAAACAAATCACATGTGACACCGATACGGTTGCAGCCGGCTCTTTAGCTCACTTTCCCGCAGTTGTCAAGACATGGCTCTTCAGTCAACTAGCAATGATGTCAATTTTGTGCTGCATTCTATTGGTCAGGGTTTATAATCCGGCCTCGCTTTCTCCGTTTGCTAATTTTCATTTGAAGAGTGCAGTTCTTTTTACTCGTTAAGTCAGCATTATTCATTAGTCATTACTCATTGATCCCTCAATTTTTAAAATATCGTTAAGAAAGTTTTTACTTTTAAAGTGATTCTGATTACTGTTGGATATATTATGTCGAGTCGTATCGGTGTCCCATGTGATAAGCAAAAACGCGGAAAAAATGCTGTTTTCGCACTTCAGTTCCCACCAAAGTGAAACTTTCATTTTAAAAGTTATCATATGCGCATATTAGATGGATTTCGGAAGCTAGGAGGAAAACAAGTACTTTCGTGTGATATGTTTTCTTACAATAATATTTTAAAATTAAAATGGATTCAATTTCTGATAGATCAAAACTTATCTAACTTCTTACTTTATATACAAGGTATAAATTTTCTTTTATATGTTCTTCCCTTAAAGAATTAGTTTTATTAATATAATTAATGAATATATTTTGTTATAATGGGGGTAGAATTCATAGGGTTATCGAATAACACACTTGAAAAAAAGGAAGCAGTTCTTGGAAAATAAAGAAATTTTTAAACATTTTAAAAAACATTTTCTGCCTTATGTATATACTTTTTACTCTTAAATACAACTGGAATTACTTCGATTACTCATTCCTATATTAATGAACAATCATTTTCTAAAATTTTATTTCATAAAGTCTCTTTTGTTTACTTTTTTATGTTTTGAAAATTGAATTCCATAATTAGTAAATTTGCTAATACTCATGCAAATATTCTTTAAACTAATGAAAAGTTACCATTAAGAGTAAACCTTTGGCTTGCTTCTTATAAAATTTCTGTCAAAAATGGCCATAAAACAAACACGAAGCTATCAAAATGCCTAGAAGTATTCAATTTAAGGTTGAATTTTGAATTCATTTAAGGGTCGCATATTAGCAGCCTTCCTTCCTATGTAAATAATAGGTTTTTCTCAATTTTTTTCAAAAAAATGTTTTTCGACACCAATTGAAGAACTCATTAAGAACTCAGGGAGTTTTTTAAATTAAATAAAAGAAGCAGACTTATACTGATACCAATGTCGCTTTTGCTAGTCTACCAATGTCGTTTTCTAGTATAATGCTGCATAGAAGAAATAAATCAGACTTGCCTACAGTGGAAAATAAATGCAAAACTTCTTGTGTCTGAAAAAAAAAAAAAAAAAAAAAAAAAAAGAGGCGGTATATTAAAAACTTGGTGTATTTGCAACGCATCAAAAGAGGAGAAAAGCAAGGCCCAAACGCGCAATATGTAATATGAGTTGAAACTTCTCGTATTACCTATGCACTAGAATGTTGCAAAAACTGTTATTTAATATTCAGCAGCAGCGAACTTAAATACGCCTCCGTGCTGCCCTGAAGCTATCGATAAACTTTTCAGAAAATATTTTCTTTCTTTTCTTTTAAATTACCAACTTTATTACAACCTTACTTCTGATGGGATCTGAAACTACAATCTTTGATTCCGAAAGCCCTTGTCCATTAGGCAACGGAAGCCCGTAAGAGCAACTTTAAATTGGTGTGGATTTTAAGTAAAATTCACAGTTTAGGATTTCAAAATCTAATATTATTTCTTCGCGATAATCTATTGTATTAGATCAATGATATTCGCAATTTTTGGAATTGCTACCCTACATGGGACGTCGAGATAATATGCCGACTCCAAAGTTTAAACAATCAATTGCCAACAACAATTGTTTAAACAATCAATTGGTTCATCATCTTTAGTACATACAGAACTGAGTTTTATAAATTCGTTGTCAAACTAATGAACACGTTTGTTTGCTTTTATCTCTTCATTCACTACTCAATAGAGGCAGAAGCCTCTTAGCGTAATTGGTTATCATCGGGTATAAAAGCAGCCGACATCCAAGCGCTGTACTTGTCACTTTGGTTTCTTTACTGTCTGTTTTTTTTTTTTTTCAATTATCGTACCAATTTCCAACCATTTATCCATGAGAAAACCTAAAAATTGTGGCTTTAAAACAGTCTGTTTAAAACGAATACTAAGTTAAATGCGAAATTTTACACAAAAATAATACGTAAACTCACAAAAATGCCATGTTAGTGTAAGTAGAATCTGTGCTGTCATCGCTTGTTTACGTGCACATACTTTGAAAACGAACACGTGGCTGTCTACCAAAAGAACCGCGTCGCCCTTATTTCTAGAACTGGCTGGTGACTTTCACTGTAGTAAGAGGGGTAATATATGTCTACTAAGAATGAGCGACGTGAAAACTTTATTGTTCTTTTGCTTTTGGTGAATGGTGGCTGCAGGAAAGAGAAAGTTGAAAAAAATCTCAGTCCTTCATTAGGTGTGCCAAAATGGCCAAACTGAAAAGCATTTCTTCAAGGCACGCTACAAAAAATTAATTAGGACTCGTTTTTGGGGCAACACACAACTGCAGACATTCTGTCGAAAGCTGTATATATGATAAACAGACAGTATCCGATGTCGTCGATCCGAAGACAGAATTCAAAAGATTTTTAAAGTGTATGGAATTAAAGAATTGTAGTTTCTTAGAGTTGAACGAAGCAAACGCAATGTTCCAGTATGTAGCTAAAATTCTCCCCATATTTCTATGTTATAATATATGTTTAAAATATAACCCTATAAGATATTTTTCCCTCCTTCCTAGCGTGCCTTCGTGGTATAGTGGTTCTGCACGCTGGGCCGGTATCCAGAAGTCCGCGGTTCGATTCCCGGCGAAGGCGTTGCTAATTTTTCATCTTGCCTGCTTCCAAAATATACCTAACGTTGGAAAATACGAAACGAAAGCGAAAAGAAACGACAACATAACGCAAACAACGATTAGAGAAAGAAAAACAGCAGCAGGTCAAGCATATGTCACCTAGAGTTGTGTGAAATCATTAGATGGAATATTAATTCATGAACTGGATTCCTCGAAACTTACTGAAATGGTTCATTTCAATAATGAAGCATTACAAGAGATGGACAGAATGAGAAATTATACACCACCATCAGCTTCATAAATTAGAAACGAAAAATGTTAATAATGCGAATAAAAAGTAACTAAAATAATTTTTTTTTGTTGACCTAAGTATGAATTGACTTTAAAAATTTGTTTTGTATATTACTTGTTACAGCGAAGCTTAATTATAGTTCTTTGTTTAGCTTTCAAATCCACAACAGCAATGTTCTCTGGTTTAAAGCAAAATTTTTTTATATAAACATTTTTGCAAATATCGTTTGGCAGTTTTACTGGATTTTGTTAAAACGTTTTAGTCCTTTAATTCTGGAGATATTCTGTGTACATCAGTTAAAATTTTCTCATTTTTGTTCAGAAATTCGGAAATCCGGAAAAATAACTCCAGGAAGCCGAAAAATAGAAATGAATGCGATCCTTCTAAAAAACAAGTTGAGACGGCACCCCCTTTCAAAGGATGCTCCTGACTCCTTATCGAGGAAAATAATAAAGACTGGGCACTCCCCCCAAAAATCTGCCAAGCTGATAACCCTCCAAAAAGATCGGTTAGGCGCGTCGAACTCCGTCCACACTCAGTACCTTCCCGAAAAGGACGTTCCTGCTACTGTTACGACTAATAAATTGGATATACTCGATGATAACTCTTCTGCTGAGGAAATCATGGACTGTCAAAAAGCAGCCATCAACAACTAAAGAAAATCACGCAGATATGACTATTAATCCTGTTTCTAATACTAAAAAAACAAAACGATTACCTCCGATCACCTGCTTGAGACCGGAAGTACGCTGGAATGAAGTTAGATGTTTTGTTCCCGGAACACAGTATAACTGGTTACTGGTGTTCTCACTTGGAAAAAAATTACAATTTTATTTGATTCTACTGCAGGGCGAGATCTTGCTTTGGCAATATTCATGAAGAATGAAGTGCAGTTTAAACAGACTTAAACATGATGCTTCTATTAAGATAGTAATCCGAGTACTTACGGACGATTCTATCCCTAAGAACATTAAAAAAGAGCCTTTTGATGAGGGTTACCCAGTAATAAAAGTTTTCTAATTCATTAAGAAAACTATGAACTGAAGTCAAACTTCCCGTGTTTTCCGCCTCACTGATGTGGAAACGACGTTGGAAGAAACATCTATAAAAAGAAAACTATTTTTAATCTGAAAGTTCATATTCGACGTTTTAGAATGAATAGAAATGTTATGATCTGCCTCCGTTGCCAAAGATTTCGGCAAGGATAGCTTTTTTGCAGAAGTGCACCATGATGTCTGCAGTGTGGGGAAAAGTCATACTTTTGACTCTGACAAATAGACTTGTTTCCGTTGCAAAGTACGTCGTGTTGCATCTTTTAAAGCGGGTAAATTTTATCCTAAAATTCATAAGGGACAAACTAAAGACAAACCAGCCCCGGAGTTGCCTAAAATCTGACCTAAGTGCAGGAAGGCATTTTTCTGAAGAACGTGCTTCAGCCATGCTTCATTCTTCGCTACTAAGACGGTGGATTCTACTTGTCTGATGGATTTATCTTCTGACTCTTCGATGATCAGTTTTACCAGATTTGTCAGAAAAATCATGAAATTTGTTATGATTTTCAAGAAACTGAAAACGCAGGAAGATAAACTATAATTCGTCATACAGTTTATTCATGTTTTCGACTAGAAATATAATTTTCCAATTACTTTGAACGATGACTGTGTTAACTGCTTAGGTAAGACAGATGGCACTATATCTCATGCGGAGCACATCTCGTTAAATTTTATGATTACTGTTTTCTCTTTGGCCATTTATCTATTGGCTCTCTCTTTTATACCTGCTAGTCTCACTTCGGAGTGCCTGTGACATGACAGATTCTACTTTCACTGCTATTAAGGCACCTTATATCAAGATAACCGGAAAACAGTTTGCAAATTTGCACGCTAGTCGCGGCATACACCGGGGAAAGGAAAGCAAAGGACTATTTATCTTTTCTCGTTGTCGGCGATGCAGTTCTCTGGAGACACAGCCAATAATGCATTACGACGTTGTCGAAGGCTTTGTAGACAACTAGACGACTTTTAGCATGCTCGCATAGTAGGGTTGCGTAGAATGGGATCGTCACACAGAGCAAAAAGCCATCACCTGCATCATACGGACACGGCTGTGTGAAGGTGCTGGCAGCAATGTTTGCTGCAAAGCACTCACCGGCTAAATTAAGGCTCCGGAAGGTGAAGGTGCACGAATGCGAGGAAAGATGGGATGATTGTGCGACAGGCTCAAACTGCTCCAACGGCATCACTGTCCGTTATTCAGCACGCTACAGCCTCTTCCATATCAATCGTCGCACTTTCTATCACCTCACGGCTCATGGCTGAGGCGGGGCTGCGTTCACAGCGGCCTTTAAGAATTTTAAGACGTCTGCTTTTAACTGCACAACATCGAAACAGTCATATGGAGTGGCTTCGTAGCCGATCATTACGACTGCGAGCCAATTGGCATCGAATAGTATTCAGCTATGAATCTCGCTTCATTCTTAGAGCAGATGAGCATTGGGCGTGTGTGTGGAGGAGCCAGGGTCAACGGTTCCAATCAGCCTTTGTTTTTCAGAGGCAAAGAGGAATTACTCCTGGCCTAATTGTGTCGGGTGTTATCTCTTACGGCAGCAGGGAGACCTTAGTCATACAGCATACAACTTATGCTCATGACATATGCTGATGACATCCCGCAGTCATTTGCGCCACTTTTCATAGGCCACCAACCTGGAACCATTTTCCAACAGGCTAATGCTAGACTCTCTACGGCTTGGGTATCTTTGGACTGTCTCCGGCCGTTGATGCCCTTCTTTGGCCAGAAAGTCACCAGTCATCAAATGTATAGCCAACCTATAGCCAATCGAGCGTGTATGGGATATGGTAAGCCAGAAGATTCGGCACCCTAAAATGTCGCAGATCTGGAGAAACAATCAAGCAATGCCTGCTAGAATGTATTGCAGGATAAGATTAGGAATCATTATCACTCCGTAACTCTACGTTTACATCATCAGGGTAATCGCCACCAAGGGTAATTTGACTAATTACTGATTGGATATTTAATGTGAAACAGCTAGCTGCTAATGATTCCTATAACCTCGAATTTTTAATTATTACATTTTCTGCGTATGAGCTTTACGCATATCTAATTTCAATAAAAACAATCATTTTCTTCATGCAATTTTTTCCTGAAATTGTACAAAGTTGTATAAAAATATCTAGCTGCTGGTAAATGGAAATATGTGGTAATACTCGATGAGGCATGGGTATATATTTAAGTGATAAGAGCATCAAATGACGAAAATGACAGTACAAAGTGGCTTCATCACTGTACAGAAAAGTTTCCAACGGAATTTATGATAGTTGCAGACTTTTGTTACAGCGGTAAATAAATACTAAAAAAAACTCAACTAAGCCTGAAATTAATTCACTGTATTAGCAGCAGAATTTTTTAGAAGCAATTTTTGAAGAAATTATTCGATCCTTGTATGGAAAGGACATCAATAAAGTTGACCTTCATATAGACAAAGCCTCTAGTAATATGTCTAAGTAAACTTCCGCTTATTTAGCAAAGAAAGAAGTAGAAATGGGAATAAACTATATCCCATTCAATGAAATAGCTGTAAAATTAAGTGATGCTTTTCCATGAAAACACGAGTTTTATATATACCTATATTTTTAATTTAATGCTGTATTTCCGATGCCTCTGGACTTCTTTCGTTGCTAATCTCTCTCAATGATGCATAAAATTTGTCTGTGAAACTAATGATTATTTGATGCTGAGTTTGGCCTGATTTTGTTGTTAAAGTGCCACATAATTATAGTTTAATGCAGCCGTTCTAAGCCTTTTGAATAACTTGTATCATCTAAGGAAAATTTGGAAAATCTTAGTACCAGCACTACATTTTACAATGATTATTTTTCAATTTCTCAATAGAAATACTAATATGTATATATATATATATACATATATATATTGCCATTTGCACAACCTATGGCTGTTTGTATTAAATATGCACACAATAAAAATATTGGATTAAAAACTGGTTATCATTTTAATTATCAAAATTTAAGTTATAATACTTTAAATCTAAAATTTAGTGTAAAATTTGGACCTGTATAAGAGAGACCAATTTTTTTTATGTCTGGTCCTGTTTCACTCATTTTTAACCGTAAATCCACTTTAAATTTTGTTCTATATTTATTTTTCAAATATAACATGGAAGAAAATCATTATTCACATAAATAGGAATACAAAAAGGCAATAAAAAATTCATAGCTTTATTTGAAATGCCTTTAAATTCTTTATTTCAGTTCAGCCGAAAGTTAACAAGTATGTTATTTTTGAAGTATTCAGTTAGAGTTTGATCACAGGAAATTTCTATCAATTGTTCTTTTTATTCACGAAATAACATTTCAGGTACATTTGAACAACCTGGATTTCTAATTCAATTTTCTTTCGGGAAAACACACGTTGAAATTATTTATCGAAGAAAAACAACGATTTTTAATGTCGGATGCTACTTGTTCTTTTATTTTCAAATTATTTTCGGTTAAGAAATTTTCTAAAGGTGCTAGAAAGCTTAAAATATTATTAGCCAGTTCTTTGATTATTGGCTCGAGTTCCTTTATCATTGCATTTATTTTATCTCTAATGATAAACAAATTAACAATTTGTCCTTGTAAACCTAAATTTAATTCATTTAACTTTACAAAAATATGAGCTAAATATGCTAAACGCGTTAAACATAATTCACTAAATAAATATTTTTGCAATTCAAATTTTGAATCACAGAGGAAAATTTGAAATTCTGATCGAAGTTAAAAAGACGATTCAAAACTTTACCTCCGGATAACCACTTTACTTCGGAATGTAACAAAAGCGTTTCATATTCACTGCCCATCTCTTGGCATAAAATCGTAAATATTCGTGAATTTAAAGCTCAGCTTTTAATAAAATTAAGAGTTTTCACAACCTGATCGAAACGGTTTTCAGATTTTCGGGGATTCTTTTGGCTACTAAAGCTTCACGATGAATGGAGCAGTGAGTAAATTTAGTTTCAGGTGCGATTCTCTTTATTTGAGAAATAACGCCGGTATGTTTTCCTGCTAAAGCCGAGTTCCGTAAATGCATATGACAATGAACTTATTCCAAGGAATCATTCTCAGCCGTAAAATTGTCAATTACTCTGAAAATTTCATTTTCCATTGCTTTATCATGAAGAGATTTACAAAATAAATAATCTTCTGCAGTTCGTTTATCGTCTTCGAAACGTTATGTAAACTAACAATTGAACAAAATTCATTATATCAGTACTTTCATCCAGTTGCAATGCGAAATACTCACCGTGTTTTATTTTTTGAATAAGTATCTCATTTGTGGAATTTGCCCCCAAGAAGTTATCCAGAATATAAAGATGAACTGTAGATCATTTTTATGTATTAATGTATTCACTTTAGAGACAGTGTTCATGATTTTCATAAACAATTTACACTGACAGATGCCAAATTTGCTTTATTTTTTGAATGGGAAGATGTCATGCACATCACATTATGTCATCGTTAGCATAAACTGTGGCCTATGATTATGTTCGTTCTAAGGGCAAAGAATTATCTTAGTTTAGAAACATGTCCTGCGCTCGTATCGGGCATCTTTGATTTACATGCTCGAAGAAAGTTAATGTTAGTGAAGAGTTGACGAAAACAAACGAACAACAAATCCCCATCACACTTTTTCAATATAATGATGAAATAGTGGAACATGGACTAGGAAAGGAGAATGCTAATGAGGAGGAGGAGAGGGGGAAAATGAAAACAGTACGCAGAGCAACAAATTTATTTGGATGGAAGATCATGAAAAAGATTAAAAGTTTTACTAAGCAGAATTCATATTTGTCAGCATAAGATGTTATGAAGCTTTATTATATACACGGCGGATTTTTAAACTACGGTGACAGTCTTGTAGGAAGGGAAACATTCGAAATTATATGTCACCACACCAAGAAATCCATGTGAGAATATACGCAGCAATTTAAAAAGTGTTGTTTAATTTTGTGAAAACAGATTGTGAAAACTATTAATTTTATTAAAAGCTGAGCTTTCAATTCACGAATATTTACGATTTTATGCCAAGAGATGGGCAGTGAATATGAAACGCTTTTGTTACATTCCGAAGTAAGGTGGTTATCCGGAGGTAAAGTTTTAAATCGTCTTTTTAACTTCGATCAGAATTTCAAAATTTCCTCTGTGATTCAAAATTTGAATTGCAAAAATGTTTATTTAGTGAATTATGGTTGGCGCGTTTAGCATATTTAGCTGTTACTTTTGGAAAGTTAAATGAATTAAATTTAGGATTACAAGGACAAAATGTTAATTTGTATATCGTTAGAGATAAAATAAAGGCAAAGAAAAAAAAATTGAGCTAGTAACTAAAGAGTTGGATAATAATATCTTAAGCTTTTTGCCACTTTTAGAAAGTTTTCTAACCGAAAATAATTTGAAAACAGAAGAGGAATTAGCATCCGACATTAAAAATCATTATTTTTCATTGATATATAGTTTCAACATGCATTTTCCCGAGAACTGTGAAAAAAAAATTGGATTAGAAATCCATTTTTTTCAAATGTACCTGAAATTTTATCTCGTGAAGAAAAAGAACAATTGATAGAAATTTCCTTGGATTGAACTCTAACTGAAGATTTCAAAAATAACGCACTTGTTAATATTTTGCTCAACAGAAAAAAAGAATTTAAAAACATTTCAAATAAAGCCTTTAAATTTTTATTGCCTTTTTGCCCAACCTTTATGTGTTAAGAAGAATTTTCTTCATGGTTATACTTTAGAAATAAGTACAGAACAAAATAAAATGTGGGTTGTAATTTACGCTTAAAACTAAGCGAAATAAGACTAGACATTAAAAAAAAAAAAAAAAAAAAAAAAAAAAAAAAAAAAGATTTATCTTAAACAGACCCAAATTTCGCACTAAATTTTAGAATTAAAATATTATAACTTCAATTTTGATAATTAAAATGGTAACGAATTTTTAATCTAATATTTTTATGTGTATATTTAATTTAAATATGCAATAAGTTGGGCAAATGGCAAAAATATTTTTAGCCCAAAGGGCCTTAAAGGTACAGAAGGGCTATCAATTTCGAAACGGCATTTTTCATCGATACTCTTTTCAAACTATTGCCACCAAATATTATCGCCCTGCATCATATTTAAAGTAGCTAATTAATGAAGAATCTGCATGAATGTTTCTCGCACTGTGAACAAACGACGGTCATTATAGCCGTCAAATTTTGAACAGCCCAGATATGGCTATTAACTTCGTTTTGGCATTTTGTGTTGAAAAGTTAAATGTCCGTTTCACTTTTCAAATTGTAGCCACCAAATATTATCGCCCTGTGTTATATTTTAAGAAATTAAATAATGAACAGGCTGAATAAATGTTTCTCCCACTGTGATAAAACAACGGTACCTAAAGCCATCAAATTTTGAATAACTTAATCTTCCTGCGAATATGGACATCTTTTTTTTTTTTTTTTTTTTTTTTTTTTTTTGCAAATATGGAATACTTGTCTCCAGCAAATATGGAATTTGTTTTATTATCGATTTCACATTTTGTAAAACTTTAACGAATTTTTGATTAACAAACTCAAGGATTTCAAAGCAAGCAATGGCAATGTAGTACAGAGAAAACATTTTTATGCGATACTGTGTATCGAAAATTCTAAAGATATGTTGTTCATTTTAAAATTATTTGGCGATATTGCTCTTGAACTGAATTTTATAGTTTAAGTGCGAAGAACATGATATTTAATAAATAAAGGTAACACACAAAGCATTAAATAAACGCTCCTTTGGGGGTAATATAAAATTTGGGCTTTCAGATTAAAAAAAAAAATAAATTAAAAAAAAAAAAAATTATGTAGAAATTGAAAAGTAATCATTGTAAAATGTAATGGTGGTATTAGAGGGTTTCACGTTTTGTTTAGATGGTACGCGTTAGCTGAAAGGTGGAGAACCGCTGTGTATAATGAAAGAAGTTGCTGCAATAAACCGAATTCTAGTTCTGCTAAATGATAGGCAGAGTTTAATTTGTTTGCAGTTATGGGTTATTTAGATAGGTTAAAACCTGATGTATTTAGTTAAAACCTTCGATAGTATCAATTCTGAATTCCCCGCTTCAAATCTTTTGTTCTTCGATCGCTTTCACTTCAACAGGCTGCTCTTTATATATACACGCAACTCTTTCAATCTCAACCCTTTTCGCTAACACTCGATACATCCACCCTAAATTGCATTTTATATCCCAGAGGAGGTAGGAGAGGGAGATCAGCATAAATCCGCGAAGGATCTGTTTGGGCATCCTTCCAAAAGGGCCCCTTCCCTCCCTTTGATACTTTCCCTACTCTCAGCATTGTTCTCGCTAAAAATCTCCAAGCTGCTACCACACGCATGCGCGAGTAGCTCAGGAAGAGGGTGATACAGAGAGCAAGCGGTAGCATGGCAACTATCGGCTGCGTGCAGAGAAGGTTTCGGATTCAATCGGCACGGTTAAGTGTTTTTATAAGGTTTCATCCACTGCCGCTATGTTGGTCAGCTTTGATACTAAGCAGGTCAGATAGGATTATTGAGTTGTAATCGAGTTTCTGTCGTTGTATGTCGGGGATCCACGATAACAGCTTTTATCCAGTAAACAGTAACTTGGATCTTGGGTTTTTGAAAGCATGGAATCGCTAATGAAAAGATGTTCAGCTGATCTTTAGCTTTTGTGTTTAGTAATTTAGGGCGCATGATAGCTGAGTTTGAAATGGAGTCAAGAATGTTTTCGAAATGGGCATTCGTATAATACGTTGGTAACTAGATGTTCTATTCGCCTAAAAATGGCTTGTAGTTGAAGTCATAAAACACACATACACAATCGTTTGACTCTAAAACTGAAGGTGGGAAATGAAATTTCAGGCTTTGAAAATGTTTCCAGTGTTTTATATTGTAATATTTGTGAAGCGTTATTGAGTCATTTGCAGAGAAGATATTCGTCATTAAACTGCCATTCTTGTCCGTCGGAAAGCGAGCAACTTGGCCTGCAGTCGTTTAGTCTTCAACCAAAACATATTTACAACTGGATAACATTCTCCAAAGGGTAAAAAATAGATTAATTATAAACTTCTAAACAGTACTACATAAAATTTCTTTTGCTTCCGGCTACAATCAATGAGGTAACACACTTCCAAACAAGAAGATTTGTGCTTCAAACCAGTTCTCCGTCATGGTGCAATTATTCTATTATGAAAATCATGGTCAAGCTTGTCGGAAAATCCTCAACCACGAGGGATCGCCAAGCAAAATTTTGCTTTTTGCTGATGAAGGGTGGGCAAGAACGGCTCCAAACGCTCACTGGATTCTGAAACGGCCGTGGTGGAGTAGGACATACTGCAAAATTACCGAGATAACGGCTACTCGGCGGATGAGTGCACGTGGAAAAATAGTGGATCTTGGTAAAGGAAATATGTGCATCAAAGGAAAATTCAAAGAAGCCGAAGAGCCAGATTTCAAGTAAGTAATTATTAAAGCAAATAATTGATTTTTTTATCATATTATTATAGATTTGTAAAATTTATATAACAAATGATCGGCATAAAGACTATGATTAGTTACTATACAGCCGCATTATCTGACTTTCCGCTATCTGATATTCAGTTTTATCTGAAATGCTACGAAACTCCGTTTCATGTCATTTTCAGTATATTCTTTAATGTTCATATAAATGCATTTCTTTTTTATTGTGTCCAAATCATGTGGAATTTTGTGATACACCTATTAATTTTCGCATGAGATAGTTTTAGTGCTGTAAGCATAAAAGGAAATTATTACAACACATAGATTTGAATGAGTGTTAATTAAACCATTTTTCTATTGTACGAAATCTGTAAACAAAGTACTCTTTCTGTGATAAAAATCTGTTCTAACAACTGACTTTTTGTAGCTCCATATTATCTATTCAGTCCCATTCAAGTTTAATGAAACAAAATGGAAAACCAAGGTTTAGTGTTAATAAACATTTTAAAGGTTCACTCAGTTATGTGTAAAATAAAAATGAATAATTTGAAACATTTAATTCTAAATGATTATTAAAAAGGTCAGTACTTAATTAATGTAGCTTTTGAATTTGTAGTTTTTCCCGGGGGGGGGGGATTCGTCTGTGTTAGGATTAGCTCCCTAAGATACTACCAAAATTAGGCGTTTTAGGTGCATATCAGTTAATCTTGAACGATATGTTGATTTTATTATATTCATGATACAAAATTTGTTCAAAAAACATATGTTGATCCTAACCTATAAGAATATGTTGGGACAAATTTCCAAAATTCAGTATAATTTCGATCACTTTCAGTTCATGCATGACAGTATTTCTAGACATGAACGACGCATGACGGTATTTCTTGACAAAGCTATTTTATCAACCATATTTTTGACTTTTATACCAGCGACATTTTGTGCATATATGAAGAAATTATCTCCTCTCCAACAGAATCGAATTTTTTCTTGCGGGCTAACAACAGGAAAAGTTCTTAAGATGCGGGCTAACAGCAGGAAAATTTCTTAAGAAGCGTCCAGCATAGTTTCCAATTTTATTGTTTCTGGAACAAAGGTTATTGGTCGTTAAAAGATTTCTTTTTTTTTAGTCCAAAGGGGCAATGGGCCCAGAAGGATTATTAATTTTGTTTTGGCATTTTGCGTTGATTCACTATGTATGTCGGTTCCCTTTTGAAATTGTTGCCACCAAATATTAGAGCCCTGCATTAATTATATTTAAAGAAATTAAATAATGAAGAATCTGCATGAATATATGTTTCTTTCGCTGTGAGAAAACAACGGTACCTAGAGACATAAAATTTTGAATAACGTAATCCACCATTTTAATATGGGCATCTGGAAGCCTTAATTTGGAATTTGGAATTTGTTTTATTATCTATTTCACGATTTGTAAAACTTGAACGAATTTTCGACTAAAAAACGCAACGATTTCAAAGCAAGCAACGGCAACTACGTAAAAAAATCATTTTATCTCCAGCGCGCCTGTCTGTATATTGAAAACTCTAAAGATGTTCTCATTTTAAAATTATTTTGCGATATTGCTGTTGAACTGAATTTTATGGTTTAAGTGCGAAGAACATGATATTTAATAAATAACGGTAACAGACAAAATGTTAAAAAAAGCCCCTTTGGGCATAAAGTAAAATCTGAAAGCTTTCAGATTTTTTCAGCCCAGAAGGGGTAATTTCGTTTTAGCATTTTGCGTTGAATCACTAAAAAACGGCGAACCAATTTTCAAATTCTTGCCAGCACTTATTATCGTCCTGTGTTTACAATATATTTAAAGAATTTTAAGAAATATAATTTCTTTATATTTAAATTTAAAGAAAGAGATTTATTTAAAGAAATTAAATAATGAAGAATTTGCATAAATGTATATATGTTTCTCGCATTGTGATAAAACAGAGGTACCTAGAGCCATCAAACTTTTTTATAGCGTAATCCTCCACTGAATGGAGACATCTACAATAGAAACAGTAATTTGGAATCTGGATATTATTTATTTATTTTTTAGTAGGTAGGTATATTCATTAATAATAATATTATAATACATTAATACAATTAATTACTATGTATACATTTTTCTTGCCTTGGATGAAGCAAATTTGTCAATGACTTCATGAAAGTCGATCATTTCAAATTTTTCTCATACCACATTTGAAACAATTGACAATTGACACGCGTTTGAATGCTTTGTAGCTTTATACGATGTCCCAGCAAGATGACTTAGTTGAATCGGCAGCCAGGAAAGCCATCAGTCGTTAACACGAGAGTCAAATGCAATCCATTGTAGTGAAAGTGTTAGGGGTTTCCCAAAATGTCATTTTCAAACTATGGAATCGTTTTTTGGACACAGGCTATGCTTGAGAAATTCGGCACAAGGTCATGTTATCGTTTGAAAATAAAAAGCGGAAGCTATTTGTGCATTTCGTTTAAAAAAATTAAAATATATCTCTATTTTAGAAAAATAAAGTGGTCAGAAAGAACGTTTCGTATGGGGAGATATTTGGTTGATGTACTGCAAACATTTTATTACACATTTTTTCAGACAAATCAAGAAAATATATAATTAATTGTATTACAATAATTATTAATTTAAAATATATTTTCCAGAAATCGATTAAAATAAAAACTGAAATTTTCAGGATAATCTTGTTTGGAGATTTTGTTTTTGAACATTTGGTGCACCTCTGTAAGCGGCGCCCGGAGCATCATACACCCCCTTGCCCTCCCCTCGCTACGTCACTGTTACGACTTGCTCGGCAGTTTAAAATCAACTGAGCCAGACAGGAAGGGTCGAGAACGGACAGTCATAGCAAGGACACGACGCCGCCATAGCAAGGCAACTCAGACTTTTTTTTTTTGGCTCGTCCCATAACCATGATGTCTTACCACGTCGTTGTACTGGTTAGCAGAGTTTGAATTGCGCCGGAACGCGGCTCCGATACTTCTTAGTTTTTGAGATAAATTCTAGTTTTAGCCGGAGCGCTAAATAAGAAGGCCCGGCCCTTCGTTTATGTAACTGAACAACAATTTCAGTAGAAATTTGATCTGGAAAATTTTATTTTTAGCAATAAAATAATATTAAAAATCATTTCTTAAACTTTTAATTTATCTCTTTACATTTTATTTCAGCTTAATTATTTAATTACTTTAATTTTTAATGATTAAAATAAATAATAACAAGGTGATTATGGATGAATTAAAAATAATTAGCAATTAAATAATAATTATTAATTAATTCGATTACTTTTAACTATTTAATTTTAAAATCATTAATGAATTTTATAGTCATTTTATTTATTTATTTACCACTGTTCCTCTTTCCCGACGATCTTTTATAGGACTCCGCACTTTTACTTTTAGAAATTAAGCCCTGCTGATTAGTGTTAAGCAATGCCGCTTTCCGGCGCTGTGTATTCAGTAGCACATGAGCAGGGTTTTTACGGATTTTGACAAAGTTCTTGTTGACGACATTATTATTTTTTAAAATTAAAAAATTTTTCAAGTCTTTGCGTACCAGTTGTTAAAAACTATCGCCAACTCTGCTTTATTTCTAGATATTTTTTTCTCTTGTTTTTTACTAATTTCATCGCACGAAAATCGAGAGGGAAAAATTATGCGAGTAATTTTATTTCCCAAAGATTACGGTTATAATAAGATGATAAGAAATGAAAAATATTAGGGATAAGGTGCCGGTACCTATGATAATATTTTTATTTAAAAGAAACTTACGTTCTAGTACGAATACGTAGTGTTATTAAAATTACAATATTTTATAAGGTATTTTTCCCGTCTTCTTAGTATGCCTTCGTGGTGTAGTGGTCAGCACGCTCGACGCGTATTCGAGAGGTCCGTGGTTCGAGTCCCGGCGAGGGCACTGCTCGTTTTTCACATTTCCTGCTTCGCAATAATCTAATGTCTCTACACTCTAATAAAATATTTTCATTTCTATATCCCTGTACCTCAAATCTCGCGTTCTGTAACTGTTGTCCGCAGCTACTCCTCGGGCCTCAGATCATTCAGTGTTGCTGGAACTGTGTAGTTTGCTACACTTGCAACTCGACGCTATCATAAATTGTCATCGTCTTCATCACCGCGTCACCGTTCAATCTGTCTTCTCTCGTGTAATGATATTCAAAACCATCCAACAACGTTAGATGACCCTGTTTTATCACTATAATTGCTTCATCGATCAAAGGACACGCACTATAATTGCTTCATCGATCACTATAATCGATCACTATCATATCTTTCACTACAATTGCTTCATCGATCAAAGGACACGCACTCAAAATCCGCGAAAAGTTCAAATAGTAAGACTAAAAACAAACACTATGTAGACGAATTTAAAATTTAAAATTATTAGTCCAAAGGAGCTTTGTCCCTGAAGGACTATTGTTTTCGTTTTGCGATTTTGCGTTGGTTCACTATAAATGTCCGTTTCGCTTTTCAAACTGTTGCCACCAAATGTGAGAGTCCTGCATTATATTTGACGAAATTAAATAATGAAAAATCTGCATAAATGTATGTCTATTTCTCGCATTGGGATAAAACAACGATTCAAAATTCGATGGCATAGAGCCATCGAATTTTGAATAACATAATCCTACTGCGAATATTTGATTTGAATGAAAGCCCAAATTTGAAATTTGGAATTTGTCTTATTATCGATTTCCTATTTTGTAAAACTTTAACGAATTTTTGATTAACAAACTCAAGAATTTCAAAGCGAGCAATAGCAACGTTGTACAGAAAAAACATTTTTATCTCCAACGCGGGAGACTCTGTATCAGAAATTCTAAAGATATGTTCAATTTAAATCTATTTAGCGATATTGCTTTTGAACTGAATTTTATGGTTTAAGTGCGAAGAACGTGATATTTAATAAATAAAGGTTGTTAAAAAAACGCCCCTTAGGACGTAATTTAAAATCTAAAAGCTTTCAGATTTCCTTTTTTTTTTAATTTTTAATTTTTTAAAAATTGTATTTAAAATTTGGAAGAGTTCGCTTTCTAAACGTCTTGAGGATGGGGTAAAGTTAAGCTAATATTTAAGCAAAATCAGAAGCTTTCTCTGATTTTGATCTCTGAATAATGATGATGAAAACAAAATAACATACTCACTTCATAATAATTGTAAGGAGCTGTGTGTATAGATCTATACTCACACACACAGACATTTAAAAAAAAAAAAAAAAAAAAAAAAGCAACTAATAGAACCTTAATTATCCGAAGATAAACGTTTTTATTATATACCTAAGAGAACTTCAATTAAATAAGGAGATGATTTTTCCACTATGTAAACTAAATTAATATTTTCTAATTTTTCCTTTACTGAGTATTTCAACCAAGAAATTATTTACAATCGAAAAATTCGAAAGCATTAATTTCTATAAATTAATATAGTGAAATTTGCTGTAATTCATTTTGTTGAATTACAGTGAACGCATTTTCGTAAATATTGTTGCGAAATGGCCAGCTGCGGTAAGACAGCTTCCCCGCGTTGTAAGGTTATGGTTGCTTAAAAGCGGCAAAGGAAGCAGGGTTGGCCACATTTAGCGCGAAATCGTCCATTTCACGATATGCCATTGACGGAGCGAGAATATTCTAGAACGTATTCTCAGCAGTTTTTCCGAGAATAAATTTGGAGTAGGATTAAGCTATATAATACCCTGCTTATACGCAGAATAGTTGTATATTGTATTTATTGGATTGAAACATAATTAATGCCCGTTTTTTAATTAAAATTTTTTTAACAAAACAAAAACAATAAATTAGTCAATAATATGCGAGTTTTTAGACTTTTCCCATAGACCCAAGATGTAGTCATTTGGCTACAACCCATTCGTTCGGCTAAGTCTCGAGTGGTTTGACTCGCGTCTTCGTGCAGAAGTTGATTTAAACGTTCTTGATGAAACTCATCTAGTTGTCCTGAAAGAGCAGCGTCTTCGAGGTCAAAATTTCCATTTTTGAATTTGAAAAACCAATTTCTTGCAATTAGTTCGGGCATTGCACCTTCTCCGTACACTTCACAAATCTCTCGGGCAGCTTCTGCAGCATTGGCGCCTCGATTAAACGCAAAAAGAACAAAGTGTCGAAAATGTTTATTTTTGTCGACTTGACACTCCATTTTAATGATGGAGCTAAGCTGATTAATTAACAAGCTAAGCGATTTGAAAGCAATAAACGTGGAAATTTTAGCTATTATTAATTACTGGCTTGACCTGAAGCAATAAACGTGGAGATTTCAGCTGTTATTAATTACTAGCTAAACCTGTAAAAAACATTAGCTGTATTCATTAAACTCATTACATATATTTTTCTTTTTTTATAACAAGTATTTTAGGCAACTGACCTCTCAAACTTGAACAAATTTAAAACTGCAATAATAGAGTTGAAAATGTAATAGTGGGATCGGAAAGTAATGTCGTTTCTGCGCATGTCGAGAACAACATGCTAAGGGCAGAAGTGGAAGCAAATCCATGTCAAACACTCTTAACCAACCTTGGTCGACCATCCAAGAACATTTAAAGCAGAATGGGAAAATAAGCAAAGCAGGTGTTTGAGTCCCCCCATAATTTGTTAGAAGAGAATAAAGCCAACCGATCCAACACATGCAACGTATTGCTTCAACGGCACCATACAGAACCGTTTTTTAGTCATTTGATTACTGGAGACGAAAAATGGGGCCTGTATGATAATCCAAAACGCAAAAGGCAGTTTTTAATAGGGGTTACAAAGGGTTTACATCCCAAAAAAGCGCTTCTGTGTGTTTGGTGGAGTATTCGCGGAATTGTTCATTTTGAATTGCTGAAACCTGGACAAACTGTTAATGCAGATCTTTATTGTGAACAATTGGATCGAGTGAACCAATGTTTAATCGAAAAATATCCGGCGATTGTCAATAGATAAGGCATCATTCTGCTACACGACATTGCAAGACCGCACTGTGAAAGACGGACACTGGAAAAAATGAATGAATTGGGATGGGAGGTGCTGCATCACCCACCGTACTCGCCCGACATCGTACACTCGGATTTCCATTTATTCCGATCCCTACAACATTTTCTTAGTGCCAAAAAATTTGAAAATTTGAATGATGTCCAAAATGCCATCTTGAGACATCTTACTCAAAACCCAATTGATTTATATCGGTTCGGGGATTAAAAATCTGCACACTAGATGGAAAAAGGTTGTTGATATAATAAATAAAAACGTGTTAAAAATGTATTCGTGTGAATTTAATGTAAGAAAGCGACGTTACTTTCCGGTCCCCCTATTACAACAAAACTGGATCAGAAATCTAAAGTTAAGTGTTTTATTTTTGTACTGCTTAAATCTTACAATGGACGTTGCAAAATATTTTTACCAGATGAATTTTTTCCTGAAAAATGTATGATTTCTTTTTCAGGATGTACCTGACAACTCATGTGACTTCAGCTGACTTTAGGCAAGGATACAGCATGACTGGAACTTTGGAAAGAGGTAACAAGAAAAAGGGCGGGCTACATCTGACTCATTTTGCAATGCTGAAGCGGAAAGATTACATGAAGGATGATAACAACAACAAGTGAAGGTGGATGAAAATTGTCCAAAGTTACCGCTGACTTTTGAACGTCATTCTCATGCCGCATCTTTGCTATTGCCAAATCATTTGCTATTCTGAGACGCCATCTGTCAGTTGTTGCTAAGTTATTGACTTGAGTAATCTTTGTTTCTAACCAACTCAACTTTGGTTAGTGCTTCTGTGATGTACACTTTACATACAGAAAAGGGAGAGGACCAGTTCTATATCTCCCGTTCTACTGAGCCGATTGACGATATTTAACTTGCGTTTTTCATGTCCCGAAAGAGCGACTTAGGATATTTATTAGATTTATGTGCAACTTTTGTTCAAACATAGGTATTTTGATACAACATCGAACTTTTTCTGAAATTTCAAACAGATTTTTTTTCCATATTCCAGTCTACGACTCAGATTATGCCAAAATACAAAGTTTTGTAAAAAAATCTCACGAGTAGTTTTTAAAAAATTAACTATAAAAATTTTAGCTCCTCGTTATTAATTGAATTTAGTATATATTTAATATATCTCTTTTTTTTTTTATTAAACTTAATGGATTTCTTCTTTTACAATCTGAAATTCAGATTCAGTCCAAATAAAATTCGCAGATATTTTTTATTTATTTTAAAATTTTGTATTTTTTAAAAAGCGTTTTGAATTTTAACTTATAAAAGTTTTGCTCTCATCTTAAAGTAGATATATTTATAGGCGTACTTGCAAAACATTAGAGTCTTTTATTCAAAATTCACAAAGATATATGTAAATTTACATATTGGAGCGTTTTGAAATTCGGCGTACTTGTTATAAGCGGTAAAAAAGCCAAGTATAGTTTACGCACTTTATTAAAATTATTTGAAAGAATGAACGATGCATTTTTTCCCTGCTCGTGTGCAATGAAAGGGGCTGAAAAATAGGTTACCATAAGTCCAGAATTTCGCCAAGTGAATTATCCTTGGCGTAAACTAAAAAAAATGCGCAAAGATAAATTGAATTTTTTGTAAGTTTGTCACGAAATTTCACAAAATTTAATATTTAAGCATAATTTGAGTCGTAGAATCTAAATAAGGAAAACAAATCAATAGGTCATTTCAGAAAAGGTCTGATTTTGTGTCAGAACACTTAAACCAATGCTATATATAAATCTAATATATGTCCTTAGCCGCTTTTTCAAAACATGAAATGCGCAGGTGAAATTTGGTCAATCGGCCCAGTAGAACGGGAAATATAGAACAGTCCTATTTTTTTGTGTGTGTGCGACAAGGTTACTATACTACAAGGTTTGCTCATATTGAACAAGGTCAACTAGTGTGGTAACACCGACGTCCTTGATTCAAGTCTGAGCAGATACATAAGATACGTCACTGTCTCGAGCATCAAAAAGAGAAAGACTTGACCTTGAAAGAGCATAATCTTGTTTGTCTACTGACCTTGTCTAAGTTAGAACTCATTTTCTTGCCATTTATGTACAAATTTTCCAAATCTTGCTTATATATTAACTTGTAAAGTTGATTTGTTGATGTTTTTTACTGTTTAACTTATATGGTTGTTGTTAAGTGATGTTCTTAAACAAAGTGATTAGGAGGCAGGAGTACGTAACATTCAGCAAGATTGGAGATGGACAAGCTGTAATAATGGAATTATGCGCTAGTTTTAATGTATTAATTTTAACATAAATTACAAATGCTTAAACAGCTAGACAGACGAAGTTTATGGATTACGATTTCTTAATCAAGTGAATTTTTACAACAAGATATTAAGCGAGATTAAACAGAATATATTTATCTTTACCATTTCGAATGGTAAACTTGTAAATCCTTTAAGCAAATTGGAAGCTATCAAGAAGCAAGTGTATTCGAAGTTATCGCTGAAAAATTAGTAATCACAAAAAGTCGTTTGCTGAATGTGTGCGGTTTTCTAAATGGAAGGTTTCAGAACTATTGAACGTTGCTTTTCGTCAAATAATTAAGAAATGGTGACAAAAATTAGGCTAGACCGTCATCTAATTGACTGTAGTTAAATCTTCGTCAATGCTGTTCAACAAATAATCGCGTTTAGAATAAACTCAATAATGGCACAAGTTAAAAAAATAACTGCTTATTTTTAATTATACTTTGATTTGGAAATGTAAGATAAAACAACAACTCTATAATTTTAAAGATGGCAGACGATAACCGAAATTTATCTACTCACTTAACAAATAATAGTAAACTAGAGAACTGAGCGGGATATTTAATTTCAAAATTTACAGTTTTTAATACAATTTTCAACCTGCCTCGAAGGATCAAAGAACAATTCGAGGAAATAAGCTTAAATGATCTGCAGCAAAACATACATATAATTTATTCGGTCGTATAAGGAAGTCATGTGGTGTCTACATCAGATTTTTGATTCATGAATTTTGTTGGTTCGTAGTAATAATTTTTGAATAGCTCTGTCCTAAGTAAACGTAACCTTTTTCTAGACAGAGTGTTTGCTTAATCCCTAGCGAGATTAACTGAGAGTTTACTATAAATTAATTCTTTGAAAACTTTATTTTAAGACATTTTAACCCCGTGATTTTAATAGGAATATAAAATAAACAAGACTCAGTCGTATTTTAAACAGCAAATCATTTTTATAAATAAAGCTCACATACAATAATAGCACGATGGTAGTTACTGACATATTGCATGTAGGCAGAACGCCCTTTTATAAAATTTCATTCAAAGATTTAAATAAAAGTATTATTATTCAGTTTCATTCATTTTATTTCAATCAATTTCATTCAGAATATTTCAGTTTCATCATTCAATTAATTTTATTCGAAGTTTTATATTAAATTACGAATAAACTATCCATCCAACTTTATTAGCGTCCATAAACGCTCTCCAGAACACTTCTATACATTCCATCCTTGAAGAAAGCACATTTCGATTACCTGCGTCCATTTCATAATACTAGATTTAAATCATTCCGCGTTTGTTGCTATTACTTGGTAGGAGCATTTTGATGTCATAATCTACATTTCTGTAGAGTATGTTTGTAGTGCGACAGTAGAAATTAGTAGTAGAATATAAATTCGAGTAGTAAATATGTTTGTTGTTATATTCCTATAAGTTCAGTGAACGAAATGATAATTGAATATGTGTGTTCTATGATGAAATAAAGCTGCGGCCGAATGTACTTAAATAACACACTGACGTGTGACTCATACCATAAGCAAAGCAGGTGTATTATTGTCATCAATATTTGCAGGAATTCTGTGTTGTACTTTTAGCTATGGTTTTCCGTGACGTATTTATAGCTGTGCATTTAGAATACGAAGCGAATCGTGTTGTAAAATAATGAAACATTTTTAAATAAAACTTTTTAATAAATATTATATAATTTTTAATAAATATATATAAATGTAAAAATTAAGCGATGATGCTATCGATAAGAAATTAATAGAGTTATTTGAATATTGAAGTCCCCTGTGAAAAAAGTATGTTAACGCAACAGTTAAGCTAGAGGATACGTATTATATTATCTTAAATACAAACACAAAAGAAGAAAAATAATTTGATACTCTTGTTTATGTTGTTAGTTTTGTTAATAGGTAACCAATAAATGCACATTGTGTCTACAGACTTTTAACACATCCCGGTTTCTGATGTTTCGAACAAGATGTTCACTGCATCAAAGTAGTTCATTAACTACACTGGTGTGGGAGCAGTCTAATACAGTTATATAAAATGTTATCAAGATAATTAAAAATTTGAAAGGCTTTAGATTCTAACAGTCGTCCAAAAGGGTTTGTTAAGGTATTACGCTCGCTGAGCTCGCAATCTACTAGTCTGCTGTTACAATCACTCTTATTAATCCATTTTTATTTGTCTTTTTAGCTTTATTATTAAGCATGTTTCTTCATACTTCCGCCACATGCAATTCAAAAGCAGAATTACAAAATATTTTAAAGCAGCATAACACTAAACGTTTAGAATGCTCGATGTAGCGTTAAATGTTGGCATAACAATTTTTTTTCAGTCTTTTATTAGCTCATTATATTAATGTTCAGCATTTTTACTAAGATAGCTTTACAAAACATTTTTTTTATCTTTGTATTATTAACTTTTTGTGTGTTTAATGTTAGTACTTTTGTGTGTTACTTGTTTGTGTGTTTATTAAATATCACTTTCTTGGCACTTACGTCACATAAAATTTTCTTCAAGAGAAAAATCACAAGATAATTAAAATTAATCATGGGATTAGATAATTAATCGCAAGATAATTGAAATGAAATAATTAATGCTTAAAACATCCGATAGACAGTCTCATGCTCTGGAGATAATTTTTTTTCCTACGTACAGTGTTGCCCCTACTCGCTTTCAAACCGCTGAGTTTGTTAAACAAAAATTTGTTTTAAGTTTTACAAAATATGAAATAGATAATAAAACCAATTCGGAATTCCAAATTCGGGCTTCCAGGTGCCCGTGTTCGGGTGGAGAACTACGTTATTCAAAATTTGTTCGCCCTAGGTACCATTGTTTTTTCACAGTGCTAGAAACATACATGCATTCATGCAGATTCTTCATTATTTAAGTCATTTAAACACAGGATGATAGTGTTTGGTGGCAACAATTTGAAAAGTGATACGCCATTTATAGTCTTTCAACGCAAAATGCCGTTTCGAGACTAATAATCCATTCTGGAGAAACGTCCCTTTTGGGCTAAAAAAATAAGTAACTTACGCTTTTCCGAGTGGCAACATGCTGAGGCGTGGAAGATAGAAATATTTTCTTTACGGCAGTGGCAGTACTATTTTTCAAAACTGCTGAGTTCTTTTATTACGTTTGAAAGACAACTATCTTGCACTTTAGTTTGTTGCAACACAGTGGCGCATGGAAGGTAAAATAATTACTTCGTTAGTGGTATCACTTTTCTTAAATTGTTAGTGGTAGTACTTTTCTTAAATCGTTAGTGGTAGTACCTTTCTTAAATCGTACTTGAGTTCGTTGTGTAAACTTGAACGATAAGTAATCTTACGTTTAGAGTGGCAACACTTTTCTTTCAAATCTCCGAGTTTTCTGTTGAAATCTGAAAACATAATATCATACCGTTTGCCGAGTGGCAATAATTTTAATTTAAATTAATTTTTAATAAATGATTCTTTTAAATCTTTTAATTGATAGAGTTATTCTTTGGTATTACAAACTAAGTCCAAACTCCTCAGAACGAATTATCGCTATGTCTGAAAAGAATTGCAAGGTTTAAGAAGATTTAGAAATAAATCTATTTATTAAATCAGAACTTCAACATAAACGTACTACTCTTGCTTACAAATCAGTAACCACTTATGGCAGCGAAATTTAAAGTCACAGGCATTTTCAAGATGTAAAGTAAGACTGGGTACCATAGGCTACAGAATTGATTTAACGTGAAGTTGGCTCAAACTTCTCACAGGCGTAACAATTCAAATGTCGGCAACTATAATACAAAACCGAAGAATTATAATCTTCTAAAAGTTATCGAAACCTAACAACGTGGCCTCAGGAGGCAGGAACACGCTCTGTCTTACAGTCCAAGAACCTCGCCTTAAATACACTCATCTGATTTGCATTCTGATAGGGAAACGGAAAGGAAAAGTGACAGTAAAAATCCAAATGATAATGGCTAGTTAGATTAACATAATGGAACTTTACAAATTTATTAATAAAAATTTCGTAAATATCGAATTTTTTCATAGTGCGAGGAAAATACATACATGCTTACATACAGGTTCTTCATTATTTAATAAAAGATACAGAAGATTCCGGGAATATCGTTTGACAGATTTATTAGTTTTAAAACTCTGCAGACGCTCTGTGTATATCAGTTAAAAATTTTCTCATGTTTTAAATATTGCAGTAAAATCTTTTTCAAAATTTCTTCTTGTCATACAACAGACTTCAAAATATCCACGCAATGTTTTTTTGCAGTTTTTCTATCCTTGAATATTCCTTAAAAGTTTTATTCAGAACTGATACCATGATATATGACGAACCAAACTTTTGTGTAAGCTTTTTTGTAAACTCTCAGAGTTTACAAAAAAGCTTCCTCAGAACTTTCAAATTTTTAGATGATTGTTGATTAAGAAAACTAGTATCTTTTTAAACTATGCAATTTATTAGTCGTTTAATAATGCATATTGAAATGTAGAATTTTGCAACAAAATTCGGCTTGTTTTAAGTAGTGCTAAAGAAATTGTGCCAAAATGAAATGTGATATATAGATTGTAGAAACTTAACTGTTTTTCTGTTTTCTAGTCACTGTTTACATGACTTTTTTAAGACACAAGTTAATTCAGTCATAAAGGTTCAACGTTTGTTTTATTTGAATTTGTTTAGTATTTCCATTTTGTGATTTAAAAAGAATGCAAGTTGATTTCATGTTATTAAAATTGACTATGTTGCTAAATATCTTAATTTCGTTGTTTTTAATGGAAAAATATTCTTCGTTTGATTTATTTTCGTTATAATGTTAACTGCAAAACTTTAACAGTTTCATATTTTTAATAGGAATTTTTAATATAACAGATGTTCTTGCACCTTATCTGATAAAACTACAGCACTTTTATGAATGCATTTCTATGCCTCTTATATGTTTTCTGTGAATATGCTGAGCTATTGTACATTAATTGTACATGTTTGTAATTTCTTTTTGAGTTTGCTCAAGAGTGTTATTAAAAAATTTTTAAAAATGTCTGCAGTGTTTGAAAGTGGTCTTCGATTGTTTTAAGTTTCATTTGCTATCTGAAAATGAAATATGTCTTTAAATTCTAGCTTCGAAGTAATGGTTTTTCCTTTGTTGTCATACACTGTACTTAAACTTTAGATAGACTGGCAGCGCATTATTACCAAATCTAAAATAACAACTGGAACTTAAGACTGTAAATAGCCCTTTATTGAAAACTCAATAAGAGCGAAAGGCATGCTTGGTGCTTTCAACTCAGGCAGCCACTTGTGGTGAGATAATTTTAATTAATTTCAAATGTACAATTTAAGTTCAAATAAGCTAGTACCAAAGGCTACACAAATCAATTAATGCGAAGTTGGCTCAAAACTTAACCAGCGTGGATATTTCAGCTGGAAACTTAACCAGTTATCAGCAATCATAGTGCAAGGGCGAAGTCTGAAAAACCTGTATGCTCTAGCAACCATGTAAACGACAAAACTTTAATAAAATTATCACGAGAAATATGACAGAACGTTGGATTTTTTCTCAGAGATATGCGTGCAATTTCACTCAGTACTTATATTTTAGACTACTAAAACGTTAAATAGAACGCAGAGACAGCTAATCCGATCTCAAAATGAAAGCAGCTAAGTAAACAACAGCAACAACTGAGCTGAGATGTTCTCTCTTTGGCTTTTATAGCTTTTTAAATCGGCCGCACGAGAGAGTTCTAGCAATTTCTGGAAAGCAAAAAGAGTAGAATTACCGTTACGGTTAACATTGAAGTCAATTACATTTATTCAAATTTAATATTAATCACGGAGATAAACTTTTATTAAATGCACGTGCTCTTGTTTTTTTTACTTTTCCGACTTAACTTTCTCTTAAAATTCGTCACGCGCTGCATTGCACGGGGAAATAAAACAATTTTAATTACAATTCTACTAAAACATATCTAACTAAATAAATAATTCTTAACAATATAAAATAACTGGTAAGCTAGCATAAAGGAACCTTACAACTTCAATGAACCATGTTGAATCACAAAGAGAAAAACATTCATACATTCCCTAAGAATAAAAATCTGAAAATATAAGCGCTCGCATGGAAAATTTGAAAATTATGTGTATTTTTACGAAAAGCATTGAACCAAAGGTACTAACAATACCGAAGAATTATGCAAATATTTAGAGTCAAATGCGTATGCGTGAGTGTCTGTGGAACTAGTTATGACGTTACTTGTATCGTATCTATTCAAGGCCGCACAGATGTTCGCTCATTAGTTACTCCCCATGTCAGGCAGGGATCGTTGGGCTCACAAGGCTCAATGCACCACGCAAGGCACCGAGCGAAGAGTCAGAAAAATGGCTGTCCTGCCAGCCTACTCGGAGGGTTGAAGCCACCTGCCTTACAGGATAGAACTGACTGCCCCTTCGGTTCAGGCGCGATGCCGACGCTCTCTTGGGTACCCGCGATGATTTCGCTATCCCAGTATAACATGGCATTTAGATTTTCGAACACATGTGAGTTCATAATTCTCTTGTGGTTCGGTGAGGTCCATATGAAATATGGAGGAAAGGAATAATATCATGTCGATAGTCCATCAAGCGATGTTTGTGAACACGAAAAAATGCTCAGCTCAGATCATCAATTGCTGCAGCAAGTCCAAATTAGGCAGAAGACACTGTAAGGCGATGAGTAATGTGCGAATCAACAGATAAGCAGGTTTGCAAAGATATGCCAGTGATAGTCTGTCCTTATAATAGCAGTAAAGAAGAGAAAGAGTATATGGAAAGGAACATAAGAAGTAAAACAAGGTAAGAGTGGGGCTAATTAACATTAGGAACATAGATTAACTGAATATACAATACAAAAATTATACAATGCAAAAAATTAAGTGATGTGTCTTAACACAGCCATTAGCCTTTTTCTATCTGCATTTGCTGAAACATCATAGTTGAGAAGAGGAATAACACTGTTGTTGACATCCGGTATTTTCCGGAAGAATTTTTCTGCCAGTTTGGCAATATATACATGAATTTCTAGAATATTTAATTCGCGGTGGATTGCCGTGTTTCTTATGAACCATCGGCAGTTCACCATTTCTCTCAAAATCGCATTCTGTACAGTTTTCAATTTCTGCATGGTGTTATTACGGGTAATCCCCCCCCCAAAAAAAAGGTCTCCTATATTTTTAGATATACAAAGAACCGTTTATTTTCTATAATTGCTACATCACTTTAAAGATTGAAGAATGCTTTATTTTTCAACATAATCACCATTTCGGTCGATGCATTTTTGTAGACGCTGTGGCAGTTTTACAATGCCCATGTCATATCAGCTTGCCGCCATGCCCTTCAGGAAGCGTTGAACCTCATCTTTCACCTCATCATCGGAGCAGAACCGCCGTCCAGACAAATGTTCCTTCAACTTAGGGAACAGGTGGAAATCGCTGGGTGCCAAGTGTGGACTGTAGGGTGGGTGTGTGATGATGTTCCAACCAAAATTTTGTAGGAGATCGACGGTTTAACGGGCAACGTGAGGACGGGCGTTGTCGTGGAGAATGCTTACACCCTTGCTCAACATCCCTCTTCTCCGGTTCTGAATTGCCCTTCTGAGTTTCTTCAGTGTTTCACAGTACCTGTCAGCGTTGACTGTTGTCCCAGCAGGCCGAAAGTCGACCAACAGTACCCCTTTCCTGTCCCACACAGTTGCCATGACACAGTTGCCATGACTTTACCGGCAGATTGTGTTTGCTTGAATTTTCGTGGCTTGGGCGAAGAGGGATGCCGCCACTCGCGTGACTGTTGTTTTGTCTCAGGTGTAAAGTGGAATGCCCAGGTTTCGTCACCTGTGACAATTGAGTCCAAGAAGTTGTCCTTTTCGTCTCCATAGCGGCGAAGAAATTCGTGGGAAGAATCAACCCGTTGCCGTTTGTGGTCTACTGTCAGCATGCGCGGCACCCATCTTGCACACACCTTCCGATATTGCAACTTTTTCGTTAAAATCCTGTGGATGGTGCTTCTGGAAACCTCAGGAACCAAAATGCAGAGAGCATCCAGAGTGATCCTCCGATCTTTAAGCATGAGTTCCTCAACTTTCGCGATTGTCTCGTCGGCAATTGACAGCCTCCCGCTCCTTTCTTCGTCATGAATTTCAGTACGACCGGCTGTAAACTCTCTACACCACTTGCGAACGTTTTTGACATCAATGCACGACTGTCCATACATTTCCGCCAATAGGCGGTGAATTTCAACCGGTTTAACACCTTTTGCGTTCAAAAATTAAATAACTGCGCGCACTTCGCACTTGGCGGTAACGTTTATCGGGAGCTTCATTTCGAATGGCTGCCAAGCCGAGACTGAGCATCCGAGCGAAGCACCTGCGTGCTTATGTGGTAGCGGAGAAGGCACCACTCACAACAGTGTTGCCAACAACCGTATTAAAACTTTCTCTACGTCCCCAAGAAATAGGAGACCTTTTTTTTGGGACTGCACGGGACAGGCGTAGGTGAGGATTGGTCGCATCATGGTTTGGTAATTGAGTAACTTGTTGTCAGTCGAAAGAACGCCGTTCCGAGCAGTTAAGAAGTAGAGTGTAAGTTTACGTCCTCCGAACTTGGTTATAATATTTATAACGTGTGAGGACCATGTGAGCAAATAATCAAGTGTAACACCTAGGTAGCGGACTTGCTTTATCCAGGGGATTGGGGCGCCATACATTAAAACATGCAGGTTCGGATTAAGTTTCCTCTTTTTTATGAATAATATGGCATCATATTTGGAGACATTAATTTGAATCTTACAGGAGTTTAGCCAACACTCCAGTGCATGGATGTGATTTTGTAATGCCTGTATACCTGGAACCTGAGATACACTTTGTATAAGAATTGCAGTATCGTCTGCGTACATTGCCAAGGTGGTGTGTGGTGTCTGTGGGATATCGTTTGTGTAAATATTGAATAAAATAGGGCCTAAAAGACTGCCCTGGGGGACCCCGGCTCTGATGGGCCTGGGAGATGAGGTAGTGTGATTGACACGAAAGATAAAGTGTCTATCTGTTAGAAAGTAATGATGTTGGTGATGTAATCCTGGGAAACCCAGGGTGATTAACTTGTAGAGTTGGCCCTCCAGCCAAACCCTGTCTAAGGCCTTAGAAACATCTGAGAAAATTGCACCAGTAATAGCCTTATTTTGGTATCCTGAGGCAATCATTTCGGTCACTCTGTATACCTGATGCACCGTTAAGTGCTTTCTTCTAAAGCCAAATTACTCTGCAATAATCACTGTGTTGTTTTCAGCATATTCCAGCACTTTTTGCAGGATGACAAATTCTGCTATCTTGCTCAGAGCTGACAGTAGGCAAATATCCAAGGCGAAGCATAAAGTTGATGATCTGGATGAATTTGAGAAGCATGCGCATTCCCATTTGCTTTATCATCTTGTTTAAGATGCAGTCAATGCCTGGACATTTGTTGATTTTCAGCTTGGAGATATACTTAAAGACCTCCGAGTGTATAAGGTATTTCTCCCACTTCCCTAGCGTGCCTTCGTAGTGTATTACAGAGTTCCGTGGTTCGATTCCCGGCGAAGGCGGTTGCATATTTTTCATCTTTTCTGATTCCAATTAACCTAATGACTCTACAAGTGGCGCCCGAACTAAAAGGGTTTTGGATGATGATTCTCCGCACCCAGGATTTGGCGACTAGGTCCCTTAAAACCCTAGCCCTTTAAAAAGGGGAATATATAAGGTATTTCTCCCCCTTCCCTAGCGTGCCTTCGTGGTGTAACGGTAGCACGCTGGGCCGGTATTCCAGAGGTCCGTGGTTCGATGCCCGGCGAAGGCGGTTGCATATTTTTCATCTTTCTGGCTTCCAAAAAATCCTTCTCTACAAGTGTAAGCAATTATGTTCTGGCCTTTAAGGGGCGGAATGTTGGTGTGGCATCTCTGCAGTTTGGAGGTTACCCTCCTGACTGAGTTATCTTTCCCCGAGAAGGAGGATAGCTAAGTGGCCTAGTCAGTGTGTGTACGTGTCAGAAGTCTGACTTGCTGGTTGAGCTGGTTGAGAAGACGTTTGTCCGGGGATATCTGGATCTTTGCCATTGCTTTCGCATTGCATTTCTCCTTCTAATAAGGTCTCTTAGCTGTTTGTGGCAGGACTTTCTCCTGCTAGAGACTTCCTGACTGTTGCTCCTCAGAGCTTCCTGCATTTCTGCAGTGAAATTCTTCACCAAGGCATCTAGCTCATCACCCTTGTGTGCTGTTGGAAGGAAGAGTGGCGTGTTGTTTAAGGCTTTGGTGTAACCATACGAGTTCGTAACAAAGGCCTTTTCGTGTGGCGTATAGCTAGTGACATCCAGTTGCATAATAACTGCCCCTTCCGACACCAGGAACCGATTCCGTTATTTTATGCGCCGGTACTGAGACTGCCTAGGTGCAGATCCGAAACAGTGCAATAAACGATTGCCAGGGCTGTCTGTGGAGCTGTGATTGTGAAAAGTATAAAAGCGCACGAGGCGTTTTCAGCGAGTTGTGTGCTGCACGATATTCGCCGTGGTTCTCGCAAGAGTTGGATATATTCTATAAAGTGTCAGGTATAATGAATAGCCACCAAAGAATGGATGACGGAATGAGATGGAGAAAAGTCGGTAGACTGGAGGCAGTACAATCACAATTGAAGGGCTACAGAGCTCAATGCAACGTCCAGTATCGTCTGCAATTTGTAGAGACAGTTTCAGGACACGCGATGCATATCGAGAAGACGTGGATAAGTTAGAGCAAAATTCATAGCGACGAATGAGAATCGTTAGTGGCATTTTCAACACGTTAGCTGCATGCTGCCGCTGAAGCCAGAGTTTAACAGTCTACAGTTACCTAAAAGTTTCATGAGATGGAACAGTATGCTACATGATTCACATCCACTGCAGCACACAAGATAGTGCGTTTAGCATTCCGCTGCATCGCCTTGCCCTTGGCTATGCAGAATTTTTTTTTCATTTTCATCCATTTTCTAAATATGTTAGCTGTATAAAATTATGGGTTGCATAGCACACCCACAGTGATGGCTGTGTCGTACGAATTAATCATAAAGGAATAAAATTATGTGTGGAATTTATGGCTACGCCTGTCTCCAAGTGTCATCTTTCTAAGAACGCAGTAAGGCCTTTCCAAGCAGTTATAATACAAGGAACCATCGCCAATCGTTGCAACTTTCTTTCTCCAAGTCATCTTATTACATATATATATACTCCAGTGTAATGCAATATGCATATATATATAGTATACTATCTCTCTCTTTCTCTCTCTCTCTCTATATATATATATTGTTACGTTATTTTCTTCCTTGACGTTCGTACGGGGTTCATAGATTTGAAGTGAATAACGACGACGCTTGATGAAGTATCGAAGTACACTTTATTTAGCCAATATTAATCAGGACAGCTCCCATCAGAAAGTCACTTTTTACAGTCGTCGAAATTCTACTATAAACACGCTGGAACAATCAGCGACACAGCCTTCAGGCTATCAGGCTATCACGATGAAGACATCTTCACGGCAAAGCACTAGACTACAGCTTCTGACTCTGATCGGTCGTTCTCGGAAGTCCACGTACTCTCAAGACTCTCCACGCTACAACTCGCGATGCATTCGACGACACACAGAGCACAGCTTCCGACTCTCCAATTCCCGGAGCTCAACACACTCTCTCGAAGATGCACTAACTGCGGCACACGAAGAGACTCTTTCGATGCTCTCGACGACCCACTCGGCACTCGCTGCCCGGCTGTCAACTCGATCGACTCCGCACGGACTGACTAACTCGACACACTAATTCGCACTCTGCGTACCAGCAGGTTTATAACGTATAGCTTTTGGCTTGTGTTCGAGAACATTCTGGGCTAAACCGGTAAGAATTCGTTCCAGAAAGTTCTCCATCTGTCCATGGCATATCGCCAACTTTGTCGCCACACGGGCGATTTCTCGCCAAATGTGGCAACTTTGCCCTCCCTTGCCATTTTATGGCAACCCTAAAACTGCTTTGCGAAGAAGTTATCTTACCGCGCCTGAGCATTTCTGGATATGTATATCTGTAAGTCAACTATCTTTTGGGAAATCAATAATTAACTTACTTTTTAGGTGCATATTGTTCTACCTTATTTTTATGTGTACAGTGTTCTTTTTTCTTTCTCAAAATGTACGTTTTTGATGCACACCATTACAAATTTAAACTTCTTTCGAGTTTAATACAAGTTCTAAATAGTTTTAACGCAGACCTCTCAAGTATCATCATTTCCTAATTTAAATATGCTATAGTTTTACGTTATCTTTACTAGGAGATAATGATAAATAGAAAATTAATAATTAGTGACACACATTTTATATTTATTGCACACTCATAGCACTATTGCCAGCATCTATATCCCAGCTGCTATTGCCGCATCGATACAAATGTGCTACACAATTTTTTGCAAGAACTACATTAGAGACTTGAGGTATGCCGTGTATTGAATATTTGTGAAAAATCCTTTGAAACCTTGATTTTTGTACCTCTACATATATCCACCTTTTCAATAAATACGTTTTGAGAAATAAATTGTTGAAATCCCTGCATTCATTTTGACTTCCCCTGTATATATGACCGTCTTTTGATTTGAAAAGTGATCACACAGATTCGACGTAAAAGTGAGGATGGTGCTAATTACCTTATTAATATCTTATCTACGCGGTCTACTTATTTATTAGGTCCTTTACTATCTACTAATAAATTTCGCTGTAAGCATGACACGGTTTAAATGTTTTAGAAGCCTGTAAAGCTCACTTTTCCCGTATAGAATGCCTTAAGCTGTGAAACACTCCTACAGGGATAATTGCATAAGCCCGCATAAAGTTCTCAAGTTAACAATCCAAAATGAACGGCAAATCACTCGACTATAGCTGAGATGGGTATATTTCTGTAGGTCAGACAGAAGCCCGCCTTAACCATCTACTGTATGATTCAGCCTGATAATTAGGCCTGATTTTAGGAAACATAACTCGAGAGTTTTGAACAGCAACAAGAACATTTTGTTGCCGACGAAAGCAAAATTATACAGGGTGTCTCAAAAGGTCGTTGCCAAACTTAACATGCTGATTTATCATACCATGACAAACAAGATTTACCCAGGAACTTGTGTCTGAAAACTCGAACGGCGACCTCTAGAGGGCAATGTTCTTAGGCTTATGGAGAGTGGGAAGTGTGATCATCTCAGGCGAGGACGTTACAGGAAAAGATGAATCGGTTTACCAACTCAGTTCTTTATGGAAATTTTATGTGACATTTTGTGAATAGTGTTGCCGGATCTGATGGTTCACTTCTCAGTAACTACACACCGAAACATCAGGTTTCAGCCTGATGGGGCGCCTGCACATTTTAACAGCACTGTGCGGAAATATAACGATAGGGCATATCATCATCGCTGGATTGGCAGACGCGAACTAGTCGTATGGTCACCAGCATCCCCCGACCTGACTGCCCTGGATTTCTACTTGTGGGTATACATGAAGGCCATGGCATATGAACGTCCGACAGAAACATCGGACATTGATCTTGTCATCAGGATCATGGAAGCGGCAGCATGTGTCCCTGACATACCTGTCTTTTGAACGTATCCATTAATCCACGCGTCGACGCTGTGAGGCATGCGTTGTGGCGAATGGAAAGAAATTTTACATTCTTCTTGGATTTAATCATGTTCTTAATAAAAGTCATATCAACACCTCTTTCGATATCCTTTCTTTCTTCCCCTCTACGCTTGTGAACATTGCCCTCTAGAGGTCGCCGTTCATATTTTCGGCCACAAGTTCCTGTGTAAATCTTGTTTGTCAGGGCATGACAAGTTTGGCAACGACCTTCTGAGACACCCTGTATACGTGCAAATAATTAGATGGATTAGTACAGATAATTAGAACACGAAACTCTATATGTCAGGTAATTAGATTAGAGCAGGAAATGCGAAAAAGCGACTGATTCAGCACAGGGATGTTTCACTGCTACGGATATATCAATAAAAATCACTTACACTTTAAAAGCACGCAAGGAAGAAGACGATGTTTTTTTACATACCCAAGTGGCTTTAAGTAATTTATTCCTAAATAATTACTTAAAACTACAGCAGTTTTTATGGTTTTCTTCGAAGGAAATCAGAGAAATCTATAGCGTTTTAGAACGGGAGAGGCAGAAAGTTTTTGGCCCAGTTTTAATAAAGGTTTTTCTAACTTTTTCCGTCAATTTATACTCTGCCTTTATTTTTCATCAAAGCTAATACAGACACACAAAAGTTTTTTCCAACTGATTTTTCTCTCGTGTGTTTTCTCACAGACATAATATGAGGTTTTATTTGTCCGAATGCATTGTAAGGTCTCGCATAGTTTATTAACCAGTTATTTTATGTTAATTCTCTTTTCTATCCTTCTCAGTTTTCTTATTCTTGCCAGAATGTAAATATCTAGTTCGCGTGATATTTAAATGAGGTAGAAAGGAGATAGTATTATTTAAAGGAAAGTTTTAGAGGATTATGTACTGTTTACTTTAAGTTACAGTTGAATGTGAAGAATCTTAAGAACTGATAAGCGAATAATCGCTTGAGTTCGTGTGACAGGTGACAGGTGATGGAGGACGGGGACGCCTGGTCTATAACATAAGCAAACAGGCATATGTCCTACGTCCTCCACTATCTCGAAGCAACAACTCCCTGGAGCTCCATGAGGCTGCACCGGGAGCTTAATGGCAAACCGCACATTGAGTTGATCAATGTTAACGAATTTCGCTTACTGCGCATGCTCAATGGTGTACCGCTGGCGTGGGTGAAAATACTGGCGACTAAGCATAAGCAACCTTACACAAGCCTGTTCGTCATGTAAGTCTTATCGACTGTTTACAATTGCAACAGTCTATTTCATTTACTTACAATAATTTATTTGACCTTTAATTCAGTAATTTAAACTACATTTAATCCTTAATTTGTTAAATTATATACGAATGGAAAGTATATTAAACACTCAATCGTTTTTATTCCTCAGAAGTATAATCAGCTAATATATTTTGTAATGTTTCCTGTTTTGTAATCCTTTTTAAAAGAAAATTTGGGTAGTTTACAATCGACATTTACATTCCAAGTAATGAAGCAGCTTACAACCTGACACGTTTTAAAACCTCGAACTGTTTACGCCCAAGATAACACAATATCAACCATAGACCATATTTATCTTCTTTTAAAATTGCGCCAAAGTCCTAACTGCGCCAAATTCTCTTTTGGGCATGCGCAGCAAGCGAAATTCGTTTAAACAATGATCAACTCAATGTGCGGTTTGCCATTACGCGCACCGGGAGTTTACATGGCCATACTGGGGCTAGGTGTCAAGTAGATGTTACACAGGACGTTGTTTATAAGACAAAGTAACTTAAAAAGAATATAAAGGATAGCATTAAAACGCTAAAACACACATATAAGCTGAAACACATAGATACACAAAAATAAGCATAAAAACACACTCAAAATTACATAACATAAAGACATAAAAACACACACGAGAATACATAACATGACACATAGAATACATGCGGGAACACAGAGAGCACATAAATGCAAATATTGCACACCACACATAAGGAACATATGAGACATAGTAAGGTGTGCATAAAGCAGAAGCGCTATGCGGAAATATGCTCAATACCCATAATACATAATGTGCATACTTTCATTAGAGGCGTGTGTTGCGTGATTTAACATATGTTTCGTTGCGTACACTGTATTGGTGCATTGTACGGATATTATGCATTTCGATCTGGGATAATTACAGTTATACAATTCTGGAAGGATTCATGGTTACATTAGAGACGTACAATACTTTGGATAAATATACTACGTTAGGAACATACATTACTTTATTAGAGACTTGCATTACATTATTTACATATGTTACAGTGCATACTCTACATTTGGTACATTGTACGAATATCTTGAATAATTACAGTTATAGAATTCTGGAAGGATTCATGGTTACATTAGAGATATACGATACATTAGATGAATACTCTACATTAGGAACCGACATTACTTCATTAGAGACTTGCATTACATTACTTACATATGTTACGTTGCATATACTAATTGTATGAATATTATGCATTTTGATCTTGGACAATTACAGTTATACAATTCTGGAAGGATTCATGGTTACATTAGAGACGTACAGTACGTTAAATAAATACACTACATTAGGAACATACATTACTTTACATGCACTATACTAGGCATTCACTACACATGGCATTGACATTTCGTTGGGAAATTAGATATATAAAATACATTATGATACTAGATATTACGCTATACGGACATGCATATTATTTTACATAGGACACTATTGCAATATATAGCAGGCATTACTAGTTTATACTACGATAACACATCATTCCATTGGGTGCACGGTGCTTTACACAGATAAACATGTCAGTAACATTATTTATGTACGTTACTGGCTATTCGAAGCAGATGATTACATGAGGCTCGAAATTGAATGTGGCGCTGACAGAATGTGTACATACTGCGAATACGTAATCGTTGAGTGCATTTTCTGCAGTACCAGGCTATTGTGGTTGGCAAACGTCAGTGCTCGGGAGAACTTAGCATGCCACAGACACAATTGTCAGATGTTGAGATGCCATGGCGCATAAAGTAAGATGGAAATGGGCCATGACCCGTTATGTACTGTGTCAGTGGGGCTATTGCCAAATCCTGAGTGTGGAGATTCCTCATCCAACACCCCTTTAGTTCGGGCGCTACTGTAGAGACATTAGGTATTTTTTGGAAAACCCGGGGAGATGAAAAATTAGCAACCGCCTTCGCCGGGAATCGAGCCACGGACCTCTGGATACCGGCCCAGCGTGAAGAACCACTACACCACGAAGGCACTCTCTTTTTAAAGGGCGACTGTGGTTTTTAGGGGACCCAATCGCCAATTCCTGGGTGTGGAGAAACCTCATCCAACACCCTTTCAGTTCGGGCGCCACTGTAGAGACATTAGATTAATTGGGAAAGCCGGAGAGATGAAAAATTACCAAAGCCTTCGCCGGGAATCGAAACACTACACCACGAACGCAAGCCAAGAAGGTAGGAGAAATTCTTTATAACCTTATTAAAAGTAAATTTAGAAGTCGCACTATTGATGAGAACTTGGAATTAAAACAACCGCATACAAACTTGAGTTACACAAACTTTCCAAGGAGATGCACAACCATTGTCCACATTACTGTTTGTTCGTCATTATGATTTAATTTTTTGGATACCTTGCAATTTTATTTTATCAATAAATAGCATCGTTGTTTAAGTGTAGTATCAAGTTTTATTCTACAAATTCTGTATAGTTAAACTAAGACTAAAAAAAATTGAAGTATTAACTTAATTTTAGGAAGTGTTGTGGAATGAAAAAAAGATGTAGTGTTGAGAATACAGGAAGGTATGTTAAGATCTGTTGACATATATAAAGAGGATGAGCAAAAGAACACACACGGAAAGGAATATACAAGACACGTATGAATGGGAGGGTTGGAAGAGGGTCGACTTCGGAGAAAGTACGTTAATCAGATTATAAGGTATTTCTCCCACTTTCCTAACCTGCCTTTGTGGAGTAGTGGTTCTGCACGCTGGGCCGGTATTCCAGAGGTCCGTGGTTCGATTCTCGGCGAAGGCGGTTGCTAATTTTTCATCTCTCCGGCCACCAAAAAAATACCTAATGTCTCTACAGTGGCGCCCGAACTAAAAGGGTGTTGGATGAGGTTTCTCCACACCCAGGATTTGGCGATTGGGTCCCCTGAAAACCCCAGTCGCCCTTTAAAAAGGGGAGTATATAAGGTATTTCTCCCACTTTCCTAACGTGCCTTCGTGGTGTAGTGGTTCTGCACGATAGGCCGTTATTCCAGTGGTCCGTGGTTCGATTCCCGGCAAAGGCGGTTGCTAATTTTTCATCTCTCCGGCCACCAAAAAATACCTAATGTCTCTACAAGATGAAAGACATTCTTAGTAAAGTCAGCGTTAAGAGTACCCTAATTAAGTATATAACAGTAAGTTACACCTATATAATTTAAGCTTAAAAAAATGTGGCTCTCAAAAGAGATTTAATCGTTGAACTGCTTGGCTCTGTTGACTAGTGAGTTTGCCGACTACTGGCCCAGATGCCTTAGCCTATTCTGAAAACGGCATTTTGCGTTGAACCACTATGAAAGTCTGAATCACTTTGCAAATTGTTGCCACCAAATATTATCGCCTTCCATTATATTTAAAGAAATTATATAATGAAGAATCTACATTTTTTAAAATGATGCTTAATGCATGTTCTGAGCAAAATTGGACTTGATTTTGCTCCAAAAGGTACACGACACATCCGTTAAACTCAAATTCATGGTGGTTATTTTGAGTAATCGAGTTTTGAAATATTTGTACAGCCATTTTATTCTTGATCACGAATATTTTTTATTTCCATAGATTCAAATTTCCAAAAAGGATTTGACGCTTTCTAAAAAGATTCAGATTTCCGAAAAAGGATTCGACGCTTTTTAAAAGTTTCTGCTACACATGCTTTTAAACACTAATCGTGCATTTGAAAGTAATTAGAAGAAAATCTTCCTTACATACGAAAACCAAACAAGGTTTTCATTGCTACGCGTTAATTTTTTGTCCTTCGTAATTCTTCACTTGCTTGCGCCGATTAAAACGGAAATCTCATGACTTATTTATTCTGTTGGCGCCGCGGATCTGCCGAATGTTTGGAGTTTGAATTTGATTTCTGCATCTGGTATCCGCATTTGTTATGACTAGTACTTTGATGACGTCAAAAATTATGTACTTTCCAGGGCCATTAATATTTCACGAGGATACGTTCAACTTTGTTTCGACAACAGTGTTTCTCGTTCTTCTCACCGAAAGTATGCAGAATTATATGGTTTCTCCATCCACTTATATTTTTTATTTTTTTGGATAAATCTTAAATTACTCAGATTTGCCCACTGCCATCAAGAGATACCATGAGGTGTACCTCACAATTTTTACTCTCAGCTACAGCCTGCAGCGTTTGAAGCATGATATTAGATTCAGGTTTAGAAGAATTTTAAGCAATTTCCGTCAATGTTCCTGTTTCTTTCTTTTTTACTTAATTGTACGAAGTAAAAAGGAAGTATTGTAATCGCGAAAAGTTTCAGGCAGCATATTTCAACGAAAATATTCATTTTGACCGTTATCGAATTCAATTTAACGATGTTTTTGCGTGATATCTGTACGTAAGGACAGAATAAAATACTCTTTTCCTTCAAAAAATTATAAAACTGCTTTAAAATTAATTCTGAAGAGAATTTTTCGTTGGTGTCTGTACGAACGTATGTACGTACGTGCGTGCGTACGTACGTATCTCGCATAACTCAAAAACGAGTAGCCTCAGAACGTTGAAATTTTGTATATAGAACTGCTATAACATGTAGATGTGCACCTCGTTTTTTGGTTGCAATCGGCCGCACCAACGTATGTAAATATATTTAGATATATATCCACTCTGTTACCCGGCTCAGAGATCTCAGTTTCTTTACTCTTATATGTTTGTAAATTGTACATTTTTTGCTTTAAAAATGATTGAATTATGTTGTTTTTATCTTCCGGTTAAGGATTTTATGCCTTTAGTAAATCTGTGTGCAATAGTGTGTTTAGAATTATCAGCAATTTTAAAGTTATTTAATTGCCGCTAAGCCTGTTTTTAATGGCGTCCATTGATATTTACATTTGAAACAGGAGACTAGTGGATTTGTTGCCAATCTAGAGAAACTTAGCTTCGCAACAACAAAGATAATGCATTCATTTATTATTGCCAATTAAATCATGCTTAATTCTTTCTGGAATTTTTTCGAGGAAATAAGTGTTTGAGATTTACTTCGTAATTTTTAATATAGATATTTTGAGTTTTTATGTATTTTTGCCTTCTCGCGAAGTGAGAACTGAATTAATTCAATGAGAAATACTCAATCGTCTGTGAAAAACTGTTTCTTTTTTGTTTTGTTTGCTTAATTTCTTTTATACATCATTCTAGCTTTATTATAGTATTTGAACAGAACATGTAGCAACGATTAGATAATTCTATTCTTTAAATGATATAAATTTTGTGCGTTATGAGTTATAATATGAACGAAATATATACGATTATATAACAGTTAACTTAGTTTCCGTTATATAATTATTATATAATTATTAATACTGTTAAGTGAATCTAGCGCCAGAGTGTCGCTATGGTAAACAAATACTAGAGTGAATTTTAAAGAATGCATTTATTCTATTTTGGTTCATGCGCTGTCGACGAAGTAGATTTAATTCAATCCAATAAGTTTAAATGAAAGAAAAAATGCGTATAATTTAATATTCCAATACAAGGAAGTCATGTGGTGTACACATCAGATTTTTTATTATTATTTTACACTGGAGATAGGTGATGCAGGATTTACACAGACACTTTCATGATGTTTACCACGGCAGTCTCTGAAGAAAAGAAACTGTTTGTTCTTATAACTGATTGCTAAATGTTTACATCCAAGACACAGAGCTTTTAAGTACTTTTAAAAAAGTTACGTTTTTCTTCGAAAATTAATTCTGTAGTTTTGTATTTCGTATAGTCTTCTTTATCACAAAATATACATTTGTTTACAATCTTTGACAAAGCTGAAGCAACTGGAACTTTCGGTTTTTAATAAGATAACGATTTATAATAAGATTTAGATAAGATTTCGTGTGTTGTTCATGTTGACGAATGCATTGTTAGTCCAAAGGGGCTTTGTTCCTGAGGGACTATTATTTTCGTTTTGTGATTTTGCGTCGAATCACTCTGAATGTCCGTTTCACTTTTCAAACTGTTTCCACCCAATATTATCATTCTGTATTACATTTGAAGAAATTAAATAATAAAAGAATCCGCATAAATGTGTGTATGTTTCTCGCACTGTGATAAAAGAAAGGTACCTAGGGCCATCTAATTTTGAATGACGTAATCCTACTGCGAATATGGGCATGTGGAAGCCCAAATTTGAAATTTGGAATTTGGTTTATTATCGATTTCATATTTTGTAAAACTTTAACGAATTTTTGATGAAAAAACTCAACGATTTCAAAGCGAGCAATGGCAACGTTGTACAGAAAAACATTTTTATCTCCAGCAGGTGAATCTGTGTATCGGAAATTCTAAAGATATGGTCAATTTAAAATTATTTTGCGATATTGTTGTTGAACTGAATTTTATGGTTAAAGTGTGAAGAACATGATATTTAATGAATAAAGGTAACAAGAAAAATGTTAAAAAAACGCCCTTTTGGACGTAATTTAAAATCTGAAACCTCTCAGATTTTATTTTATTATTATTTTTTTTGGATTGTTTTTCGCACAGTTCATTAAATCTGAAGCTTCTGAGCAATTAACTTTCTTTATATTAAATCCTGCTTGTAATTTTCGACTTCGATTAAATTCTAAATTTAATTCCACTGAAATATTTTCAAATTTATAGAGAATATTTTCATAACTGTCAGAAGTAATTTTTAACGATTCTAAACTTCAGATATTGATTTCATATTCATCACACAGCTTACGCAAAGCTTTAATATTTGAAATGTTCCCCATTGCTTCAATAAATAACAACTTATTCATATGTAAAGTGATTGATGACTACATCTTGTCTTCCAAACGTTCTTTCAGTATTTCTGTTGTTGAATCACAATTCTCGTCAGTTAAAAGCGAAATCAGAAATATCAGCTAAAACGTTACCGATAAGTAAGGATTTTAGGTATGCACATTTTTCAGTTTTTCTCAGTCCGCTATCATTGTGAATCGTATTTTCGTACTGGTTCCAAAGGTTCAACTATCTGCACGGATCTTCTTAAAAAGTGTTCCAATTTGTAGACGGGGTAATGCTGAAATTTAATGCTGCTTAACAAAGAACGTTGAATTCAAAAACATTGGCTTTCTCGACTACGATTTTTAGTTTCGCAAAAAAAGGCCAAATTGGCAACCCTAAGCGTCTCATCTTCTTCATCTTCTAACGGTTATTTTCATTGTTTCAAACTGGTGTTTGAAGTAGGTTCTTGCAAAGTAATGTTTAAAAAATTTCTACATTGTAGTTTAGTTTCAATTTTAAAAATTGGAAGGCATTTGATTTTTTCTAGGTATAATAGGTGTTTTTAATTTTTGGATTGGTTCTTTTTAAATTCAGGAAAAATCTTCATTAATGGTTTTGTTTTCTATACGTGCCATTTTTCCTTGCTTCGAGGAAGACCAGAGTTTTTTGAGTAAACTGTTAAGATTAAAAAATATATTGGAATGGTTCATCAGCTAATTCTGGATTTAGAAAAGCAAGGATTTTTCTATGGAAGAGGGATTGTAATTTCGGTATATCCTCCTCTTGACGACGTTATATCGGAGTTTGATTAGATTACTCTTCTTTCATGCTTATTTATTTACAGCATTTTTTTCAATTTATTTATTTGAATTTCAATTATTGGTCTTTGTGAAAAATAGTTCTAAATTTCTTTCTTTATGTATTTATTGATCAATTTTCAGTGGCATTATAAGCGAAATTCTTGAAATTATTTTATATTTTTCTTTATAAATTTGTTTTCATATTTAAGTATGTCTATATATATAAGAAAATACGATAATAGCATTAATTGGCGACCTCAAAATTAACGATTCTAGATTTCGTGCTGACCCCCTAAATTCATCTGTTCTTCCAAATTCGAGATCCTTTTCATGTTATATAACGCTATTTGAAAAGGATAACTAAAATTTATATTAACCAATCATAGCTTCTCTCTACAAATGCATCTACTTTGGTATAAATACCGCTGGCGAGTTAATTGGGTAATTCCTTTCCCTAGCTCTCTACACTGCTATGCCCTCCTTTGTTCTTATTCTAAGATGATATAACGTGCATATAAAAAAATATTGTAATTGCTTATGATCTAGAAATATCTTATCTACTAAGAAATGATTTGACATATGCGAAAATAGAGATTGGTGATTTGTCGGAATCCCGTTTCGTCATCTTCGTCTGGCCTTGCCACTATGCTATCACGACTACGCATCAAAATTATTAGTCGGACAGGATCAACCTGGTGAAAGTCTTCCCTAATGGTTTTCGAACTTTGCGAAATGGGAAATTTGCATCCTCCTCTTGCGTCTATGCACTGCTGAAAAAGGAAAAGAAATGAGTGCAGTTAATTCCTAGTGAAAACCAGACTGGAGTTATACAGTATAATACAGTACTGGAGTTATAATACTTCGTTTAAGGGGATTGCGGTTAATGTCATCATTCGGATATTGTTATTGAATCGTCGAAGTCTCTTCCGTTTGTATATGAGAAACATAGAGAATGCATCGCTTATTGTGATCAACAACTGGGTTAATACGATTAATATGTTCTACAATAAAATTTTAAACTGAAGTAAAGTAGCCATATAAGTTCAAAAGGGATTATAAAAATTGGCAAATGACAGAGAAATAGAGAAATGTCGCCAAGTAAGAGAATAAGTCGGCAACAACATGGTTTTATTAGACCAAAATAGAAGAAAAAAAAAAAAAAAACTTAGTTTGACGTTGATTTTCAATAATTCTTTCGATTTTGAGGGCAATGAAATGTAGGTTCCTCTTCTTGAGGAGCAAACAATTTTGCCAAAAAAAACTTTTTCTCTAAAACATCCTTTCCAGACTGAATTTGATGTTTTTGCCTAATTGGTAAATTTTACACTAGCATGCTTCTCTTTCAACATTGGATCCCTTCCGGGTATCAAGATTAGGGATACAGTATTGGTCAAATTATTTCCAATAACGTCATGAACAGTTCACTAATGAATTTTTGTATTTGACACGCTAGTTCATAAACAAACTTTTGAATTTTCTAACTAAAATTCTATGAAAATGTGATAAATTAGTTAAACTCTACTGTAATTTTATTTTGAAGGATAATTTTTTTTCTTATTGTGTAATGTTATCTTTCGGTTAATGTTATCCAAATAGCCTTTGACAAACAGGATCACATTTAAACTTATAATTCGGTTAATGTTATCAAAATAACCGAGGCGAAACAGGATCGCATTTAAACTTATCATTCGGTTAATGTTATCAAAATAACCGGGGAGAAACAGGATCGCATTTAAACTTATCATTCGGTTAATGTTATCAAAATAACCGGGGAGAAACAGGGTCACATTAACGCTATCATTCGGTTAATATTATAGAAGTAACTATGGACAGACAGGATCACACTAACATGATCATTCGGTTAACGCTATCAAAATAAATGTGGACAAACAGAATCACATTAAGTTATCATTCGGTTAATGTTATGAAAATAACCGTAGACAAGGAGGACCCCATTCATCACGATTATTCACATTATTCATCAGGATTCATTCACGTTATCATTCGGTTAATGTTATATTTTCTCTCTCCTTTCTGCATGCTTTCGTGGTGTAACTGTAGCACACTCGGCGCGCATTCCACAGGTCCAGGTTCGAGTCCCGGCGAGGGCATTGCATATTTTTTCATATCTCCCGCATAAAAAAAAAATCCTAAACACTTCACAATGTTATCAAATTAGCCATGGAGAAATAGGATAACATTAACGTTATCATTCGATGAATGCTATCAATAAGAGCCGTAGACAAAAAGGTTCACATTAGAATAATCATTCGGTTAATGTTATCAAAATACCTGCCGACAAATAGGATCAAATTAGCGCTATCATTCGATAAATATTATCAAAATAGCCAAAACGGATCGCATTAATACTATCATTAGTTTTATTGTTACGAAAACAGCCGAAGACAAACAGGATCACATTAAGTGGTGCCTACTGTAACAGATTCTAGCCATCGCGGTGCAATATTGTGTAACACAGAATGCTGATGTTATCAAAGCAGTCGAAGACGCAAGAGGCATCGGAAGTCCATTAGAGTGCGAAATTCTAGATCTGGACATTATCCACTAGCAACACACCGAATCATAATCAAATATCTGCCGACCGACGTAATGCTAAATGGATATATTGTTCGATAGCAACCACGGACAAGTTATTATCTGTCTGTCTCACTTTTCGTATTTACTCTACATAGATATGCTCATGTATCTTATTAGGTCTTAAGAAAATCCTCGTTAAAATCTTATATTATTCCTGTACACTTAGTGTTCTTCAAGAGCGCAATTCTATTATATAATTATCACTCTCAGTACCATTACTGAAATTAATAAAATTATTTTTTAAGTTACCTCTTGAATATATACGTATATAATTTTTTCATACGATTTAAATGTACGTTTTTTTTTAAATCTAGGAATTCCTTTCCGAACATCTCTGTACCACTTCCTGCGCTGCTACGAGGAAGTACTGCATTAATATTTTAGAAATGCCAAAAAATGACTTTCCAGTCAAATTCCAAATATGCCTAGACATAAGAATTAAATCAACAAAATTTCATTTCATGTTTCCTAACCACCTCGTCGTATTAACTTCATCTTTTCAGGAACCTTACCCCTCCTAGGAAGCCACGCCTTCCCTTGATCCTAAATTTAACAGAGGAATTGCATTCAAAGTCTCTCATTGGTTGCGTTGATATAAAGCAGAAATGATATAAATTCTCGGCTTTCATCCCCTGCTGTTCTCGCCATCCCCGACCGATCGATCTCCTGAGCATCCTTCATTCTCATCTTCTCCCGGAAACCATCCGCGGGGAAGCGGAAGCGATGACGTCATCCGATCGAAGAAGGGACTCTTATCTCCTAGCACATGAATCAATTACTCGGCTTTGCACCGGAAGGAGACAGCGCGATTGCAAGATTGGTGCCGAAATTGATTCGGTGATCAAAAACAGAAGCAGAGTCCCTCCACCCCCGGAGTTATAATTTGTTGATTTTAATTCGATTTTCTTTTTATAGGAAAGCAAAGAAGCTTTCTTTAAATTATCTTTTACTAACAAACGTTGATTTTCTTTAATTATTAAACAGTAAAAAAAGTGACAATCTGTAATTATCACAAATGTAATTAAAGTGGTAGTTGCTCGGTATCATGTTAATTCACATAAATTTCTCTATATCTACTGCATATAGGTAATTTTAAGCTGCTCTTGTACAAATACATTATAAAGTATTTACTTCTCATAGAGAATTGGGTAATAGTAATCTATTAAAATACATCAAATTTTCATAAAATAATAGCATCTAATTTTTAATAGGTAAATTTATTTCTAACAAAGTGGAAAAGAATAATCTACAATGTTTTCAGTTTTATTTACGAAGACTGATGTAATGGCTTAAATTGCCAAAGTTCTTTCTTTAATTAAGATACAATAATAAGATTAATACGATACTTTAATTAAGATACAATAATAAGATTAATACGATACTTTAATTAAGATACAATAATAAGATTCGTTGTTTGACTTCCGAATTAATTCTTTCTTTAAATTTAAATTTTCTTTCGTTATTTAAAGTCACTTTACAAGGTATTTCTCCCGCCTTCTTGGCATGTCTTCGTAGTGTAGCAGTCAGAAAGCTCGACGCGTATTCGAGATGTCTGTGTTTCGAGTCCTTGCGAGGGCATTGCTCATTTCATCACATCTCTCCTGCTTTTAAAAAAAAAAAAAAAAAAAAAAAAAAAAAAACCTAATGTCGCTACAACTTAAACTTTTGACTATTAAAATTGCTTCTCCAATGAAAGTGCCGTGCAACAATATGCTTAAAATTACATACATATTTACTTGAAAAGTACTACAGGTTGGGTTACAGGTAAAAACATCGTAACAAACACATCGTAGACGAAAACGTGGCAGAGAAAACATTGCACGGTGAAAATGTTGTTGAACAAAACATCGTGAAAGGAAAGAAATTAAAAAGAAAACATCGCAACATGCTGATACAAAACATCGTTGTCGAAAATAAAGTGGTTTAGAATAAACTTCACAGTTTAAAAATATTGCTGTCGAAAATATCGTGGTTAAAAATAAAGCACGTACAAATCATCGCATGACAATAACATTGCAGACATGTGTTTTCTAAGCTAGAAAAGTTGTAAATGCATACGCGCATGATGATTTGTGAGTGCGAGAAGGAATAAGGAATATTTTTTCTTTTATACTTCATATTTTTGAAATACTTAGTAATTTTTTATAGAAAAAGTAAGAAGGAAACTTAAGCATTCAGAAACTGAAAATAAGTAGAAAATTAAAGAAAAAAATTACCAATAAAACTTAAAATTTTATTAGCATATTTTAAGGATTTTTAAATTTTCATTCAAATGTTTTAGTGGAAACGTTACTAATAAACCTTTATTAAAGAGAATTAATTAATTAATGATATTTGTTAGTTAATTATATAAGTTTAAAATTCTGTTAATTGGAAGAAGTAGTATTAATTTTATACTAATTTTCAACTTTTTAATGCTTGTTTTTCTTCTTACTTTTTTTCAGTAAATATTTATCAGTTCAGAAGTATGAAATATAAAAGCAAAAATATTCCTCATTCATTCTTGCACTCACAAACCTTAATGCGAATATCCATTTACAGCCATTAAAGCCTTAAAATCACATGTATGCGATATTACTTTCTTACAATCATTTGTAGGTGCTCTATTTTTTACCAAGATGTTTTCTACAATGATGTTTTTAAACTGCGAAATTTTGTAACTGCTTTATTTTCGACGACGATGTTTTGTATCACAATATTTTAGAACTGCAAGGTCTCCTCATTGCTCTCTTTTCTTCCACGATGTCTTATTAGATGACGTTTTGTCAACGACGTGACGGCCACAATGTTTTCGTCAGGCACCATATCCTAGGATTTGGAAATGATAAGAATTTCAACTCATGTGCACAAAGCAGATATGAGCAACGTCATTTAAATTTTGCATAAATAGGAAAAATGCATATCGGAAGGGTTTTTCATTTGTGAATTGCATTTCAACGTTGGTTGTTTGTGTAAAGGACCTGTTCTGCCTGTTCTAAGAAGTAGTAGTAGTAGTTAGTAGTAGTAGTTTAGTAGTAGTAGTAGTAGTAGTAACGGAGGACGTGGGGAGGCGTGGAGTAGTAGTAGTAGTAGTAGTAGTAACGTAGTAACGGAGTAGTAGTAGTAGTAGTAGTAACGGAGGACGTGGGCACCATCCCTCTACCATTACGGTTTATCGGTTCTGCCCACGTCCGCCCTTATCTAGTATTTATTAATAAATAAAAGGTTTTTACATTGCCATATAGTGTGCCATATAGTGCCATATAAAAAATAAATAAAAATAAAAATCTTAAAGTAGTACTTTAGAGTCCTTCAGAAAGTGCATCTTTGTAAGTAATTCTTTATAAAATGTCGAAATTTGTTCTTAGTAAAAAACGTTTGAAACTTATTCCCTCGTTCTTCTTCAAGACGTTCTTCTCTTCCTGTTCTAAGAAGGAAAAACTGCCACGAGCACGTGATTGCCTGATAAATATGGAATCAGTGGGTCCGAAAGAGCTATACTGAATGTAAGATATCAGCGGCCACGGGCCAATAACGACCAAGAGGACATACGTGTTCTTCCCTGGACCGCGCGAGATCGTACACCTATGTCATGTATCTTGAGTCAGAAACTTAACTCGTGAGTTGAACAAAAAGTGCCCGCTCAGGCAAAGCTACGCCGTCTGGAGTACGACGGATTCTTCGCATGGCGATCATTGTTGACGCTGCAGTAGAGAGTGCACCCACAGTCGTGTCGTGATTTCAGATGAATACCAGTTCTGCGTACAGCATCGTGATGGGCGTATTCCTGTGTGATGGCATCGAGGAGTACGAACATTGCCAGCTTCCATTTGACATGATTCTACGTGTCCAGCCTATTATGTGGTGACATTGGGAACAATTCCATCTCTTGTGCGCACGCATAGCCGGTAATGCGGAGAGCCGCCATTACATTTCTGACTTGTTAAGACCTATGGCTGTGCCTTCCTTCAAGGCTTGCGCGAAGGCATCTTTCAACAAGAAACTGCTGGATCACACATTGCCCCGCTGGCTTGTCCTTCCTCGATACAGAGGGTGTTCAACTGTTGCCCTGATGACCAAATCTCTGACCATCTGAGAGCATCTGGTCATGCGTTGCCGAGACACTGACACAACACCACTACCCAGCAACTACAATTGATGAACTTTGGCATACAGTTGAAGCCACGTGGATTAAAGTATACAAATTTGTCATCCGAGCTCAGTTTGACTCAATTCCCAACCGGATTACAGCCGCTGTTGCTGCCAGAGGTGGTGAATCTATGTACTGATTTCTGAACGCCCTACACCAATTGCAAATTTAACCATATCTTCCCCCATTATACTATATCTATACAATAAATACGGCTTTGTTATTTTTTCCCTGGTATAGCAATTTTAATAACCGGTAGTGTGAAACGATGATCAGTTTTCTCAAATTAGCGAAAAACATTTTTTAAAAAGTATTTATTCAAGTAATGAATACTCTTGTTATATTATCTTATTAAGAAATCTTGCATTTTGAGGTTTCAAACTCGAGACTTCGCAAGTTTTTATTTTTTTCGCTTTCTAAATTTACACTTGTACCTTTTCGATAAGGAATACAAACAAATTCTAAAATTAAAATGCATTTTATATATGCAAAAACTGAAATTATCTTTCTTATATTTGAATTACATGGAACTTCCAATGTCCATTTCATAAAATTTATGGCATAAAAATAAAGACATTTGAATTGATTGCAATAATACCTTACACTACTATATTATCGAATTTGAGAAAAAATTATCAAAATTACTTCACTTTTTAACTTCTAATTAACTAATACCAATTAATGAAAACTATTTAGCAGGAGGTAAATGGAAATACATTGTGACCTTCGATGAAGCGTGGGTATTTAAATGGCCGGAAAAACATCTATATTTATTACCGAAAACAAAGAGGGAAAAAATGTACAGATCTGATTCCATCAATGTAAAGAAAGTTTTAGCAAGACGTTAATGGCTGTCGTAGGATTCTGTTACAGTGAGGAATTAAAAATAAAAAGAGTGGGAAAAATGCTAAATTCAGCTCAACGTACTATCAAGAGAACGTTTTACGTTCAATATTTACAGAAGAAATTCCTTTTCTTTATTCCATTTCCTTTTCTTTTCCCATTGTCAAGTGTGAAACTTAATCAATACAAAGCAGCAAGTAATACTTCGAATAGTTCGACTGCATTCCTTGAAAGAAAATGAAAACTGATACAGGTATTACATATACACCTCTTCAACGCATTCCTGCGAAGTTTCTGATGCTTCACCTATAGGGTACTGTGGTCTTGGTGCCTTAAAAAGAGCTCTTTCTAAGCGCAAACCCGCCGCAGTAGATGGACTGTATAAAGTAGTTGAACAGGAATGTAAAATCAATACCTCTGGAAGTTTTACGAAAAGCTCTTCGATTATGGAAATCACGAAGCAGACCTTTTATTCCAGAAAAAAAGCTATCATATCGAACGTTTAAAAAAAATACTCTTTACATTCTGGACATCAATCAAACGGCTCCGAAATCGTTCTAAAAATGCGTTAAACACCTTCTGTAAAATTTCAGATTTTTTATTTTACAAGTGGTCTATTATTGCTTACATGGCTTATAAGGTATTTCTCCTGCTTTCTTAGCATGCCTTCGTAGTGTAGTGGTCAGCACGCTCGGCGCGTATTCGAGAGGACCGTGGTTCGAGTCCCGGCGAAGGGGATGCTCATTTTTCATTTCTCCTGCTTCGAAATAACCCAATGTCTCTACAACCATGTCTTAAGTAAAAACATGGCTCTTTCACTTAACAATAACAAGGGAGTCTCTATTTCCAAATAAATAATTTTTGTGTTATCACAAGCCAAATTATTACTTTCTACAGTGCTCTCAAGCTAGCCGCCTACGAGCCAATTTTATGCGTCTCGTGAATGAAGCTCTGTTACGAATATGTTACAGATATGGTGTTGCAAAAAAAATTCAATATTTTAATTATTTGAAGTCGAGTTTATAACATTTCCGTTACCGTTAAAAACTAACGTGGACAACGCACCAGAAAATCTATAAATTGAGCAAGATATAATTTACAATGGGCCATAATCTTACGGAAATTTTGAAGATATATACTACAGTGGGCAAATTAATTGGGATAAAGCGATTATTTTTAATAGAATTTTAAGCTGGTTGCCAGTTGGCGCCAGCCGGTCCCAAAGCAGTTTTATTTGCCTTAATTATCGTCTGGATGTCTGCAGCTTGTTCCCGAGAGAAGAGAAAGTTACTTTTGCATACGTTTTAAAAGATGTTTTGTGTTCTTTCATTTCAGTGAACAAAAATGAATATAACGCCTAGGAAGAAACCAGATATTATCGAACTTAACAGTCGAAAATTCACGACTGTAAGAAATATTGCTTCTCAATAATTAAAAAACAACTTTTGACCTTCAATTGAAGCAAAAAAGGTTATTGTGGACGAATGAATATAAATCTTGGACACAAATGACCGAGAAAATATCCCTTTCAGCGATGAGACTATTTATTTTTTTATAGTTACACAAGTGCATTTAACGTTCTTAGACGAAGAAGGTGAATTAATAATACCTCAACATATCCAACAAACCGCAAAATATCCTCCAAAACAATTGCTTTTTTTTTTTTTTTTTTTAACTACCTTTTTTTTTTTTTTTTTATTTTTTATTTTTTTATTTTTTTTTTTTAACTACAGATGGCACTGGAACACTGGAAGTCTTTGAATAGAATAGGTCATAAGTGGATGGATATTTACGAGACATAAGCATTATGTCAGGAATACATCAAATCTTCCTAGAGCGGAAAACAAAAAATACTTACTTATATGACGCGATGTTAGTTATCTCTTTAGAACAGTGTAAGATTTTCCAGAACAGTGTAGAACAGGGGCTCACAAAAAGGCGGGGGGTTTCCCCCTAAGGGGAATTTCACAGTTTCAGGAGCAATGAGGTCAGCCTTTATTACATATTAACTATTTACTTATGAGTACAACAACTAGCTTGTTCGAGTTTGGGTATTTATCAACATTTCGTATATTATTTCTTGTTTAATTTGTAAAACACATTAAAAAATAATTTAAATTCAAATAAATGAATGTATATTTTTCGATTTTTGGAAAGGTTGGGAACGGGAATAATGATCTAGCAATGATATTACGAGATTCAATCTGACTTTCATTCATTCAGTCGGTCATTTTGTAATGTATTTTTTTCCTCCTTTCTGCATGCCTTCGTAGTGTAACTGTAGCACATTCGACGCGTATTCGAGAGGTAAAGGTTCGAGTCTCGGTGACGGCACTGCTCATTTCTTGCGTCTCCTGCTTCGGGGGGAAAAAAATACTAATGTGTCTAGACTTTCTCCAGTTAAAAAAAAAAAATAAAAATAAAAATAAAAATAAAAAAAGGAAGATGTAATCAAAATAAAGTAGCTTGAATGAGCTAGAAGCAGAATTTAAATCTGGTGCCGAATTTAAGTACGCTCTGAGTCAGCTTTTCTTGAAAACATCGAAGACCCGATTACGAAAAAAACTACTTCCATTCCCGCAAATTTACGGCGCCTTTTAGCAGCCGAGCGTTAAAGTCGCTGAACACTGGCAGTTCGGTGCGTGTTTCGAATCCCGCGAACAGGGTAGCTGCAATGGGCGTTTTCGTGGTTTTACATGTTTCGTGGTTTTAAAGTTTCCCTTCGAAAGTCCTCCACGAAGGCATCCCTCTCGTTAGGTAGATAGCCCTAGTGTGCTTTGCCATAATAAACTAAAACCAGGCAGCTACATTTCGCTATGAAGTTACCGATAAAACACAATTTAATCTCGTGGTTTTTCTTGCATAATTATCTATCATGAATGATGCCTTAAAAATCTAGAACAAAAAATATCCTCTGTTCTAAATTTACTCGCAGTTTGAGATTAAATGGATGCGTTTTGGCTGCGATTTTGTAAGGTCCCCCTAAGCGGTTACATCATTACGTTTTATTTCATTCTAATTATTAATTTATTATCTTATTTGTTTATTTGTCAACTGGAGGTGCAAACTTGAAGTTTGCTCCTCCAAATTGGCCCTTGATAAAGAACTAAATTATTTAAAAGCGCTAGCTATTGACAGGGGATTTTCACCCAACATTATAAACCAAGTAGTTAAACAATTCTCATCTGAGCTCACCAAAAAGCACACTTGTTTTAAGTGATTATAAGAATTCTGTCGTCGTTCCTTTCTTTCCATCAATTAGCCATAAAACTGCACCTATTTTACAGAAATTTAGCTTTCGGATTTTTTATTCTCCGATCAAAAAAATTCCGAGTTCCATATTTAAGAACCCCATTTCGGACATGAATTCCTGGGGTATTTACAGGATTCCTTGACAGTGTGATTTAATTTACATTGGTCAAACTAAGACAGCCTTAAAATTTTGCGTTAGAACATGATGCATAATGAAAGTCTCCCCGCCGGGGAGACTTTTGTTAGGAAAGAGGAAATACAGAAGTTCCCTGTTGCCTACCACTGTTGTTCCGAAAATCACACCTTCCATTTTCTGCAACCAAAATTATTCAAAAAACATTTTCCATTGTTGAATTAGATTTTCTAGAGGCGTTTTACATGCAAAAAAATCTTTCTTTTCTGGTTAAAAATCCTAATACCAATCCATCTTTATCTTCAGCCTTTAAAGAAATTATGTTTTATTTTTCTTGTTTCATCAACAGATGGCGCAGGTAGCTTAACTCCTATCCAGCCATTCTTATTAGCCCAAAGGGGCAATTCGCCCAGAAGGGCTATTAATTTCGTTTCGGCATTTTACGTTGATTCACCATAAACGGCGAATCACTTTTTAAATTGTTGCCACCAAATATTAGAGCGCCGCATTATATTTAAAGAAATTAAATAATGAAGAATCTGCATAAATATATGTATGTTTCTCGCATTGTGATAAAACAACACCATCAAATTCTGAATTACGTACGTCTCCACACGAATATATGCATTTGGAAGCCAAAATTTAGAATTTGTTTTAAAATCTATTCCATATTTTGTAAAGCATTTATGAATTTTTGATGAAGAAACTCAGCGATTTCAAAACGAGAAATGGCAACACTGTACGGGGGGGGGATTATCTTCAGCGCGCGGGACTGTGTATCGGAAATTGTAAAGATATGCTCATTTAATTATTTAATTAAATCTTTTGTGATATTGCTGTTGAATTGAATTTTATGGTTCAAGAGTGAAAAACATGATATTTAATAAATAGACGTAACACAAAAAAGACACGTCCCTTTGCGAGTAATATAAAATCTGAAAGCTTTCAGACTTTTTTTCCCTCCTTATCTTTTCACTATATTTTACCTCATTCATTTGCACTTTAGCAGCTGAGGTTGATGGTTCGGTAAAACCATCGGAAGTAGTCCTGTGAAAATTTGCGAATATAACGCTGATTTTTGTTGTTTGACTTCTAAATTAAACTCCAAATGTTTCCTAATAAACACAAAGGTCCTAAAAATCTTCCTTAATAAACGCTAAATGTTTCAACTGAAAAGGGGTTGGGAGACGAGGAAAACAAAAACTGATGTATTTTTGAAGCCATGTTTTACAAGGAGTAACTTTCACCAGTTCAATAATAGCGAGCAGCGATAGTGTGCCGAAATAGCTCAGTTGGGAGAGCGTTAGACTGAAGATCTAAAGGTCCCTGGTTCGATCCCGGGTTTCGGCAAATTCAGTATCCTCGGTAGTATAGTGGTGAGTATCCCCGCCTGTCACGCGGGAGACCGGGGTTCGATTCCCCGCCGGGGAGACGTTTCTTTTTTTTTTTTTTGTTTGTTCACGTATTACGTTACTCCACACTCAAAAGCAGCTTTGAAGAATTGGTCAAATTAAACAGTCAAATAATACCTGTTCAGTTTATCTGTTTCATGTACACCACTGTAACTTTCGGGAGGGGGGGGAGGAAAGAAAAAGTAAACAGATCTGTTTGAAAAAAAAAAAAAAAAAAAAACAGTATTTTTCCGTTTTTCTCGTATTATACATTATTTCTTATTATCAGTGAGAGTGTGAAATTGCTAAATTACGATACATCCAATAAAAGTGGGAAAAAAATCATGACTCGCATCACTGAAGTGCTTTTTACAATCTCAGATATTTATTTTTTCTAGTTCAGCAATTAGTCGTTTTAATTGTTTCATACGCTAACATTGCATATGCTATTTACATATACATATTTCATTTATTATTTAATACGCTAATTATGATTTTCATACCACAATCGATGCGAACAATAACACAGTACATGCGAAGTATGATTTTAAAATAATGTAAACAATAAACTAGAGGTATCTTTGTTCAAGAAAAATACTGGAAATGTTTATTTAAATGTTTCTGATAAATTAATTAACTTTAGGAAACAGTAAAGGCTGATTCTAATGAATTTGTTTTTATAAATCGGTTGTTTTCAGATCGCGCACTTGGCTCACATGCAGTTTGAGTTTGAAACCATTGACCATGTTTTAAATTTATGCAAAATTTTCTATCAGAGCGTTTCTTTTACGTTCTAACAAATACTAATACTGATCTTTACAGTAAGCGAGAAAAGAAAAGTTATTATTAAGTGAAAAATGCGTTACTTTGATTATCAATCGAAATCAGAATAGATCCGAAGAGCTTTCTAAGGTACCAAAGCCAATAATTATATTTCTTATCGACTAACAACTTGGCCAAGTGTCGTTCAAGATAGTCAGCGAATGACTGACCAATAAAATCCTTATAGATTTAAGTTTTAGATATGATACACTTTTTTCCTGAAAAGTTGTTTTTAATAATGAATATATACGAGAAGTTTTTAACATTGCTATCTGTATGAATATATTTCTGCTAGGCGGTCTAAGGTGCCTTTTCTGGCATAGGGTTTAAGATGCCTTTTCTGGCAGCGGCGGAGCGGTAAAGTAGCTGAACACTGGGAGTTCGGGCCAAGGTTCGAAATCTCGCGAACGGGTTGGCTGCATTGGCGTTTTCGTGGATTTTCCCATGTGTAGCGTGTATACGAACCAGTTTCTCTTAGCAAATCGTCCACAAACGCATCCCTTCCCTTAGGCAGATAGCTCTCGAGGCTTTGCCGTAATCACATAAACCAAACCTAATCTTCCCTGGCAACGAACGCGCTTGTATGTACGTTCTGTGTACATATCCTTGCATTATGGTATCTAGAGCTATTTAAATTTTCAATACTCCTGTCCTCTACCCGAATATGTGCACCTCAATGCCCGAATTTAAAATTTAAAAAAATGTATATATTCTGTGTTTTCTGAAAACTTCATTAAATTTAAGACTCAGCGATTTCACAGAAACCTCTTTCCCCACGGCAAAGCTTAAGATATTTCAAATTTCAAACTTAAGAGTTTAAAAGAATTGTGTTGATATTTGGCAAAGCACAAAATATTTGTCTTTTAAATATCAAAATCAGCAGTTTAAAAGAAACGTGTTGCCACTTAGCAAAGCGTAACATTTTTTTTTTTTTTTTTTTTCATATGTCAAATCAATTCGTGATACTGATTTTTTTGAAGGGGAGGGGGAGAATTTATTTTTATAAATCTTTAATCTACTTTGAAATGTGATTTTACTGATTCTAAATGATTCTAGCATTTAAAGTGATTCTATTTTCTTATAATTATTCGAAGAGCAGAGATTGATATGAAATAAATGCATTTATATGTTTCGGTAAACAGAGTACCTAGTGTTAAACTCACAGTTTTCAGCATCTTTAATATTGAATACGTTTTTCTGGTGACAAAGATTCATAGAAATGTATACAAAAATTCGTTGTATTTTTTCGTAAATGGAACGAATTCATCAAAATTTAATTCTTGTAATAAATAGTATTTTCATTATTTTGGAATATAGCATCTAAAAGACACTATTTTGAGATTACAGATGACGTTATGGTGCTGCCATCTCTTGTCAGCTATGTTAACTATTTTCAACGCAGATTTCGAGGTATATGAAAAGTCTATATTTTAAGTAAATTCAAACACATTACCATGATGGATATTATATATAGTTTACACGCTACTCAGAGCCTTTTATTGGCTATAAAATAAACTATTGAAACTATGTTATAGAAAACTTTCTAAGGATTACAAATATTACAGAAAGAAAATTTTCTGTTATTGCAATTGATTTGAATTCCTGCAATATTTTCTGCTTATCTTTAGCTTTGAAATGGTTAATTTTTAATCGTAATATTTTCTAATTTATTAAAATTCCAGGAAGCCATCTTCTGTTAATTAAAATAAGGATAATAAGGATAGGGTGACCCTTGTAATGTTCTGCACATTTTAATTGAAGTCCAACGTCGTTAAGATTTACCTATTTTTCAAGGCTACATAACGGTATTTTCAATGACATTTAACTTATATAAATGAATAGCATAAAAGTATTTAAAGCAAATTTTTGAGATTAAGTTTCAATTATTGAACTTAATCTCAATTCAACTTATATTCGCCAATTAATAACATCCGTCGATAGCTCAGTTGGCAGAGCGGTGGACTGTAGGGGTACTCACACAGTTATCCATAGGTCGCTGGTTCGACTCCGGCTCGACGGAAAGGATATTTTTTACACCCTTGCTGCGCTATGTACGAAGTAAAGAAACATGCTATAGTTGCAAATAATATCGAGTATTGTACTTCAACGGTAATATCTATTTTGACAGTAATCGAATTCATTTGAACGATTATTTTTCTGTGGCATCTGTTTCGTATAGACTTTTTTCTTTTTTTCCAAAATGGGTAGTAAAATGAATTTGAAAGTTGTGCTCTTCCCTTTTTCATTGCAATCGATAGTACCAAAATATATATTTATAAAATATATGTATATAAATATATATGTTTATAAATATATTTATAAAATATATGTATATTTCCAACCTCCTTCTTACCTGGCCTTTCTCTTTGCAATAGTTGGTCACCTCCAATTACAGAAATATTTTAAATGACGAAAATATTCGTGTTTTTGGCAATGTCAAATTAAAAAAAAAAAAAAAAAAAAAAAGAAAAATGGAAAAATAATGAGATCTAACTTTTAATATGGTCTCTCGGTTCTTATACTTATATCTGCAAAAGTTTTAATACACGTTATGCAAAAATAAAAATACTAGAAATTTACTCCCTACGACAAAAAGTGACAGGCATATTTGATTTCAAAATTTGCAATTTTTGATGGGATTTCCAGTTTGCCTGGACAGATCGATTAATTCAATTGGAATAATTCGAGGAAATAAGTCTGAAAGAAGTGCAGCAAAAAATGTGTAGAATTTAATAAGCCGTGCAAGGAAGAGACATTTGTGTATATGTCTGCTACCAACAGTTGCAAAAACAACGGCTCGGTAAGAAATTTTTCTAAACGTGATGTATCTATTGTTTACAAATCAAATCTGTTATTCATGGCTTAGGATATATTAATGTTGCCTGGTCACATTATTCTGAATTACTGCAAAAAGAACATCATGCATCGAGGAAGATAATGATGTATATATTATTCTATAGATTTGGTATGTGCTACTGCAATTTTCTGTTCGACGATGGATCAACGGCCGAGCGGTAAAGTCGCTGAACACTGGTAGTTCGGTCCGAGGTTCGAATCCCGCGAACGGGCTGGCTGCATGGGCGTTTTCGTGGTTTTCCCCATGTGTAACGTGTATACGAGCCAGTTTCCCTTAGAAAGTCCTCCACGAAGGCATCCCTCCCCTTAGGCAGATAGCCCTCGAGGCTTTGCCGTAATCACACACACACACACACCGACGATGAATCGCATTATCGAGGAGTGGAGTCAGAGTTATGATATTAAGAATTTAACACCATCATCAAAACGTTCATTTGCGTTTCATCGAAAACGTTGTATTACAATGAAATTTCCAAAGGTCATGGCAAATGTGACTCAACATTTACCGCATCTTTGCTTGAATTCCCATAATCCCTATCGCATTATGTTTCTTTTATTTAGTGAAAAGGATGTTAAAACTTATTTTCAGAGGAAATGTGCCTAAGCAATGTATGAAAAATGTCAGCAAGCATGTTCGCCACTTTCTTCTTTTGTATGCTTTTCACCGTATGTTATGCTTACGGAATTTTTTATCAATTTTTTTTTTCATTTTCTTATAAAGATAAGATTCTTATAATCTTTTATTTTAATTGTTATAAAATTTTATATTAATAATTCACTTAATTAAGATTTTAGTTTATGACATTTCATATCTGAAATTCGGCCAAATTTGCGGTGAATATTCAACCGAGAAGAGAAGGAAATAATAGAAGTGTAAGAAAACTAGTAGACGGGGATCGAATTAGATTGATTATTAGAGCTATGAAAAAGGGTAAAAAATCATGCAGATGACTCAAGGAATGTATAGAAGATTTATTTCATGAGTACGAATGGAATACTGTTTCACAGCACTGAGTTAAAGCAGGCAGTAAATTGCTCAAATGAAACGTTGGGATAATAACACTTTTACAAAGTCTGTTAAAATATTTGTTTAAAATCACTTATTTTGCAACCTCTGTTATTAAGTGTGTTCATCGCGTTATGAGAAAAGAGCAGCCACTAGATTTTAATTACACATAATCCTCTACCCGAATAATGTGCACGACTTATCCCAAAGTTTAAATTCCTAGTTTTTTTTATTTTTATTTTTATTTTATTTATTTCGTATTTTGTATGAATTTAATGCACTTTTGTTTAACAAATTCGGTAATTTAAAAGTAATGCGTTACCACTCGGCTAAGCCTAAGATATTTATGTTTCAAATTTAATCAGAAATCTCGTTGATTTAAAAGAAACGTGTTGCCACTCTACAAAGCGTAATATATATATTTGTCTTTTGATTAATAAACTCGGCGAAAACTTTCAAAGAAACGTACTGAGAAATTGAAATATTATCTTTCACGTGTCAGTGTGTGTAGTCTTTCGGCAAAGCGTAAGATTGTTTCAAAATTAATCTGCGTGTTATTAACAAACTAAATTACTTAAAAGCAATAAATGCGATTTTTCATCTGTATTGTTACGAATTTTTGTATATTGGTAAATAATTTTAGTGAAGTGATGTTTAAAATTGAAGTATTTTTTATATAACGTAACATGAAAACCTGAAAAGATGAAGCTCTGCCGAAAAAACAAGAGTACAGGGGCAAGTTTGAGTAAATGGCTATCTGCTAAACTGGCGAGTTATCGTCAAGCTAACAGTGGTTTTGACGACTAAATTTGGCTTTAGTGTAGAACTGGGTGCCCCTTTGATTGGCAACATTTGTAAAAAAATTTTGGCGATGAAACCTCACTTCTGGTTTAACTTTGTTTTAGCTTCCCGATTTTATTTAAATGAAAATAGATTGATGTGTACATGGACATATTTAAGGCAGTGCGCAATGCCTAGTTTGTGCAATTCTAGGATTTTTTTTAAGTAAAAACAGATCGATGTGTACATTGACACAGATCTTATGCAATTCTTCAACTTCTTATTTTGGTTTTGTGTAGCAGCCATCTTGAAATTGTGACTTCCTGGCGCCGATCTTGGCGTTAAAAAAGAATCGCCAATAAACAAGGGGCACCTAATTGTAAAGTTTTACCCTAAATTTTGCTGCCGAATTCGGCAAGAAATCTTCAAAAGTTACCAAACGTGACTACTATTTGCCGACATTTCGACCCAATCCCTGTATAACAGTAATGGGTATTGTAATTGAAAAACCGTAATTGTTCCTATATGTGGCTCTAACTGTGTCCGACTCTCATAAACATCAATAATTTCGAGAAGTGGAAGATGCTAGAGATCTCTCGGCGGCCGGGGTAAAACTATATAAGACCGAGGATAGCATCAACGTCTCAGTAATTGTTTAGTTCAGCGTGAGTTCGGAATATTAAGATATCTCCGAGTTAGCTTCGCTGTTTAGAGTCTGAAGTGTAACTACTGACTGCACTCTCTGATACTGTGAAATCTGTGTGAAAATTTTTGTGGAAAATTCCAGAACTGTAAAGTGCTTGTTAAGTAAAAATAAATTTTATCAAGCTATCATTAGTTCTGTGTGCATCCAATCTATTAGGAACTAATACGCACTCAACAATATTACAATTAATCACTAATTGGATCCAAGAATTTACTCTGGCTAGACTCATTAAAATCATTATATACTTCTCCTTTTTTTCATAATAACTATTCTGAGATACGCACGCGATTATTACTTAGAGATGTATGTAAGTATGTCGCATAATATGGCGTACAGTATTTCCTCTGTAAACGGAATGAAAATGCAAAATACAATAAATTTATTTTCAAAGGTCACGGTTGGCCCATGGAAGTAAAAAGTATTCTTACTTCCATGGTTGTCCTGTAGTACTATGGCGCCATCTGAGGACCGTTTGCTTAGCAATTTGAACACGTTTTGAAAAATAACGAAGATGCATAGTGTACCAATCTGTACCAATCATATCGCAAAATAAAATAAAAATATAATAAAAATAAATAAATAAATATATAAAAGAATGATAAGTCAACCTAAGAGACCAATTCCTATTGGTGAACCTATTGGTCCTTCCTATTGGTGAACATACAACTCAGCCAAAGAACGTCTATGTAAAGAAGGAAAGGTTCCATAGACGTAATGTAAACCAGTTTGTTATTACGTCGTTGGAAAACGGAGGAAAAATTCGCCAAGGAATTTGGCGAGAATTCCCTCTCCGCGATGTGTACAGGAAATCGAGGAACAATTGCTAAGAAGAAACGTTCTTTGACTTTTCACAATAATTTAAACTCGGATTTTCGTACTTTTTTTTGGCTCAAAATAACTAATCCATTAATTAATTTGCTTGCGCGAAAAAATATTTTCTTTTCCTTAAAAGTTTACAGAAATTTAAAACGATAATCGTTGTATGAACTCTTGATAAATGCGACCTTCGAACTTCGACGCCGACTTTGGCGACAGATATTTCGCGCATGCGCAGCTGTTTCTCTCTATGTTGGGACGAAGCTACTCCTATTGCGGAGAAGTTTTCCTTCTTAACACTACATATTCTTTGGCTTAGCTGAGATGTATGTTCACCAGTTTGAGTTGTTTGATGAGTTGTTCACAAATTTGAGTTGTGATGTGTATATTCACTAGTTTGAGTTCTTGGTCTTCACCACATTCTTAATGGTTGGGTCATAGTTTATGATTCTTGATAGCCATAGTTTATGACTCTTCTTGATATTTGGATTCTTTAAACTTAAAGTTTCTCTGTTTGTTAAAGAAATTCTGTACGAAATTAGAAGAACTTGTGAGCAAATAATCATGAGTTTTCATCTGGACTTGCATGCGTTAGGATTGATCTTTTAAGTGAGGCTGAGTTTTCGTTTACGCCACAGCCAAGTTAGGTCTTCTTCCAATTAACAGATATATAACTATGAGAACTGCATTTGCCATCTTTATGGCACGTTTGACGTATTCTTTAAAAAGAAGCTGCTCGTCAAAAATTACTCCTAACTATTTTACAGAGGAATTACTTGGAAAATCAGCTCCGTAAATTTTATATGTTTGTGAACAGGAAAGCTTTTCTTGGAGCGTCTGAAAATAATTACGTTGCTTTTAGAAGGGTTTAATTAAAGTAAAGAAAAGTACTCAATATTACTTAATGAAATATTATTAATTAACTGACGAATTCAATTAAAATTAAAATTTCTTTGTTCAGTAAAATAAAAATATATTGTACTGAATGCAATAAAAACACCAAACAATTAAAATTCTTTTATTAATTCATTTAACATGTATTACAGTACTTAAAGGGCCTTTTTATTTCAAAAATATTCTAAAATGTCTAATATCTGACCAGTTTCATACAAATCACAGACTTCCAAAAATTACATTTGGATTAAAAATACATTGATGACAACATTTTGTTAATATGTAAAAACGTGAGACAACAAGTGTTTGTCAGTACGCATAAGGAAACACGAATGCATTCTCTTACTTTCTTTGGCCATTTCTCCCCCCCCCGTGAGTTAGGACATTTCTAAACATTTTCAAAGTCTCACAGAGTTTTTCGAAAATATTCATATAGAACCTAAAGCACCAAACTTTTTTTTTAACAAATTTGCACAGTTTGGACATCTCGCATTAAAGCTTGCTTGTTTTTAAATCCTTGACGTATGTGTCAAAATTTTGTAAATCAGGGTTTGAGGTTAACAAAAAAAAAAAAAAAAAAGTGCTGGGTTCCCCCCCCCCCCACCAGATTATAGTTAGAGTTAAATAAAACAGAAACAAATATCAGAAAGCTAAAGTGGTAGTATGAGATAGCCATTTAACCAGATTGCATTTTCTTTCTTTCTTTCTTTCTTTCTTTTTTTTTTTTTTGAATTCTTTTTACTTCAATGCTACGTACGTTATGTAATTTTCTTACCTTGTATATGCATGTAAGATAAAAATGTATGAATCAGAATTATAATATAACTATAAACATTAATTCTTCCTCTCTATTCTAAAATCGTAGTAACTTATCTGCATTGCGTCATTCAGATTAATCATGCGATCTTACGTAACCGTTAATACCAGATGCCTCTTGACAACCAATCACTGAATAGTAAACCAAAACTTTTCTCTTCGCGTGCTTCCATCTTGCATAACTACGCACTTCAGCTTTTGCCCTCTACTCTGCTAAGATGTAATTTCGCTGGCTTGCTTTCCTTCTCAATTATATCAAAAATGTAATGTTCTTGAATAGGCATAACTAGAGTGCCAAAGTGATTGTGGTCACAAATATCAATTGGAAATAAAAATGGAATTAAAACTGCTTCGACTGCCAAGTTCTTTAGATATTACCAAGTTAGCATTACTAGCATACTGCGCAATCAAAATCTTCTTCAATATGGGTCTAATCAAGCATCTACAGTGTTCCGTCCTTTCCTTTGCTTTTATCATGACATGCATTTTTTTTGTTTATGTACTTTCTTATTTTCCCTGCTATTATAAATTAATAGAAAATTCATTCTTATATTACAGTCTTTTAAAGTAAATAAGAGAAAATGGACTAATTTTAGAAATTTCCACCTCAAACACACACATCATTCAGAAATATGTACGATGAGACTATATATAAATTTCGTATGATTATCATTTAAAATTTACAAACGAATTATATTTTCTAAACAGGTGAAATCCTATAAAAAGCGTCTCAAGTGGGAATGACACAAATAATTCATTGGCTCTAGGTACCGCCGATTTTTTGCAGTGCTGGTACATACATGTATCCGCACAATGTACATTCAACTTAGAGTTAAGTTTAATAAAGTTAACTCTAAGTTAACTCTAACTTTAATAAAGTTAACTCTATAATTAAACGTACATAGTGCGGATACATGTACGTTCAAGAACTGCAAAAAATCAGCGGTACCTAGAGCCACTGAATTGTCAGTATAAAATATATCTTTCCTATAAAATTGCTCTTTCTACCTTTACAAAACCTAAGGAGCATAGACTTATATCGGATGGCTTTCGAAATCGATAGAATTTTATGTAAAATCGTCAGTCTAAAGTTGCTTTCTTGCCTATTTTTTTTTATCTGGTGAAATATTAAATAAAATATAAATTTTTTATCTGTTAAAATATAAAATAAATAAATATAAACTTTTTAGCTGGTAAAATATAAAATAAAATCACATTGGTAAAATATCTAAGCGATACTGGGCATTCTTGCCTCCATCTTTCTGCAAAAAGTATATTATTAAAAAAAAGGAAGTTTCGAAATTATTTAAATTTTTTAGTAAATAAACAAATTTATCTTTATTGTTTGTTCACTTAGTAATATAGTAATTAATTTTTAGAGATATTAGATTACTCTTTATTAATTAAAAAGATTATTAATTTATTTGTCAGTTATTTTTAAAACTAATTAAATAAAATAAGTAACTACTTTTTTGTAATAAATTTTGATAGCATAATGCATATAAGAATATTTGTTAATCTTACAAAAATTATTCTTTATTTAGTAGCCGTTCAGTATTTAAGCATCTATATGAGTTTAAAAGGTAGCATAATTTCATGCAACCTGAGTTTTAATAAGTCTGAGTTTAATGAATAATTTTAGAAAAATTTTCCATGATTTATGCATTTCAAACATTCTTTTGTAGTTCTGTACTGCCAGCAACAGAATGCCCACATTCATATGACAGTTTAGACTAAACTTCCATTTCATTTCTCTTCTCTTTTATTAATTTATTATATATTTATGCCGAGAAATCTCTATATTTTACGCTAAAATTAACATTCCGAAAATGACATTAAAATATTTCAAATGTTTATACACAGTGGTTCAAGCACGTTCTAACTTGTTAGAAAAAAATTATATGAAATTAGATACATATATCAAAAAGTTAAATAACATAAAATTAAATCTTAAAAACAGCTGTCAAATAATGATTTTGTTATTGGAAGAAGTGCTGTACTTTCTTTTTGGGCTATGTTCATTTAAAATCATTAAACTCTTTTCAAAAGGTGCAATAAAAAATAATTCTTGAATAAATGATGAAAAAAAAATTCAGAAACTGCAAACTGAAGGAACAATATTTGCAACAGTTTCAGAGTAGCAAGATTTCAGGCAATACTCTTTAAATAATCTAAAAACATTTTCCTAATATTTCTTCATCTACAAAAATGGCAACGATCGTTTTCATCTACAACCACATTCGGCAACAACCATGTCTTCGTAGTCGTACTTGTAGGTAACAACACCGTCATCATCCACGTAAAGCACAGATATAGAGCTGAGTTTAGACGGCACGCAACACGCTCTAGAGACTTGCTTGGGTTCCAGGCTATGCATCAAAGTTTGGATGATGGCGTGCTTCGTTGGCGTCAAATGTGCGCTCATGGGAAAAGAACATCTGCCCGAACATTCGAAAGCCTAAAGGAAAGGTTAAAAGATTCCTTCTTCAAGGACTAGTTCGTAACTATACATGAAATAATATTTAGTTGTACATAAACATGTACATAATTATATCTAAACCAAATAACTATAAAATAAATAAATAAATTATAATCATTCCAAGAACAACTAGAATTTGAGGCGTCAAAATAAAATCTGATGTGCGCAGCACATGGCCTTCCCCCGTTCCATATTAAAGAACAACGAGCTTTAAAGTAAAGTATCAAATAATTCTTTACTAAAAGCTCATTGCTATTTAAAACGTGGATTTAACTGATCGTTTGTAAATAAAATCTAATATTTTAAAAACTTCGTAGCTCAGTCTATAAAATGGGAAACGATAACTACATGTAATCATGTACACATCCATTTTCATGCTTTCATTTGAAAATATCGAATTAACGATTTTTTATCTGTCCTTTTAGTTTTATTTATTAAACATGATTTTCTTCGCATTTACGCCACATAAAATTCAACTACAAAATTCATAAGATCTTTAAAAATCTGGACATTTCGAAAACTAAATAAATAACATCATGTTAATTTAAGTGTACAGAAAGAAAAAGAATTGAGAAAAACAAATTTTTTAACTTTAACGATACGGAGGCCATTAATGTGCACATTAATGTGCACATTAAACATTAAAATGCGGAAAACTCTTGATTCCGCGCTTTAACGGAGCAAATCAGTTGGTTTGCAAAGTAGCATATTAACGACTTTCGCACTTATCAGCGGTGACATATATGTATATATTGCCGGTCAGAGGGTATAGTAGTTAGGGGAGCCTACTGCGATAGCGAAGGGTTCGAATCTCGGAAAAGGCATGGATGTAAAATTGTCTGTCCCTTCATAGGAGGCAACGGTGGTCGCCTATTAGGCACCTTCATAGTAAAATGAAGGCCGCTTCCGGCCTTTGTAGTGGTGAAAGCCTAAAAATGGCTACTGCCCGCCGTTAAATATATATATATATATATAAGCGGCTAATGTGTCGCCGATAGTTTATTGTTGCCACTCGGAAACATGAGGGCGGAAATTAACGTTTTCGCAGTTTTTAAGTAATATCTCAACCGATTAAAATCGTACGAAGATGAGAACGGTATCGATGGATTTGGAGAATTTTTTGGAATCCGAGGATACGCGTCTCGAATTTCAACTCAGTTCCGTTCTGTAGATATTCGAGAAAAAATAATTTGGCACTTAGCCGAATCCCTCTAATAGGAAAAACTCAAGAAAGAAAGTTGAAAATGTAGGGAAACGTAGGGGAAAATTAGTTTTTAATTAATATCTCGGCTAATTAAAGTCCCAAGAAGACACGAATGGTCTGAATGGCGTGCCAGGGATCTGCGGAATTCAACGGTGTGCTTCGCTAAGCCTGGGAGCCAGCCGTTTCGGAGGACATGATTACGGTGAATTACGGTAGTCTGAAGTATTTGGCCTATCGGCCTTTACTCGAAAAATTAGTATCCCTACTGGGCAGTCTTAGTGAAAATCTTAAACAGTACAATTTGTAAGTCTTCCTTGGCGAAGCAATAGATGACGGCGAGACTTAGCGAGATTAAATACAACACGTTACTTCACATCATATATATATGCGGCTTAAGTGTTTGTTTGTCGTCGATAGTTTATTGGTTGCTTGCGTAACTGTATTAGCCAATGGGATGAAGTTACCGTGGCACAGGGTTGCCGTTTCAATTGAGACGTAGACAATTTCCTGTAAAACTTGCCTTTGCTATGACCATCAATAAGTCTCAGAGCCAAACGCTTAAGCGTGTTGGCATTTTTTTACCTGAGCCTGCATTTGAATACGCTCAACGTTATCTTGCCTGTTCAATAGTTCATGAAAGAACGGACGTAAAATTAAAAATATTGGATGGTCCTCTGCAAGGCGAGCTTAAAAATGAGGAAAGATCTATACAAGAAATGTTGTGTACAAAGAAATCTTTGACATGGGAATTAACATTTCTTTATTTAAATCACATTTATTGATTGAGCTAGCGGTGGATTCTTAAGAAATGTACCACCAGTGGTTTCCTTCATTGGACTCTACTTTAAGCAATTAAGCAAGTAGAAGGGGCAAACCCCTTTGTGCAGTAAGCAAAGGGGCGTCCTCGCCGCCTGCCCTGGGTAATTCAGTTTAAATTAGCAGACACCTTTTCACAAATCATTTTAATTACAATTTGTAATATCTAGAACAGCGGTCATTTCGTATGACCGCCGGGCTTTCTAGTATATATATATATATATATATATATATATACAAAAGTCCTTATGTGGCCGATATTTTAACAATCGTTGGTCGTTGAATTGAAATTTTCAATTACAGAAGTTTTTAAATGACTAAAATATTCATGTTTTGGCAATGTCACAGCAAGAGTAATAGATACCTCATAGCTGGGAGGGGCTATAATCCATTGATCATAATTTATGGAGGCGAAATTGACATGCAGAGGCTTCCTTCTGCAAGGATTTTTCTTCTTTTTGAGTTTGCCCTTTCGAATTCTCCCCAGTTCCTCGACGATATAATTGGTCTGCTCTTCCGCCTCCTCGTCATCGTCTTCACTCCGCCTCTTCCGCGTCACATGAGGGGAAGCCGTACCAGAACCTGTAAAAACAAGAAACACTTCACTGGCACTTTGATTTATTAGTCTAGAATTTTATGCAGAAAACATAACGAGTTATCATGCAGTTGACTCCGTAATTTCTGTGTTTTCATTTCTGTTTATTTAGTAACAAAGAGAAAATGATCAAGCTTATGGAAAGAGAATGCTTTTAGAACTTTCGCCCCAAATCTTTTATATCCAATTTCATATACTAAACACATGCAAGGTTATTTGCATTTATATTAACGTAAAATGAATCTTCAAAATCAAAATATCAACTGACACAACATATTTATTGTAAATCCAGTTAGCTGTCACTAGCAGAGAAACTGAACAGAAAATAAAAGTTTCTTAAAGTTGACGGATAAAGATAGTGACATTACATATTTGAATTAACGAACCGGAAAATATTATTCATGTTTTCTTGATACTATTAATTTGTTTTCCTTTCCCCAAACGCGAAAAGATATTATAATATAAATCCACCGAAGAACTTGATCAAATATTAATTTAATTTTAGTTTTGTCAGTTTTTTCAGATGAGTTGTACGCCATGCTATCATTAATTAGTTTAAAGTCTGTTACATGAATACTGGTTCGTAATGGACTGAACGTCTACGGAACCAATGACAGCTTGATAAAAATTTTTTTCTCAGAAGAAAGACTTTAAAATTCTGGAACTTTCCTCAAAAGTACTCGTACAGATATATTCAGTAGAACAGAGGACAGTCAGTAGTTACCATTTCAAGCTGCTAAGAACATTAGACAAAAAACAATATGGAAACCTCATATGCGTAAGCTCACACATTGCTTTCTCAATTCTCTGATCTAAACTCAGAAGTGATACTTTGTCTAGTTTTACATAGTTTTCCGCGTCCGTCCTAAACCCAAAATTCCCAGTACCTTCGATTTCTCGAAATTGCAGGAAGGTAGGCAATCATAGTTACAGTTACCTACGGCTTGATACAGTTACAGTTATATAAGCATGTAGAGACGTTAGGTATTTTTTGGAAGCAGGAGTGATGAAAAATATGCAACGCCTTCGCCGGGAATCGAACCGGGGACCTCTCAATTACGCGCTGAGCGTGCAGACCACCACACCACGAAGGCATGCGTAGAAGGCGGGAGAAATACCTTATAAGCATAGAACCATTTGCAGTTTCAAAGATATAAGACCAAAATGTCCCCAAATATTCGACAAATTTGGCGACTTCTGGTGATTTTCCGCCAAATTTGTCTACACAAATTAGTCACCAAAACCACTGCCAGCTTGGCGCTCTCTGGCCTAGCCAGTTATCTCAATGTTAAATGGACTTACTCCTGTAATCTTATTTTTCTGACAATACTTCGTATTTCTGAGGCCTTTCATGTTACATTATACAAGAGATACTACAATTTACATATAATATCGCTAAAATTATTTACATATATACAGAATTCGTAACAAATAAATCAATTTATTATAATTTATGATTCTAACATCCAAAAGTATTTTAGATTTTCATTTAAATTTTTAATTTGTAAAAAGGATCTCACGAATTATTCTCAGAAAGAATTAAAGAACTTTAAAATATGTAATTTTAGAATCTGTTCACATAAATATAAATATAACACTTCTACTGTAATCAAAGGTTCCTTATTGTTTTTCACAAAGAAAATATATACTTTTCCAAGCTTTGAACATGCTGTCTTTAATTATCCGTTTAATTAGTTAAGAAGAAACATTGTTACCTCTTTTATTTAACAGAATTACAAATATACATAAGGCAATGAGTAGTTCTATGCTTTCAGTCTTAAAATAGTAATTTCCTAAACATGAAGCCTTACTAGTGGCCGAATGGACAAGACTGCTATATATTGGCAATTCGATCTGGATTCCATCACAGGCCAACGGGCTAGTTACATAGCTGGATTTTGGGGATTTCCCCAGTACTAGCATGATTACGAGCTAGTTTCTTTTTGGTAAATAGTGGCAATTCGACCCGGGCTTGATCATGCGTGTTTGGTTTGAAGGGTTTTCCCATTAGTAGCGCGAATATGAGCCAGTTTCTTTCAGCTAAATATTAACCGTTCGATCTGGGTTCCATCATGGACAAACAGGCTGGCTACAGGGTTGATTTGGGGGGGGGGTTACCGTTAGTAGCCTGAATATGAGCAGTTCTTTTTAGCTAAATATTGACAGGTGACAGGTGACGGAGGACGGGGACGCCTGACGTATAACATAGGTAAACAGGCATATGTCCCACGTCCTCCACTATCTCGAAGAAGCAACTCGCTGGAGCCCCGTGAGGCTGCACCAGGAGTTTACATGGCCATACAGGGGCTAGATGTCGGGTAGTTTTTACATAGGACGTTGTTAATAACACAAAGTAACTTAAAAAGAATATAAAGGATAGCATTAAAACACTAAAACACTCACATAAGCTGAAACACATAGATATACAAAATTAAACGTAAAAGCATAAAAACACACTCGTAATTACGTAACATAAAGACATAAAAACACACACGAGAATACATATCATGACACATAGAATACATATGGAAACACGTAGAGCACATAAATGCAAATATTACACTCAGAAGAAACATATGAGACATAGTAAGGTGTGCGTAAAGCAGTAGCGCTGTGCGGAAATATGCTCAGTTCCCATAATACATAATGTACATACTTTCATTAGGGGCTTCTGTTGCATGAATTACATATTTCGTTGCATACACTACATTCGTGCATTGTACGGATATTATATATTTCGATTTACGATAACACATCATTCCATTGTGTGCCCAGTGCTTTACACTGATAAACATGTCAGTAACATTATTTCTGCAAGTTGGTGGCTATTGAAAGCAGATGTTAACACGAGGCTCGAAATTGAATGTGGAATGTGTATTACAGAATGTGTACATACTGCGAATATCTAATAGTTGAGTACATTGTCTGCAGTACCATGCTACTGTGGCTCGCAAATGTCTTGCCCTAGGGCGTTGATTTGCTGTACAACTGCGCAGATACTCCTTATAGCTGGCGGGTGTTTGATTATGAAACGATAGTAAAGTGTTCTATCATTCGTTGGATGTGGTAAGTGGTGGTTTGTTGTTAGACCGCAGTCAAATAGGTAGTGCTCGGGAGAATCTAGCATGCCACAGACACAATTGTCAGATGCTGAGATGCCATGACGCATAAAATATTGACAGTTAGAACAGGTCCAATCACGGGCGAACGGGCCGGCTACATGGTTTGTTTTGGGGTAGGACTCCTTTTAGTAACGAGGCCCACCAGCGGCCGAGTGGTAAAGACGCTGAACACTGGTAGTTCGGTCCGAAGTTCGAATCCCCCGAACGGGCTGGCTGCATGGGCGTTTTCGTGGTTTTCCACATGTGTAACGTGTATACGAGCCAGTTTCCCTTAGAAAGTCCTCTACGAAGGCATCCCTCCCTGTACGCAAATAGCCCTCGTGTGCTTTGCCGTAATTGAATAACCCATAAGCCACCCTTTTAGTAACGAGAATATGAGCAGTTTCTTTTAGAAAATCCTAAAGTTCTCCACGAAATACTTCTTACTCTTAGGGAGGAAGTCCTCGTGTGCTTTGCCATGTTAAAATAATATTTCCATCATTGATTTAGTATTCTCACTTTGAGGAAATTAAATATAATTTATATATCAAAGCGTTTCAAAAGCAATGCATGGTTTCAAAAGCAATGCATGGTTCAAAAGCAATGCATGGTTGCAAAGCAATGCATGGTTTCAAAAGCAATGCATTTAATTGCATCAAAAGCAATTAAATATGCTTTGAATGATTAGACATAAACACATAACTAAAGCTTTAAAAACCAAACAAATAGATTATGTCTTCACAATATGACAATTTCGATCACTTTATGTCTTTCAGTAAAAACATTTTTATGTTCCCAAAACTGCGTGGGAAATACTTTATTTGTAATTTAAAAAACTGTTTTTATCTCCTTCGGATTATCTTTTTAAGTCCATCGAAGGTATTCTGCCCTTCATGGAAGTAGTAGAAAGAAAGACTGTTTTGGTACCTATTGGTGTACTGACCGTCATGTTATTTTGAACAGCTCGAATTGTCAGAAAACTTCGTTCTCTAAAACCATCTTGATGACAGTAAGCATCCAGAAGTCAAAACTCCTCTGGTCGTTTCCTTCTATCTTCGGCACTAAACGTACAAGCACTTACTAAACATAATAGTAGATCATGCTAACTGTGTTACAAACTGATCATGGGCGATTTCAAAGACTCTCATTGACTTGAAAACGATCAAAAAGATCTTGACTTTCCATCGACTGACGTGCAGTTTTCGGCATCAGAGACTTCAGTATGTGTCATTCTGAAAAGTGAGTTATAATCTACAACTCGTAAGCGAAAATCAAATCCAAGCTTCTTTTATCAAAATGAGACATCACACCAAACAGTCTAAAGACATTTCTATTGTGTTTGTTCTACAACACACACGGCTCTATGCGGAATGGTGCCACATCATGCACTTCGATAATAAATGGATCTTTATAAGATAAGTTTTTGATACGAATAAGTAAATTCTCTTTAAAAACTTATCATGTGTAAGTGCATTTATTAACATTTCTACCGAATCCCTACTCATCAAACTTTTTATTAACGGTTTGTCGGATGATTTCTGTTGTATGAAGATATATAATTTATTGTTCTGAGGAGTTTGCTTGGAGAAATTAATTTTCCCGTGAGAATTTTTTCCCCTTGCATGGAGGCCTGTATAAATGCTTAAATTCTGTACATTTTTAAAGTAAACTAAAACTATCACAACAGAAACTTTCGCAGTCTGAAGAGCTGACTTATTTAATTTATTTCTAATATTAGAGCAATGAACTAATTTCCTTTGAAGGAAATCTGCCGACTTCTGGCGACATCAATCGCCATAAAACTCTCAGATCTGATTAAACATGAGAACAAAGCAACAGGTGCAAAAAGCATTTCACTTTTCCTCGCATCCATCTAGAAGAAAGCGTATAAAGCGGCGCATGCATATGGATACATAGAATTCCAGAAGCCATGTAACAAGAGACTTGTTAAGGATAGAATACCTCAACTCTCATAGATATATCACATTGCAATACTAGATTTTTGCAATCTTGGGTTGCAAAAAATCGAGGGCGTCACTTTATACGCTCCGCTCTGGGGGCTGTGGGCAGCTGCAAAATATCACAAGCCCCAGCTGTTTTGTTCTCATGGTCAATGAGCCTTGAAAATCTCGTGGGAATTACCGTCGGAAAATATGATAGCTTTCTTTATTAGGTTGTAAGGTATATTTTAATTTTGAAACCCTTTCCTTTCAATTCTCGTTTCCACTTACAACTCCCTACCAGAATGAGTTTAGAATAGCGTTGAATGAAATGAGTTAGAAGAATTTAAGGAAGGTTCAACTAACTTCGATTGAGAGTGCTAGGAGTCCTTACTGGCGCATGTTTACCTCCTGGTTAAGTCATTGATGAAGCTGTTACGCTCGGCCGTATTATACGTGCCTATTGATATTCGCCGGTTAGTTTAATTTAAGGGCCAACTACGTTAGATAATTGTGTCTCGCTTCGGCTAAGTCTCGTTTAGGTAATTTTAGTTTAGTTTTTTATTTCTTACTTTGAGTTAAGTCCTAGTAGAGCCCGAGAAGGGTTCAACTGACATTCTTATGTGAATGAATAAAAGGGTATTTTAACTCTTCTACAGTCTACCTTCTATTTGTTTTGAACTCAGCGATAAGTCGCCCGATAGTTCACTATGTTCCTGGACGTTTTATAATAAACTAGGGGTGAGGAACACTACAAGGTAAGAAGTTTAGTCAAGCAACCCTACTTTCTAGTATTAATGCAACTGTATAATACTGAAAAATATGTTATATTTATTTTGATAATAATTCCGAAGATAAAGTTAACTTGCGTCCGTTCTCTCGATTATCTAAATTCTTGGCATTTTATGTTATAGAGTCTGTCTCTCTTGTTCCACATAAACCAGAATAGACCCTATAATGAGCTAGAGAATTCTCGCATAGGCGTGAATAAAAACTACTGACTCAGACGAAGGGTAAAAATAACTCTTTATTAATTCAAAATAGTTAACAGAAAGTCACGGACTTCGTGCCTTCCTAGGACATCGTTCACTTGCGGTGGAAACTAAAACGCAGAATATAATACAAGTCAAAACTGACATAAATAGTACAAGAGCGCACTTAAGTTTACGCCTAAGGCCAAGAGGCTTACTGGCGTGACCGCGAAATAACAACGAAACGTGCATTGGCTAGCGAAACACGCTCTGAATAAACTGAGATATTCACATTTTTAAATAGCACTTCACTTTAAATTTACATCCTGGTGAGAGAATGTGAGGGGAAGCTGAGAAGTCTAGAACAGGTATCAAACTTAAAATAAATTTGGTATGCAAAATAAGGAAAACCCTGCAATGTGAGCTTTTTTAATGATCAGTACTCTATGAAATGAAAATCATGTTGATTTCCATAGAAACTACTTTGAAACACAGCAGCTTTTTTGAAACGTAATAATTTCCTGTTTGACAGTTTCTTGCTCCAAAATTTGTTGAACGTGGAAACTGAATCTTAGCTAATTAAAAAAAAAAAAAAAAAAAGGAAATAGTTTTAAAGAACACAAGTATTTTGGAAATAAATATTGATAAAAAAAAGGGGTAAAATTAGCTTGATGGTTTAGTTTAGGATACTTACTTTTATCAATGTCATCAGGCGTTCCTTCTTCATATGTTTCTTCAAAAGGTGCTTGAAATCTCTCTGCCAATGACCTTCTCATTCGATTGAGGACTGGATCATCGTCTTTCTTAGATTCTGAAGTTGCTTGAGAAAGAACAAGCAGCTGGGGTCCTTCGACGACGTCAGAACTGAATTCTAATAGACCATCTAATTCATATGGAAGCCGTATTTGTAATTCCAGAACTTTCTCACCAGCTTCTAGCAATGTCTGTAATGATTTGGTTACGTTTGCTGTAAGCAGTATATCTTTGTTTGGATTAAAGAGCTTGTCGTGCAGCAGAACAGAAACACCACGGTGGAAGAAGTATATGCTTATCTTCGTTTTTGAATCTATACATAAAAAATGTCGTGGTTAATTAGAAAGGCTTAGCAAGAAGTTAGATGAAAAGAAGTAACAATTGCTTAACGATAAAACAATAAAGATAATATATTAATAAAAATAATAAAAGTAAGCTTTCAGAATTTTTGATATGTTGCTTAGTTTGGAATGAATATGAAGAATTTAACTATTTTGGCTAACTACTCGATTTTGAAAAATAATAGCTAATTAATAAAAGCAATTTTTAATATAGGACAAGATTGTTTGCCAGTTTGCAACTGTTTGCTTTCGACGCAGCATGAAATCTTTAACTTACTTTTTAATTTATAATTATGCACAGCTTATAAAATATACGTATTTATTAATAATTTGTACTTTTATGTGATACTTTTAATTCGCGATTTAAGATATTATTTTCTAATGATATGATTTATGATATTTTATAACTCGTGATTTATGATATATTTAATAATAATACTCGTACACATAAACAACGATGAATTTTCAGGAATAATATTTATAACATTATTTAAAATAATAAAACATATCACATATTTCGGGAAAGAATAAATTTTGTGTGCCGCTTCACAACTAGTTATTTTAAAGTGCAGTAAAAATACGCCAATGCAAAATTTAAACGTGGTATAAAAGTAATCTTGGTTTGGAGTACATTTTGCATAACACTCTACAAAATTCGATAGCACTCATACACAGCTCTCTCTTAAGATGAAAAAAGTGCTTGCCTAATTCAATAGCAAAAGCACTTTCTCTCCTGAAGAAGAGGGACTTGTGATTAATTGCCCTTGAAATCAATAAATTTTAATTGAAGATCTATGCCAATCTAAGCTTGCCTTTTTATTACTAATTTTGAATTAGTTATTTAGTACAACTGAAAGCGAAATGTTTGCTTTAAAATATTACCATATGATTGAGGAAAGGTTTACTTGTGTACGGTACTCTCCAGACTTAAAGTGATTTACGACTTAAAGATCTACGACCTTTAGATTTTACGTTTTGACGCAAGTGATTCACATTTGTATAAACGGCACGACAAAGCACGCATATTAACCGTTGGTATTTACGTACCATTTTCACTTTCAGCTGAATAATCAGTAAATCAGGTGAGGTATTTCAAACCTTTACAGACGTTCACACATTTTTAGACGATTTTTCACTGTATTTGCAGAAATATTTTACTTAAACATTTTGCGTTTAAAATGTTTTATTTGATAACGCTTATTCTTCACTAACTTTCTACATCGTAATTTACAAACAATCAAGCCTTTTGTAGTATCGGAAGAGATATTTTATCCCATTCCTCTTAAACGCTTTTCAAATTCTAAAGAGAGTTGTAGGTCGACGTTTGAAAAATCCTCTTTTTAAAAAGTGCAAAAGCGCAAAAATCCGTGGGTGTTATAGCAAAAGATTTAGTAGGCACATGAGTGAAAGTTATGGTCTTAATACCCGTTTCTTTTTCCATTTTTTCCAGGAAAATCAATGGTGAATTTTGACGTTTGGTTGCTTGCTTTGTCTTGATGGAGTTCTATTGGTTGATGGCACTGTGGGTAAACAGAAGGTATATTATATTTGAAAATTAAAAAAAAAAAAAATAGTTCCAGCCGTTCGTAAAAATAAAATAATAAAAAGAAGAAGAAAAAAGAAATGTTTTGAATTATATGGATGTAGTCTGTAAAACTAAGAAACGAAAATATTTCAGATAAAAAGAACAGAAAATTTGAAAGGTTTCAGATTTTTAAATTGCGTCCAAAGGGGCGTTTTTTTTAAACATTTTGTCTGTTACCTCTACTTATTAAATATCACGTTCTTCGTACTTAAACCATTAAATTCAGTTGAAGAGCAACATCATCTGCTATCACTGCTGTTACTCCAAGCATTTTCTTTTCCTTTTGGCATTTCCCGTAGGAATTTTACTTTTTTTATGAAGCTTTATGACTGTAACTTTGTTATCAGTCCGATATAAACAAGCTTAGCTTTTTTCAGATTAGGTACTGGCCGCCATTCAACCGTCTAAAAAGTTACTAACAGAACGAAAAAAATATGTAGTAGTTTAATGAATTTAGTTAATGTCATTTCACGAGTTCAGCTAGTAATTAACAATAATAGAATAATAATAAAAATAATGGAATAATATTATTAAATAATAAGATATAGAATAGAATAACAATAATAATAATATAATAGGATAATAATAATAATATAATAAGATAATAATTATAGAATAATAACAATAAGGGAATAATAATAATTAATAATAATAGAATAATTATAATTAATAATAATATAATAATAATTACTAATAGAATAATAATTATTTTTAATAACAGTATAATAATAATTAATAATAGAATAATAGAGAACGGAATTTACTGCTTAGAAATCGCTTAGTTTTAATATAACAGACAAGTTAAATTTGAAAAAAATTTAAATATTTTAGGCTTCGTTAAACGATAACAAACTGGTGCATGGAAGATAAAAATATTTTATTTTACAGCAATTTAAAAGAAACGTGTTAACATATTTCTTTTAAATTGCTGAGTTTTTCATTCATTATGAAAAACATTATGCTTTACCAAGCACTTTTATTTATTAAATGTTGTGTTCTTCGCACTTTAACCATAAAATTCAGTTCAACAGCAGTATCGCAAAATAATTTTAAAAAGAGCATAGCTTTAGTATTTCCGACACATAGTTTCGCGCTCTGGAGATAAAAAAGTTTTTTTCTCCGTACTGTGTTGCCATTGCTCGGTTTGAAATCTTTGAGTTTGCTAATCAAAAATTCGTCGAAGTGTTAGAAAATATGAAATCGATAATAAAGCAAATTCCAAATTCCAAATTAGGGCTTCCAGATGCTCATATTCGGTGGAGGATTACGTTATTCAAAATTTGATGACTCTAAGTACCTTTGTTTTAGGTGCCAAAGGGCAGCACATATCCTTCGCGTGAGTTTCCTGATTGCATTTCAAAGACAAGTACTCCACGTTTTGCTGAGTGACTTTTAAAGTATTAAATTCGAATGGCAGACATATTGCGTTTCACGGAGGGACAACATATCCTTTTACAAAGTTCAGTTTTCTGATAAAATTTGAAAAATAAAAATTTATGCTTTCCAGAATGACAACACAAAGCTTTTACATCATCATCATCAAATGTTCATTAAATTTACATGTAATACGAAAGAAATCAAAAACCAATTCGAAATTTAAAATTCTGGATTCGAAGTGCGCATAGTCGGACGGAGGATTACGTGTGTTAAACATTTGATGGTTGTAGATGCAGCTGTTTTTCCACAATACGAGGAACATACATACATACAGATTCTATTTTATCCGAAAACAGATGTGAACATACGTATTTGCTAAAGACAGAAAACGTAAAGCTGAAACGTGCAACTAGATTTTGAAAACTACAGGTCTGAAACAAAACCACTTAACAAAAGTTCTGTTCTCAAATTTTTTCCAAAGTAGAAGATATAACTGATGCCAATTATACAAAGAATTTCGTGGAAAAAATGAAAGATTTACTATTTTTCCATTTAAACTAAAAATGCTTTTCACTTTTTTTCATGTTTTGTTTTTAAGGTAGCAGTTTATCATGTGCTGTTTAAAACATGCACTAAAGAGTAAAGCCTAAAGAATTCTTATTGATTTTATTACTACAAGATTAATTAAATTACAGAGACAAGACCAAAATAATGCAATTGAAGAATTTATTAATTTAACATCCATGTATATAACCATGCCTGCGATAATTATAAAGCTCTCATATTCGTTACTCGAGTAGTATCATAAGTTTAAAGTATGGTAGTCAGAGGAAGAAATATTAAAAATTTTATAGCTTTAAATTTCAGAAAATTTTGATGCCCCCTAAAGGTTAAAGCTCAAGGCATATACCCTTAGATAAATTACAGTCTAGATAAAACCGGTAAAATATTCGATAAAGAATAATTTTAAAAAAAAATTGAAAGCTTTAAGGTTGTGTATTATGGCCAAAAGGACACACACACACACACATACACGTTTCGAAAACATTTGGGCTAAAAATATTTAAAAACAAGCTTATCTTTAAAAATCCCAATAGACAGTCTCGCGCACTGTAAATAAAAATGCTTTATTCCGTTAAGTGTTCCCTTTGAACTTGTATAGTTTCACAAAACAGGAAATAGATAACAAAATTAATTTGAAATTCAAAATTCGGGCTTCTAGGTGCCATTATTCAGGTGAAGGACTACGTTATTCAAAACTGGATATCTCTAGGTACCATTGTATTTTCACAGTGCGAGAAACATACATACATTCATGCAAATTCTTTATTATTTAATTTCTTTAAATATAATGCAGAGCTCTAAATTTGGCAACAATTTGAAAAGTGAACCGACATTTATAGTGAATCTACGCAAAATGCCAAAACGAAATTAATAGTCCTTCTGGGCAAATTGCCCCTTAGGGCTAAAAAAAGGTTTTTGTCAGCATTAGGGATGGAAGTCTCCAGCAAAACGGAATATGGTGTATTCTCCCTCCCCCCGTTCACGCTGTTTTTTATACAAAGCCATCCGGGTGTTTAAAAGAAGAGAAAAGCACATTTAAATATCTTTCAAAAATCATTTATCAGTAAAGGCTTAGAGAAAAAAGATCTGTGTTCCGAGGAAGCGGTCAGCTAAATAATGCTCAGATTTACAGTGTTAAGTGTTGCCATGCTTCTTATACTATTTATTTTGGGGATGTAAATTGATGAAGTATCCGGAGCAAGTCCGGATATCTTCACCTATAAAAACTGTTACTGTTTGGAGTGGTAAAAAAGGTTCCAAATTTTAGGCTAATTTGTTTGGTTTTCTGGCATATTCGAACTCTTAATACACAAAAATACTAACTCATTATCTGAAAAAATTAGAAAATAAAAAATTTGATTATTCTTTGTTTCGAAGCTGTGTATGGCAATGATTTGTAAAGCGATTTGAAATGGAATTCTAAGTTTTAAAACTTCTATTTTGGAAAACAGGTAAGATGTTATTTTTACATATTTAAAATCGTAAATTTTAAGACTCCAATAATACAATATATACGTTGTTATAAGCCTTATTATTAAGATCTAATTTTATGATTTATTCCTCCGAACTGTTTTGATGTTACTTTTAAGATATTATTGTGGAATGGCATCGTTCATTATAATCGGATAACGCGACAAGCTGAATAAATCTTTTACTATTTTCGATGATGAAGTCAGACGATTCCGCCATTAAGACGATGACGCGATAAAAAGATGTTTGCATGTAAAAGACGATTCCTTCTCTTCATCTGTAAATAATCTCATCTATTTGCTTCTACGTATGTAATTACTTTGTAGTTTGTAGCAACTATTCATGTTTCATTAAATATCCAAGTTTTACATAAATCGGACTAGTTTATTAGCCCCTAGACAGCCACATCGGAAGTAAGTTTACAAACATCATATTCCTAGACAGTAAGTACCGATTCTACAGAATTGGGCGCTCAGGCCGGTATGAGCCTAGGAAGAAGCATGATGAATATTACAAAAGAAGAGAAGTAAGTTTTGTTTCAATTATTTCCACATTGTTACTTCTAAGGATAGTGTTCTATGATACTGTGAATTAAGATGACTACCTTAAATTCTACTTCGAGAATTTCAAATTCTTTAAAGACTGGACCTACTAAGTCAATTAAACTTTTACATCAAATTGTGTTTGGAACTTTGGGTGATCGAAAAAATAGAGCTAGATTGCGTAACTTTTGTGGTTTTCCATCTGATTTTAATATTGAAGAAACAAAACAAAAATTACTTAAAACTCTTACTGCAAATGATTTTATTTCTGTGTGTAATTTGTTACATCTTAATTATGATTCAAATCCTGATAAAAATTGTGATTTAATATTGAATAGTCTTTGTGATTTTTAGCTTTTAAAATCCGAAAGTGATGACGATGATGAGTTATCTGAAAACTAAAGTGTTTATGATTCTGATAAAAATCATGATATTAATTCTGTTCGGTCAGAATCACCTCCCATAAATAACTCAGTGGATGAAAACATTATAATGCCTAGCAATATTTCCCTACATTTTCGTGATATCTTAGAAACTGTTTCTGAATTTAATGGCACTGATACATATCCAGTTGAATCCTTCATTGGCGATTTAGAAGAATCTTTTAAATTATTTAAGTTATCGGAATTACAGAAAATTGTGTTTGCTACTGGTTCTGCTAAAGTATTTATTCGGTCTTTGAAAGGTATAATATCATGGGACAAATTAAAAGAAAATCTTTTATCTGAATTTGGTTCTAAAATAAACAGTGCACAACTTCATAATTTATTACAGAAACGACACTTAAAACCTGGTAATCACTTTCCGAATATTTAATTGATATGCGTAAAATAGCCAGTCGCGGTTCTGTTGATGATTCATCAATTCTTGATTATGTAATCAATGGGATACCAGATCAGAGTAGCAACAAAATTGTTTTGTATGGGTGTAAAACTATTTCTGAATTCAAAGAGAAATTAAAAATCTATGAGAAAATCCGCGTTCCAGATACGAAAAGTAAGGGTTATTCAAATACTAACACACAAAATAAAACACACGCTATACCTAGTAAGATTAAAGACCCAAGGTGTTATAATTGCGGAAGTTTAGGTCATAAATCGAATTCGTGTCACAATAAGAGTAAAGGATTTAAGTTTTTTAAATGCAATTTGTTTGGACACAAAGCCGCAGATTGTTCCAAAGCATCATCTAAAAATATCCAAGAGGCCAAAGCTGTAAATCCAATAACTCAGACTTGTCAGAAAGAAATGCATAAAACTGTTAATTTGGGTAATTTGCAAATTGATGCTTTAATAGATACTGGTAGTCAAGTAACGCTAATCCGAGAAGATATACATAAGAAGATAGGTTCTCCTGAACTTAAGTTGGCAGAGCTACAGTTAACGGAATTTGGCAACAAACCTATAGAGAGATTTGAAGGTGAATTCCAAATTGATGGTTCTTCATTTAGATCAAATATTTGTTTTATCGCAGAAAACAAGAAATCTGAGAATGATTCTGAAGAGCAAAAAAAATGCTTATTGCAATGGAAATGGTTCTGAAGAAGGATTTGAAAAGTTGTTAATTATGGTTTTTTACTTCCAAAACCAGAAACTGATCCTGTTAGTGTAGTTCCTGTTACAGTACAGAATGTGATCAAACTGGATACCTCATCCACAATCAAAGCAAGTGGCAATGATTTCCTGATTGTGAATTCTGACGACGTTCCGAGTGATGCAGATTCTGATATAAGTGAAAATGATGCTATTAAAGATGAATTTGAATTTGTGCAAAAAGGAAACTCAAGCACAATACAATTAGCTTCGAAGCCAACGAGGAAAAACGACACTGCAGAAGGAGATTCTGAAGAGAATCATTTTTCCGAAGAAGAGTCAGTTGCTAAAGATTATGAATTAAATGTGAATTCTACTAGAACAATTTCAGTAAAATACCTTGCAATAGAGAAGCAAAAAATAAAAAAAAACCACTGGAGACGAAGAAACTATAGAGACCACCGAAGAAGAAGAGAAGATTGAAAAGCAGAAGTCAGTCAGAAAACCTGATCACAACGACGCTGATACGGAAAGCAAAGACGGAACAAAAGAAATTAATGAAAGTGAGAAAAAAGAAGCGAAAAAGCAGATTCAGAAGATCCAGGAAGAAAATTGAAAATCTCTGAAAAAGAAATACCGATTTTGATGATTTCTGATTTGGACGTTTTGCCCGACTAGACAAATTTCTCCCGATTTGACTAATGGACTATTATTTTAAAGACGTGAACTAATTTAAGAAGACTGAAGATGATGTCTAAGGATGAAGAGTATGAAGAAAGACGGCTTCAAGAAGATGGTATCTAAGACGACGCATTCAGAAGACGTATCCATATGATGTTTAAGAAGACGTAAATACGAAGATGAATTGTTCCAGACAACATCAAAAGAAGACGTGTTTGTAAAATACATGTATTCAGATAGACTGTTAAAGATGAACGAATACTGAAAGAGCATTGAAGAAGAGCTAAAGCCCTTATTTCTGAGAATGTTAAGATGATAAGGGAAGATGGCTGAAATAAACCATTTAGGACGACTTTTCCCTCAATAGTAACAAAAAAATCTTTTTTTGTTTTGTTTTTAAAATTTTATTTTTCAGATCCCTAGATGAGATGGTGGTGCTAAGAGAATGCGAGGCCGCATTCCATCAGGATGACGAGCAGTTGTGGGATGGCATCGTTCATTATAATCGGATGACGCGACAAGCTGTGAGAATAAATCTTTTACCTTTTTCGATGATGAAGTCAGATGATTCCGCCATTAAGACGATGACGCGATAAAAAGATGTTTGCATGTAAAAGACGATTCCTTCTCTTCATCTGTAAATAATCTCATCTATTTCCTTCTACGTATGTAATTACTTTGTAGTTTGTAGCAACTATTCATGTTTCATTAAATATCCAAGTTTTACATAAATCGGACTAGTTTATTAGCCCCTAGACAGCCACATCGGAAGTAAGTTTACAAACATCATATTCCTAGACAGTAAGTACCGATTCTACATTATGATAGGAATGAGTTTCAAGGCATGAACTGCCAACTTTGACTTTTGTTTACTTTAGTTATTATTTATTCTTACCTTAATTATTATTACTAGCTTTAGAAGAGACATCAACGTCTTGGTCAATGTGATTCAGAAAGTATTGGGGGGGGGGAAGGAAAGAAGAATGAAGTGGATAAAAAATGTGTGTGGCGCAAACGTACTTTGCGTCATAAATGTTTACGTTTGCAAGTAATATTTTCAAAAATGAAAATAATCAAAAATAATCCTAGGAAGTTCATTGAGCAGTCAAATTGTTTTTTTTTTAATTTTAATTCTCTTCTTGCTCTCTATGAGTCAACAGCAATACTAACACATAAATATATATATATATATATATATATATATATATATATATATATATGTATGTATATATATATATGTATTCGAGGCAGATCATTGAGGACTGAAAACAAGGGTTGAAAGTTGGATAGGGCTCAGGTTCATTCGTTAGTCCTTTTAATTTAAGACATTGTTTGATTTGTTAGAGGATCGTTGTAAACTAGTATTTCGTTGTAAAATAATTGCTTAATGATTAAAATATTTATTTTTATGAAACTCTGCCTTATTATTGTATTCTATATAACGGCAGGCAAAGGAATTAAAAAGGGCTTTGTTCTTTGCTTAAGATATCTCTCCGCCATACGTCACAAGGACCAAAATGGCACGTTCTATCTCGAAAAAATCCCATGGTATTTTGTAATGAAGTGATTAAAGCCTCCTTCTCTCTTTTTGGTTCTTGGATTTATGCCATGCGGAAGACAGTTTATCTTGGTTATGCAGATTTTTTTACCAGTATTTCAGATTTATGTTAAAAAAAATTGGTGTTCCAGACATAATACTACACTTGCCGCCATGTTAAGCTGTCGGATATTTTTAACATGCGCAGTGGGTGATTTTATTAATTGCTTTTTTTTTCGTAATTTACTCCTGATGTATTTACGCGATTAAAAGTAGAAAAGACCCCACAGAAATGTGCTTGCATGAGAATTCTAAAATGTATTAAATGACATGCTTATAATAACGATAAGCTAGAAGCGATTTAATTCTGGTTAATATTAATTGGCTAGCAAAAGAATGGCATCATTCCTATGCCAATTTATGTAGCGGCAAGTATAAATGTTCGCTTGGGAGAATTATATAATACAATGGGTCGTATTAATTGGTAAAAAATTGAGTGTCATTATTTAATCTAAATCTACTTGAGTGTTTGATTTTATTAACATTAATCTTGCAATTTACTGATTTTTATGTCCTTGAAAAAGAAGAATAAAAACCGCGTACAATCGTGCATGAAATCTAGATCATTTTGAGTTCATAGACAACAAACTATAACAAATTTAATAACAGAAGTAATAGAAATAAAGAAATTCTTAGTATGGAAGAGATTTCTGCTCTTTTTTGGCAGAATAGCTGGATATTTTGGACTGTTTGTCGGAAACATCATTAGAAGTAAAAGAGTGATTTTTCATTATTGAAAAAGTATTTTTCAATCGAATCATTGTATTGATTACTAGCAGCTACGCGTCCAGCTTTCGCCTGGCTTTTAAATGTACCAGAAAAGTGCCTAAAGAAAACACCAAATATTAAATTTAAAAACTGCACAGAATTTTACTCTGCAGAACAACTTTACCCACCCACCCTCCAAAACAAAATTCTGGGGATAAATACTGTGTCCTTTGCCCTTTCCAGTCATAAGTTAGCTTCGACGATGTTATTCAATGGCTGTTTGAAGACCGTCCTTCTTCCATTACATAGTTTTGGTGAGTTGAGATTTCTGAGTAATTTTCAGTAGAAAGCAGTGTAATGTCATTCCTGGTACTTGCAAAGAATTTAAAAATTCTGTGGGGAAAGTTAACACTTTCTTCAACATTTACCATCGAGTCAATCGATTTGTATATTCTCTCTTCATCGGGAGTCCCACCCATACGAAAAAGGCTTCGAATGGTACACAATAATCCAGAACATTCCACACCTGTCGAGAGTGTTCTGGAATGTTCCACAATGATCCGGGATGTTTCCGAACATTCCAAACTATTCCCCAATATTTTGCAACATTCCAGAATGTTCCGGGATGTTCTGGAATGTTGTGGAATGCTCTCGAATGTTCTGGACTGTTCCAGAAATTTCTAGAGGGCGAAATTTCCCTTCACAAGCACGCCCTTCAGGCAAAAACGGGAACCTTTTTCATGAATGGGGAATAGAAGGTTACAACATCCCTTGATACCGAGACTCGTTTCTGAGTTTTAGCGGCATGTACATTGTACACTTTTGTAATATAGTATATTCATTACACTAGCTAGACTCATTAAAATCATTATACATTTTTCCTTTATTATGATAACTACTTTAGGTGGCTGGCTGTACAAGTGGCTAGTGGTATAAATGGTATGTTCTTCTGTTGGGGGGAATAATTAGATTCAAAATAAATATTAGTTAAAAATACACTAAAAAATGAAAACTTTGTTCAAGCAACATACTTTTCGCTTTATGATTTTGTGAGATTTATCTGTTTATTTTCAATTAACAGTTCATTTTAAGTTGGAAAACTTTCCCATTACTCTCTTTTCACCCATGCTTTTCATGCCATTCAAATGAGATAGCGAGAGTTTATTAAGTTAGAGAGAAGTGCTATTTAAGAAAGAGTTTCGGAAGTGTCTGTCTATTCCACGCCACGTTGTGCTGTGATTATTAGCGACTTGCGGTAGGGACGTTGCGTATTCTAGCCATTCAACTTTATCTCGCTGGTTTATTACAAACCAGAGCCCTTCCTGCGAGTTAAAATATTTTGTGAGTCGTTAAAGCTACTCTACTACAGAGGCTGTTCACACATTTTTTAGACGATGTATATTGTATTCACAAAACTAAATTACATGAAATTCATGTGTTTTAAATGTTCTTTTTGACATCCCTTATTCTGAACTATCTTTCGACACCGCAATTTCCAGGATAATAATGCCTTTTGAAGTGGCAGAAGAAGTATTCGATCCCATCGATGAAGGGTATGGCCTTGATACCAGTTTTCTGTTCCATTTCTTTTAGGAAATTTACAGTGGATTTTGAGTGCTAGCTTTGTCCTGATGGGGTCTCACAGATTGATGGCACTGTGGGTAAAACGGTGGTATTTCATTCAGAAAAATTGGCGATAAAATATGTTCCTGATAGTATTTGAAGTTAATCTTGACATTTTTTTGCACTCTCTTTATTTTTAACTTGCCATTATAAGAAAAACCAGCAACAATTATGAATCCCTTATAAAAACTTTCTTTCGATTCTTTGAACCATGTACTTAAATTCCCCCCCCTTTTATGATAATAAATGGCTCTTTTTTCTTACAGTCATTTAAATACACCCATGCTTCATCTATTGTGACAATTGTTTTCCATTTTACTTCGGATAAGTGTTTCTCATATAGAATTCTGAAGCGTGTTCTTCGTTAAACGATATGCTTTGGAAGAAGACGATGCACATTGCATTTTTTCGCTTTCTTAAGATTTAAATGAACGTTTATCGTTTTGTTTACAGTGGACACCGAGCATTTTAATGATTTTGAAACTGTCCTTTGACTAAAGGGATTTTTTTTTAACATTAAACAACGTACCTTTGCAATAGTCGAAGATGTCCGTTTTTTCCTTGGATACTTGTTTGGAATTTTTGTCCCGCTTGAGGCTCCAAGTTGACGTTTGTTTCCTTTCTTGTTGATGATATTACCTATCGACGCTTTAGATATCACAAAACCATGACTCTCACATCGTTTATGGATAACGGAGTATGCATATTTCTCTTCGGAAAGAGCGTAAATGTAGCCTTCGAACCATTGCTTTGTTAAATTTGCCATTTTGAATAAAAACAAAACTTTCAAGCCACAGACGATAATTTTGACTTTTAAAAACATAGTACAATTGCAATTACTTCTTTTGCAGTAAACGATTTTTTATTACCGCTTACCAAAATTGTCTAAAAAATGTGCGAACAGGCTCTGAATACCTTGAATTTATTGTTTGTTACGTATTTCTGTTAAGCCAAAAGCGATTGGCTTCTTGTAACCTACATTGGGTCATTTATTAATTTTGTATTTGAATAAAAAGGGTCTTATACACCCTTCTTCTGATTTCTGTTTTGTTTCACAAGTCTGAAGATAACTCTTCAAAAGTCCTTTTACAAAGTCTATATTGCATGTTCTCAAGGAGACATAGGCTTTACAATTTAATAAAAGAATATAAAATTTTCGAAACCTAATACAAAATTAGCTTTCTTGTATTATATAAGTATGTGTAGTATGTACTTTAATGGTACTTCAGTAGCTCCAGCGAGTTACAAACACTATTTTAAGACATTCACAACAAAATGCAGTACTTTTTCTGTAAATTCACTTTTTACAGTAAAATCCTCTGAATTAGATTAACTTACCGTACACTTTGCTGGTAACATCCGGCGACAGCTGAATCCGCAGCTGAGCAAACTCAACCTTTTCGGAGCTCGGGAAGTTATGCAAGTTGAATGTCACTGACCGAATGGTAGAATGGTCATCTTCAGTAAAATTCTTCGTTTGAATCCAATGAGTCGGAGTATCTGTTCGAAGGAAAATTATAAATGTCAGTATAAAAGATTTAAAGGATATTCAATAATCTGGAAAATATTTCAGAAGCAAAAACATTCCGAATCCCAATGTCAAGAAAGTAGATTTCGGGGCACTGCAGGCCGTGGCCCACTAGGGTTGTAGCGCCACTGATTTAAGTTTAAAAAACATTTTCATCATTAGAATAGAGAAGTGCAAGTTCCTCGAATCAAATCTCGAGGTAAAATAAAATTTTGAAACGAAAATTATAAAGCACTTACATTAGTTGTCTAGTTTAGAGTCTTTAGTCATTAGTTTTCTAACTTAGATTAGTTTTAAAATTGAACATACGGTCATCATATGTAAAAAAAAGGCCTTCAATGCTTTACAAAACTAAGTAATTTTCTGATGGGAAATACTAGATTGAATTTATATGAGTGTTAAAGATTATACATTGAAGCACCTTTTCAATTGAAGAGTTGAACATACGGTCATCATATGTAAAAAAAAAAAAGGCCTTCAATGCTTTACAAAACTAAGTAATTTTCTGATGGGAAATACTAGATTGAATTTATATGAGTGTTAAAGATTATACATTGAAGCACCTTTTTCAATTGAAGAGTTGAGATTAAGTTATTTAAATCCTTTTTCTGAAACCATGAGCCTATGATTACCCGTTCAAGAGAGATTTATTGTGCAATATTTCAGAAAGCTGTGCGTGTAATTTGCACACGAGTGACCCCCCCCCCCAAAAAAAAAAATCATTTCTTAAGCACAAGAATGAAAATGCAGAAACAAAGCTGACATGGAAAGATTTTAAAAGAAGTATTTCTAAGTAATTTAATGAATAAGAACGTAGTAGTAATAAGTTGAAGTACTATAAGAAGACATCAAGAACTTTAAAAAGTATGCAAAACAAAATACTTTAAAAGATCTCAACAAAGAGCAAAGTTAGTAAAGTTCACAAGCATATAAAACATGACTTTAAAATTAATATAACTCCTTATGAAGCGGAGAATTCGGTAGCTGAATTAAGAAGGTAATTTTTAACTAGGTCACGTAGAATTACAGAAATGTCTGTAAGTTTCTTCTAGATTTTAAAGCAATATTTTTATTTAAGCACTTATAACCTTTTATAAAAGAAACAGAGTACCGGACAGGCTATTCGTGATGTTTAGTTTTATACTAATCAAATCTTCTAAATATAAATTTTAAAACTCTATTAGATGTTTAGGACTGTTGGTTACCTAAAACTTTTCGCGAAAACAAAACATCTGATGTGTACACTGCATGACTTCCTTGTACGGAGTATTAAACTATACGCAATTTTCCTGCATTTTATTTAAACAAATTGAATTAACAGTTAATAAATTTGGAATTAAATCTACTTCGTCGATAGCCCATAAACCATAATAGAGCATATGCTCTCTTTAAAGTTCACTATATTTATTTACTATAGCGACACTTCGGCGCTAAGTTCACTTAACAATGTTATATCTCACTCATTTTATAACTCAGAGTGCACAAAAATTATATCATCTGAAGAATTACCACCAGTTCTGTTCAAATACTATAATAAATCTAAAACAATGTATAAAAGAAATTAAACAGATAAGAAAGAAATAGTTTTTCACAGACGATTTCAGCGTCGCTTGCCTAATGCGTATGCGCTACTAATTAATTCAATTCTCTCTTCGCATCAAGGCAAAAATACATAAAAATTCAAAATATTTTCATTAAAAATTGAAAGATACAGAAAAAAATGAAAAAACAAGTACAGTTAAAGCAATTAAAAAACAGTTTTTGCAATTAAAATTATAGTTTATACGCAAAAACCAGCTAATAAATTAAATGATGACTCCAGAATGAATTAAGCATAATTTAATTCCCAATAATAAAAGAAGACTTTACTTTGTTGTTGCGAAGCTTAGTTTCTCTAGATTGGCAACAAATCCACTATTCTGCTAAGTTTCAAATGTAAACGAATACGGCTGCTATCGTAAACAAAATAAGGCTTAGTCGCACTTCAAAAACTTTTTAAATGTTTATAATTCCACAATTATTGCATGCAGATTAACTATAGGCATAAAAATCTTAATTGGAAAATAAGAAAAACATAATTCATTAATTTTTAAAGCAAAAAATGCACAACTTATAAATATATAAGAATAAAGAAACTGAGCTCACTGAGCTGAGTAACATAATTGATATGTATATACATATGTTAACATACTTTTGGTGCTGCCGATTGCAACCAAAATAGGAGGTGTACATCTATCTACACGTTATAGCAGCCATATATACAAAATTTCAACGTTCTGAGAATACTCGTTTTTGAGTTATGCGAGATACAAACGTACATACGTACGTGTACGTACAGATGCCACGAAAATCATTTTAAATCAGTTTTATAATTTTTTGGAAAGAAAAAAGTCCTTTATTCTTACGTACAGATATCACGCAAAGATATGCTTAAATTTGCATTCGATAGCGGTCAGAATGGATATTTTCGTAGAAATATGCAGTGGCGTAGCTAGGGTGGGGCGAAGGGCGACATCTGTCCCCAAGCGGAGCATTCAGGGGGCGCCAAATTGATGTTACGAACTTTTAGAATGAAATTTTTCCGTTCTTCGCACAGAGAAAGGGGCACAAAATCTTCAGTTGTCCCCCGGCGCTGAAAACCCTAGCTACGCCTTTGGAAATATGGTACCCGGAATTTTTCGCGATTCAATACTTCTTTTTTAATACGTACAAAGAAGTAAAAAGAACCAACAGCTAGTGAAATTAAAACCTTAGTACAACTAACAGGCTTTGCTTGTTTTTACATTCTTCGGATCTCAAACCGTGTGACTTTTTCTTGTGGGGCTATGTTATGTTAAGGAGGCTGTTTACGTCCCATAGCTACCAACAACTGTGGCCGGCTTGCGAAAGCGTGTAACTGCTGCGGGTGTACTCAGTAACACTAGACAACGGTTTTCGCGTTGCGGACGAGTTTGCCTTCTGCATAGATGTTTCCCGTGCAGCGAAGGGGGGATACACTGAACATTCACAACCTGTGTACACAAACTTTGAAACTTCCTCTTTAAATTAGCTTGTAGATAGTTCATGTCGAATTTATACTTCCTGAAATACAAAGTGATTCAATTGAATCCTCTTTCTTGAATAAGCCCGTGTAATAATTTGAGTATTTTCTCGGGTCTTGCTAGTAATAACAATAAAAATAAAAATAGAAGTAACATTAATTAATAACAAAAAAATCTTATAGGTTTCAGATTTTATATTATGTCCGAGGAGGCGTTTTTTTTTTATCGTTCTGTGTGTTACCTTTATTTATTAAATATCACGTTCTACGTACTCAAACTATAAAATTCAGTTCAACAGCAATATCTCTAAATAAATTTTAAATGAGCATATCTTTAATATTTCCGATACAGAGACTCGCACGCTGGAGATAAAAATGTTTTCTTTTTTTCGTACAGTGTTGCCATTGCTGGCTTTGAAATCGTTTAGTTTGTTAATCAAAAATTCGTTAAAGTATTACAAAATTTGGAATCGATAATAAAACAAATTTCAAATTCAAATTAGGGCTTCCACATGCCTATATTCTATGGAAGATTACGTTATTCAAATTTTAATGGCTCTAGGTACCGTTGTTTTATCACAATGCGAGAAGCATACATACATACATTCATGCAGATTCTTCATTATTTAATTTCTTTAAATATAATACAGGGCTGTAATATTTGGTAGCAACAATTGGAAAAGTGAAACAACGCTTATCGTGAATCGACGCAAAATGCCAAAACGAAATTAATAGTCCTTCTGGGCAAACTGCCCCTTTGGACTAATAGTAATTAATAATACTGCGTTTATAGTTTTTAAATCGCTTAGCTTGTTAATCATTAATAGACAGATTAAAATTGAAAAAGAAATTAAATATCTTACGCTTTGCCGAAGGACAACACCCTGACGCGCTGAAGATTAAAATATTTTTTTCAGGATAGTTTCAACAGTTCTATTTTAAATTACTGAGTTTGTCGCCTAAATTTGAAAGATAAATGTATCACAATTTGCGGAGTGGCAACACTTTTAATCGCTGAAATTTCTGATTCATTTTGAAACATAAATATCTTACGCTTAATATAATCCACGGAATTTTTTACTCAAACTGCATTAATTTCGCGCAAAATCTGAAATAAATTTTAAAAACAACTCCATAATTTAAAATTCGATCTTCTAGGTGCATATATTTTGGGGGGGGGGATTATTTGGAGGAGAGGGTTTTTCTACAATACAAGGAACGTACATACATACAGATTCTTCATTATTTAACGCATGACTTTAATTTCGAAAGATCAAGCAGTTTTAAGGCAATTTTTTAAAGGTTATTTTGACAGTCTCAAAGAAAAAAAAAAATCGCGCTTTTGCACTTCGAAGACTTCGAAGAAACCATAGTCGACCTCGACTTTCGACACTTGGCAGACAGCCAGAGAAATTAATGAATACGAAAGACTATCGTCTCTCTCTCTCTCTTGCACCCAAATAAACTTATCTCCCGCTATTTACCCTCTGAATATCTCTGCTTAGCACCTCACGGTCACTACCAAGGTCCTGTCAAGGTCATTAGACAGACAAGGTTATGCTATTTCAAAGTTAACTCTTTCACTACGCTTAGAGCATGGACCTTATAAGAAATAGACTAACCCAAATGGGTTTTCTCCCTCGTCTGAGGCGTTCCCGGCTGTCAACTTGATCACATCCGAAGGAGTAGGGACGACTTGCAGAAATTTAACAGTGGCTGCTTATTGCAGCGTGTATAATTGTCAAGAAAAAGCTGGCTGTAGCGCATCATTTCACAAATTAGAATTTCTCCATATTTTTATTTTTGAAATTGAGATTCATTTTTAAAAATTTAGCATATTTATCAAGCATAATTAATGTTCCAAATAATTATAAAGCTGTTGCATGCTTCCAGGGCTGGATATTTTTTTAGCTTTTTCTATGCTGTAAGAAAATTTGTAACTACTTCTTTTAGAAAATAATATTTTAAATATGAACTAATAGAAAATTTCAAACAAGAAATTTTCTCTTGCAGTTTTAATGCTTTTTATTGATGTAAATAAGCAAAAAATACTAAAATATTTAAAAACGAATTTTTTTTAAAGTTTTGTTTAAAATTCTAAATTGTGCTGCTTTTTAAAATTATAGATGAATATTATAGCACAATTTCTATAAAGGAATTTTATTTCAATTACATTTCATAATACATCATAGTGATAAACACATTTGACTCCTTAATAATTTTTATACATTTAATTCTAATATTAAAATTGTATTTAACCGTAATAATTAGTTTTGCTTGTATTTTATAGTGATTATTTTTTTAATTTATTTTTAGTTCTGCATAAGATTTTTTTATTTACAGTTAATTTAATTTATTAGCCAAAGGAGCGGTAGCCTAGAAAGGCTGTTAGTTTCGAAACGGCATTTTGCGCAGTTTTACTATAAATGTCTGTGTCTCCTTTCAAATTGTTGTTACCAAATATTATCGCCCTGTATTATATTTAAAGAAATTAAATAATGAAGACTTTGCCTGAATACATGTATGTTTCTCGCCCTGTGACAAAAACGATGGTTGTAGCTAGAGCCATCAAATTTTGAATAATGTAATCCTCCACCCGAACATGGGCATCTGGATGGCCGAATTTCGAATTTGTTTTAATCTATTTCATATTTTGTAAAACTTTAACGAATATTTGATTAACAAAATCAACGAGTTCAGAGCGAGCACTGTACAGAAAATAACAGTTTTATCTCCAGTGCGGAAATTCTTAAAATATGCTGTTTTCAAATGTATGTAATTTACGGGCGAAGAACATGATATTCAATAAATATAGGTAACACACAAAACTTTAAAAAAAGGTTCCTGTTGGTACGCCCAACAGGAACCTTTTTTTAAAGTTTTAACCTGAGTGCTTCTAGATTTTATTTTATCTCTTTTTTTTTTCCTTCATTACACTCAGAAAATTTTATGGTCTGAATTTTATAAATTACTAAAATAAATATTCCACTTTAATGTTAATAAGTTAATGATGATATAATCAAATAAATGATTGTTTTTTAATGTTATTATAGTTTTGAAAATCACTGCGTGAAAATGTTCATTAATTTAAAAATACATATATATATATATCAATCTTGTTTAATTTTACCTTATTTATTTCAAAGCATCACGTACTATCAATATTATTTTACTTTTTCATAAATTTTGTGTATAGAGTGTTTACCGTTTTACCAAAGTAAAGATGTTTGTACAAGAATTACGCGTGAAAAAAATGCGTGAAATGCAGTAAAAAGTGCTTTAATGAGATTTATTAAATCATATTTGGAAAAAACTGCGACTTTCATAAACTCATCACTATATACAACGTATCACATTTAATAATTAAAACGAGTTATGTGATACAAACGGCATAGGTTTCAGTGTTAAAGTAAACCATATCGTCCCAACTCTTTCTTGCCGATATGTCGGTGGTTATAAGAGATAGACTAACGCCTCTTTTAAGGTCCATGGCTAAGAGACAGTGAAGTATTTTAGTCATCTGCTGCATGCCGTCACTTTGCTCACAGAAGTGGGATAAACTACAAACCTTGCTTTGGAGCTAAACATTCGATATTACCACGCTGTTGACTTTGGAAGAAAAGAGCAAATTATCCATATGAATTAATTGTGTGTACTTTTAGCATCAGTTTAAGTTATACCATTTTACGTTTGATGCGTTATTTAGCGTGATGTTATAAGTGAATTTTTATGGATGCCTGAGAATTATTAAAAGTGTTTTCATATAAATTAATGGTTATTGTTTCTTCGTTTTATGTAACTTAACGACGACTCATTCGATTTCAAGGAAACTCTTACTAAAACAAGAAAAGCCTTGATGCATTGTTGGTTACAATACTAAACTACCTCTGAACGTCCATTCTTATCTAATTTTGTGAAATCGTTTAAGGACCTGTCAGTAAGAATTTCATGAATTTGGATACCTTAAAACAATAAGAAGGCTAATGTGAAATGAAGAGAAGTATAAGATCCTGGAATTCCGTTCTCCTTTGTATGTTTGATGAAACGTGGGATTACGTGGGGAAAAAAGAATTAGTTTCGAAAGCCGCCAATGAGGGAAAACAGGTAATGCTGTTCTAGTCTACGCAACTGAAAATTTGCAGGAAACGCAGCTAAAACTGGAAAATGTAAATGCTAAGTTAAGTGAACGACAGCAGCCTCAACAGTTCAGTTTCTCACTTTACCTCAGCTCTAAGTTGTTTTATCTCATCAATTCGATCGCAATCGCCGCTCTTCGTGAGTTTAGAAGTCGTAACAGCCTACGTAAATCTAATCAGCCCATCAATTAATACATTGAAAGGCATGATTCAGAAGTTTGAATAAACAGAATCCTTAGCATTCACTTTGGTAGAGAGCGGAAGCCAGTCTCAGAACGAAGAGTTACTGATGTAGCGACTGCTTTCGTTGACGGCACACATGGGACCATTGCTGGCAGTAAGCAGAGCTTGGAGAATAGCGCGACAACTGGATTTTAGTCTTACAACAGCATGGCAAATCTTAAGCAAAGTCCTTTACCTCTATTCGTGCAAGATAAACCGCTTGCAGAAATTATAAAACGCAATGATTATAACAAACGGGTGGCATTTGCTCTGACATTTCCTGCGAGAATGGAGATCGAAGATGGGGCCTTGGAGAATTCTGTGGGGAGATAAGGTTCATTTGCACCTAAATGGGAGTATTAATATCTACATTTCTCGAATTTGTCATGAGAAAAATTCCATGCAATTGAAGATATCTAATTGCATTGACCAAAAGTCGTTTAGTGTGGCTTCATAGCAGATTTCACCGAAGCTTTTTTTTTTTTTTTTTTTTTTTTTTTTTTTTTTTTTTTGAGAAATTACTCTAACAGAACACATACACACACCTGCACCGTTACCAAGCAAAAGTATCAGGATATGATGACAACTTATGAAATTCACCGTCTATCTTGGTGGGGTCCCGACCACGACGACTTTAGGTCCCAATCACATTTTGTTTCGGCTACGAGGAACTGGACATCCAAAGGGACAATTCTCAGAACCTGCACATTTCCAGGGAACCCACGTAGCTACGTTACCATTTTCACTTACTAAAAAATACTTGAACGCCAAACAGTAATTGATTATCGCTTAGATTTGGATCACGTGATCCTTTAGAAGCAGAATTTTCGTCTGATTGGTTTATTTCTACCCGGGACAGAGCTCCAGCCGAAACATTTTCGGTGAGTTTTGAAAAACTCCCGCATAGCCGTAATATCGTTTCTCCAGCTAAGTGGAACGTCGCTTCTAGCGGAGCTCTTTTTTTCTAGGAATCCTCCCGTTTAAATCAATGCTACCAGAGTCTCGTTTCTCAGAAAAGTCCCGTCTAGCAGGGGCTGTCGATAGAAGTGATAACCCATTTACAGGATAACATATTACAAGATATGCTGAGCATTCCTGGTAACATGTTACCTTCAAACGCTGAAAATGTCGTTTACAGGATGCAGAGTGTGATTAACAAGAAGTGGTCACATTGTAAGAGGTCTATGACCTCGCCGATGAAACATTTTTATTGGATAGTGCTGTGGTGCACTGAAATGTCATCTCTTTAGCTCTTTGGGGCAATTCATTTGCTGCATTAAAGCAGTGTTACACTGAAATTTCTTCTTTGTCATTGATTTATCTAGTACTCAGCTAGGCATATTAGGAGAGCGTCACATTTTCCCCTATGGCCAACTTTCGGAACTAATTTTTGTTTTTACGGAATTTTTTTCCATGTCATCATTTGGCCCCTTACCAAATTTGGTGAAACTCCAGTGAATTGATCTCGCTACAGGTGCCTCAAAGTAGCGCCAGTGTAAAAACAAATACGCTGTATACGTTTATGCTCAATGAAAATCAGAGACGATTTATGTAATTTTTTACAAAACTACTACTAAAAAATTACGTTTATGAGAAGTAAACAATTTGGACACCAGATGACTTTCTTTTATGAATAAATTATAAACATTCATTCGCTGAACTTCACTTAAACATAACTCCTTAATTAATTAATCCTTCGAGGTAAGTTGAAAATGACATCAAATCTGAAAATTTTGAAATTAAATATCTGGGTGACGTTTTGTAGTACAGGACTCAAACTTTTTACATTTTTATTTTTTGATAACAAGCATAATCCCCAAATATAACTATAAGAACCAGGAGACCGCATTAAAATTTAGATTTCGTTGTCTAAAATGATTTTTTTTTAATTACAAATTGTCAAAATATGAATATTTTCGTCATTTAGAACTTTTCTGTAATTGGAAGTGTATGACTACTATCAACGATTGCGAAAATAAGGACCGGCTTAAGGGCTTTTAAACTAGGTAATGGTGTTTCTGTGTGTATTATACCAACACTCCTTACCAAGTTACGTAAATTTATGTCTATATATATATAGAGAGAGAGAGAGAGAGAGACATACATTTTTGGTCCTGCCGATTGCAGTAAAAAGGAGGTGTATAACTAGAGGATATAGCAGTCCCAGGTACATAATTTCAACGCTAATCGTTTTTGAGTTATGTGAGATAGTAGATACGTACATACGTACCTACAGACGTCGCAAAAATATCCTTATTAAATCTCTTTTGATTCAATTTTAAAGTCCGTTTTGGAAAAAGAAAGCCTTTGTTCTGTTCGTAAATACAGACGTCACGCAAAATAAATATCAAAATAGATTCAGGAACGCTGAAAATGGATATTTCCGTTGAAATATGATACCCAAAATTCCTTTACTTCGTACAAGGAAATATACAAGTAAATGTATATAATCTTCGCACAAGGAAGAAAAAATTGTAGTATTTTGAAATCTAATAAATTATATATTTTATTGTAAAGTTTTAAAGGGAATTATTGGTACTATTCCGTTTTGAGGAACGTATAAAATTGCAGCGAAAATGTATGCGCAAAAGCGCCAAATCTAGCAAACGCTCCCATTTAACACCGCGCCAAATCTAGCGTACGCTCTGATTTCAGATTGCGTAAGTTTATACAGTTCTATATTTCTTAACACCCCTTTGAAATACTAGTTTAGTTTTTAAATCTTTTTACTTTTTTAATTTTAAATCCGTTTTTTGATATCCTTTGGTTTTAACAATTTGGGAATTGCCCATGACGAAAAGTAAACAATAGAATTTTGGGTAAAGTGCAGAATCACCCACTGCTTAACGCGTTTTTAAGAATTGCACATACTCGGTATCCATATACACATCGACCTATTTTCACTTTAAAAAAAAATCCAAGAATTGCACAAAAATAGCACTGCGCACACCCTTGACTTTATCCATGTACATATCGACCTATTTTTCACTTAAAAAGTAAAAAAAAAAAAAATTGACAAAAATCCAATTGTTTTTACCCTTGTAAAAAGCGGCAAACAAATAAGTGGGCGAATCTGCACTTCACCGAGAATTTTTTTCAAAGAAAAGGCATCGTTCATTATAGAAAATTACGTTTGAACAACCAACGGGAGGAAATTATGCTCTAGCGATAAGTCGGTAGCGAAATAACGATGCAGGCATCCATTCAGTTATGTTTAGCAATTTTTATATAAATTATAATAATGATCTGAAATAGTTATTTACTCTTATGCTTCCATACAGTCATGTTTAGCCTTTTTTATATAAATTACAATAATAAAAAAGTATTATATGAAATTAACCTTTCATCTAAATTAAAACATCAATCTTAGTTATTTTCTATTATGCTTCCTTTCTTGCGTTAGGGTTGCCGCAATTATTTTTGCAGCACTGGCATCAACAATAGTTTGGCGATTTTTTACGGCCCTCAAAACCAAATAGTACCGAATTATTTTAATACAGCACTACATGTACAACATCAAAAAATGAAATTCCTTAGAGTAATTTAATTTATTAGTAAGTTGTTTTTCGATTTGATGAATAAAGAGATGAAGCAGCAGCAGATTAAATGAAATAGTTATGTAAATATGCAATAACATATACATTTAAATTAACAGCAGTGTATACTTTAGATCAGTAATATTACAGTAAAAATAACGCTATTGGCATTTTAAAAATTAATCGGGAAAATAATTACCGTATACTACCCAAAACAAAAAGTATATTCCCAAAACAAAAAGTATATATACACATGGGACCATTGCTGGCAGTAAGCAGAGCTTGGAGAATAGCGCGACAACTGGATTTGAGTCTTACAACAGCATGGCAAATCTTATGGAAAGTCCTTTACTTCTATTCATGCAAGATAATCCGCTTGCAGAAATTATAAAACGCAATGATTCTAATAAACGGGTGGCATTTGCTCGGAGATCGAAGATGCTTGGCCTTGGAGAATTCTGTGGGGAGATAAGGTTCATTTGCACCTAAATGGGACAATTAACATACACATTTGATGGGGCTATGCTACATATTGTTATAGTAAAATCGAGTCTAAACTCTCCCATGAAGCGTACTTTTGTGGCGGAATTTATCAAACGCAATCAATTATTTTACTTGTTTAATTTAGAAACCAATTGCTTTCTCTTGTATAATCAGCTTATAAACTGAGTGAAACTGAAAGCTGAGCTTGAAACGTGTTGTTAAGTGCAGATAATTGTACTGGGATTCTTTTAATGAAATATTATTAAGCCTTTCGAAGTTAAAATTAAAATATGAGATATTTATAGAATTTGAAATGAACAAATCGGATGTGAACACCACATGACTTCCTTGTGCAATCTATTAAACTATACACGTTTTTTTGCTGCATTTCATTTAAACTTACTTCAACGAATTTCATTAGAGATATAAACTCAAAACATCTTCATTAAAATTATAAAACAAAAACTTAAAACACCAAATACAGTTAAAACACTTAAAAAATTTTTACAACTAAAATTAAATTAGAGTCTCTACGCAAAAACGAGCAATCCGGCCAGCAAGATAGAAGGCAGATTTAGTTATTTATTTATTTTTGTGCACAAAACTGAAAGTTTACGTTTGATCCCACTCGGCAAAAAGACCACTGAAGGTGCAGAAACTGAATGAATTCAACATTCTGCTAAGTTTCAAATGTAAACAAATATGGCTGCTGTATTACGCTTAGCAGCGCTTAAAGAACATTTAAATTGTTGATAATTCTACAACTATTGTATGCAGATTACCTAAAGACATAAGAACCTTAACCGGAACATAAGAACAACACAATTTAACCACTAAAGCAAAAAATGTACAGTTTAGGCTTAGTAGCATTTAAAACTTAAATTGCACATTATATTTAGTAAACTTACCGAGAGGGATAACACAGTTAGTAAATACATCTGTATTTATATACTTCTGGTGCGACCGATTGCAATAAAAAAGGGAGGTGCACAACTACATGTTAAAGTAGTCCATATACAAAAGCATAATCGGATATAATGGAACTTAGTGGATATCTTCGACTGAAATATTTTTGTATTTCACAAACGTTAATCTAGATCTCTACAGAGTTCAACTGAAAAAATTACTAATTCTTGCTTAGTCTATTAAGCATAATAAAAAACATGTTTATGTTTCTATTCTTTTATCGCCACCCCCCAAGCTTCTCTAAATTCTAAACGGAGGCTATACGAGGTAGGTCTAACACTGAGCTTTCGGAAAACCAGGACACACAATCGCGAACATAATAATGTCCATTTTTTAATTCCATTTCGAATAATGTCCATTTTTTAATTTCCTTTCTTATTTTTAACTGCGTCACCAGAAGTTGAGAGTTCATTACAGTTGAAAACTGATAATTCTGCTTGCGTTGGAGCCCAGGCCAACGGACAGGCTGTGTGGCGAATTTATGAGTCTCCTTAGGTATATAGCTCTCGCATACCTTGTTATATTCAGATAATGTAACTTAACACTCTGACCGGCCAGTGTTTTCGCAAAGAAAACAGAAATTTCCCAAAACTACTATGAGAATACATTATATTCTTGATTTTAATGTAAAAATTCTCCTGGCATTTTTATACCTGAATTTGTGTGCTTTTAATATAAAAGCTTAATTTCTTTGACATATTTTAATATGCACGTTTATATACATTCTTATAAAAATATCACCAAAAATATAAACTGCCTGGAATATTATAACCAAGGCCGTATATATACGGTTAGAGGGTTTTAACATAATCTTTTACCTATTGACAAGCTATTTAGTAGAAACTGCAAGATCGTATACCTAACTATGACTAAATAATTCCAATTTATATTAAAGTTTGCTATACATGATTATGGCAAAGCATGCAAAGGCTCTTTGCCTAAGGGAAGGGATGCCTTCGTGGTGACTTTCTAAGGGAAATTGTTTCGGATCCACGTTACTCACTGGAAAAATCTTTAAAATGCTTATGCCGCCAGCCTGTTAGCCTAGAAAAGAACTTATGCCGATTTAGCACTGTTCAGCGACTTTACTGCTCTGCCTCTAGTGGACCTCATTAATTTATATTAAGACTTCTCAACATAAGTAAAGTTATAAATTTCTGCTTGTTCTCTTCGAAAAAGACGAACACTTGAAAATTAATACTCTTAGAGCTAAAAATTACTATGCTTTAAACTGAATGTAAGTAATTCGTATCAAATTTTGTTTTCAATTAAATTATAATTTTGAAAACTTAATACTTTAAATTACTATTTCAACTAAATTATTTTAGAACTCAATTAATTGAATTTTATTTAAATATGAAAAAATTTACCAGAATTTTTTATAGATTTTAAACATGTTTTCTGTCAAATTTTCATTAATTAGAATTTTTATTCATTAATTTATTTTGTGAAACTATAATCTGATATCTCAGAAATAGACGATACTATTTTCAAAGAGACAGAAAAAGTGAATAATCTTCATTTGCATGTTATTTTGTGTAGAAGAAAAGCGAATGAAAATGGATCGAAAGTTGGCTATCTTTCTCACCATGTGAAATGCCTAATTGGCCTAACAGTGTAGCCAGCCGTTATGTATGTGTTATATGATCGGTCGAAAATTAGTTTACCACAACAGAAAAAGTCATCACTGTGCGAAAACAAATTCATGACTTCTTCTTTAGTTCAAAGGAAAAATAAGTATATTCAGTAAGAATTTCTTTAAAAAAAATCGGATGCGGATACCATATGTGCCTTGCACGACTTATTAAATTATACAAATTTTTGCTGCACTTCATTTAAACTATTTCATAGAATTATTCTGATTGATTAATTAATTAACCCATACTTCAAGCCAAGTTGAAAATGATATCAAAAACTGCAAATTTTGAAGTTAAATATCACGGCCAGTTTTTGTCGTACGGGATTCAAACTTCCTATAATTTTATTTTTTATTACGAATATAAAACATTCTTAAATATAAGAACTGGTAGATCGCATGAAAAGTTAGGTTACATTATTTGTCAAAACTTTTTTTTTTAATTTTATATTGCCAAAACATGAATATTTTCGTCACTTAAAACACTTCTATAATTGGAAATATATAAGACCAACATCTGCAGAAATAAACTCCTAGTAAGGATTTTAAGCCGGTTAAATTATTATTATATAATTAAGCCGGATTTTAAGCCGGTTAATGGGTATATACGGATTTTTGGTAATGCTGATTGCGACTAAAAAAAGAAGGAGGTGCACAACTATATGTTATAGCAGTACCATATACAAAATTTGAAAGTTCTACGGCTAATTATTTTCCGGTAATGTGAGAGTCATATGTACGTATGTACATCAAAAGTTCCCCCCAAAAAATTAATTTTTAATCCATTTTACCATCTGTTTTGGAAAAATGAGTCCTTTATCCTGTCCGTACACGCAGATGTCACGCAAAAAAAATAGTCAAAATGGATATTTCCATTGAAGAATGATACCCTAAATTTTTAGCGATTACAGAAGTTCTTTTATTTCGTACAAAGAACTAATGAAGATTTCTATTCCAAAGGAAGGAAAACTCTACCTTTGTCCAAAGGTAAAAAGTTGTTGTTGTCAAAACAACGTTGTCCTTCTAGGTAGAAATCTAGAATCTTCTAGGTTTCGGGGAAAGTTATCACGGAAAAATGTTTGACACGATGAAATTTAACATTATCGAAATAGGAAAATATATAAAATAGCTTTATCTAAACAGGAAGGTTTTATTAAATAAACTTCATAAGCGGGATATTGTCTTAAACGGAAACTTCTCATAAGGGTTTTAGTGTACTTAATTATTGAATCTCAAAAATTTTGCTTGCACGTTGAATGAAAAAAAACTATAATAATTTCACAACCAAATTTCTTAGTTCATCAAAAGCTATACCTAAGAATTATGTGACATTAATAACAGTAATGGAAATCTATAAAAAATATGTCCTAAATTTATATATTCAAAGACAATTAATAAATTTATATTCGTTGAAAGAATTATTCTTCATGCATAGAAAAGTAGTTTCAAACTTACTGGAACGAAAACTCCTTGCAGTGTCGAATTTCACCTGAAACTTCCTATCCAACAGATAATCATACAAATCCAACATGTACTGTGGCACGGTAGAGGATTGCGTACTTCTCTTGAAAAGTTTCCTTTCTGGGATGACTGGTTCATTTCCATCAGACAGTTCTGCATCATTTACAGTCACGAAGCCATCCAGAAAAGAAAGAGTATCTTCAAAGGGGACGTCATTTACCTCGTTAGAGTTTTCTGCAGATGAAGAATCTGATTCATTTCCGAGGAACATATTTTTTGCTACAAAAGCATTTGTTCTTGGTGCAATTACCAAGACATTAAACATAATAAGTATCAGAAAATGCTTGAGTTGGATTGCTAAAGACATTGTGTCCTGTAACATATAAGTTTCTTGTACGTGTAATCACGAAAATGTCTTTTAGTAGTCAATGGATACCGAGAATAAAAAAAAAATTGTTGTTGGAAGAAATTTGTAACACAAAACAATTTCCACGAAGAATACTTGCTTCCTTCGAATTACTTTAAACTAAACTAATTCCTTTTCTGTTACTACAGTCCATGGAGGTGTTTTGGTGTCGCATACAAAAAGTTAGAATTTAAAGTACCCAAACAAATTAAGGATTGTTCATTTCAATGCAATCGGTAAAGGACATTAAGAAACAAAACAGTTTCGTAACATCAGGTCTGCAGTCCTTAAATCGAATTTTCTTTTCGAGATGTTTTGTCGATTTAAAATGCAATATATGGTGTCTCGTAGGAAAAGAACAGGAAGAACAGATTTTTAAGGTCGACGACTCGACGAAATTTGCAAGGAGAAGCAGCAGAGCCGTGTTCCGTAGGATCCGCCTGTCTTTTTCAAGTTTACCACCTTTTTTTAAAGAAGAACTTCGGCACCGAAGAATTTGGAGTTCAGTCAATTTTAGAGACACTTGAGTGTAAAGTTCCTCACGCAGTGTGTTTTATATAGAGAAGCCCGCCATATTGCACGTGCCCCCCTTAAGGCTTATCGCAGCCGCTTTTGCGTAAGAACAAGGGTGAGAAATCTAATAGAACGTCGAAGACAGCAGACGCTCTTTGGCGTAGACAATGCGATCCAGATTGGGTTTGAGAGATTTTTTTTTTTTTCATTACTTCTGTTTTGCTTTTAACTTTCCCCGCCCCCTTTTTTTGAAGCTCCAGTTTTTCAGCTCTCACTCTTCATATGAAACTCTTAGCTCTCACTGAAAATATGCTAATAAAAATGTACCCCCGCCAAAAAAAAAAAAAAAAAAAAAAAAAGCATTTTAAAAAATTCCAAGCATGAGTTCACTTTTAAGAAGGCAGATCAGTTTTTCATATTTGTCTTGAATATCATACTGTTCTGTACTTAAAATTTTTTTCATCAGCTTCGGAGCTTCAAGGGATGACAACGAAAAATGAGCCGTATTCTTTGAAAGTGGTGAAAGTCTATTTTATATTATATGGAAATATTTAAGGTTTTGTGAATGAATGGTTTGAAAATATTGGTATATATTAATGCTCTCATTTTATGTTTTTTAAATATTAAATTAATTTAAATTTATAATGTGATCGGTTTTAAAGTATTAATTAAAATAAATTTATACTTTTAGAGACCTCAAATAGACTTACACCGCTTTCACATTTTGATACTAAGTTAACAAAATGTGAAAATATATATTTATGAAATATTAAGTATGGGATTTCAGTTAAATCAAACCAATTTTTTCATAAAATGTTTATTAAATATATATTATTTTCATATTTATAAATATATATTATTTTCATTATTTAATCAGAATATGATTCCAAAAATCCTTTTTTGTTTCTATTCATTGGGATGATTATAAAATAATAGTAATAAAATACCAAAATTAATTAAAATGTAGATGGAAATGTATCAAAATAAAAGTTTATTTTATAAATACCTACCTGAATCATTTCCGAATGTAAGGTGACATTATCTATTTCGAATATTGTATAATATAAAATGCACTATTGTTATAAAATCAACAATTAGTAATTTTAGAAGTAATCGTACTTATTTACGTTAACTAAACAAACAGTACACATTACTAAGTTTTATACTCTACAATAAACGGGCGAAGTACCAAAATTCCAGTAAACGAACGAAAATATTTATGCCATTAACAGTGTTGCCACACATTTGTATAACCACGAAATAAAGAAATTATGTTATTCAATTTTTGAACTAAATATTATTGCGTCCAAGAGTGCCACAGATTCCGCGTGGATTACACCGTTTTACTGGGGGGTATAAGCGGAACTTTTATTCAGTTGTCGAGTTGGAGTCTAGGCAGATTTTCATTACGCTGCCTTTACCTTCTTCTAGGCTGGAACCGGAACCGTCTGTATAGAATTGATGGAATTTCTTTTCGTTTGCTGTTTTTTCCGCCTTGTGAAATTCTTGTTCAGCCCGTACAGGGCTGTATTTATTTGATGTTGTTCTGTAGCTTCCTGTTACGTTGAGAAGAAAGGGCCTCTGGGTTGCATGAAGTTTTTTTTCTTTATTTTCGTTATCGGTTCTGTCCATACTGTATTCTAGAGGAGTTTTGGACTTGGTTGCTCGTCCCCATCTCATTCCGTTCATTCTCTTTAGATTGATTATGAATTTGGAGGTCTTGCTTCTAATAGAGTCTACATGGTTTATAAAGTTAAGATTTTTATCAGTGATGATACCCAAGTATTTTAAATATCGGCTTCGCATTCTTGCCGCCGAAATTATTATACTGCCGGTGTGAGTTTCTGAGTCAACTTGTTAGGTTAAATCAAATTATATAGTTTTGCACTGCTAGTTTCCTTTGAGTTCAGTTTACGCCATTCTGTTGTTGTAGTCGAGTCCTTGCGAGAAGTCGCAACTTAGACTTTTAAGTAGATCTAGTTACATTGCATGTTAGCAAGGAAGACTACATCCCACAAACTGGTCGTATATTATTTGTGACAAAGCTTTTTAGAAAATCCTCAAATGCTAACGAAGATTCGATACAATTAATTGGGTACGAAATGCTGAAATTATTGTATTACGAAATTTCAAAACTTTTTCAGTGAAATAAAACTACAGTTTCTTATCAAAATTAAACGAAAATTAAGAAAACGAAACAATGTATTGCTTGAAAAAACATTTTCTAGATCCCAGGGCAATAAGCAAGACCTATTTTTTAAGATGTTTTCGTCAACTAGAGCTACAGAATAAGAAAGGAAATGTCAAATAAGTCTTCATGTTCCGGCAGAATATCTTTCACCAAATGTCTTCGAAAGCGAGGGAACTGTTTCTTGAAAGATATTTAAACTTATTTTTAAAACAACATTTAAAAGAAATCAAATCTAGAGTCTAGAGATAAGTATAAAATTCTCACTTAAATGATTTTGACAAAAGTTATGCAAACATTAAATGACTGAGGAATTTAATTAAAACTATGCGAAAATGAATGCTATTTTTCAGCTACTAAGAATTTTACAAGACAAAATCAATCTCGAAATTCCATCTCAATTTTACTTTCACTACAATTTTCATACAGCTGTTTAAAAACGAATAGGTGCCTAAGATATTCAATTTCTGGTGTAGGATAAAATAAGTTATTTTACCCTGCGTATTGTTTGAAAACAGGTACTTTTTCGAGGCTTATAATGCAGAGATAGGGAAATCCAATACTTAATTTCAGTATCGCGTATTACTTATAATTGTCAATGAGTTGTATTTTTATCTCAGTCTAGAGAAAGAGATCCCAGGGAACAACGCCATCTTAACTATATTTCTATTTCAATTGAAACATAATTCCTTAATTTTAATTTACATAATTAAAAATGTTTTTATATTACTATAAACATATTATACAATATTATTATATATGTATTTACTCAAAGAAATACATAATAAGTTCTATGCTGAAAATTTCATCTTAAATTAAGTTCAATTTTTTATTATTAAAATTATTCTAGTCTCAGAAACACCAGGTGTTTCATGTTCATCTGAAGCAAAGGATTCATATTGCTAAAACGTAGCATTACAGCAAAATTCGATGTGAACTTATAACATAATTTTATTACTGTGTTTTTGTCATGAAGTATGTTTCAGAAATCTTAAGACTTAAGTTTCCGCAGAATAGCGAAAACGCTTTAAATAAACAAGACGACTTCTATGAATAAAAAGTTACTCATTCTTTAATAAAAAAAAGAAAACTTTTCTGTGACTTTTTATTTATGTAGTGCTGTCAGTGTGTTCTGAAATACTACGAATTCAACAGTTCCTGATGTGAAGAAAGGTTGTACCTTTATCAGTGTATATATATAAATTCGTAATATTACCTGCATCGTGACATCCCGGTGATGCACAGAATTCAGTGGCAAAGGAGGCTTTTCCAGATGAAACTTGGTGATCTATGCCTGCTGCTGCACAGATACCTGAAAGAAAATAGTTTATTCTCTTAGTTTATGCTCGACACTAACACAGTAGAACCTCTGTTAAGAAAAATACTATTCTGTTTTAGCCTAGCTTGCTTATTGTTGAATACAGTACACGTGGATCAGAACGTAAAATAAATTCAAAATAATATCTTCAGCCATTGTATGATGAACTAAAGTGCAATATAGCTTCCTATCTGTGTTTTAATTTTCGAATTAATATTAAAATGCAATATGTTACTGTCAAAGTAATCTATTTTATCTTAATTAATTTGAAATAAGTGAGTATATAAACTCAATATAACATACTGAGAAAGAAGAAAAATAATTTTTTCCACCCCCGATCTGGCAACTCACAACATCCATATGTAGCTCCAAGCAGGCTCGACAGGGACCGAAGCTCTTTAATAGATTAGGACTGGGATCAATGCTGTCTCATGGCTACCTGATCGTTACATGTTAAATAATTTTAAAGGTTATCCTTGGTAGTTTCGACCTCGCGGAATAGCCTTCGGAGTAAGAGTTCATTATAACTATATATATGGGTTATTTTATGCCTCTTATTTATGCCTACTTATCAGAGGCTCTTGCTCTGTGTCTGGATGACTTTTGCTCTGTACCTTAGATTTAAAAAGTGTTACTTTCGTGTTAATTATGTGCAGAACTTTTATTGCCGTTATGTTGAATATCTTACTAGCTTATTACTTATCTTATCTTATTTATCTTACTAGCAGCAATAGCTGTTGTCTCTTCTTACTACTGCTCGTGTAATCTTCCAGGATTACCACATTTAGCGCAAGTTCGCGATTATTTAATACCTCAAAATGTTCATCAGCCATTTTCACCTCAAGCTGTGCTAATAGTAATACCAATAAGAAGACATAAAAAATTCTATTCAATATTATGTAAATTTTCTTGATGCAAATACTAAACAGATTATTTCTTCAAACATGAATGCTGATATTTAAGGTAAACATTTGGATTTTGCCACTTAAACTGATTTTTCTGATATATAGGTCTTCCAATACATATAGAAGAGTTTGTTAATATAATTTTTACATAGCTTTGTTTCATTCAGATATATGCAGCAGTCGATTCAATTTAAAAACATTGCTACTTCTTAACATTTCGAACAAAATTAACACGCTCATAATTAAATAGTAAATAGTCGTAGAGTCATTAAGTTATTTTGATGCTGTAGACGTGAGCAATGACCTCGCCGGGACTCGAACCTCGCCGATCAAGGTCTGTTTTTAAACTTTTTTTCTTTCCCTTATTTTAATATTTGGTCATAGCAAGATCCATATTAATTCGCTTTTAGTTTTAATTTTAAAGTTTTTCCTTCATTTTTAAAGTTTAAATTCTTTAAGCTACTCTAAAACTCTTGTATTTTTGACTAATAGCAATTCGCTATTTATTTTATTTTGTACATTTGCCTAACCAGGCCAGTTTGTATAGTTTTTTCTTACACCATTAATGTGTTTTTCCTTTACTTCTACAAGCGGATGCGTTGGGAAATGAAAGAGAGAAATTGAGACTAAAGTTTTTAAGTTTTTATCTAGGTTATTTTATCAGTTAAATAATCAAAACGTTTCGTGTACAGTCTCGAGAGACGACACGCTACATGGATTCGACATTAGCTGGATTCGAAAACCATTATGCATTTTCCCTGAAGAGTCAATAATGAGATTCGAATTGGGCTAATTTACCATTTACCGCTTTTTTTTTTTTTTTTTTTTTTTTTTTTTTTTGTATTTTTGCTTATGTCTTATTTAACCATTGTATTTCTATTCAAGTTGTTAAAGTTTGTCTTAAATTTTATCAACATATTACTTCCAAATTGATTTGAGTTTTAAATTCGCTTATTAATTGTCTTAAATTTTCATATTTATATATATTTCATTTCAAATAATAAGCTTTTGCCAGAAATTTTTATTACGAAACATGCTTTTTTTTTTCAATTCCTTATCAAAACGTTCTAAAAATTTTTAAACACCCTCTGAATTTTTTTTTCTTTAAATATGATGATTTAGAATGGTGCTTTTTGAAACGTTTCAAAATTGGAAATTAACAATCACAGTTTTCATTCGAAAATATCTAATTTTTTACTGCTTATTGGCTCCTTGCTTGGTCTTTTTTTACCTGAGATATGCGCTTCCTTTACTCCCCCTTGTCCCACTTCAGCATATTTTAACTGTATCGACATTTACGTGTTTTTTAAATAACCATTAATTCCATTGTGTTCGATTTGATTCTTTTTATACAGGCAGTGTGTAAGAATATCAGTTTGCCACATGGAAATATTTTGGTGTTTTTGCTGAATTCTAAAGTTCAAGTTCAAAGTTCCATAACTTTAATTATATGACCTTAACTTATTATTTTATTTAATGAACTGTTTTAATATTCCAATATATTGGCATGGATATCGCTCGAGAAATATGGGAATCAGATTATCAGTATTTTTATAGCATTACTGATAATACCTTTCTTATATGTTTTTAATTTCTGCATGCAATAATGATATTATATGAAACAAAAATATTTATATAGGGAAAGTCTTGTAATAATTTAATTATATTTCCATTAAAGAAGTAAAAATTTCCTATTAAATTTCCACTTTTTCATAGAGGTGTAAATTGTAAGAATCTGCTGTAATAATAGATTATGTGCTATATTATATAACGCGTCTAATTATAGATTGATGTAATTGTATATTGAGTACGTTAATTACTATATCGATGATGATACCTTAACCAAATTCTAGATAAATATGCCCCCAACTTCTTAAAATTATTCTCCCTCTTTACCATTTTCCCTTAGACCAGTTAGTTGAATTCGAAATGCAGCACAACTACTCTCTGAATGAGCACAACTACGAATCCCTGATTATTCGAATCGCTTTCAGGATTTAATACAAAAATTAAGACAGAAATGTTTCGTCGTTCACCTCGGCTTTTAAAAGAAAACGTGTTGTATTATCGTTAGCGGATGAACTAAAAATTATTGAGTAATCGGATAAAGGAGTTACAGGTAAACAGTTGGCTGAGATGTACGGTATTGGACAATCAACGATTTCAGACATTAAAAGAAGCAAATGGTGTGTGATTCGTCAGACCCTGGGTTTCAAATTGTAAATGATGATGAACTTATAGAAAGTGTGAGAGGAGAAAGTGTCGAAGAAGAAGATGACCTTAATGGTCAAGCGGATGCGCGACTTTGGCTGCCCGAAAACGGATGAAGACAGTCAAACAGCTTCCTTTGCCTCAGATGTTTAGCAAGCAATGACTTCCAGCATTTGTAAGTAGTGTACAGTACGCTATGTAACACGTACGAAAAAGTGTTACCTTTTCCTTTTAATTAATTAAAATCTCTTTTTCTTTAAAAATAGTTTTTTTCTCACATTTTCAACATTCAGTACATACAGTAATTCATTAAAGCGTACGTAGACCCTTCCTTCGTAAAAAAATCCAATTATCCCATTCGGATACTGGGTACGGTCCCAGTTGATTCAGATAACTGGAGTTCTACTGTATTTGAAAATGTGCCGTTATTTGATTTCAAAACAAACGTTTAGAGATTTATTCAAACCCTGATATTTTGTTCAGATACATAGCGTTTTTATATTTTTGAGTAAATGTTCGAATAAATACCATAGCTTGAATACACATCAAAACATTTGGGAAAAATAACAAGTTAATTTTATGAAATCTTATTTTTTCCTGAAAATACAAAATCGATAAGAATATTGATTTAAATACTCTGGTATATATATTCGAAAACCTAATTAGTTATCTATAAATGTGTAGCAGAACTTCTTTAGATACCGGAATGATATAATTCAAAATTCTGTATGACATCTGGTAATCTTCCACTTTAAAACATTTCCAAAATTTCCGATATCGGAATTTTTTTTCTAACTATTTAATATCTTAATCAATATTGCGTATCATTCAAGACAGCTAATATAAAGCACTTTGGAAAAGTGTTCCAGTGCATAATTTCTGATTTAAAAATTTCTTCTCCATGATGCGTATAAAAAATTACACATTAAATTCAAAAGTGTGTGTTTTGCTAAAAATCATAATACGATATTCAAAATCGTTAAACACTGGCTCACACAGTATTCGATATTATATCAATGCATTTCAATGTGCGTAATCAACTAAAAGACGAGCTCGTAAAACAAAAACGAAAAGTTTTGTGAAATGTTGATAAATGATTGAATTAGATTATCGCAAACATACAATGGAGGAGGTGCCATTGTGGAGGCTCTCCTAAGAAATATTGTGTCGCATTCGCATTACACACGTAGAAAATCACGAAAATTGCCATAAACCAGCTCGTTCGCAGGGATTTGAACGAGGAACGAAATCACAAATTTCAACAATCTTACCACTTGGCCACTGAATTATATGTAAAAGCTCCGCTTGAGCCCATGAAGGAGAAATTCATTTCATTAGGCAATTCTTTGAGATGCACAAATCAGTGGTAAAATATATGTAAACAATGAACTGCAATTCTTTTCGCATTATGACTCTCCTATATGAAGTACACTAGAAAACTCAATTTTCCGCTAGAATTTCAGTCGTTGGCAACTTCCAGTAACAGTAAGGCATTGAGATACTGTGACAATATGAATGACCGCGCAAAAACTAAGAAATAAAAATAAGTACGTACTCAAAAGTATTCATAACTTTAAGGTAACTATCTGATGCCATAAAATATATTCTATCCTCGTGTTTAGAATAAGGGGCTAAAATGTCCTTTTAAAATGTGCTATATTTTATTTGATAGTACTGTATTATCAAATAAAATTGCAAAGATGAAAACTTCTTTAACCCTTCAATGCACAAACAGAAATTCAGAAAGTAATCTTTTCTCCATCAATTTTGTTAGTCTTTATGCTAAGTTAACCTCTTTTCACCCTTTTCTTTATTTTAACTCAAAACTGTAACGGATATTTTCTGTTCCATTCATGTCTGGGGGGAAAGTTCTTCAGCGTATTTACTTACCGTGAGCAAAAATAACTTACTTCAGTGTATTCGAGTTAACCTGGTTGAGTGCATGGAGAGGATAAACGTTAATCTTTGGTAATCATGGGTTATCGTATACTTTACGAATGACTTACTTGGCATTACTTCATGCAGTACCCGTCCAGCAAATCAAGTAAGAAAACGTCAGTAAGCATAAAAATAAATTATTAAAAACTAAATATAATTTTATATAAATAAAAGCAAATTTTATTTATCAAAATTTGTATTTTTTTATTGCTTGATTCTTAACTTTGCTCGACATTCTATTTATCAATGTATATATAATAACATCAGTCAGCTAGAGTTAAGACTTTCGAACACATTTTAATTACTTTGAATCAGCTGTTTATATTTTTAAAATATAAATTTCCAGTTAATTTATTTATTTCCAATTAACTAGACAGTTTTATTATACACCGTGTCCACAAACGTCCTTACAAGGCTTTGATTTTCATAACCGTTTGTAGAAGACTTACACTTCCAGTTAAGAAAATGTTTTAAATGATGCACAGATTCCTGTTTTAGGATTTTTAAATTAAAAAACATAAATTTTGTTTTAAAATACGAAATCCAACTTTTTACCCATTCCTTCGTTCCCTGTACTTATAAGAGGAAACTTTTGCTCTCGTTACAAAAAATAAAGCACAAAACGTTTTGCGCTCGTAGGATGAAATAGGACTGAGATATTTCATTTCAAAATTTGGGGTATTTAATGTCATTCTAAATTTTCAACGAGGATCGGATAATAAATAAATTAGAATAATGTGGGGTTGATTTTAGTTTGCAATTAAATGCTGTTCAATAATATACTTTCGTAACTTACAAATTTTTTTATTTATAAATACATTTCTAAAACAAAAAGAATTTTCGTACAAGCAATTTATAAATCTAAAAATACATCATTAACATTCTCAGAGAGTTTTATTATTTTTCTTCGCAATCTGGTAAACATGGTGCAATCAAATTCATTTAAGTATTTTTCATTTTCAATTAATGCAAATAATATTACAAGTGGGCAGCGTACTAATATTGAAACTTACCAGTATTTTCTAGAACATGAATTCTAGAAGATTTTGTGAACAGGATCTCCATTTTGAAATGCATATATAAATTAATCAATATTTTCATAATAATCTATTTAGAAATGCTCTTAACATCAGAAACCTTTTTCTAACCAATATTTTACATTTAGTTATATACGAATGCAATCATTTCGCTCTTTAGTATGTGTACTGCCCCTGAATATGATTCCCGATTTTAAAATCAAATATCTCAGGAAATTTTAATTGTAATGGTGTCAGACTTTATGTTTTTAATTTTTTATAACGAGTACAAAAATGCCCTGAATATATGCCTGTAGGTAATGAAGGAAGGCGTAAATAGTCAGATTTCATAATTTTTAGCCCAAAGGGCGTTAGCCCAGAAAAGTTATTAATTTCGTTTTGACATTTTGCGTTCGTTCACTATTCAAACTGTAACCTCCAAATATTGGAGCCCTGTGTTATATTTAAAGAAATTAAATAATGAAGAATCTGCATGAATGTATGTATGTATGTTTCTCGCATTGTGATAAAACAACGGTACCTAGAGCCATCAAATTTTCATTAATGTAATCTTCCACTGAATATGGGCATCTGGAAGCCCGAATTTGGAATTAGAAAATATTAGTTTTATTATCGATTTCTTATTTTGTAATACTTTAACGAATTTTTGATTGACAAACAGCACGCGAGACTGTGCATCTGAAATTTTAAAGATATGCTAATTTTAAAATTATTTTCCGATATTGCTGTTCAACTGAATTTTATGGTTTAAGTGCGAAGAACATGATATGAACACAAACAACCTTAATAAATTAATAAATTAAGGTAGCACACAAAATGTTAAAAAAAACGCTCCTTTGGGCGTTATATAAAATCTGAAAGCTTTCAGATTTTATTTATTTATTTATTTACAAAATTGGTTTCTTTAAATTTAAAAGGGCTAAAATATGAATCTTTTTCTAATTTAAAATAGTTTTGTAATTGGAAGTATAGGTCTAGGATCAACGGTTGCAAAAAATAAAGGACGGGTAAGGATTTTTGTGCATACGGTGCAGGGAGAGGTGGGAGGGAGAGTCAGCTATCTATTTCTTAAATGGTGCAATCCAAAAAGTGAATAAAAATTAATCAAATAATATCATTGCTTTTGACTGCAAGAAAATCTTTCACGTACCAGTGAAAAGTGGCACCCAGAAATGTACTTTCTTTAAGATATTCATTCTCGGCCTGCTATCCGGAATTCCTTCTTGTGACTTTTAAAGCAATGGCAATTTATCAAAAGCTATAAAATAAACAGTAACAGCGTCGATTTATGCTGCAGCGTGTTTTACGACAGCGTGGATTTATGCCACATGTAACACTTTTCCGATAAATAAGGAAATCACTTTGAGTCACATTCCTCAGATCTGCGACTGACAGAGCATATACGGATAAACCTGAACAATACTAAACCTGAGCTCTGCATCAAATAAAACACGAAATAGTGACACTCAGCACAAGTGCAACTTGCCTCAATACGTAGAAATTGACATCTATGTATTTAAACCATTATGTGTATCTTTCGTAAACCCAAGAAGTAGTATTTGAACTGTCAATGAAAGAAGGATTCGAATTTCATGTTTTATCCATCTGCAATTTGCAGAACTGACATGGAACATTCAGATCTGTCAGCATTTCCCTCAATGCATTCATTATTCTAAACTGACATGAAACATTTTAGACGAATGGCATTTCCATCATACTTGCTAAATGGTGAACCTTTGGTTCAATTTATTTTACCAGAATTTTCGTCTTACTCGTGGATTTATATCATCACCTTTTGACAAAAAGCAATTAAATATGTCTGCTGAATAGCCAATTGGCTAATCAAACAAATGTTTTTGGCAATTAAGATGTCAGTTTTAGAAATGTAGTCTTGTACTATGATGTATAACGTAATGACTATACATCATAGTACAGGACTACATTTTTCTACTGAATCGGCCTTTTCACGTGGGCTGCAGAGAATAATTTTTGTATCTGCTGAAGCCATTTAGTCAATTATTCAATCAGCAAGGAGCAGAAAAACAAATAGACAATGTCTATTTTTCTTAAATGAAAATTCATTAAATAAATAAAATTAAATTTAAAATTCCCTTTACGCAAATATCACAAGTTTCGATTTTTCTTTTCTTACCAAAGCAAGGAACGTAATTACCATCAAACAAATTTATAACTGCAGACGAATCTAAAGAAAATTTGAGTCGTTTTCGTAAGATTCTATCTTGAACAATGGAGAATAGTTCTTCTCCTACAGAGATAGAATATACTGAATGTACCTACAAAAGGACTTCAGCAAGTGAAGTAAATATTTTAATCTTTCCATCGTGTTCTAATTTATTTTGGCTAAAGAAAGGTGTTTTCGGATTTAACTGGCTTATGTTTGAGGTACTTTTTCTGGGCTGTTTAATTCTTCATGTATTTCCACCTGAATAGCAACCAGTTTTGTCAGAGATTAGGAATATTTTAAGTGATTTTCTCTATACTGACGTTATGAACTTTGGTGAATATTAATGAAATAAGTTTTCCACTATGGTCAGACCTATTAAATGGAAACCAAGATAATTCGTCAAGCCACTTTCATTACTAAAACTAACCAAATATTTAAGAATGAGTCTGTAACCTCTCTCTTCCCCGTCATGTTTGTAAGAGTAGCAATATTCATCTCCTGGAGTTCATATCAGCAAAGCTCATTCTATTACGATACTGATCTTTATTGCTAATCCCTCGAAAATTAAGACAGTAAGTCTTCTTTATGCTTACAAAACACTCTTTCATTTCAAAATTTGCTAATTGTACCAATCTAAAGCTCTTCTCTAAAACATGAATCTTTTCCTAATTTAAAGTAGTTTTGTAATTGGAAGTATATGTCTAGGATCAACAGTTGCTATATGTAAGTATATGTCTAGTATAAGTTGGAAGTATATGTCTAGGATCAACAGTCTAGGATCAAGCTACAAAATTGGGCCTTAACCACATATGTATATTCCAGATTTTCCATATTATTTCCTAACACTATTTACGCTATTAAAGAGTAGGGTTTGCAGGGTATATTGATGTCAATTAACCAGTTATTTTATGCTTTAAACCTATACTGTCACTTCTCTATTTTCGTTTTCCTGCCAGAATGCAAACTAGCAAGTGTGTGTTTAAGTGAGAGTTTGCCATTGTTTAGGGATAGCGTGTTCTGCCTGCTGAAGATCACGTTACTAGTTTGTTATACTAAAATAAGAGTTCCTGTCTTCGGCGTTGCTGTATTCTTGCCGATAGAGCTCTCGTGCTCGTGTAAGCTTAAGAACCAAATTCCGGGTTTAATTTATTTTGCGTAGCCTTTAACTGATACTTAGATTAAGTTTTAAATTTAAAATTCTACTTTAAGTTCTCATCTCAACCGCTGGCTGATTTGTAAGTACTACGTGAGCTTTTAAATTGAGCAGGTTTACGTTGAGCAGGTTCAATTTACCTGCTTTTAAATAAAAGGTTCTTTTACACCCTTCTCACGTTTCCGTTTTATACTAGACATAGTGATAAGTCGCTTACAGTCTTATTGAGAATTTGTCACAAATTACATTTAGTAAAAGGCATATTCTTTACAGGGTATTTCTGAGTAGCCCTCAGTTATCGTTTCTTTTGATGCAAAAATCACTGTTTACTAACATTTCAGTTGAGGAAGCACTGAAATGTCTTGAAACCAGACTTCGAGAATTTCATTTCGCATTTACTGAAATTGAGGAGTTTTCCTTTCTTTTACTAAAGTTTCTTTTAATTAGAAATACGTTTTCCTCAAAAATAATTATGATCGCGAAATTAAAGATTTAACTGTGGAAAATTTCGTCATTCCAGTGCTTTCTGACATTTACATAGCATACTTTTTAGATCAAGATCTTTTGAAACATTTGTTTTTGGCTCTGGATTTGCTGTGCTAATGGCATACTAGAGCAGTTTGACGGTAATCTAGAAGATTTAACCAACCAAAATTTTATTCTGTTGTTCGATTGATTCGGCTGTTCAGTTCACTTTCGAAATTGAATCTGTTAGTTCTTTTCCTTTCCTTGATTTTCAAATTGTCTACAAAGAAACTGATTTCAACACAACTGTTTGCCCAATTTCTTCTTTTCGTTTATTTCTATGTTAAATCAAGACGCGCTGCTAAATAAATGCGAAATTCATTTTACTCTTACGCATGCCATGCTCTCAAAGTTTCCACTTCAGTATCTTTGTTTCCTCGTGAAATAAATTATTTGAACCAACGAGAGAAAAACGCTATTATAAAATTTAAAAACAAATTGCCTTCACGGAAAGTTTCTTTCGTAATTAAAAATGTCCTTCAAAAATTTTCGTTTCACCATCAAAAAAGATATTCTGCTATTAGAATTAAGCATAATAACATTTTCGACATTCCATTTCATCCATCTACGAGCTATAAAATTGCTCGAATTCTCCAGTGACTATACAGGGTTTCCCGTAAATGTTGTGATAAATTTCTGGGAGAGGTAGGACACATCATAAGGATTAAGAATTGCAAAGAAACCCATGCCCAGAAACGTCACTATACATCGCCAGGGGGTGCTGTAAAGGACAGTGCTAGTGGAAAGTGAGAATTGCCTCATTCGAGCGGTAGGCACCATATGAACAGCATGGATCGCTGTACGAACGGAGAGCTTGCAGAGGTGCACTTATTGTGTCGAATAACTCAGGGTAATGGACGAGCTGCTTGCATGCATTTATCGAGAACTCTTCCCCGACAGCCTTCAATCACACCACAGTTTGTTTGCATGTCTGCATCAAAATTTGTGTGACTACGGGTCATTAAGAAATGGCAGGACAAGTGAAGGCAGGCCACGATCGACTCGCTCGGTCGAAAGTATATAGCAGGGGTGGAAGGTAGGGAAGAAAGTGTGTTGGATATGGCGGAGAGTAATTAAAGGACCAGCATACGTGCTCTCAATTAACAATGTCTCGTACAAGTGTCCAGCGTGTCTTGAACACCGAGTCCTTCCACGCCGTTCGTTTCCGAAGGGTTCAGTTATTGCTCCCCGATGGCATTCCTGAAGGTGTCTGTTTCGCAAAGTGATTTTTCCAAGAAAGTTCCCAGCTTATACGTTGTTCACGGATGAGGCCACATTCAATAGGGATGGCGTATTCAAACACCACAATCAGCATTTCTGAGCTCAAGAAAACCCCACGGTGTGCGGCACTACGCGGCACAACAATACTTCAAAGTTAATGTGTGGGCGGGTTTCGTCGCCTACTGCTTAGTCGGGCCATACCTTTTTTACTATCCACGTTGAATGCCGCAAATTATCTGATCTTTCTGGAACAGGTTCTTCCAGACTTTCCTGACGATGTTCCACCAAATGTGAGGCACAACATGTGGTTCCAACATGATGGGACGCCTGCTCATTTTGGACTGGATATTTGAACAGATTAGTCCCGCATTGATGGATTCAGCGTGGTGGGTGGGGCACCGGTTGCCTGGACCCACCCTCACCGGATTTATTCAGCCTTGATTTCTATTTGTGGAGAGCCATCAAAAGTGTCGTTTATAACGATCCTGTTGTGTCTGAAATGGATCGCGTGGAAAGACTCACCTGCCCAGCTGCTACAATCAAAGAAACTCTGGTGTGTTCGAACATATCCAGTAATCAATGGTCAGTAGGTATCAGGTATGTTTGGCATCTGTTGGTGCAAACTTTGAGCATCTGTTGTAACATTCAAGCTGTCGTACACCATTTATATTAATGTCAAATAAATGTTTCAAATTAATCACTCTTGTTTCGTTTCCCATCTTCTACCTCTGCTACCACTTACCACTGAAATTTCCAGGCATGGTTCCTATGTAATTTTTAATCCTTATGGATGTGCTCTACCTCCCCTAGAAGTTTGTCGCAACATTTACGGTACACCCTGTATATTTGCCTAGATTTAGATATGATTTTTAAACCTCTTTCATAAATTAACCAACAAAAAATATAGAAGATGTTGATAAATACCAAAACTTAAAAGAATTTATTTATTAATATACATGAACTAAAACAATAAAAGGCTGACCACATTCTTCCCTTAAAACTATTCCTACAAGGGGAGAATTCCATCCTGGTACAGAATCCCTGATGTGTTGTTGTGACTTATCTCACTTGTCTGACTGTAACATCAGAACAAGCCCACGAAATCCATCGCGGCAAGGAGTGCAAGATTGCGCCTCTCGGTGGCAAGAACCCTGAGCACCATACAGGTGAGGTGACAATAAGACTACGCTCATTTCTGACACCCCCCCCCAGTTTTGATGGAGAACACCCTGGAGGGGGACGGATCCGAGGGCCTTCCACTGTTCTTTCTCTATCCATAACCTCTCGAGAGGACTTTCGGTTCGCCGCATGTTTAGAGTGCTCCCATGCCGCACGGACAGGATACATTTACATACATCCATGCCTTCTGCGGGATTTAAACCCGAGCCATTCGTACTGCAGTAGGTTTCCTTAACCACTATATCGTCTGAGCGACTCGGTACTCAGCGACTTTATCGCTCAGCAGCTTTCATGTCATTCGAAACAATGTATTTAAATGAAAAATCTTTCTCAAATTATGTGCTAAAAAACACAAAATATAAAAACAAATTGACTGCAGATAAAATCAATACAGCCAGACTTTAGTGTAAAACAATTAAAGCACACCCCTGTCACTAAGTATAATGCAAAGGTAGTTGACCCTGGAGCTCCAGTTCATGCTTTTAATCAGTAAATTACATTAATTTTATATTAATTTTTTTACTTCTTTGTGAAGGAAGTATTGTAATCACGAAAAATTCCGGGTACCATATTTCAACGAAATTTTGACCGCTATTGCATGCAACTTAACGATGTTTTTGCGTGACATCTGTACGTAAGGACAGAATAAAGGGCTCTTTTTTACAAAACGAATTATAAAACTGATTTAAAATCGATTCAGAAGAGATTTTTTTCCGTGGCGTCTGTACGTACGTACGAATGTATCTCGCTTAACTCAAAAACGAGTAACTTCAAAACATTGAAATTTTGTATATATGACTGCTATAACATATCGTGGCGCACCTCGCCTTTTGGTTGCAATCAACCTCACCAGAAGTAAGTCCTGCACCATCCGTTTAGCTGTTGAATGGCTGCAGTTATAGTCATAAAAGTGGTGTCTACGTATAGTAAAGTGGCTGTGCGCTTCTAGATGAGATAGCTAACAGCGCTACCTGGTGAAAAACAACGGATACGAGATAATAAGAAAAAGTAAATTACAAAGTTGTGGAGCATTGTCGATTTAATATGAAAAGACACCTTGTGGACGTAAATATTAAGAACAGAACGTTTTAAACATGCAATTTGTTTGTTCGCAATTTCCTACACTGTGACGTTACGAAACTGTCTTGGAAAGGAAAAAACAACTAGTTTATCACAAGCTACCTTTATTTTCGATGTTCAGACCTCTCTTCGTCAGCTGAAACGCACATCTGGATGCTTGATGGAAATTCATGTTGCACGCATTGTAGCATAGCGGGTGACAGATTTGCATATAGCATCTGTAATACGTCTTTGAAGGTCCTGCAATGTTTGTGGAAGGGTTCCATACATCTGCTGTTTGAGGTATTCCAACAGGTAAAGTCCATTTGAGTCACGTCCATTGGAACGTGGAGGCCACTCCTCGAAACCACTATACCCGATTATTTCTCCGAATTCCTCCATCAGGTACTGCTTCACTTGTGACATCTTGTGAGCAGGCGCTGTCATGTTGAAACTATACATTCCGGAGTTGAGGCAACGACATGTTTTCAACAAAATCGGATATTATGTCTTGTAGAAGTTCTAAATATCGTGCGGCCGTTAACGTACCCTGTTATAATATTCGTCCGATGAACCTGTTGTTATAAATTCCACCCCAAACATGAATCGAAAACTGTGAATTGCAAGCGATATCACTGTGCAGCGATACGGGCTAGTGGTTTCGTCCGAAAGATAATCTTTTGTCCTATTCGTTCAAGTTTCGTGGCGTCAAAGTTTCGAAAAACCTGAAGAAACAAATGCACGTTTTCAGCGTTCTGGTTTTAGCATTCATATCCACAAGGTGTCTTTTTGTACTAAATCGATGATGCTCTACATCTTTGTAATTCACTTTTTCGTCCTATCCCGTATCGTTTTCGAGATAGGGATAATTCCTCCTTTTTGCACCACGTGGCGCTGTAGTCTATCTCATCTAGTAACGCATAACCACTTTACACTAACACCACTTTTATGGCTATAGCTGCAGCCGCTCGGCAGTTAAACGGGCGGTACCGGACTTTAGTGGGCACCATGTATATACACCCACTCCGTTACTCAACTCCGTGAGCTCAGTTTTTAACTCTTATATGTTGCTAAATTGTGCATTTTTTTGCTTTAAAAGTAATTGAATTATGTTGTTCTTATCTTCCGGTTAAGGTTTTTATGCCTTTAGTTAAGCTGCATGCAATATTTGTAGAATTATCAACAATTTAAAAGTTGCCTAAGTGCGGCTAAGCCTTTTTTTTTTTTTTTTTTTTTTTTTACTATAGCAGCCATATTTGTTTGCACTTCAAACTTAGCGGAATAGTGAATTAAATCTTTCTGCACCTTCAGTGTCTTTTTGCCGAGTGGGACCAAAAGGAAACTTCTAGTTTTGTGCACCGAAAACTCTGCCTTCTTGCCTCCTGGCCGTATGGATTGTTTTTGCGTAGAAATTAATTTTAATTGTAAAAATTATTTTTTAATTGTTTTAACTGTATTTGGTGTTTAACGTTTTTCTATATCTTTCAGCTTTCAAAGAGAATATTTTGAGTTTTTATGTATTTTGCCTTGCCGCGAAGCGAGAACTGAATTAGGTGAATGATAAATTTATCTCTAATGTAATTCGAGGAAATAACTTTAAATGAAGGGCACGAAAAAATTTGTATAATTTAATATTCCGTACAAGGAAGTCATGTGGTGTACACATCAGCTTTTTATTAAAAATACAATACTTTTTTTGTCTTTACATAAAGTAACTTTAAAACACTGATCTGCTTTAAATATTACTTTCATATATATATATATTTTTTAAGTGGGATGGGGTTCCCTGAAAAAAACTTAAGGGTTCCATCAATCGACAAAATTTTAAAAGCACTAGAATAGAGCATTCCTTACGTATAGAAAAACATCATAAATTTTACGTTTTTAGTCCGAAGGGATTTGAATCCCGAAGGACTATTAGTTTCGTTTTGGCATTTTGCGTCGGACTCATAAATGTCGGTTCACTTTTCAAACTGTTGCCACAAAATGTTAGAGTCCTGCATTATATTTGAAGAAATTAAATAATGAAAAATCTGCATAAATGTATGTATATTTCTCGTATTGTGATAAAACAACGGTACATAGAGTCATCGAATTTTGAATAACGTAATCCTCCAACGAATATGAGCATGTGGAAGACCAAATTTGAAATTTGAAATTTGTTTTATGATCGATTTCCTATTTTTTAAAACTTTGACGAATTTTTGATTAACAAACTCAAGGATTTCAAAGCGAGCAATGGCAACGTTGTGCAGAAAAAACACTTTTATCTCCAGCGCGTGAGTCTCTGTATCGGAAATTCTAAAGATATGCTCGTTTTAAAACTATTTTGCGATATTGCTGTTGCACTGGATCTTATGGTTTAAGTGCGAGGAACATGATATTTAATAAAGAAAGGTAACACACAAAATGTTAAAAAACGCCCCTTTAGACGTAATTTAAAATCTGAAACATTTAAGATTTTTTTTTTTTTTTTTAAGAAATCTAAAAATTTAAGGAACACTCTATATAAAAGAATAAATAAATAAATAATCGCTCAGGTATATTGATAGCGACCTCGGAATGAAGGTATTAAAAAGAAAGTAAAAAAGTAACCGCGCCCAACGTGGGGTTCGAACCCACGACCCCGAGATTAAGAGTCTCGTGCTCTACCGACTGAGCTAGCCGGGCAGCGCGAAATGTTTAAAATGTATCTATTTTATTATTAATTTCTTTTATTACCTAAGTATTTTTATCATTGTTTGATTCTGGCTGAAGCATTATGTGAAAATAAACAGGTGTAGGAAACAGTTTAGATAAAATTTTGAACTAAAGCTCGATATCATGCAAATATCAATACTTTTTAAAAACAACTTATTGAAAAGCAGTTTTAAAATAAATTACGAATTATGAATCTAAGAAAATTTAAACTATTTTTATTTTATTTTAATATCAGTTATTTAGTAACAATATCCCATCCATATATGAGCATTGCCAAAAAAGTTTGTTACTGAAAAAATGCAATTAAAAATGACCTTTTCCAGTTAAAAACTATTAAATTTACAATAATAAATAAATTCTAAAAATTCTTCTCCCTCCCCCAGTCTAAAAATGGTCGGGCTTTTGATGAATTTACGACAACTTTCTAAAAACGTCCGTTAAAGAAAATATTACCCCTACATAATGCCTTTTCCTTTGTGAAAATTATGCCCAAAATGGCTATTAATCTCGAGAGACAATTTTATGTTATTCCACTTTTCATTCGAATCTCTGCTGCCATTCAAAAAACATGAGATATTATTCTTTGATATTTTAAAATTGTTGTTATCTTTGGTCTTGTTATTGACCATGATTGTCCTTTAAAGCATCTGCATTAAATGAATATTGCCCCAAGTACAAGGCAATTCATGCTTGATCACTTTGGGAGAGATATTGGGAAGAGAGACACAAAATATATTTATAGATATATTTATACAGTGGATTTTTCTTGTTTGTTCTCTTTCATATTTGCTTGTTATGTCAACAGTTCTCTTTGTAATCTGCCATTAGAAATGGGTCTAATTAAAAGCAATTAAAAAAATATTATTATTTGTTTTTACGTTTTAATCTAATTGATTTAAATAAAAATGCATTTCATTCGTGATATATCTAATTAATAACTCTAAATATTTGTGTAGAGTGACGACATATAACATATACAAAGATATCTTTTATAATATATAACATCTACTACACACCAATATCTGTTACATAAAAATGTCTGTTAAAACACATAATACACAGCGATATCTGTGTATTTGAAAAGTTAAATAATCTTTTCAAATACACAGAACGTTTAATATCTTCTGTGTATTTGAAAAGTTAAATAATCTTTTCAAATACACAGAAGATATTAAACGTTCTTGTGTTAGTCAGTAGTCAGAGTGTATATTTATCGGGTGAGCTATCAAATAAATACTTTACTATTTCTTCTGGGTCATCTCTATTGGTAATCTCTACTGATAAATCATATTAAACATTTAAAGAGTCTTTTTGGGGCTAAAATTTGAAATTTGAACTCTTAAAACATTCCCTACCTTTTTTTTTTTTTTTTTTTTTTTTTTTTTTTGTTTTCCTTTTTAGTCCAAAGGGGTAATTTGCCCAGTAGGACTATTAATTTCGTTTTGGAATTTTGCGTTGATTCACTACAAGCGTTGTATCACTTTTCAAATTGTTGCCACCGAATATTATCGCCTTGTATTATATGTAAAGAAATTCAATTATGAAGAAGCTGCATAAATGTATATATGTTTCTCTCATTGTGATGAAACAACAGTACCCAGAGCCATCCAATTTTGAATAACTTAATCCTCCTGGGAATATGGGCATCTGGAAGCTCAAATTTGAAATATGTTTTATTATCAATTTCATATTTTGTAAAACTCTAACGAATTTTCGATTAACAAATTGAAGGATTTCAAAGTGAGCAATGCCCAACACTGTATGGGGGAAAAAAATATCTCCAGAAAGCGAGACATTATATCGTAAATTCTAAAGATAAGTTCATTTTAAATTATTTTGCGATATTGCTCTTGAACTGAATTTTATGGTTTGAGTGCGAAGAACATTCATTATATTTAACAAAAAAAGGTAGTACAGAAAATATTTTTAAAAACGCCCCTTTGGACGTAAATTAAAATCTGAAACCTTTCAGATTTTTTTATATTACTTTTAAGTGGTTTGGCTATGATATTTTTTCGATTAAAAGTTAAATTTTTTGTATGTTTTCTTAAAGGTCATACATGATCCAAGTTGTCGTTGTTTGAGAGCTTAAGTTATTTAAATCCTTTTTCTGAAACCATGAGCCTATGATAACCCGTTCAAGAGAGATTTATTGTGTTATATTTAAGAAAGCTGTGCATGTAATTTGCACACGAGTGAGCTCCCCCCCCCAAAAAAAAGTCATTTCTTGAGCACAAGAATGAAAATGCAGAAACAAAGCTGACATGGAAAGATTTTAAAAGTAGTATTCATAAGTAACTTAATGAATAAGAACGTAGTAGTAATAAGTTTAAGTACTATAAGAAGACATCAAGAACTTTAAAAAGTATGCAAAGCAAAATACTTTAAAAGACCTCATCAAAGAGCAAAGTTAGTAAAGTTCACAAGCATATAAAACATGACTGTAAAATTAATATAACTCCTTATGAAGCGAAGAATTCGGTAGCTGAATTAAGAAGGTAATTTTTAACTAGGTCACGTAGAATTACAGACATGTCTGTAAGTTTCTTCTAAAATTTAAAGCAATATTTTTATTTAAGCACTTATAACCTTTTATAAAAGATACAGAGTACCGGACAGGCTATTCGTGATGTTTAGTTTTATACTAATCAAATCTTCTAAATATAAATTTTAAAACTCTATTAGAAGTTTAGAACTGTTGGTTACCAAAAACGTTTCGCGAAAACAAAAATTCTGATGTGTACACTGCATGACTTCCTTGTACGGAGTATTAAACTATACGCAATTTTCCTGCATTTTATTTAAACATATTGAACTAACAGTTTATAAATTTGGAATTAAATCTACTTCGTCGATAGCCCATAAACCATAATAGAGCATATGCCCTCTTTAAAGTTCACTATATTTATTTACTACAGCTACACTTTGGCGCTAAGTTCACTTAACAATGTTATATCTCACTCATTTTATAACTCAGAGTGCACAAAAATTATATCATCTGAAGAATTACCACCAGTTCTGTTCAAATACTATAATAAATCTAAAACAATGTATAAAAGAAATTAAACAGATAAGAAAGAAATAGTTTTTCACAGACGATTTCAGCGTCGCTTGCCTAATGCGTATGCGCTACTAATTAATTCAATTCTCTCTTCGCATCAAGGCAAAAATACATAAAAATTCAAAATATTTTCATTAAAAATTGAAAGATACAGAAAAAAATGAAAAAACAAGTACAGTTAAAGCAATTAAAAAACAGTTTTTGCAATTAAAATTATAGTTTATACGCAAAAACCAGCTAATAAATTAAATGATGACTCCAGAATGAATTAAGCATAATTTAATTCCCAATAATAAAAGAAGACTTTACTTTGTTGTTGCGAAGCTTAGTTTCTCTAGATTGGCAACAAATCCACTATTCTGCTAAGTTTCAAATGTAAACGAATACGGCTGCTATCGTAAACAAAATAAGGCTTAGTCGCACTTCAAAAACTTTTTAAATGTTTATAATTCCACAATTATTGCATGCAGATTAACTATAGGCATAAAAATCTTAATTGGAAAATAAGAAAAACATAATTCATTAATTTTTAAAGCAAAAAATGCACAACTTATAAATATATAAGAATAAAGAAACTGAGCTCACTGAGCTGAGTAACATAATTGATATGTATATACATATGTTAACATACTTTTGGTGCTGCCGATTGCAACCAAAATAGGAGGTGTACATCTATCTACACGTTATAGCAGCCATATATACAAAATTTCAACGTTCTGAGAATACTCGTTTTTGAGTTATGCGAGATACAAACGTACATACGTACGTGTACGTACAGATGCCACGAAAATCATTTTAAATCAGTTTTATAATTTTTTGGAAAGAAAAAAGTCCTTTATTCTTACGTACAGATATCACGAAAAGATATCCTTAAATTGCATTCGATAGCGGTCAGAATGGATATTTTCGTAGAAATATGCAGTGGCGTAGCTAGGGTGGGGCGAAGGGCGACATCTGTCCCCGGGCGCAGCATTCAGGGGGCGCCAAACTGATGTTACGAACTTTTAGAATGAAATTTTTCCTTTCTTGGCACAGAGAAAGGGGCACAAAATCTTCAGTTGTCCCCCGGCGCTGAAAACCCTAGCTACGCCTTTGGAAATATGGTACCCGGAATTTTTCGCGATTCAATACTTCTTTTTTAATACGTACAAAGAAGTAAAAAGAACCAACAGCTAGTGAAATTAAAAACTTAGTACAACTAACAGGCTTTGCTTGTTTTTACATTCTTCGGATCTCAAACCGTGTGACTTTTTCTTGTGGGGCTATGTTATGTTAAGGAGGCTGTTTACGTCCCATAGCTACCAACAACTGTGGCCGGCTTGCGAAAGCGTGTAACTGCTGCGGGTGCACTCAGTAACACTAGACAACGCTTTTTCGCGTTGCGGACGAGTTTGCCTTCTGCATAGATGTTTCCCGTGCAGCGAAGGGGGGATACACTGAACATTCCCAACCTGTGTACACAAACTTTGAAACTTCCTCTTTAAATTAGCTTGTAGATAGTTCATGTCAAATTTATACTTCCTGAAATACAAAGTGATTCAATTGAATCCTCTTTCTTGAATAAGCCCGTGTAATAATTTGAGTAATTTCTCGGGTCTTGCTAGTAATAACAATAAAAATAATAATAGAAGTAACATTAATTAATAAAAAAAAATTTGATAGGTTTCAGATTGTATATTATGTCCGAGGAGGCGTTTTTTTATTGTTCTGTGTGTTACCTTTATTTATTAAATATCACGTTCTACGTACTCAAACTATAAAATTCAGTTCAACAGCAATATCTCTAAATAAATTTTAAATAAGCATATCTTTAATATTTCCGATACAGAGACTCGCACGCTGGAGATAAAAATGTTTTCTTTTTCTCGTACAGTGTTGCCATTGCTGGCTTTGAAATTGTTTAGTTTGTTAATCAAAAATTCGTTAAAGTATTACAAAATTTGGAATCGATAATAAAACAAATTTCAAATTCAAATTAGGGCTTCCACATGCCTATATTCTATGGAAGATTACGTTATTCAAATTTTAATGGCTCTAGGTACCGTTGTTTTATCACAATACGAGAAGCATACATACATACATTCATGCAGATTCTTCATTATTTAATTTCTTTAAATATAATACAGGGCTGTAATATTTGGTGGCAACAACTTGAAAAGTGAAACAACGCTTATCGTGAATCGACACAAAATGCCAAAACGAAATTAATAGTCCTTCTGGGCAAACTGCCCCTTTGGACTAATAGTAATTAATAATACTGCGTTTATAGTTTTTAAATTGCTTAGCTTGTTAATCATTAACAGACAGATTAAAATTGAAAAAGAAATTAAATATCTTACGCTTTGCCGAAGGACAACACCCTGACGCGCTGAAGATTAAAATATTTTATTAAGGATAGTTTCAACAGTTCTATTTTAAATTACTGAGTTTGTCGCCTAAATTTGAAAGATAAATATATCACAATTTGCGGAGTGGCAACACTTTTAATCGCTGAAATTTCTGATTCAATTTGAAACATAAATATCTTACGTTTCATATAATCCACGGAATTTTTTACTCAAACTGCATTAATTTCGCACAAAATCTGAAATAAATTTTAAAAACAACTCCATAATTTAAAATTCGATCTTCTAGGTGCATATATTTGGGGGGGGAAGGATTATTTATAGGAGAGCGTTTTTCTACAATACAAGGAACATACATACATACACATTCTTCATTATTTAACGCATGACTTTAATTTCGAAAGATCAAGCAGTTTTAAGGTATTTTTTAAAGGTTATTTTGACAGTCTAAAAGGAAAAAAAATCGCGCTTTTGCACTTCGAAGACTTCGAAGAAACAAGAGTCGACCTCGACTTTCGACACTTGGCAGACAACCAGAGAAATTAACGAATACGAAAGACTATCATCTCTCTCTCTTGCACCCAAATAAACTTATCTACCACTATTTAGCCTCTGAATATCTCTGCTTAGCACTTCACGGTCACTACCAAGGTCCTGTCAAGGTCATTAGACAGACAAGGTTATGCTATTTCAAAGTTAACTCTTTCACTTTCCTACGCTTAGAGACAGTGACGTATTTTAGTCATCTGCTGCGTGACGTCACTTTGCTCACAGAAGTGGGATAAACTACAAACCTTGCTTTGGAGCTAAACATTCGATATTACCACGCTGTTGACTTTGAATGAAAAGAGCAAATTATCCATATGAATTAATTGTGTGTACTTTTAGCATCAGTTTAAGTTATACCATTTTACGTTTGATGCGTTATTTAGCGTGATGTTATAAGTGCATTTTTATGGATGCCTGAGAATTATTAAAAGTGTTTTCATATAAATTAATGGTTATTGTTTCTTCGTTTTATGTAACTTAACGACGACTCATTCGATTTCAAGGAAACTCTTACTAAAACAAGAAAAGCCTTGATGCATTGTTGGTTATAATACTAAACTACCTCTGAACGTCCATTCTTATCTAATTATGTGAAATCGTTTAAGGACCTGTCAGTAAGAATTTCATGAATTTGGATACCTTAAAGCAATAAGAAGGCTAATGTGAAATGAAGAGAAGTAAAAGATCCTGGAATTCCGTTCTCCTTTGTATGTTTGATGAAAATTGAGATGAAGTCATGCGAAAACTACTGGGGATTATAAGACCTTATTCAAGCAGGCTGCCTGCAAAATTATACTCATATATTTGGTGAAATAATGATATAAGAGCATGGTAATTTCACATGTTACTCTTAAAAAAATTATACGAATAAAAAAGTATTTTCATAAAACTTTTACGAAGCCAAACGAAATGGAAGAGAAAAAAGACTATCTATCAGAATCATAGTACTTTTCATTCGTTTCTTTGACGAATATTGTACGAATACTAGAAACTTTAAAAAAAGTGTATGATTCAGAGTATCTGTTGATTTATTTATTTATTTATTTATTTTCATTTGCTGATTATTTTCTTCAAACAAGGAAGAGGAAGATTAAATTCCTACTAAAAAGATCAGTTCTTTTTTTTTTTTTTTTTTTTTTTTTTTTAAATCTGACACCACAACTATCCGTAGCTCTTTCTATCAGCTGAAATGTCTCTAAATTTGGTGAGGCGAGTAGTGACGACATGGAAAAAAAGATTACGCGGAAAAAGAATTAGTTCCGAAAGCTGCAAATGAGGGAAAATAGGTGATGCTGTTCTAGTCTACGCAACTGAAAATTTGCAGGAAACGCAGCTAAAACTGGAAAATGTAAATGCTAAGTTAAGTGAACGACAGCAGCCTCAACAGTTCAGTTTCTCACTTTACCTCAGCTCGAATTATGAAGTTGTTTTATCTCATCAATCCATCGCAATCGCCGCTCTTCGTCAGTTCAGAAGTCGTAACAACCTACGTAAATCTAATCAGCCCATCAATTAATACATAGAAAGGCATGATTCAGAAGTTTGAATAAACAAAATCCTTAGCATGAAGTTTGGTAGAGAGCGGAAGCCAGTCTCAGAACGGAGAGTTACTGATGTAGCGACTGCTTTCGTTGACGGCACTCATAGGACCACTGCTGCCAATAAGCAGAGCCCGGAGAATAGCGCGACAACTTGATTTGAGTCTTACAACAACATGACAAATCTTACGAAAAGATCTGTACTTCTATTCATGCAAGATAAGCCGCTTTCAGAAATTGAAACGCAATGATTAGCAAATTTCACCGGTCCCCCCCCCCTTTTTTTTTTTTTTTTTTTTTTTTTTTTGAGAAATTACTCTAACAGAACACATACACACACCTGCATCGCTACCATGCAAACGTATCAGGATATATTGGCAATTTTATGCAATTCACCGTCTATCTTGGAGAGGTCCCGACCACGACGACTTTAGGTCCCGATCACATTTTGTTTCGGCTACGCGGGACTGGACATTCAAAGGGACAATTCTCAAAACCTGCACATTTCCAGGAAACCCACGTAGCTACGTTACCATTTTCACTTACTAAAAAAGACTTTAACGCCAAACAGTAATCGATTGTCACTTAGATTGTGATCACGTGATTCTTTAGAAGCAGAATTTTCGTCTGATTGGTTGATTTCTACCCGGGACAGAGCTCCAGTCGAGACATTTTCGGTGAGTTTCGAAAAAAATCCCGCATAGCCACAACATCGTTTCCGAAGCTAAGTGGAACGTCGCTTCCAGCAGAGCTCTTTTTTCTAGAATCCTCTTGTTTAAACCAGTGCTACCAGAATCTCGTTTCTCAGAAAAGTCCCGTCTAGCAAGGACCATCGCTAGATGTGATAACTCCTTTACAGGATAACATATCACAAGCTATGCTGAGCATTCATGGTAACATGTTACCTTCAAACGCTGAAAATGTCGTTTACAGGATGCAGTGTGGGATCAACAAGGAAGTGGTCACATTGTAAGAGGTCTATGACCTGGCCGATGAAACATTTTTATTGGATAGTGCTGTGGTGCACTGAAATGTCATCACTGTAACTCTTTTGGGCAATTCATTTGCTGCATTAAAGCAGTCTTACACTGAAATTTCTTCTTTGCCATTGATTTATCTAGTATTCAGCTGGGCAGATTAGAAGAGCGCCACATTTTCCCCTATGGCCAACCTTCGGAACTAATTTTTGTTTTTACGGAATTTTTTTTTCCATGTCATCGTTTGACCCCTTACCAAATTTGGTGATACTCCAGTGGATTGGTCGCGCTACGGGTGCCTCAAAGTAATGCCAATGTAAAAACAAATACGCTGTATACGTTTATGCTCAATAAAAATAAGGGACGATTTATGTAAATTTTTACAAAAATACTACTAAAAAATTACGTTTATGAGAAGTAAACAATTTGGACACCAGATGACTTCCTTTTATATATCATTTATAAACATTCATTCGCTGAACTTCATTTAAACCTAACTCCTTGATTACTCCTTAATTAATCAATCCTTCGAGGTAAGTTGAAAATGACATCAAAAACTGCAAATTTTGAAATTAAATATCTGGGTGAAGTTTTATAGCACAGTACTCAAACTTTTTGCACTTTTATTTTTTCGTAACAAGCATAAAACTTCCCCAAATATAAGTATAAGAACCAGGAGACGGCATTAAAATTTAGATTTCGTTATTTGTCTAAAATGAATTTTTTTTTAATTTCAAATTGTCAAAATATGAATATTTTTGACATTTAAAACTTTTCTGTAATTGGAAGTGTATGACTACTATCAACGATTGCGATATGATCAGTTCTATGTATTATGTTTATTAGTTTTCATGTATTACATATGCATTTTTAAGTGTTATGTATGCAGGCATTAGGGATCAGCTTTCTGTATTTCTGTATTCAGTACCATGTTAGTTTTTCACTTTAATATTCAGTTTTGTACTTATGTATGTATTATCCTGTCTGCAAGTACTACGAAAGGAAATGTAGGTGCATGGTTCAATTTGTAAAACAACTACAGTTTAAGTTTGCGCAAAGAACTAAATTATGCAGGAATTTGTTAACTTAGTGATAACAGGCACACAATCTTTTAAATGTCCTTGCAGAGTCAGGCACATGGAAAGTAATCTGCGTTTGGGCGCTAGGATTTTTTTTAATCTTTTTTTTTTTTCCTATGTGTTTACTATGTGCAATAATTTAATAGGTTATATCTTTCCTCCATGCAGGACCAACAACTTTACAAAAGCCCCATAAATATATGACAGTTGTGTGAGGATTAGCATCCGCATGTAGACATTTAGCAAATGCAGAAAATCCACGGCAGTTGATTTTTCAGGCAGAGTCCTCCTTTCTTTACTTTATCTAACGCAAGTTTCTGTCTATTCTAACAGCGATTCTTAACAGGCTTTTGATTGCTTCTTTGCTTAATTTTAAGTAGTTCCTAACAGGATACTCTTTCCCCGTACAACAACTTCCAAGCTTACATGTAGACTTTATGAGGCTCTTAGCCGTCTATTCGGCTGCGTCCCGGAGCAGGGTGGAGCAAAGAGTAGATGGTTTTTGCCAGGAAGATATCACACTGTGAGGCTAAGGCCAGGTCAGTGGTCTTCCTTGGTGGCGCTCACTCACTCACCAACACACCCTTACAGAGTTATGTAAATGGATGTCTAGATATATATATGTATGAAATGTATGTCTATATATATATAGACATGCATTTTTGGTCCTGCCGATTGTAGTGAAAAAGGTATACAACTAGAGGTTATAGCAGCCCAGGTACAAAATTTCAGCATTCAAAATTTCAATGCTAATCGTTTTTAAGTTATGTGAGATAGTAGATACGTACATGCGTACCTACAGATGTCGAGAAAATATCCATTTTTAATCCGCTTTGATTCGATTTTATATTCCATTTTGGAAAAAAAAGCCTTTATTCTGTTCGTAAATACAGACATCACGTAAAATAAATAATCAAAATAGATTCAGGAGCGCTGAAAATGGATATTTCCGTTGAAATATGATACCCAAAATTCCTTTACTTCGTACAAGGAAATCTATATAATCTTCGTACAAAGAAGAAAAAAATGTAGTATTTTGAAATCTAATAAATCATACATTTTATTGTAAATAAAGGGAATTATTTTAGTACAGCACTACATGTACAACATCAAAAAAATGAAATTCCTTAGAGTAATTTAATTCATTAGTAAGTTGTTTTACGATTTGATGAATAAAGAGATGAATCAGCAGCAGATTTAATGAAATAATTCTGTAAATATGTAATAACAGGTACATTTAAATTTACAGCAGTGTATTCTTTAGCTCAGTAATATTAGAGTAATAATAATGCTACTAGCATTTTAAAAATGAATTGGGAAAATAATCACCGTATGCTAGCCAAAATAAAAAGTATATTCTGAAAGATTCCCTTTAGATTTGGTTATGCTATCAGGTTCAATGTTCCGTCTTTCTTTCTTTGGGAACATGCAAGGACCTGACTCGGAACAGAGAGCTTACTAAAGCTATGTTCAATAACTGTGGGAAGTAGACAGGATACACAAGAAGGGTATACAAAACCCTTTATTTTTCTCTATTTACAATAACTTCCGTACTTCGGAATACAAAGACCCACTACTTGTGGTCTAAACGTAAAAATATAAAAATAAAACTAAACTCTTAACTTTGAAATAATAAACGTGGAAGATTGGCCTTATATTAACAGGAAGCCGTATGTAGTACAGAGAACTGTTAACACTACAATACGTTTAAAATTATCAAGAGGATTAAACCTCTGGCCTGGAAGGCAACCAGCAACTGAGTAAAACTTCTAAGGTAAGCGGCCTGCTTCGACTAACTGCTTCCTCTCTCTCGCTTGGCAAAAAGCCACAACTTAAATACTTGGCGCTCGCCAGACAAACTTTGCATAAATACGTTAACGCTTATAATTCTGGCCGGAAGTAGAAAATAAGAAGTGATAGTAAAGATTTAAAATAAAATAAACGTTAGTAAAACTTAAGATCCTTACATACTTCCCGCCAGAGTTAATTAGTTTGAAACTGAGGTCTAAAACGACCTTGTTGAAAACTTTTAGCTCTAGAATCTAACGCGAGGCCAATCTTTTACAAACATTTTTCGCTAGAAACTAGAAATTTAAAAGAAAGAAATTTGTTTTTACAATAGCTGCTCCCAGGACACGCAATTTTTTCATCTGTACTGCATCTAAACAGGAGCTTTTATTCAAATCTGGTTCCTTCCAGAGATCTGGAAGGAAAACTAGTTTAATGAAATGTTACACAATGAAATGGCAAGTAACATGCATATTTATATTTCTCTTAACATTCTTATTTCATTCATGACTATTTTAATTGTCTCTCCCCGTGCTCTCTGACATGTATTGTTAAAGAACACCAAACACGAATGTGTTTATGTCTACGTGTTCAACACTTCCTCCTACAATCAAAGCACTAACGTGTTAAAAATTCAACATACCAAGACCTCGTAACACACCCTAACTTCAACTCTAAACCCTGAGGTACTATTCTGAAAGTGGCTAACTCTGAAATGTAGCGTCAGAGAGCCTAACTACATTCATTCAACCTTTAACACATATTCACCATGATTTGGTCTTTTTACAGTCACACGAATAACAAATTTTTAACATTACTTTCACTTTTACCATATCACGGTATTTCTTAACATTTGAAATAACAGATCACATTGTATATAAGAACATATTAACATGCCGTTAATTTTACGCATTTGACAACATACATTAGTAGTACATTGTTAACTTCTATTCTTTTCAAAGCAAGTGCCAATTCTTTCTACATTGAAATACTACATTTCAAAAAGTCTTTCAGACTAAAACTTTTTTCTTGCCAGAAAGTTTTAAATAAAATTTATACAATAACTTTTACAATATTTAAGTCTTTACACATCGCTATTATACATCAACTTTAGTTTTACACGCGAGTAATTGAAAAACATAATACCAAAATCGGTAACAACTCATTTCTCGCCCTTTTGGCGATAAAGGTAGACCTCGCATGAGGTAAAACTTCTTGAAATCTGCCACTTGCAGTAAAGATGAAAGATTAACTTAAGTTTGCAAAGTAACATAAAATTTTACTTATCTTTGTGATATTCGGACATTCTTTTCTGAGCCCAGTCCTGGAAAGTAGCGTAGATTCTTGTTTGATTTATCGTCCTTCGAGTGCGGGCTCGCCCTTCAGTCCCTTCCTCGAGAAGCTTTCTTTTTTTTCCAGTTCGGTCACCCTTGAATACCTTCTTTTTCGCCTCTGCCTGTGGTCTTGGCCGTTTGATGGCAGCTGGTCTTGGCGGAACCGGGAGACTTCTTTCGCGTTCCTGCTTGGACCTCGTTGCTGGCCGTTCAAATTTTCCTTGTAACTTTTCCTCCGCCGCTGGTGGCCCTTCCGCAGTTCGGCGACATTTGCTGCGGAGAGTCCTGTCGGATGAGTAGATCTTCCGTTTTAGAGCCGGGTTATAGTTGCCGTCATTTCTCCTGGCTCTCTTTGAATACGTCGTCCTTCTCCCTTCTTCATTCTGGGGGTGTTCGTGAGCTCTCTTTTCTGGACGGTGGAACGGCTTCTTTTTCTTGCTACCTTCAATTTTCCAACGGGGAAACTTTCTTTTCACTTGCTCCTGCATCTTAATGGCTTGCCCTTGTACTTGTCGTTGTTCCACCTCTAGAGCTTGTGCCTGCGGTGTCTGCCGTGCCGGATCCTACAAAAGATCTTTGAAAATTTTCATTTTATTACGATCATAGTAGGGTTTGATTTGATCAATGTTTGCGGAGCAGGTTTCCCCATTCCTGGCTTTTAACACTACTACAGCGTGAGTTAATTTTTCTATGACATATGGTCCTTCAAATCGTGGAAAAAATTTGGCAGTTTTATCTTCTGGTGCTGAAGAAAGTGAATGCTTAATTTTTTAATACTTCATCCCCTACTTTATAAGTTACTCCCCGTCGTTTCAAGTCGTAATACAGCTTTTGTTTTCTCTGTGCTACTTCCGTATTCTTTTTTGCTTCTTTAATTAGTTTTTCTATATCACCCATTTTAAATTCTGGGGGTCTTTGTTGCACATAAAATAATTTATCTAACGGCGTTATAATCTTTCTGCCTAAAAATAACTCAGCAGGAGTTTTGCCCGTTGTATCATGTTTTGCGGTCCTAAGGGCGAAAGCAAATTCATTGACATAGTCATCCCAGCTTTTATGAAAATTTTTAACATAACGACGGATAATTTTCACTATATTTCTATTGACCCGTTCCGCTATATTTGATTGCGGCCGATACGGGACCATTTTTAAATGACGTATGCCCAGTTTTTGGCACATGTCTTCAAATACATTACTTACAAATTGAGGACCATTATCCGATATAACTTTTAGGGGCGCCCCGTATTTTAAAATATATTTATTTAAAATAGAATCAGTAACTAATTTCGCGGAGGCTCGTTTTAAGGGAACAATTTCGGTCCACTTGTAAGGATCTTAAGTTTTACTAACGTTTATTTTATTTTAAATCTTTACTATCACTTCTTATTTTCTACTTCCGGCCAGAATTATAAGCGTGAAGGAGTTTTATGCAAAGTTGTCTGGCGAACGCCAAGTATTTAAGTGTGGCCTTTTTGCCAAGCAGAAGAGAGGAAGCCGTGAGTTCGAAGCAGGCCGCTTACCTTAGAAGTTACGCAGTTGCTACTTTGCCTTCCAGGCCAGAGGTTTTAATCCTCTTGATAAATTAAACGTATTGTAGTGTTCACAGTCTCTGTGCTACATACGCTTTCTGTTATTATAAGGCCAATCTTATTCTAAAGTTAAATTAGAGTTTAGTTTTATTTTGATATCTTTTAAGTTAGACCCCGAGTGGAGGGTCATTGTATTCCGAAGTACGGAAGTCATTGTATATAAAGAAAAAAAATAAAGGGTTTTGTATACCCTTCGTCTGTATCCTGTCTACTTACTACAATTAGTGAACATAGCTTTAGTAAGCTCTCTGTTCTAGTCAGGTCATTGTATGTTTCCGAAGAAGGTTAGAAGAAACATTGAACCTGATAGTGGCGCCCGACGAAGAATAACCATGGCCGAGTTTCAAGAAGAACCTGTGCTGCCTGCAGAAACAGCTCAGAATCCAGAAATGCCAGCTGCCGCCCTGGAAGGATTTGGGTATATTGTCCAGACCATGCGCGCTTCGATGAAACCGGAAGCAACGTTTAATGGAAACTCACAGGTAACCAGTTTTTTGGAAAAATTGGATGACCACTTCATGCTCTACCCCGTGCACGAGTTTCAAAAAGTTACCTTAGCTACCAGCGCTTTGAGGGGCCAAGCGCTTAACTGGTTCAAATGTATCGGCAGAAGTCTCTTGGGTCAAGCAGGAAGTCCCACCTATACCTACGAAAATTTCAAGACTGCCCTACTAAAAGCCTTCCCTGTTGTAAGGGATCGTGCGAAATTAGAAACAGAACTTTTCAGTATATATCAACAAAGAATGGAAAACCTCTCCAGGTTTATTTTAAGAAAAATTCACGTTTTCAAGCTCTTGTATGGAAACCGTCCGGATCCTGAAATAATTCAAGTGATTTTGCCGAGGTTACTACCCCAAGTGCAAGACTTTATTGAATTGAGAAATCCGACTACACTGGAAAAATTATTTGAGCTAGCAATCCAGTTTGAAAGTAGAAGAACGGCGGACGTCGAAAGAAGACGCCAATATCAACAGCGAAACCAATTTGGTACGCCAAGACTACAGCAAACTCAAGCACATGGCTACGGAGAAAAAGCGAATCAGTGGGCAAGGAAACCCGAGCATTCAAAAACAGCCGGCGAACGTCGACAGTTCAATAGCAACCCAGAAAAAAAGTCTCAAGGCCAGTGGAGAAAGAAGGAAAGCACCGAAAGAAAAAATAATTTAAACTAAAACGGATTTCTGCTGACGAGAGGGTGCGGAAATCCGAAGGCCACGAAAACCCCTCTTCCTACAAGTTAAATACAGTAATGGTGAAAAATTTAACTCTTCCGAAGATTGAAGTCTTGGTAAATAATATCCCGGCCACCGCACTCCTGGATACCGGCGCGCAGTGTTCCTGTGTGGCAGAAGTCTTTTTTAGAAAGTATTTTCGCAAATACCGCATATATAATGCGGATAATACAACAGTATTAGCGGCGCAAGGAGAACAATGTAAGTGCGTAGGTAAAGTACCTTTGTACATCCGTATCAAGGACGAACAAGTAAAGGTGATGTTTTTTATAGTAAAGAATTTGCAAGCACACTTAATACTAGGAATAGACTTTCTTTCAGACGCACAAGCTACACTGGATTTTAATGAAGCGTCTCTTAAACTGACGATGAAACCAGTGCGTGTAGAAAAGGTTGAACCGCCAAGGGTAAATCTCGACCACCTGCCTAATGACGAGCAAGATAGAATCCGACAAGTGGTAAGTGAATTTGCTTCCTTATTTAGTGATATTCCAGGATTTACCCAGGTTACTAACCATAGTATTGACACCGGAGATGCATTGCCGGTTCGTCAAAAACCATACCGGTATGATAAGAATAAGGAAAAAATTATAGAATGGCATATTACCGATATGCTACGTAAAAAGATCGTAACGCCTATCTCAAGTAGTTATGCTAGTCCGGTGGTTTTATGTAAGAAAAATAATGATTATCCTTTGGAGCATCCAAAAAGGTGGAGATTCGCTATTGATTACCGTAAATTAAATTCCATAACGAAATATCCGGTATATCCGTTACCGATTATAGAAGAAATTTTAAGGAACATAAAATCAACCAAATTTATGACAACTTTAGACTTAACGAATGGTTATTTTCAAATAGGGATCAGGCCTGAGGACGTGCCTAAGACTGCTTTTATAACCAAGTCTGGCACTTATGCATTTTTGCGAATGCCGTTTGGCCTTTCAGGCGCCCCAGCAACATTTCAGCGATGCATGGACATTGTGTTAAGACCTGTTCTCGGAAAGTCCACATTTATCTATTTAGACGATATCATTATTACTAGTGATAATCTAGACCAACATGTACAGGATTTAAGACAGGTGTTTTCTTTATTAAATGAGGCCGGTCTAAAAGTTAATGTCGAAAAATGCAAATTTGCAGCCCCTGAATTAAAATATTTAGGTTACAAAATATCGCAAAAAGGGATCGAGACAGATGAATCAAAAATAATCGCTGTACAAAAGTATCCGACTCCAAACACGGCAAAGAAGCTCTCTTCTTTTCTAGGACTTTGTTCATATTATAGGTCCTTTATAAAAGATTTTGCGGCTATCGCTGAGCCATTGTTAAAATTAAAAAGGAAAAAGGCAAGATTCTCGTGGACGGCCGAAGCCAATAGTGCTTTCGAAAAATTAAAACAAGCATTAACGCAAGCCCCTGTGTTGAAATTTCCTGAAAAGGATGAAAATTTAGAAATTTCAGCGGATGCTTCGGATTATGCGGTAGGAGCGGTACTTTCGCAAAATCAGCAGCCAGTAGCATTTTTTAGCCGAACTTTAAATCAAACACAAAGAAACTATTCCGCGACCGAGAGAGAGGCACTTGCAGTTCTGTTAGCAGTGCAAAAGTTCCGAGTCTATTTTGGAAAGGCGCCGATAACAGTATATTCTGATCATGCGGCGGTAACTAGATTGTACTCTGGAAAAAATTTATCCCCAAGGTTAATAAGATGGGCACTCAAGCTGCAAGAATATAATCTGGTAATCAAGCATACCCCCGGAAAGGAAAATATCGTAGCAGATGCCCTGTCACGAATTAAATTAGACGAACAGGGTAATACCGTAAAAGTTGCAATGCTGACAGCGTGTACAATAAATTCCCGAGAAACTGTAATAACCGAACTGGGTAAGGATCCTGAGTTTGGAAGTATTTATGAGTATTTGAAGGATCCTGAAAATTTTAGCCACCAAGATATTGTGGCGATAAGAAATAGGGCGGCCCATTACGAACTAATAGATGGTCTATTATTTTATACAAAAACTACGAATTCCAACAACGAATTTCGACCTGTTATCCCAGCTAGTCTTAGATTAAATATCCTGCAAGAGCTCCATGACAGCCCTTTAGCTTCTCATGCTGGTATTCGAAAAACTACTCAACGCGTACGCGAGGCAGTCTACTTTCCTGAACTGCAAAAGTTAACAAGGGCGTATGTCCAGTCCTGCCCAACATGTCAAGCCGTTAATTATATTAATTTCCGCCCGGCCGGGTTTCTAAATAGTATTAAATCCGAATTTCCAAATGAAATAATCGGCATCGATTTATTGGGCCCTTTCCCAAAAAGTCAGTTAAACAAAAGTCGCTATCTCCTTGTTATAGTTGATCATTTTAGTAAATGGACCGAAATTGTTCCCTTAAAACGAGCCTCCGCGAAATTAGTTACCGATTCTATTTTAAATAAATATATTTTAAAATACGGGGCGCCCCTAAAAGTTATATCGGATAATGGTCCTCAATTTGTAAGTAATATATTTGAAGACATGTGCCAAAAACTGGGCATACGTCATTTAAAAATGGTCCCGTATCGGCCGCAATCAAATATAGCGGAACGGATCAACAGAAATATAGTGAAAATTATCCGTAGTTATGTTAAAAATTTTCATAAAAGCTGGGATAACTATGTCAATGAATTTGCTTTCGCCCTTAGGACCGCAAAACATGATACAACGGGAAAAACTCCTGCTGAGTTATTTCTAGGCAGAAAGATTATAACACCGTTAGATAAACTATTTTATGTGCAACAAAGAGCCCCAGAATTTAAAATGGGTGATATAGAAAAACTAATAAAAGAAGCAAAAAAGAATACAGAAGTAGCACAAAGAAAACAAAAATTGTATTATGACTTGAAACGACGGGGAGTAACTTATAAAGTAGGGGATGAAGTACTAAAAATTAAGCATTCACTTTCTTCAGCACCAGAAGATAAAACTGCCAAATTTTTCCCACGCTTTGAAGGACCATATGTTATAGAAAAAATAACTCACGCTGTTGTAGTATTAAAGGCAAGAAATGGTGAAACCTGTTCCGCAAACATTGACCAGATAAAACCATTCTATGACCGTAATAAAATGCAAATCTTTTCAGATCTTTTGCAGGATCCGGTACGGCAGACACCGCAGGTACAAGTTCCAGAGGTGGGAAAACGACAAGTACAAGGGCAAGCCAATGAGAGACAGAAGCAAGTGAAAAGAAAATTGCCCCGCGGAAAAATTGAAGGTACAAAGAAAAAGAAGCCGTTCCACCGTCCAAAAAACAGAGTTCACGAACACCCCCAGAATGAAGAAGGGAGAAGGACGACGTATGTGGAAAAGACCGGGAGAAAGGACGGCAACTATAACCCGGCTGTGAAACGGAAGATTGACTCATCCGACAGAACTCTCCGCAGCAAAAGTCGCCGAACTGCGGAAGGGCCATCAGCGGCGGAGGAAAAAGTACAAGAAAAATTGGAACGGCCAACAACGAGGTCCAAGCAGGATCACGACAGAAGTTTCCCGGTTCCACCAAGACCAGCTGCCTTCAAACGGCCAAGACCACAAACAGAGGACAGAAGGAAGATGTTCAAGGGTGGCCGTAGTGGTGAAAAACGGAAGCTTCCAGAGGAAAGCACTGAAGGGCGAGCCCGTACAAGAAGGAGGATCAACCAAGCTACGGTTTGCAGCACCTTTAAAGACTGGGCCCAGAAAAGGATGTCTGAATATTACAAAGATAAGTAAAATTTTGTGTTACTTTACAAACTTAAGTTAATCTTTCATTCTTACTGCAAGTGGCAGATTTGAAGAAGTTTTACCTCATGCGAGGTCTACCTTTATCGCCAAAAGGGCGAGAAATGAGTTGTGACCGATTTTCTTATTATGTTTTTCAATTACTCGCGCGTAAAACTAAAGTTGATGTATAATAGCGTTGTATAAAGACTTAAATATTGTAAAAAGTTATTGTATAAATTTTATTTAAAACATTCTAACAAGAAAGAAGTTTTAGTCTGAAAGACTTTTTGAAATGTAGTATTATTTCAATGTAGAAAGAATTGGCACTTGCTTTGAAAAGAATAGAAGTTAACAATGTACTACTAATGTATGTTTTCAAATGTGTAAAATTAACGGCATCTTGATATGTTCTTGTATACATGTGAACTGTTATTTTGAATGTTTAGAAATAACGTGATATGGTAAAAGTGAAAGTAATGTTAAAAAATTTGTTATTCGTGTGACTGTAAAGATTAAATCATGGTGAATATGTGTTAAAGGTTGAATGATGTAGTTAGGCTCTCTGACGCTACACTTTAGAGTTAGCCACTTTCAGAATAGTACCTCAGGGTCTAGAGTTGAAATTAGGGTGTGTTAAGAGGTCTCGTATGTTGAATTTTAACACATTAGTGTTTTGATTGTAGGAGGAAGTGTTGAACACATAGACAGAAACACATTCGTGTTTGGTGTTTTTACAACACATGTCAGAGAGCACGGGGAGAGATAATTAAAATAGTCACGAATGAAATAAGAATGTTAAGAAAAGTATATTCTATATGTTATTTTCAATGTCATTCTGTAACATTTCATTAAACTAGTTTTCCTTCCAGATCTCTGGAAGGAACCAGAATTGAATAAAGCTCCTGTTTTGATGCAGTACAGATGAAAAAGAAAAAAGATTGTTGTATATTCCGGGAGCTGCTATTGTAACAAATTTCTTTCTTTTAAAATTTTCTAGTTTCTAGCTAAGTTATGTTTGTAAAAGTTTGGCCTCGCGTTAGTTTCTAGAGCTAAAAGTTTTCAACAAGGTCGTTTTAGACCTCAGTTTCAAACTAATTAACTCTGGCGGGAAGTATGTAAGGATCTTAAGTTTTACTAACGTTTATTTTATTTTAAATCTTTACTATCACTTCTTATTTTCTACTTCCGGCCAGAATTATAAGCGTGAAGGAGTTTTATGCAAAGTTGTCTGGCGAACGCCAAGTATTTAAGTGTGGCCTTTTTGCCAAGCAGAAGAGAGGAAGCCGTGAGTTCGAAGCAGGCCGCTTACCTTAGAAGTTACGCAGTTGCTACTTTGCCTTCCAGGCCAGAGGTTTTAATCCTCTTGATAAATTAAACGTATTGTAGTGTTCACAGTCTCTGTGCTACATACGCTTTCTGTTATTATAAGGCCAATCTTATTCTAAAGTTAAATTAGAGTTTAGTTTTATTTTGATATCTTTTAAGTTAGACCCCGAGTGGAGGGTCATTGTATTCCGAAGTACGGAAGTCATTGTATATAAAGAAAAAAAATAAAGGGTTTTGTATACCCTTCGTCTGTATCCTGTCTACTTACTACAATTAGTGAACATAGCTTTAGTAAGCTCTCTGTTCTAGTCAGGTCATTGTATGTTTCCGAAGAAGGTTAGAAGAAACATTGAACCTGATACACTTACTAAAATGATCAACCATAACAAGGAGATAGCGACTTTTATTTAACTGACTTTTTGGGAAAGGGCCCAATAAATCGATGCCAATTATTTCATTTGGAAATTCGGATTTAATACTATTTAGAAACACGGCCGGGCGGAAATTAATATAATTAACTGCTTGACATGTTGGGCAGGACTGGACATACGCCCTTGTTAACTTTTGCAGTTCAGGAAAGTAGACTGCCTCGCGTACGCGTTGGATAGTTTTTCGAATACCAGCATGAGAAGCTAAAGGGCTGTCATGGAGCTCCTGCAGGATATTTAATCTAAGACTAGCTGGGATAACAGGTCGAAATCCGTTGTTGGAATTTGTAGTTTTTGTATAGAATATTAGACCATCTATTAGTTCGTAATGGGCCGCCCTATTTCTTATCGCCACAATATCTTGGTGGCTTAAATTTTTAGGATCCTTTAAATACTCATAAATGCTTCCAAACTCAGGATCCTTACCCAGTTCGGTTATTACAGTTTCTCGGGAATTTATTGTACATGCTGTGAGCATTGCCACCTTTACGGTATTACCTTCTTCATCTATTTTAATTCTGGATAGGGCATCTGCTACGATATTTTCGTTTCCGGGGGTATGCTTGATTACCAGATTATATTCTTGTAGCTTGAGTGCCCATCTTATTAACCTTGGGGATAAGTTTTTCCCTGAGTACAATCTAGTTACCGCCGCATGATCAGAGTACACTGTTATTGGCGCCTTTCCAAAATAGACTCGGAACTTTTGCACTGCTAACAGAACTGCAAGTGCCTCTCTCTCGGTCGCGGAATAGTTTCTTTGTGTTTGATTTAAAGTTCGGCTAAAAAATGCCACGGGCTGTTGATTTTGCGAAAGTACCGCTCCTACCGCATAATCCGAAGCATCCGCTGAAATTTCTAAATTCTCATCCTTTTCAGAAAATTTCAACACAGGGGCTTGCGTTAATGCTTGTTTTAATTTTTCGAAAGCACTATTGGCTTCGGCCGTCCACGAGAATCTTGCCTTTTTCTTTTTTAATTTTTTAATTTTAACAATGGCTCAGCAATAGCTGCAAAATCTTTTATAAAGGACCTATAATATGAACAAAGTCCTAGAAAAGAAAAGAGCTTCTTTGCCGTGTTCGGAGTCGGATACTTTTGTACAGCGATTATTTTTGATTCGTCTGTCTCGATTCCTTTCTGAGATATTTTGTAACCTAAATATTTTAATTCAGGGGCTGCAAATTTGCACTTTTCGACATTAACTTTTAGACCGGCCTCATTTAATAAAGCAAACACCTGTCTTAAATCCTGTACATGTTGGTCGAGATTATCACTAGTAATAATGATATCGTCTAAATAGATAAATATTCCTTTTCTGTTACCACAGTCCATGGAGGTGTTTTGGTGTCGCATACAAAAAGTTAGAATTTAAAGTACCCAAACAAATTAAGGATTGTTCATTTCAATGCAATCGGTAAAGGACATTAAGAAACAAAACAGTTTCGTAACATCAGGTCTGCAGCCCTTAAATCGAATTTTCTTTTCGAGATGTTTTATCAATTTAAAAAGATGAATGCAATATATGGTGTCTCGTAGGAAAAGAACAGGAAGAACAGATTTTTAAGGTCGACGACTCGACGAAATTTGCAGGGAGCAGCAGCAGAGCCGTGTTTCGTAGGATCTGCCTGTCTTTTTCAAGTTTACCACCTTTTTTTAAAGGAGAACTTCGGCACCAAAGAATCTGGAGTTCAGTCAATTTTAGAGACACTTGATTATATAGAGAAGCCCGCCATATTGCACATGCCCCCCTTAAGGCTTATCGCAGCCGCTTTTGCGTAAGAACAAGGGTGAGAAATCTAATAGAACGTCGAAGACAGCAGATGCTTTTTGGCGTAGACAATGCGATCCAGATTGGGTTTGAGATATTTTTTTTCATTATTTCTGTTTTTGCTTTTAACATTTCCCGCCCCCTTTTTTTGAAGCTCCAGTTTTTAGCTCTCATTCTTAACATATGGATCTCTTAGCTCTCACTGAAAATATGCTAATAGAAATGCCCCCCCCAAAAAAAAACAAAGCTTTTTAAAAAATTCCAAGCATGAATGCGAATTTTTAAGAAGGCTCAGTTTTAAGACGGCAGATCAGTTTTTCATATTTGTCTCGAACGTTTTCTGTACAGCTTCGCAGCTTCAAGCGATGACAACGAAAAATTCTTTAAGAGCGGTGAAAGTCCATTTTATATTATATGAATATTTAAGGTTTTGTTAATGAATGGTTTGAAAAATATTGGTATATGTTAATACCCTCATTTTATGTTTTTTAAATATTAAATTAATTGAAATTTATAATGTGATCGTTTTTAAAGTATTAATTAAAATAATTGTGTACTTTTGATGACCTCAAATAGACTTACACCACTTTCAAAGTTAACAAAATGTGAATATATACATTTATGAAATATTAAATATGGGATTTCAGTTGAATCAAACCAATTTTTTCATGAAATGTTTATTATAAATATATATTATTATAAATGTGGAGATCGACGACCGATGCTGACTTAGCGAATTACCAGCAATGACGTCATACCAGCATAGCTCAGTGCGAATCATTCCAGACAGCGTCAGATAGCGTCCAGACGTGGTCGAGAGTGGAGTAGGAGATGTGAGCAGACGGCTCGCTTTTCTTCAAGAGTTGAAGAAGACAGACGGTCTTCTTTGGTGTCCAAGTGATTTTAGATGATCATACTATTTAAAGATAGCTGTGGATTAACGTATTCTATCAACGCCCGAGGAACTAATATTGTCTGTGATTGTGCATCATTATATGAATCCTGCAACATTAATTTTTACTTAACCTTTATTACTTTTATCCATTTCTTATTATTAAAATAAAAGCATTTTAAAAATGCAATGTTCGTGCTCTCTGTTTTGAAAGAAAACCCTACAAGTTTTGGCGACCAACCGTGCGGCTCGAACAACGAACTCGAAAGTGTGCGAGTGGCATTATGAACTGTGCATTGAACTGTGAACTGAGTGAACTGTTATTGGTAACATGTTATTGGATTTATTGGATTACTCGTATAAAGTGTGGATTACCCCAATTGAAGACGATCATCAGTCGAGTGAGTACAAAACTTTCTTTCCAATATGAAGTTAGTAGAAATTCCAGAATTGGAAGCAAAAGAACAGTAAAAGTTCTGAAATCAAAAGTTTGCATAAGCTTATTTTTAATACTGATGGAGATCGAAATAACCGGAAAAGATTACGTGAATTTTCTGGCTTTATATTTAAACCAAATTCTGAAGAATTTAATAAGAAAATAGATATAGTGCAGAGTAGTTTTACTTTGAATGAGTTAATTAAAGTTTGCAATGTATTGTGCATAAACTCAGAAGGTTTAAAATCGGAAGTCGTAACCCGAATTGTCTCTTTCCTGTATGATTTATCTGTATTATTTGAAAATATTTTGCATGAAGAAAATAGTGATATTGAAGATGAAACTGTTAATAAAATTTCTGAAGTAGTGCTTGATAATAATCAAAGAGACAATCCTGGTTTTAACGAGTCTAAAGTAAATAACAGTATGCAGCTTCCAATTCAAGATCATTTTAAACCGCATCTTAGTTTTTCGAATATTGAAAGTATTGTTAATCCTTTTTCTGGTAATGCATATGAAAATGTTGATAAATGGTTAGCTGAATTTGAAGATGTTATAAATTCTTTGAAATTGAGTGATTTCCATAAATTAGTTTTTGCAAAAAGATCATTAAAAGGTAAAGCGAAACTATTTATTCAGAGTGAACCTAAAGTTAATGACTGGTGTAAGTTAAAAAAGCTTTTGAAATCTGAATTTGGTGAAGCTTTTAATTCTGCTGAATTGCATGAAATGTTATGTAAGCGTAAATTAATGCCTAATGAATCTTTAGATGAGTATTTTTTGAAAATGAAAGAAATGTGTTCACGAGGTAACATTGAAGATGATTCATTAATTAAATATGTTATTGATGGTATTTCCGATTCTGTGGTGAGGAAAACTATACTGTATGGTTGCGAAACAATATCTGAATTTAAACAAAGACTTAAAATTTATGATAAAATGAGATCTGACAATGATAAATTTAAAAATCCGAAACCGAAAGTAGACACCCAAGTTAAAGATAGAAATAAGCTTGCGTCATCAAACCGAAATCAATCTAACGTTAATAAGGTCAAATGTTTTAATTGCCAGGAATTTTTGCATCAGTCATCGCACTGTGTAAACAAATCGAAGGGTGTAAAATGTTTTAAATGTGAAAAGTTGGGGCCTAAATCAACTGATTGTCCAGATCAGAATCCCGAGAAACAAGCTTTATTACAACGAATTTCTGATAAGGATAGAATTATGAAGACTGTAGAGATAAATAATCATTTAGTTGATAGTCTTGTTGACACTGGTTCGGATGTGACGATATGCAGCGTGGAGTTAGTTACACAAGCAGATTGGTTCTCCTAATTTAAATTGTAGCGATATCACATTAAACGGAATTGAATCAAAGCAAACGTACCCTATCGGCTTTTCCATTTCTGATATTTCAATTGATAGTTTTTCACTTCGTACGAAAATTTATGTAGTTAAGTCGTTATGTAATCAAATTGTATTAGGTTTGGATGTAATGAATCAGTTTAACTTTTCCTTTACCGAGAATGGCCTTCAAATAATTTCTCATCGGAATAAAAGTAATGTAAACTTGATAACTGCTGAGTCATCTCGAAATGCTAACGTTCGTTGCGTTATGGGAAATTTGAATATTGCTGTGTCATTGAAGAATATTTATGATCTTTCTCAATCGCCTGGCGTCTCCGTTAATGTAAACGAAAACCCCGAAAGCGAAAGTGGCTTGAAAATTAATTACCTTTCACATCTGGTGAATGCTATTTCTGTCAACGAGATTGATTTATCGCATATTTCGAGTGCGGAACAAAAGAAAGACTGTGTAATTTAATTAATTCGTACCAGCCTCGGAAAAATAGACAATCTGACTTCAAGATGCAAATAAATTTATGCGATGAAATTCCCTCTGTCAAAATAGAAGATACATGTCTTTCGCGGAACAAAAAATTGTTGAGGATCAAATTAATGAATGGCTGAAAGAAAAAGTAATAAAGCCTAGCAAATCTAACTATGCAGCGCCTATTGTTTGTGTAACAAGAGGGATAATTCTAAAAGATTATGCATTGACTATCGGAAATTAAATAAGAAGATTATCAAAGACAAATTTCCACTGCCTTTAATTCCGGAAGTACTTGATCGTTTAGAACAGTCAAAGGTCTTCACGACACTAGATTTGAAAAATGGCTTTTTCCATGTAGACATAGATGAAAACTGCAAAAAATACACCGCGCTTATAACACATAATGATATTTATGAATTTCTTAAAGCTCCTTTTGGTTTATGTATTAGTCCAAATGTTTTTCAAAGGTATATTTATTCAGTATTTCGTAACTTGTTAAATGAAGGTGTACTAATTATTTATATGGATGATATAGTCATACCGGCTAATGATGAAGTTGAATGTTTAGACAAATTAGAAAGAGTATTCAAAACTACTTCGGAATATGGATTACAAATAAATTTCAAAAAGTGCCAATTCTTAAAGCGTAAAATTGAATTTTTAGGACATGTAATCGAAAACGGAACTATTCGACCATCACCTTCCAAAACTGTTGCTGTTCGAAACTTTCCACAACCACGTAACTGTAAACTACAAAGCTTTTTAGAACTAACAGGTTATTTTCGTAAATTCATTTCTCATTATGCTAAAATAGCTAACCCTCTTAGTGACTTACTTAGAAAAGGTATTGGTTTTAAATTCGATTCCGAACAAATGGAAGCTTTTTGCAGATTAAAAAAATTCTCTCTCAAGCACCTGTTCTACACATATTTAGACAAGGATATCCATTAGAACTTCATACTGATGCTAGTGGTCAAGGCTTTGGTGCGGTATTACTCCAACTGTCTGCTGATGGTAATTATCACCCAATCCAGCATATGAGTAAGAAGACTTCACCGCAGCAAGAGAAACTCTGTAGTTACGAATTAGAAGCCCTTGCAGTTATAGAAGCTCTGAAGAAATTTCGAAACTATTTGTTAGGCTCTAAATTCAAAATTGTAACTGATTGTAGTGCTTTTCAGAAAACTTTAGATAAGAAAGATTTAACTCCTAAGATTGCAAGATGGGCAAAGTTTATTGAAGAATTCGATTACGAAATTGTACATCGTTCAGGAAGCCAAATGAAACATGCTGATGCTCTAAGTAGAAATGCTTTAATTTTAACATCATACACATCTGATATAACTGAGAAGATTCGGTTGGCACAACAACAGAATGAAGATGAACATGTGAAATTGATAAAGAATTTAGTTGAGAAGGGAGAAGAGAATGGATTCTTCCTGAGAAATGATATTTTGTACAAATTTGAAATTGGTAAAGATCTGCTAGTAGTGTCAGAATCCTTACAGAACGAAATCATACAGAAGGTGCATAAAAAAGGTCACTTTGCTGTAGATAAAACTGTGAATGCTGTAGAGCAAGAATTCTATATTCCCAGACTGAAATGCAAAGTTGAAAAAATAATTGCTAACTGTATAGAATGTATACTGTACAACAAGAAGCAAGGAAAAGCAGAAGGATTTCTTCATCCTGTACCGAAAGACAACGTTCCCTTGAGTACATACCATGTCGACTTTATTGGACCTCTTCCATCGACGAACAAGAGATACGAACACATTCTGACTGTGTTGATGCTTTTACGAAATTTACTTGGTTCTATCCAGTGAAATCACCAAGAAGTTATTTGAAAATTGAAGCAACAACAGACTGCATTTGGAAATCTGGCCAGAATCATTTCAGATCGAGGTAGTGCCTTTACATCGAAAGAATTTTCAGCTTATTGTACTGTAAAAGACATAGAACATGTCAAAATTACTACCGGTATTCCAAGAGGTAACGGACAGGTTGAGCGAATCCATAGAATTTTGTTTCCTGTTTTGTCAAAATTATCACATGAGGATCCAACGAAATGGTTTAAGTATGTTCCAGATGTCCAGAGAATAATCAAAAGCACAACTACGAGAAGTACAAAATATTCACCGTCTGAGCTTCTCCTAGACACAAAAATGAAGAATAAGGAAGATCTGAGAATTAGTGAGATTGTAGGGTTTATATTTATTTTAACTAACATTTATTTTAAGTTTAAACTATCTTTCCTGTCAAGCCTTACTTTCCCCTGGAACTGCCAATGCCAGAGTATGTAAATTTTAGTAGAACGCGCAAGGATTCAAATTATCAGCGGAAGTATTCTGAGTTAAATAGAATGAAAACGAGTTCGAGGTGTGCTGTTCTTACTTCACGAGCGCGGAGGTAGTTAGCCAGAAATTGAAGAACCCCGCGTTTCGCCTGTGTGCTTGCCTCGGAGAATTGTTATTCGTTCAACGTGATATTCAAAGTTTGCTGAATTAGCAGCGGTATTGTAAAACTCGGTGAGGTTAGTTACTTTTAGAGAGCCTCGTAGTTAGAGACTTGTTATTATTTTCTTTTCAGGTTCTTATTTTTATTTTACCGCCGGGTCGGCGTAGTTTGTGAGCGTCAAGAGCACGCAATTGTAATTTCTTAAGTTGAATAAAAAGGGACTTAAACCCTTAGCAAGACTCTGTCTATTTTCCAGTTTCAACAGTCACCTCTTGGTTGCGTGCAAGTCGGAGGCGCGCAACTCTACAAGATATTGAATGAAGAATATTTAAAGCAGTTGATGCAAGAACGTGATGAAATGAGAGAAGATGCGAAAAACAACATTTTGAAGATACAAGAAGAGAATTGTAAGCAATTTAATAAAAGACGTAAGAAACCGAAACTGTACAAGATTGGTGATTTGGTAGCCATTCAGAGAACTCAATATGGAACTGGTTTGAAACTACGACCTAAGTTTCATGGACCGTATAAAATCATAGCTGTTAGACCAAATGACAGATATGACGTCGAAAACGTAGGATGCCATGAAGGACCGAATTTGACATCTACTGCGGCTGACCATATGAAGCCATGGTCAAATTGATTTGATGTTTGTATCAGCTCAAAACCTGAGGACCTAATGCTCTCTTTTCTTTTCTTTTCTTTTCTTTTCTTTTTTTTTTTTGTTTGTTTTTGTTTTTTGTTTTTTATTCTCTTTGCAGGTAGATGATGGGGACGTCCACTCAACAGACATCGAGGATTCAGGCTGGCCGAAGCTGTGGAGATTGACGACCGATGCTGACTTAGCGAATTACCAGCAATGAGGTCATACCAGCATAGCTCAGTGCGAATCATTCCAGACAGCGTCAGATAGCGTCCAGACGTGGTCGAGAGTGGAGTAGGAGATGTGAGCAGACGGCTCGCTTTTCTTCAAGAGTTGAAGAAGACAGACGGTCTTCTTTGGTGTCCAAGTGATTTTAGATGATCATACTATTTAAAGATAGCTGTGGATTAACGTATTCTATCAACGCCCGAGGAACTAATATTGTCTGTGATTGTGCATCATTACATGAATCCTGCAAGATTAATTTTTACTTTATTACTTTTATCTATTTCTTATTATTAAAATAAAAGCATTTTAAAAGTGCAATGTTCGTGCTCTCTGTTTTGAAAGAAAACCCTACAGAAATATATATTATTTTCATCAGAATATGATTCAAAAATCCTTTTTGTTTCTATTCATTGAGATGATTATAAAATAATAGTAATAAAATACCAAAATTAATTAAAATGTAGATGGAAATGTATCAGAATAAAAGTTTATTTTATAAATACCTACCTGAATCATTTCCGAATCTAAGGTGACGTTATCTAATTCGAATATTGTATAATATAAAATGCACTTTTGTTATAAAATCAACAATTAGTGATTTTAGAAGTAATACTTATTTACGTTAACTAAACAAACAGTACACATTACTAAGCTTTATACTCTACAGTAAACGGGCGAAGTACCAAAATTCCAGTAAACGAACGAAACTGTTTATGCCATTAACAGTGTTGCCACACATATATAACCACGAAATAAAGAAACTATGTAATTCACTTTTTGAACTAAATATTATACTTTTTCGAAAATGGATTTACACCACTTTCAAAGTAATTGTAATTTCATTAGCTACGTAAATACTCCTGCGTACATAGGGGAAGGGTCTGTTCCCCCCAAAAAGCTCCTAACAGATTGCATTCATTGTTATCATTAACTAACTTTTTGTCAAAAATGGACTTACACCACTTTAAAAAAAAAATGGCTCAAATATCTTTTTAATTTTTTTGCGGAATTACGGCTTGTATTTTTAAATTTGTTAGCAGCTTAAATTGGTTATTATAAAAAAGGTAAAAGTATATAGTGATTTTAATGAATCCAGCTGATGAAATTCAATTATTCCAGCTGGTAATTATTAATAATTAAAATTAATCTGTGCGTATCGCTTTAAAATCGCTGAGTTTGTTAATTAAAAAACAGAGTAAATTTTAAAGAAAAATTAAATATCATCTTAAGCTTTGATGAACGACTACACACTGCTGCATTGAAGATCAAAATATTTTAATTCAGGTATTTAATTTTTAAAATTTAGTTGAATGTTAATTTAATTAAAATACCTTTTAAATCGCTGAATTTGTTGATTTAAATCGAAAGACAAATGTATTGCGTTTTACCGTGTCGCAACAAAGTTCTTCCATGTCACCGGAAATGGCTCAAATATCTTTTTAATTAAATTTGAAACGAAAATATCTTGTATTTTTTTCGAGTGGTAACACAAAGCTAAAATTGCTGAGTTTTTAATCAAAAGCTCGTTAAATTCGCCCAAAATAGAAAACAAACGAAGAGCAGATTCGGAATTTAAAATTTCAATTCCAGGGTGCACATTTTCGGATGGAAGACCATTTTTAAAAATTTGTCCCGCCGATTTTCGGCAGTGCTACAAACATACATAAATACATACGAAAAGATACTTCCTTATTTAATAATAGAGAAAAAGAAATAATTTTAGCCTGTCAGAATTTCATAATTTTTAGTTTAAAAACTTAAGTTTGTGGTGTTCCTCCTTTTATCTAATAACTATTTAAGGTATTAATTCAGAAGACAAACTACAAAAATCAGCGTTATATTTACAAAATTTTGTTGTTTGTCTTCTGAATTAGTATTTATGATTTTTGTTGTTTGCCTTCTGAATTAGTATTTATTCGGCGTGTTATTGTGTCTTAATTATTTAAGGTATTTCTTCCGCCTTCTTAGCGTGCCTTCATAGTGTAGCGGTCAGCAAACTCGACGCGTATTCGAGAGATCCGTGGTTCGAGTCCCGGCGAGGGCACTGCTCATTTTTCATCTTTCCTGCTTCGAAATAGCCTAACGTCTCTACAACTAAATGTGGAGGAACTTAGTGAACTGCTGGGCGAATAATCGCTTAAGTCCAGAAACAGAAACGTAAAACTCAAGAAGGGTTAATTACCCTGTATTGCTCAAAATAAAGACATACAGTCGGCCGCTTACTTAGGACGTACAGCAAAGCTTCCACCTGGGCTTAAGCTCAAAAGTGTAAGAAATGAGAACTTAACTAATGATTAACTAAAGACATGTAGCCGAAGCTAACACAAATCTAACTAGTAGGCCCTAAATATCTAATTAGCTAGCAAAGCTATCAAGGGCACGTAATACAGCCGAGAGTAGTAACAATTTAGAGAGACGTGTTCAAAATCAAACGCGCGCTTGTCAGAAACCCTGATTCTCTCTCTCAAAGTCAGTGGAACTTCGACTTAAATACTACTCCTACTCATTTGCATTAAACGCGATTCTAGAAATATATTCTGGTAAGTAATTTGTAAGCTGAAATTAGGATAGATAGGAAAGGAGATTTAAATTAACAACTGTTATAAACTTAGGATAAACCTTACAAGTTTATAGATTTCTATTTAATTATTACTTAAATACATGCGTTCTTTCTTTTCTTCGCAGTTTTATTGTGCTTTATGTTTTAGCCCAAAAGAGCGTTAGTCCGAATGGGCTATTAGTCTAGAACCGGGATTTTGCTTCGGTCATTTGCTATAAACGGTGAAACACTTTTTCAAATTATTGACTCCAAATACTATCACCCTATATTATCTTGAAAGAAATTAAATAATGAATGTGAGTGTATGTATTTATGTAGATTCCTCGCATTGGGGAAAAAACGACGGAACTTAGAGCCATTTAATTTTGAATAACGTGGACTTCCACTCGAACATGTGCACCTGGAAGTTCCAATTTTGAATTTCGAATTTTATGTTTCATATGTTACAAAAGCTGAAAGGGAATTTTTGATTAACAAACTCAACGATCAGAAAGCAAGCAACACTGTACGGAATAAAACATTTTTATATCTAGTGCTCTAGACTGTTTATCAGAAATTCTAAAGATATGCTATTTTTAAATATTTTGTTATTCTGCTGTTGAATCGAATTTTATGTGGAAGAACTTGATATTTAATAAATTAAGTTAACACACAAAGCATTAATAAAGAGACATGAAAAATTTTGCAAACCATCTCACTAAGAAAACTGAACATTGAAATGGTGAGCTAAAAATAGTAGAAAATTATATGCCAACACCACTGCATCCTTAATTCTAAACATATGGTGCTATGTTGCTTTTAAAAATTTGTAATTTTTCTGTTGAATTATGTGTGGCGTAAGTGTGAAGAAATTATGCTTAATAAAAGCTAAAAAGAAATGAGTTAACACAAATCTAACTAGTTGGTTCCTCAATATCTAATTAGCTAGCAAAGCTATCAAGGGCACCTAATACAGCCGAGAGTAGTAACAATTTAGAGAGACCTGAGTGAATACAAGAGCAGATTGGTGGACTGCGAGCTCAGCGAAAGCTTAAAAAGCCATATAATATTCCTAACTACTTTGTATGTGTTGAACGTCGAGGAAGTTCATATCGCTGAGTTCAATTGTGTAACGACAAAGTCCAGATAAGGGTTAAAAATGCCTCAAAGAAACAATAACAGATGGTCCCTTCTCGGGCTTACAAGAAAGCCTCCACTTGGGCTTAAAATCAAGCTAAGAAACTTATCTAATACTAAACTAAACTTACATTGCCGAACCTAGACACAATTGCCTACTGTAGTTGGCCCTTCATTAAATTAGCCGGCGATTATCAACAGGCATCTAGAATACGGCAGAGCGTAGAGGGCTTAATAACGAAGTAGCCTGACAGCAAACACGCGCCACTAAGGGCTCCTAAGCTATTCAACTGAAGTAAGCTGAACCCTCCTTAAATACTCCTTCTACCTCATTTACATGCAACGCGATACTAAAAACTCATTCTGGTAGGGAGTTGTAAGTGAGAAACAAGAGTTTAAAGGAAAGGGTTTCAAAATCAAATGTAACTGTTATAAAATTAAAATAAACCTTACAACCTTAACAATTCCTTTTGGGTGATCGTTAAAATCTGACCCCTTTCAGTTTTTATTCTTAGATTTTACTTTTTTTTAATGCTAGCATTACTAATAACATGGCAATTATGATCCTACAATGAAGCCCGAACAAACTGAATGAAATATTATTCCTAACCACCAGTATTTTCAAATAAGAAACAACTTCTTTTCCTTAGAAAGTCTTCCAAGGAAGCATCTTTCTCCTTGGGCCGATAGACTTCTCCTGTTTTGTCGTAACCAAAGCAAACAAACCACGGGGAGACGAAGGTTGGGTCTCACGTCTCGTTTTAGTCGCCCTTTAAATAGGGAAGACTGTAAAGAATTAATACTATCCACTAAGCGTGATCTCATATAGTATAAGTTAATTGCATGCATAGTAGTTCACTTGCAGGAAGTGGAAGATCCGTGGTTTGCATTACGTCAAGGGCATAATTGTTTCTTCATATTCGTGTATCGAGAAAAGCTATAAAGTTTTAAAACTTATGTGAATCTAGTGGTACGCTTTGTAAAACATAAGGAGACATAAATACGGTCACCTCTCCCACTTTGTAAAAACGTTTTTTGTTCTTGAAGAAGAGGAACCCTTTTCTGATCGCTGCCGAAATCGATAAATTTTCATGCAGACTTTGTGATAATTTAATACTGCTTTTTTCCCTAATTTTAAATTTTATACACTGGCATATGTCTGTTTTCAGTTACGTACGATTAAGTTACTATCAAGTTTATATTCTAAATTCTTAATTTAAGTGTTTTTGCTACTTTTCTGTAAAGTAAGTTAAAAAGATCCAAAACCTACACGCAAATTCGTATTCACAATAGATTACAAATAATAATATGCAATTTTCCCCTAACACAAACTATTTTAAAAACAAAACTCAAACAATAATCGAAATAAATAAGTTATCATTTCAAAATCTTCGATTAATTAATTAACTTTTTATAAATTCTCAGTGTTAGAAATACCGGAAGATAAAGAATAAATTCATAACTTCTCAAAATTTCAGATCAGTTAACATTTAAAAAAAGGAAGTTTAATTTTTCATTTTCTTTATGTTACGAAGAAATAAATATCTAAAAACGATGAAGTAAAATAATTCAGAATGAATTATCTTCAAATAATTCATAACAAAATTCTTCGAAAAAGTAACCTAAATATTTTTTCAATAAATTCTTTCTGTTAGGAGCATTGGTAGGTAAATAATAGGAATAAATTCAGAATGTTTATAAATTTCAATCACGTAAGATTAGAAAGAAGATTATCTTTCGTTTTCTTGATGCTTCGAAGAAACGTTCAAAGCTGTTGAAGTAAATTAATTCAGCGTTTTTCTGGCTCGCGTATGAAATCCTGCTGACATCTGTCAGAAACAAATGAAATATATGCAGCTGCAAAATTGTAAGTATTCTCGTTCTTAATTTCGCAGAAATAAAGCTACAATTACCTTTATTGTTTTTTAGAAGCGTTATTTCCTTTCAATTATCGTATTATCGTTTGACAAAGTAAAGGTAAACTCCTTTTTGATAGCCGCTTCCAAGCAAATTATTATGCTTCTAAATTAGAATTCTGTTACAGGAGAATGAGATCCCATTTTATTCTCGAATACATACCCATTTCTATTCTCGGGATTTAAAAAAATTCTCAGGATCATCAGATGTTTTAAATTTTATTTTGAAATACCTGAAATACATAGCGTTGCCCGAGCTCTTCAAGCAGAATAAAGAGGCTTCATTTACAGCAGCGATTCTCAACCGGTAGTACGCAAAGTATTTTTAACTACTAAATTCAAAAATCTCGTAAAGAAAAAGAACAATTTACAGACGTTTCCTGTGATCGAACTCTATCTGAAGATTTCAAAAATAGCACATTTGTTAACTTTTGACTGAACCGAAAAAAAGAATTTAAAGACATTTCAAATAAAGCTATTAAATTTTTTTTGCGTTATTGCACAACCTATTTATGTGACCAAGGATTTTCTTCCCTGTTATATATGAAAAATAAATATAGAACAAAATTAAAAGTGGATCCTAATTTCCTTAATTTTTCTTAATTGAATAAAATAGTTTGTGTCAGAGGGAAAATTGCATATTATTATTATTAATCTATTGTGAATATGAATTTGCGAGTAGGTTTTGTATCTTTTTAACTTACTTTACAGAAAAGTAGAAAAAACACTTAAATTAAGAATTTAGAATATAAACTTTATAGTAACTTAATCGTACGTAAAATAAGTGAAATAAGGCCAAAAAAATATTTAAAAAAAATTGATCTTTCTTAAAAAGGCCCAAATTTCACACTAAATTTTAGATTTAAATTATCATAACTAAAACTTTGATAGTAAAAATGGTAATCAATTTTTAACCTAATATTTTTTATGTGTTCAAATTTAATATAAATAGCTGTGCTAATGGGAAATTTTTTTAATATTTCTATTGGGGAATTGAAAAATAATCATTGCAAAATGTACTGGTGGTACTTAAGTTTTTCAATATTTGTTTAGATGGTACACGCGTTAGTCAAAAGGTTGAGAACTGCTGATTTAGAGGAACTGGGATAGTTTTTTTCAAAATATCAGATAGACAGTGATTTTCCCTCTTATTTTTTACTTTAAGATAAATTGAGCAAAATTTTAAGAAGCTTAAATAAAGCTGTAGATTAGTGTAGAACTAACATGGCGCCATGTAACGTTTTACTAAGAACTGGTATTTGCTTTGTTAACAGTTAAGTCTTTCTCTCTCTCTTTTTTTTTTTTTTTTTTTTTTTTTTTTTTTTTGTTTTGTTTAAACGTACGGTTATGTTTCTTCATACTAATCTGATGAGAAAGCAAAAATTAAGAACTATTTTAAGTGTGCGCGAATGCTTATATTTGCAAAACTTCAAATGTTACAATCAATCTAAATGCATCATTAGAAGATGAAAGAGCATATTAGCAAACATGAAAATTTAAAAATTGAACAAAGGGTATACGCATAGTGACGCATCAAAAATAGCAAAATTTTATATTATTATTATTATTTAATATTTTAATTATTTTTATTATATATATATATGATAATTATTTAAAAATAATAATTTATTATTTTTTACTATATTTTTTATTAATTTTTAATATATATAAGATAATTATTAAAAAATAATAATAATATTAAAATTTCTGGAAGATTTTAGATTTTATTGGTTGCCCAAAAAGGGTTGTTCATGGTTTTTTACGTTCTAACTGAGCTTGCGATCGCTAGTCTGTCATTCCTCCTATTCATTCCTGCTAATCCACTTTTTTTCTGTTTTGTTAGCTTTATTATTAAACATTGTTTTCTTCGCATTTACGCCGCATACAGTTCAACAACAAAATCGTAAAATTCTTAAAAGATGCATGGCATCATATGCTCAGAATTCCCGATGCAGTGTTATCATGTTGACACAAAAAAATTTATACATTTTAAGTCTTTTCTCGGTGCATCATATCAATATTCAGTTATCTTATTAGATGGCTAATAATTTTCTCTCTTTTATTTTTAACATTTTTATGTGTTAACTTTATTTATTAAATATGACTTTCTTTGCACTGAAGCCGCATAAAATTCAGTTCAACAACAAAATCACAAAATATTTAAAAACAGAATATCTTTAGAATTTTGGATAGTGTTATAGATTGCCATGTATATTTTTACATGCGTTCTGTTATTTCTTTAAAAATAGTCCCTCTAGTGGCCACCTAAAATAGTTATCATAAAGAAAAATCTGGAATAATTTTAATGAATCCAGCAAGCGTAATTTTATAAAAATCCTGAATATTTCTGATTAGACATCTCATTTTAAGACATGCTTAATTAAATAAATTATGTTAAATAGAAGAAAAATATTCTTAAGAACTGTATTTATTATTTTTAAACAGCTTAGTTTATTACTTTGTATTCACATCAAATTTGAAATAATTTAGACTTTACTGAATGGCAACACTCTGATGAGTGGAAAGATAAAAGAATTTTACTTCCGGTCTCGGCAAAAGGTTGCTTTCGTAAAGCTGAGTTTGTTAATTAAAACTGAAAGGTAAATATCCGATGTTTTTCAGAATTGGATGGCTTTACCGTCGTTCTTTTAAAATGTGAGGAACATTACATGCAGATTCTTCCTTGTTTAATTATTTAAAAATAATGCATGGCGTTTGGTGGCAAGAATTTTAGAAGTGATGTGCCGTTTCTAGGGAACCAACGCAAAATCACATTTCGAGATTAATAAAAGAAAATCATATTTCGAGGCTAATAATTTTTTTAGCTCAAAAGGTGATATCTCTTAGGGGGAAAAAACGTAAAACATCTGAAAGTGTTCAGATTTTAAAGTTTGCCCAAAAGAGCTCATTTTTGATATTTAATATGGTTTATCAGAAGAGCTTATCGACAGAGATGGTTCAGGTGGAAGACAGAAACATTTCACACGACATCCATCAGAATGAGCATGTATTTAGACAAACGTGGGGAACGTTCTGTATCTTCTGTATATTCAAAAATAAAAAAAGTATATAATGTGGGCACGGGTGGCAATTCGAAAACAAAATCTGAATGATAACATTAAGTGAGATAATATTAAGCGGCATCTGCTGTATTTCTGACCTAAATAAACCCGATAATAATGAGTTAAGAAATAAACTCCAATGCATTCCATGTTGAATATAATATCAAAAGATAAGTAATCCACAAGCGAATCCTTTTTCTCATATTTCCTTCATATTCATATTTCCTGCTGCTAACATAACATTTGCTGCTATGCTAGCAGCAGAATCGAGGACTGCTAAGTTAAAAACGTGGTAAATGAACGCGTAGGAGAGCTAGGGGGCAGAGATCAGTTGTAACATGCACACTACGCTATGGGTTTTAAATTTATTTATCAGAATCCTCACTAAACAGGGTTCTTTTAACGGGCCCTATTACGTAAACACAATCAATGCCTCTCTGAAACGGCTACTGAGAAAATATGTGCCCGTGCGTGTTACCTAGTTAACGGGGGTAAAATATTTCGTAAATTTCAATTTAAGATAATTTAAGTGATCTTTTTACTTCCTTGTACGAAGTAAAGGAAGTACTGTAATCATGAAAAATTCCGGGTACCATATTTCAACAGAAATATCCATTTTGACCGCTATCGAGATGTTTTTGCGTGACATTTGTTTTTGCGTGACATGGACAGAATACAGGACTCTTTTTTTTTTCCCAAAAAAATTATAAAACTGATTTAAAATGGATTCAGAAGTGATTTTTTCCCTTGGCGTCTGTATGTAGGTACGTGAATATGTATAACTCAAAAACGAGAAGCGTCAGAACGTTGACATTTTGTATATAGGACAGCTATAGGATATAGTTGTGCACCTCCCTTTTTTATGGCAATCGGCCTCCCCAAAAGTAAATAAATATATGTATACATATATTGTTTCATAAGAAAAAATTGAATTTAAATAAATAAATTTAATTTATTTAAATTTAAATTAATTAATTAAATTAACAAATTTAATTAAATAATTCTTTGCGCCATTGCTGCAAGGAATGAAATTTAAATTTAAACAAATTAAATTTAAATTTTAACAAACACGTATAAAAGTAAAAAAGCAAATTTAAAGCCAAAATTAGAAAAAAAAAAAAAAAAGCAAATTTAAAGCTAAAAAAATTTAAAAAATTATTAAAAAAAATGTGTAAACATATAAAAGATTTGAAAGATTTAATTCTCGAACTAATGTACAATATCATTTAAATTCAGAAGCAAAAGCAAATCAAGTGCAAAGTCTTTCCATGAAAATAAATTCACTAATTTAGCAAATTAAAATTAATCCAAACAATTTTTTTAAAAATGCATAAGTGAATGACTGTTGAGCAGGCAGGAGACAGACTTATCAAGGGGAAGTTGCTCCAAACCTAACTCTCCAATCATTCAATTCGTGTTTCGTCATTCATGCAGGCAAGGGTAAAAGTCAAAACCAAAAGTAAAAAGTAAAAATTGAAGAATGTCCAAAAAGAAACACCAACAAAGTGGTACCCCTGATTGAATTATGTTGTTCTTATCTTCCGGTTTAGGTTTTCATGCCTTTAGTTCACCTGCATGCAATATTTGTAGAATTATAAACAATTTAAAAGTTGTTTAAGTGTGGCTAAGCCTAATTCTTTTACCATAGACGCCATATTTGTTTACATTTGAAATTTAGCAGAATAATGGATTTGTTGCCACTATTCTCCTAAGAAGAAAGAAATTAAGCTTCGCAACAACAACTGTTCCTTTTTTGTTTGTCTAATTTCTTTTATGCGTCGTTTTAGATTATTGTAGTATTTGAATAGAACATGTGGCAATGATTAGATAATTCTTTAGATGATATACTTTTTGAGCATTCTGAGTTATAAAAATGAAGGAGACGTAAAGCTGTTAAGTGAAACTAGCGCCACAATATCGCTTTGGTAAATAAATGTAGTGAACTTTAAAGAGATCATTTATTCTATTTTGGTTTATGCGCTATCGACGAAGTAGATTTAATTCAATTCAATAAGTTTAAATTAAATGCAGGAAAAAATGCGTATAATTTAATATTCCGTGCATAGACGCCACGTGGTGTACACATCAGATCTTTTAAAAGAATGGTTTTACATGTTTATTTTGTTTATGTACTAAATTTATAAATGCTCCTTTAATTTTTTTTTTTACTAATCACCATAATTTTTTTGTGAATCAACAAAAATATCTGAAGCTATACTACCATGGGGCAAATGGTAACAAAATCTCTCCGTGAGTTGTAGCATGCTACAACTTGCCCCTTGATCTTTATTCATTTAATTACGTTTTGTTCTTTGAATATTAATATGAAAACTACTTTAATCTGTCTAGTTTTCTTTCCGAAAATAGAAAAACGTATTTTTAACACTCACAGATTAAACCTCTCGTTAAAGCATCCCCTCGGAAACAGTCTAACAGAGGCTGACGGTAAAGGAAATCTGCCGTAATAACTGACACACCAGAAAAATATGCATTGGAAAAAGAATATGAAAGATGATTAATATGAAACGGAAAAAATAAAATTAAAATATTGGGAAGGGGAAGGTTAAAAAAACATTAAAAAATAAAATAAAATAAAGAGATAAAAATGGAGAAAAGGAGAGGATTTTGAACTCAAATGCAGTGTTCTGAAGCAGAAATGTCGTTTTGTTTAATTTCCAGAGATGGTACAGCCATTCTGACGAAGAAGAATGGGTTAGTGCTTAATTTGCAAAATGTGGACGCACATTAAATGCGTAAGAGGAAATAATCTATCATTTGTTCTTTTAACTGCAGTTCTGATGGAGACTATTATGTTGGTTAATTAGAGAATTTTATCTTGATTTTACTATAAATCACTTGATGTTAATTAATTAAAGAATTTTATCTTGATTTTACTATAAATCACTTGATGTTGATTAATTGACGAATTTTATCTTGATTTTACTATAAATCACTTGATATCATTCAATGTCACTAAACTAAGTAATGACAAACACCAAATAATTTTAAATATTGTATCTTTTGTTCTTACTATCTGCCCGAAGTCAGTTAGAATTTGTCCCAAATCCGATCAAATTGTAATAGACAAATAATTTTGATAAAAGTATTTCTTGCGCTAAAATCAGAAACATTGCCGAATATTTATTTTGGAAATATGACGAAGGGAGAGTTATGCTATAAAAAACAACAGTGATATTTAAGGAATCTCAAAGACGTTTAAAAATATGAGTATTTTTCCAAAAATTGATACAACTAGCCTCTGGCTTTTACACTCTCCTTTTGAAAGTCACTTTTGTATTAACTTCCATAAACAGATATTCCATTAAATTGTGTATTCAGGACGAAGACAACATTTAGTTCAGAATATAAAAATAAATATGTATCAGAGAGAATAGAATAAACTCTTGGAACAAAATTTTTATAGCGATATGTTTGAACAAATGTGCTTAAGTCACGAAAAGCTTCCACACGATTGAATTATGGCTTAAGATAATGTTATTTTAGTGGAAAAAATGATGCCAATCATATTTTTCCCAATCAATAGTGTTTAATGTAACACGTATTCGATATGAATCGTCAATATTTCTTTTTGCAATTACATTTCTGTTTATATTTCCAGAACGCATTTTAGTCCTTGGTGTTTGGTATAAAAGAAGTAGCTGTGAGGACAGCAGGAATCGTTTTGCTTCCTTCCCAAAGAAGTACAAAGCTATTCCCAAAGAAAGCGTTGAAGACATCTGCCGTTACGATGATTTCGAACTACGTCATATCCGCAGTCATGCTTGCTGCATATGTGGTCTGCGCGGCAGCAGCGAAGAGTAAGTCAAAGAATTATATTGTTGTAGTGCTTGATATCGTTCACTGTCATTAAACCAAATAATAATATACACCAATCGTTTTCTAAAATGCTGTCCTTTTTATTGTTACCCTTTCCCCAGGTCTGTTAAAATTTGCCTCGAATTGTAGGGGCAAATCGTAACAAGCGAATACAGTTCTGAAAAAAATATTTTTTGTACTAAAATCAAGAAAATTTCCGAACGTTTCTTTGTGCACATGATGAATAAATAGTAGTTGTGCTATAAAAAGGGCAGTTATAATTAAAGAATCGTAAGTGCATTTAAAAATATAAACATTTTTTCAAACATTGTTGCAACTAGCCCTTCGCTACCCAACTTATTTTCAGATCTGAAGTGCATTAGTGTTTAGAAAAATTACTCTCACAACAGGTATCATTTACAGCAGTTATAAAGAAAATTCGCAATGCATTGTACTCTCGATCATCCGGGCTAATCGGGTTGCGGATAATTAAACAACACGGATAATTCTAACTGTATATTTCTTGGAAGTGCTATTTTATTCCTATATTCGAATCCCCTTTGGTTGACGAAGTCCAACAGAGTTCTAACAGAAGTCATTGCAGTCTCGGGCCCAATGCCAGTTGCCAGTGTGCTCTTGATTTCAGTATCACTCAGAAAAGGCGGATGCTTTTTCTTTTTTTAAAAGAACATCTGGCATTTAAAGTGATATTAGCACCACTCACACGCTGAAAGCTCGGTTCAGTCGAATCGCCGTTTGATCATTCCTCGATGTTTCCCCGATAGACATTTTCCAAGAATTTTTACATTTTCAACTTTTGGGCATACAACTTCAGTTCTTGTCTTTGCTTCTCCCCAATGAGTATAAATCTCCGATTTCTATATCGAGAAGAATCGTTCTTCATGGTTGAACCAGTGCTACTGGTTTTACTTTCGACCCTGACTTCCGTGTATGAAATCCAATATAGTCAACTTTTCTAAGAACTTTATTCCTCATCATCTTCCTCAGCAAGAGTTATTAGAAGATCAGAACGTTAAATATACCTCCGGTCCATCGGATGAATTAAACTGGTAACATTTGGCGGTAGAAATATACTAGTCATCATTAGACCGTCAGTTTTTTTTTTACTCCAAAGGGGCTTTGTCCCTGAGGGACTACGGATTTCGTTTTGCGATTTTGCTTCGAATCACTCTGAATGACCGTTTTACTTTTCAAACTGTTGCCACCCAATTTTATCACCCTGTATTATATTTGAAGAAATTAAATAATTAAGAATCTACATAAATGTATGTATATTTCTCTCATTGTGATAAAACAACGGTACCTAGAAACATCCAATTTTGAATGACGTAATCTGGCTGCGAATATGGGCATGTGGAAGCCCAAATTTGAATGATTATCGATTTCATGTTTTGTCAAACTTTAACGAATTTTGATTAACACACATTTCAAAGGGAGCAAAAGAACAATGGGAAGGATTTCAAAGCGAGCAATTGCAACGTTGTACATAAAAAAACATTTTTATCTCCAGCGCTCGAGACTGTGTATCGGAAATTTTAAAGATATGTTCAGTTTAAAATTATTTTGGGATATTGCTCTTGAACTGAATTTTATGGTTTAAGTGCGAAACATGATATTTAATAAATAAAAGTAATGCACAAAATTGTTAAAATAAAAGGCCTCTTTGGACGTAATTTAAAATCTGAAACCTTTCAGATTTTGTATTATTATTTTATTATTATTTAATTACACATCCTCAAGGAAATCGTTGAGTGTGGATTACCCGCAAACCGGATAATCGAGATTATACTGTATTCGAAGCTGCCGTCTGGAGATTGAATTTTAGAATAGACTTCAAAAATTCTAAGCGACCACTTTTGCGACGCTTTGTTTTGTTCTGCCAAGTAGCAACGGGAATAAAACTCTGAAATTGTTCTCGATCTTTGAGGAATTCTTCCTTATTTATGTCATCGGAATTATGATTTATTTGCCATTGGTATTAGTCATTCAGAGGTTTCTATGTAGTAAAGGAGGCACCGCAAAAAAATGAAGCTGTTAAAATCTCTTTATCATACCTCTGAATACTCTATCCAGTACAGTTCGGTAAGAGTGACTCAATGAACAGGATAATACAGAAGGTTACTTGCACTTTATAACGAAAGATTTTTGTAAGTAATTTTTATGCTTAAAGGGCGTGTTTCCTGCAGCGATTTACTTCCGTTGATTGCCTTGATTCTTGGTTCAACAGCTGGAATTTTCTATCAAAAGAAGCTTTTCTTTTCACTGTCATGTCAGTTTCATCCTATTCCTTTTGAGTCGTTTTCCAAAAGTCCGTTCAGTGTTCTTGGATGTTTTTCTATTTTTTTTTTTTTTAAATACCTAAAGCGCAAAAGTCCACAGGAGGAGCGTCAGGCGATATTATAAACATTTCTTTTTAAATGGGATACATTTTTATTCCCGATTTTGGTTGTTTGTTTGCTAAATAATCTGAAATTATCTTGGACGTGCGACTAGAAGTTTTGTTCATATGAAGCTCAACTTTATTGACGTCCCTTCCATATAAGGCTAGAATCTCTTCTTCAAAAAGCGGTTCTAAAATATTCTGCTAAAAGTATAATGAATTAGTTTTGCTCTTACTTAAAATATTTTTGGGTTTTATTTTACCGTTGTAACAAAATTCTGCAACTATCGTGCAGTTATCTCTTTAAGAGTAACCGTGAGAGCTCTATTGCTTTAAATCATCAAAATCTCGAGCGCATCAGATACAATACCTGAAATTTCATTCCGACTGGTTGAGAGTTTAGGCCTCTAGGGGCTCATATACAGAGAAAGTTTTCTTATGATCCTCCTGTATATCACAAGGAAATGAAAAGAACTTTTTTGCGTTATATAATCTCCTATCTATCTTTCCTTTCAAATTCTAGCATCTACTATAAAATATTCTGCTTATTGATATATAAACGAATTTTGTATCTTTTGCTTAATGTGTTTTCAATGCTTATCAAGTTTTCGATAATATGGATGAGGCATTATAATCAATATTTAAATTCAGAGGGAATAAGGGATTGCAGACTTTAATCTGAAATTGTGAAGAGTAACGTTTTGAATTTCTGATTAAATTCATAGTCAGTATTGTGCCGCCCAACCGGGAAAGTCGTTAGCGACGCTGACTGCCGTACTGAAGGGCCCGGGTTCGAATTCCGGAGAGAACATGCATGTTTGTAAATGTTATAGTGTCTGTGCGGCATGGGGTCACTCTTAATCTGAAACGAGTCGAAAGTCCTCTCGAGAGGTTAGTGGTAGGGGAAGAGGGGTGGAATACCTTGATACCCGTCCCCAAAGATGCTTTCCATCATAATTGGGGGGGGACTGAGAAAAGTCGTACTGTGGTACTGTATATGGTGCTTAACACTCTTTGGCAATGACAGGCGCAATCTTGCACTCCGTTCCACGGTGAATTTCGTGGGCTTGTTCTGATGTTACAGTCAGATAAATGAGATACAACAAATCAGTATTGTTCACGTTTTATGGAGTAATTTATTACGCTTTTCTTTATTGAGGACAAAAAAAGAATTTTATAAATTTTATTATTTCATTTAGTAATCATTCTATTATTTTCTCCAAATTTTGCTTCTGGAAGATTTCAAAATATATATATATATATTGTATACTATACTGTGTTTGGCACCGTTTTTCTCATTAAAGTAATATTTATTATTCAAGTATTTTTTATCATTAATGTTTTTTTATTAGTAATTATCAATGTTATACTTGCAAACAGTTTCGATTTACTACAATTACTCAAGTCATCCATCTACATTTGTCTACAAGAATTTAAAGTAAATCAACCTTGAAAAAACATTAAAAACGAGCATTATCTTAATACTTAATACAGGATGTTTCATACTAAATGAGACAGAAAGAAGAGCATGGTACAAATTCTGTGACTGATTTATTAAGCCAAAACAAATTAATTCTGAAACTACAATTATACAAGTTTTATCCGGGAACAGTGAAAACTCTTCCGATTGCGATACTTTAGCAGCGTTATATGACCTCCTGTTAGGTTGACTATAATGAATTAACGCTGCTACTTTAACAGCTTTATATGACCTCCTGTCAGCGTTATATATGACCTGCTGTAAGACACTGTTAATCAAAGGGCGCCATCCATGCAGAGAAAGCACACCGGGTTTTGGAATACGCCGAACTATCATCGATTATCGTTATTCAAAGACATTTTCAAACGAAATATGGTAAAGAATTACTGCGTCGTCATAACATCGAACAATGGGTGAAGCAGTTTCGGGACACGGACTGCTTGTGTAAGGAAACCAGCCCAGAACAAACAGCAATCCAAATCAAAGTGACGTCCAGCATTTGTTTGCACTGCCCCCAGCAGTCGTCTTGAGCGCAATATGTATGTATAAGTGTGTTATTCTGATCAAGTTATTTCCGTCAGCGGGGCTACCTGGCCGATATGCTAACTACCCAGTGGCCCGGCTGCCTCGCTGTCGGCGGAAAGAAAGAAAGTAAACCAACGCGTGGTGCGAATTCTGAACTCAGTGTGCCTCATGTAACGGTGTGGTGTGTGTTTCGGAAAGACCTATAATTCCAGACATACACCTTTCAGATGATGCAAGCGTTAAAAACCTTCCGACAAACCATTGCGTAAAGCTTTCTGTGAGAATTTGAAAGATAAGCTGGAGGTGGATGGTTTGGCGAACAGATTTGTGTTTACGGATAAAGCTTTTTTTACGTTTCTGGCAAAGTTGTGGGGGTTCCAACCTTTTATCAAACAGCTAAATGTGTAGGAACCTCGTGAACACTTACGCGAATAATCGCTTTAATTCAGAAACAGAAACGTAAAACTCGAGAAGGGTTAACTACCGTCTGTTTCTCAAAATAAGAACGTAACAGTTGGCTCTTTTCTCAGCGCTTACAACAAAGCCTCCATTAATAGTAATAATAATAATCAAGTCTCCACTATTAGTAATAATACGCAAGCCCCCCCCCCCACTAATCTCCCTAATAGCTTAGAGATGTAGCCACAAGGCGAACGCGCGCTAATCAGAAACTCTGAGGCTGTCTCTCGAAGCCAGTGGAACTTCGACTTAAATACCACTCTTACTCATTTGCATTAACCGCGATTCTAAAACCGCATTCTGGTAGGAAATTGTGAGCTGAAAGTAGGAGGGACATGAAAGTATTAACCTTATTTAACTAAAGATGACTGTTAAAAACTTAGGATAAACCTTACAAAGTTAATCGCCATATTTACGATTCCGGGCCACAAGAAACCTACATGGTATAATGGAACCTGAGCGTGATTCTCCAAAGGTGAATGTTTTCTGCGCCATTTTCAACAGTGGTGTTTAACGTCCTTTTTTTCTTCATGGAAAAATTGATTAACGGGTGCATTTACCAAGATATACAATAAAGGTGGTTGTTCCATCAGTGTGAGAATGCTGTTCCGGCTTCATTCTGCAGCAAGACGATGCTCCTCCGTATTGGCGTAAAAACGTATGCCAGTTGTTGAACGATAGTCTACCCCATCGCTGGACTGGCCGTGCTGGCTTTAACGATATGGCATAACTTTGTTGACCACCGAGATTCCCAGGTCTAATCCCTTATAATTTTTTTCCTATGGATTATTATTAAAGACAAAGTGTTTATGCTTCCATTTCTCCAGGACTTACAACATCTGAAGCAGCGAATAGCAAAATTGATCGAATCATTAGCAAAGAATATTCTAATACGAATATGGCAAGAACTAGTGTACCACATTTGCCGTGTTACCGGAAGGACACACAGAGAACATCTACAGAAACTTGGATAACTATAGTTTCACAGTAAATTTGGTTTATCAAAATAATTTATAGGCTTTCTTTTTGTACCATTCAATACGAAAAACCCTCAGTTATTTCCCTTTTCATAAGAAACCTTCGTAAAAGTTTTAACATATATATCTGTATATGTAGAAATCTGTTTATTGAAGCAATAATAATTTTAGGATACTTATTCTATATTCTATATTTTCTAATGAATGCAAGCAAAAATGTCTGATCTCAGTTACCATTTTTTTTTTTTTTTTTTTTTCATTTATCAATTATTTTGTCAGTTGTAACTCTTGGATATGTTTTGCACGTGTATGAAGTATTGAACGAATTAATGAGCTAATGAAATTATTATTTCTTTTCAGCTGGTGCTGGTATTGGCCGCTAAATGTCAGATATGGTACGTATGAATTCTTTTGATCGAGTGCTACATGCTAATAATCATGAATATTTAATTCATGAAGCCGTAATTACATTACAGGAAATCGTGGCATTAAATATTATTTCGTTTGACTCTTTTCTGCGTAAATTATAACCTGCGAAGTATTTTGAATAATTAGCAAATCGATTTAGATTCTGCTACGTGACGAATTTATAAATATCATTTAAAGAAAATAAATTTAAATTATAATCCGGTATTTTCAGTCAGTGGACTCAAACTCAGATTGCACGCGGACTACATGCGCGATCTTAACACGATCTGACGGGGCAGATTTTCTTTTGAAACATTTTATTAACGAAATGAAAAATCTGATCTGGACACCCCATACCTTCCTTGAATGGCTTATTAACTGATATATATATTTTGCTGCATTTCACTGAAACTTATTTCGAAAAATTATTCTAACTTAATAAATCGATTCCTCCAGGCAAGTTGAAAATGACATAAAAAATTTCGGAATTTAAATTAAATGTCCGGATCAATTGTTGTCACACAGGAGTCAATCTTCTTGTATTTTTATTTTCTCGTAACGAAAATAAAACTTTCATAAGTATGAGTGCAGAAACAAGGAGACGCATAAAAAGTTAGATTTCATTATTTGTTAATTTTTTAAATTTGAAATTGCCAAAACATGAATACTTTCATCATTTAAACCCGTTCTGTAATTGGGAGTTCATGGACTAGGACCAACAATTGCGAAAATTAAGTTCTGGTACGGATATAAGGATATTTAAACTGGGTAATCTGGGAAGTTGTTATATATATGTAATTTTGGTGCTGCCAATTGCAATGAAAACGCGAGGTGCACAACTACATGTTATAGCAGTTCTTTGTACAAAATTTCAACATACTACATGTTTTTGAGCTATGCGAGATATATACGTACCTACGTACGTACAGACATTATGATAAAATCTATTTTGAATCCGTTTTCGAATAAAGAGTTTTTTTTTCTGTGTGAACGTAGAGATATCATGCAAAAAATAATCAAAATAGATTTGGGAACGGTCCAAATGGATTTTTCCATTGAAAACCTAAATTTTCCGCCAGTCCTTTATTTCGTACAAGGAAGTTCAAATGCTTTATATAAATTTTTAATTTCGCTTACTAATCAAAACATAAATTTTATCAAAACATAGGTTTATAACAAAAAAAATCTGATGTAGATACCGCATGAGTTCCTTGTATCGCCTGTTAAATCATGCACACTTTTTTGGTGCATTTCATTTAAACTTATTTCCTCGAATTTTAATAGAGATATATTTATCATTCAATAAATTCAGTTCTCACTTTGCGGCAAAACAAAAATAAATAAAACCTCAAAACATCTTCATTAAAAATTTTAAAATACAGAAAAAATAAAATTCCAAATACAGTAAAAAGAGTAAAAGAAGCAATTTTTAAAGTAAAACTACAGTTTTCTACTCAAAAACAAGCAAAATAGCCAGCGTGCAAGAAGATAAATTTTTCGGTGCACAAAACTGAACGTCTGCTTTTGTTCCCACACGACAAAAAGACACTGAAGGTGCAGAAACTGACTTAATTCACCATTCTAATGAGTTTCAAATGTAAACAAAAGGCGATTCGCTAAGCTGAACTCGCCACTTAAACTTTTAAATTGCTAATAATTCTATAACTTTTGCATGCAGATTAACTAAAGGCATGAAAACTTTAACTGGAACATAAAAAGCACATAATTCAATCAATTTTAAAGCAAAAAATACATAATTTATCAACATATACGAATAAAAAAAACTAAACTAATCCAACCAGGTAATAGAGCAGAAGTATATATGTACACTCACTTCCAAAATATACACTTAAGCACGAAGATGTAAAATGCAAAAAATCAACAAATACTGCTTTGATTGACACAAAATTCGGCAGAAAAGTAGCATATATATTTATGCATAAAACAAAATCAATAATTATATACAGAAATGAAAACAATATTAAATTTTTGTAAGTTATCAGATAATCTGAAACTGGAAACTTAAACAAAATTATGTATAAAGTGAAAATAAACAGCATAATATGAAAAAAATAGGGTATGTGATCCCCCTCATCTAATTGAAAGCATGGTCACAAGTTTACACCTTGTGACCATGCTTTCAATTAGGTGGTCAACCACCGCACAATTAAGCAATTGCCATTCTTCTTGTAGAGCAGTTTCCAGATCAATAAGAGTGGCTGGAGGTAGGAAACGTGAAGATACAGCACGGCCAAGCGCAACCCAAAGATTTTGAATGGGATTAAGGTCGGGCGAATATGCTGGCCACGCCATACGCGCAATCCCTTCACTCTCCAGGTAGTCATCGACGATGTCAGCTCTATGGGGACGTGCGTTATCGTCCATTAAAACAAAAGTAGGGCCAACTGCTGCAGGATACAATCTCACAATGGGTTCTAGGACTTCATCTCGATATCGGACAGCCTTTTCCCCGTTTAAAGAAACCCCGTTTAAAGAACCCCGTTTAAAGATGTGCAGGTCGGTGCGGTATCCTAATGAAATCCCTGCCCACACCATAGTGCTTCCGCCCCGGAATACGAGATGTTCGATGATGTTTTGGGACTGATTGCGTGTTCGTTGTTCACACCATATCCTTATACGCTTGTCTTCTGTCTCCAGAGCAAATCTTGACTCATCAGTAAACATGGCATTGCCCCAGTCAGACACATTCCAATTGACATGTTCCGGCACCACTGTAATCGTGCTCCTCTTGATTGGACGAATAGAGGAGCACAAACTCGAGGTACCCGGGCGTACAGTCTACTCATATGTAATCTTCGGCGTACAGTAGCTGCAGATATCGCCTTACCAATGGACGCTGTAACCACAGGTGTCACACGTGTGGAGGTCGCTCTGCGATTCCGCTTAGCTAAAATAACAATATATCGATCTTCCGCGGGGGTTGTAACACTTGGGCGACCGGCTACGGGCCTTCGGATAACTGTCTATGTGGTTTGGAATTGTTTCCATAAACGTGAAATTTCAAAATGATGAACGCCGAAGAAAAGAGCAACATCTGTGATCGACTGTCCTGCTTCAGTTCGCCCCACAGCACGCCAGCTCTCAGTGCCAGCGCTTCCATTTGTCTTCTGGAAGTCATAGAAACACGTTGTCTTGAAAACAAATTCTACGAAAGTTTTAAACACCTTCTATCAGCACTTGCAATCAACTTCTGTAACCCTTCATAAAGCTGGCTTCTTATAAGACTGCCTTTTTTGCATATTTCTTGATATGAAAGCGCGATTGGCTGTTACCTAACATATTTGCATACTTCCATGTACCTCTGCAGCGAATTCCATCCTCTTCAATTCTGATTGGCTTTCGTAAATTAGCATTTTCCTCTCCGAGCTTAACTTTTGGAAGCGAGTCTATATTGATGCAGCCGATTGTAACGAAAAAGGGAGGTGCACAGTTACATGCTACAGTCGCCCCATATGGAAAATTTCAATCTCCTGCGGTTACTCATTCTTGTTTTATGCGAGATACATACATACGTACCTTCGTACAAACTTTAAGAAAAAATCTCTTCTCCATTTTAAATCCATTTTACAACCCTTTTTTTTTGGCAAAAACAGTTCCTCGTTCTGTCCGCATGTAGAGATGTCAAGCAAAAACATCGTTGAAATGATTTCGAGGGCGGTGGAAATGGGTATTTTTGCTGAAATATCATACCTTAAATTTTTCGCGATTGCAATACTTGAACAATATATACATAATATAACATAATATCGTAAACGAAAAACATTCTAGTTTATATTTATTTTCTATTTGAAATCTGAAATCTGGTACCTGCAAGCCTTTCTTTGTTGCTGTTACAGTTTATTCTATCAATAGTTAAATATTAAATGTGCAGACTCATATTTATTTAAAATAGTTCCAGAATGTTTAATTAATAATCAAATAACTTAATTGAATTTAATCTAAAAGTACACAAATTATCTATTATTATTAGATTGTGTTTTAGCTTTTTTCTTACTAAATAAGTTTAAAACTATTATCACACTTTCCAATAAAAAATTGCCATCCATTAAACTCAGCCACTTAATAAACTCAACCTGTTTGGAACAAAAATGATTTCAATAAACGGTGCTTATTGCGCTACGAGTATCAGGCAATTATATTAAGCATCATCTATATCATATACTTTAAAAATTTGAAATGAAATAATTCCACTTAAGAATAAAAATCCATTTATTAAAAATTATCGTTCTATGATTTCGAATAAATGAAAGTAATGAAATTTATCTTCATAGAAACAATGCTGGATAAATCTGTGAAACTAATAAATGCTAGCTTAACTCATAAGAGTTTATTTTGGATGAGTATATTGGTATCGTTATTTGAATATATCATTTCTTATATATCTCTTACGGGAGTTAATAATTAAGCTCGTGGTTTGGTTTTATTTCTAGGTTAAAACTTCCTGAAATGGGACTCCAAATGAGCAGCATTAAGACTTTACCGAAGAACTGACTTTATTTTCAATGCAGTACACTCCAAGCACTCCACTCGAAAAGTTTTTATGCTTCACCTGCAGATACAAAACTTCCTTTGCGAAAAAATACCTATTTATAATTTGATATTTTCAAATTATTGCAGAATATTTATGAAACAATAAACTTTTTGCTGCTATGGGCTTATTTTATTTCTGCTTGTTCAAGAACATTCCAGATACTAATGCCAATAAAATAATGCAAATATGTTTAATTAACTCAATATAAAATAAATTCGAAATTCACTTTGCATTCCACTTTACGCTGCAGTGCGTTATTAATTAATTTTTAATGCTAATTCATAAACATGAATATCTAATATAGGTGACCTTATTTATCCAAGTCAAAACATTATAACCTTCATTATATGTTTCTAAGTATGCGCGTTTACTCAATCATGTTTATGAATTAATTTAATTACCCCAATTAGTGTAACGTCTGGATGTACTAGATACTTAATGCATAATGCGTCTCCAACATGCATTTAATGTATGCATATTTATTTATCCCTGTATCAGTATTTCTTTACTTATTTATGCATGTGTAATGTTAGTGTAATCCAAGTTATAGGAGATTTTATATATCCAAGACAAATCACAATGATCATAACATTTTGCGACGAGTCCTGTATTCTCTACTATGTGCTAGTGTATCCTGAACCGCATAAAGTTATGTATTTATCCTGTATTATATTAAGTAGCTACTGCATATATATGTAATGTATATAATCAGTGTTACATCATGCGTATCAGTGTTCATATTTCTATGCATATTTTAAACGTACTTCAAGGTATATTTTAAGCAAGTCAAATATTGTCAAAGTATTATTCAATGCAACAATATGTGTAACTATAACATCTGGGGCTGTTCTAGTTAATGGTGGACGTGGTTCTGCACTGATTAACCAGTACGGTAGAGGCACAGTGCCAACGTCCCCTGTCACTTGTATTTGTACTACTAGCAATTTCGCACTTAAACGGTATCCATTACATAAAAATAAATACGTCTAGGTAAATTGGTGGGTATACTAATTTTATTAACCGTGAGAATACAATTACGGTTTAAAACGTTAGTTTATCATCGACTATAGAAGAATACGTTTAATCGGTATTCTCGCATGCATGAGCTGCACACGTATATAATTCGCTTACGTTAGTTAATTACGGCAGAATACACTAGGGCTACCTGCCTAAGAGAAGGAATGCCTCCGTGGAGGACTTGCCAAAGAAAACTGACTCGTATACACGCTGTCCTAAAAGTTTATAGACTCATCTCTATTACGCGATTCAGAAAAATGTAAAGGAACGCAAACACCAAATATAAATCTGCTTGTTTACATCACATGCGATTTGCATTCCAGTAAATGTTCAACTAAAATAGCAATTTGTATTTTAGAAAAAATAAAAACACAAAAAAATATTCGTCTCGAAAGTTTAGAGAAAAGTTGCCCGATTATTCAATATGACGTGGAATACGCGTTTTTTCATCGAGAGAACTCCATCGAATTATGTAATAACTCTGATTCCGCATTGTGCCATGCATTCTCGATGGCTACTTCTAAGGCATTCACGGAAGAAAACTTTCTTCCATTCTCGTAAACGTACCTGGACATAATACCTAGACCCAACACTTTCTCAATTGAGCTAAAATCGGGACTCATTGGTGACTACTCAAGAAGAGTGACATGTTCTCATGTCTAAGTAAATTTTTGTAGCATTTGAGGTATGAATGAGAGCATTTCCTTACTTGGTACACCCATTTTTGTCCTCCAGTGTTTCCAGTAAGTGCCGCAATATGGTCTCTTAGTGTTTCTGTGTATTTATACGAATCTTGCCGACTATCTAGAAAGGCGAAACCGACTTTCCCTTTGAAACTGAAAGTTGCCCACATCATAACAGATCCACCTTCACTGTTCCTACTGAAAAAGCTCCGAGGCTCTTTTCGTAAGTCCTGCCAGTAATATGAATACCGTCAGGACCGTCTAGATTCTCATTTTTTCATCGCTCAAAATTACACAGATCCATTTGTCACCATAGGTCATGTGGTTACGGCCCATTGCAATCTCACTCATTTGTGAAGCGTTGAGAACCGTAACGTTCGAGCCATTTTTACGTGAATCATATAACCAGATTCCTTGATTCTCCTAGAACGGTGTCTTTGGATATTTGCAATCCACAAGTCCTTGTAATATGGCGAACCGATTTCTTCTGTGTTGAAGCCAATCTCTGTATTCGCCTATCGCTGCAACCATCCGTCAATCGGGTCTTCCTGAACGTGATTTTGGCTGATGTGGCCTCTTACGAGACATTACACGGTAAATCATGCTTACAGATCAATTCAGAAGTTTCAAAATCTCTTTGACAGATCGGTCGTGGAATTTGAAGTTTAGAATTCTATTAACTTTGTTATTAACTAATTCTATTAGCATCAGAAAGCTGCGTAGCTTTAAGCATACATAAAGGCAGCTCAAATGATCTTTATTAAATTGGAGGTTTGAATGAGGGCATTATCATACAAAAGGCTCAAGTTCCCCATCGTGATTGTTGCTAAGCAGTTTGCATAAAACTACATTTGTCTATAAACTTTCGGGACACACATTTTTTTTTTTTTCTATTTTTATTTTTTCTAAAATGCAAAGTGATATTTTTGTTTAATATTTACTCACATGCAAGGCACATGCGTTTCGAATAAACATATTTTAATTTGATAATTTTGTTCATTTCTGTTTTTCTTAAACGCGTAATTTACTGGAGTCTATAAACTTATGTTACATACGGGGAAAACTACGGAAACACTCATGCATCCCGCCCGTTCGCCTGTCAAAAGTACCAGAGTTCAGCGATTTTAACCGCTGAGCCTCTGGTGGGCACGCCTATAAGTCGCATCCTAAAATTTTACTTCTAGTTATAGGAGAAAATATTCTCGAGGATAAGCCGCAGATAGCCTGTCTGCCGTCTATGATATTTTATTCGTTTTCGAGGTGTGAAATGGACTAAAATGAAAACAATACTTGCCACCAAACTGAGATAAAACTTTTATTATCGTTCAAAAGGAATATGCTTCTGTGTACAGTTGCAGTTTAAAATGTGCATCGTAGCTAAATCGTTTGCTAGACATTTGCCTTCGAATGATTTGCACACACAACGAAACATGTACAGTACCAAATAACTTTCATCCAACAACAACGGATTTCTTTGAACTGATTGTTGATTCGAGTCGAACAAATCGTACCGAAAAAAAAAAAAAATCCGATTTTCATCTGCCTTTTCGTGAAAAAAGTGCAGCTTGTACATGAGAGAGTACAGTAATACTTCTTTGATTATACGATATGCGTGAATTTTGCATCGGTGGAAGAAAAATGCCGACCTCCTTTTCCCAAGTCTGCTACAGTTCCTCATGTTCAGAAAACCTGATCGTAAATTCCTCCGGTATAAATGGACAAGGAATACCAAATAATATCATTTTGCATAGAATGCAGTTACACGTTATTGAAGATATGCAATATTTTTTTAACGAGGATTCTGAGACTGCAGGTTGCAAAAACAAATATGGTAGTACAAGTATCCCAAACTCAGTATCTGAAGTGGGCCAATAGTCATCAACAAGGCCCGTATTTTGATGACCTAAAAATTCACTGAAACTGCTCTTAAAAAGGGCCGCTGGTGTGGTATGGTGTGGTGTATTTAATTATGGCAAAGCACACCAGGGCTATCTGCCTAAGCGGATGGATGCCTTCGTGGAGGACTTTCTAAGGGAAACTGGCTCGTATACACGTTACACATGGAAAAGAAAGGGGGGCCGGACAATACTCTTAAAATGACAAAAAAAAAAAAAAAGCCTGTAAGAACAAAAATTAAAATTATTTTCTCGAATTTCATTAAAAATATATTTCTGATTCAATTAATTCAGTTTTAACTTCGCGGCAAAGTAAAAATACATAAAAAGTCAAAGCTTCTTTATTAAATATTGAAAAATACAGAAAAACATAAAACGCCAAATACAGTTAAAACAGTTTTACAACTATAATTAGAGTTTTTACGCAAAACAAGCCACTCGGCCAGCTGCTCGAAGGCATATTTTTTGGTGCACCAAACTGAAAGTTTACTCTTGGTTCTACACGGCAAAAAGACATTGAACGTGCTGACTTAATTCACTATTCTACTGAGTTTCAGATGTAAACAAATGACAGTTCCTTAGGCTCAACTCGCCACTTTTAAATTGTTAATAATTCTACAACTAATGCATGCAGATTAACGAAACGCATAAAAACCTTAACCGGAAGACAAAAACCACATAATTCAATCACCTTTAAAGCAAAAACTGCGCAATTTACTAACATATAAGAATAAAAAACCTAAGCTCACAGAGCAGGTAAGAAAGTGAGAATATATATATATTAATTAATTTTACGTTTTAAGATTTTTCTTTGAAAATTTCTTTGAACACCAATTTAAATTCTGATTAATTTTTTTTTGTTTTCATTCGTGGTTAAATGGAATTTGTATTCCTTGGAGATGGTCTATGGAAAGTTTTCTTATTATAAATTATATATATATATGATTGGTGCAGCCGTTTGCAACGAAAAAGGGAGGGGCATAACTACGTGTTATAGCAGGCCTATGTACAGGGTGCGGCAGCGTTCATAGCCTAATTTGACTTGCGTATAGTAGAATGACGTACTACATGAATGCGCGCCAGCTCGTGCCGCATTCGTGTACTGATGAGCTGCCATTTCGAGTTTGACAGAGATATGGATCGGTGGAGTGCAAAGCATCGTGTTTTTGCTGTTGAAAGTTATTTCAAGAATAACTACTCTGTTATTGCTACCCAGCGTCTATTTCGGCAACATTTTAACTTGGGACGTCATGGGGAAGTTCCAGATGGACGGACCATTGCAATAGACATTTCCATGTAGAGTAATTTCCCATTTTGGTGACATTTCCTGGCCGCCTCGCTCATTTTCATGTGCAGACTTTTTCCTTTGGAGCCACCTGAAGCAATTTCCGAACACGTTGTGCCACCATTCCTGAGTTGAAGGATCGCATCAGAACTGCCGTCGGCAGTGTCCCAGGGAATACGTTACGCCGAGTTATGGCAAGCTTCCAACGCCGCCTAGACGAATGTGTTGTGCAGAGGGGGCATCATTAGACAGGCTTCATATTCAAAAAGTAATCCATGCATTGGGCAATGAATTACACATTGGTAAATGGCATACCTTTAACTATTAATTGACATAAGAAGGTAATAAATAAATCTCAGTTACTGCCTTATGGTGTGTTTTTAATATCCTACTATGAACGCTGCCGCACCCTGTGCAAAATTCCAACGCTGTACGGCTACTCATTCTTGAGTTATGCGAGATAGAGTATAGCATGGCCCGGATTCATCTGTACGTACAGAGGTCAGAAAGAATCACATCTGAAACCATTTTAAACCCATTTTACATTCCTTTCCAGGCAAAAACAGTTCTTTAGTTTGGCCGTACGTACAGAGGTCAAGAAAAATAATCATTCAAATAGTTTCGAGAGCGTTTGAAATGGATATTTTCGTTGAAATAAGATACTCGACATTTTTCATGATTACAATACTTCCTTTACTTTATACAAGGAGCTAAAACTCGTCCTAGAAGAAATGACACAACTGATAAAAATTGAGAAACTGATTAAATCCCAAACAATTATGCATACTTGAATTTTACTTTTTCTTTTAAGTTTTCAAACTTACGCAAATGTATCACCATTGCTCTGAATCATTAAGTGCTTTTCGATGTTTTCCGAAAGTAGAAGATTTTTTGCTGTCTGCATATTCTATCGTGAGAAGCTTTCTTGAAATCTATTGCAGTTATCGAAGCATACTTGAAAAAATACCATATCACTCATCCTTAACTCTTCTTCAATTTCAAAAGCGTCTGTTTCGCCTATTAAGATGACGGATGTTTTCCGCATAGTCTGGAACCCTCAATTTTTAGTTCAAAATAGTGTTGAATTTAGCCAGTGCAGCATATGAAAATCGGCCTGTTGCTCTTTTTTGCCTAATTTGTCAATATAATTTATTGCAACAACTAGTTCTATATTTTGCTTTTGTAATGTTTTAATAGCTGAAATAGGATCCTGATCTGATGTAGGCAAAATTTCCTTTAATTTTTTTTTTTTTTTTTTTTTGGAGAGAAACCATTCTGTGCAATTAGAATCGAAACAGTATCGTCTGCTTCAAAGCTATTCACAATTGACTTTACGGATTGAAAATTTTGACTATAATACTACATGCAGACATTTAGTCAATTTCACAACTCAGTCGTTTTACCGCAGCCAAACCAAAAGGTTAATAACAGGCTTCAATAGCAAAGCCACATTAGGAGCTTGGAATTTAAAAACACCGTATACGATATAGTGTTTTTAAGAATATTTCCTTTACGAGCTTGTCAATATAGTGATAACTTGCTCGATTTTTTTCAGCAAAACGAGGATACACTTTAGCAAAATAAGTCACATTCTCTAGAGCGGGATAAAACTTCTGTATTGTTTTCCATGTTTTAACTATGTATAAACCATGTATGAATAATCATGTATTAAACCGTGTATGTTTTAACTATACATGAACCATGGATGGTTAAAACATAAGGAAACATGTTTAAGAAATGTGTAAAATTACCCAAATAAAATATGTATATTTAAAACACATGTGCCTCGCATCTGAGTAAATGTTAAACAAAAATAGTATTTTGTCTTTTAGAAAAAATAGAAATAAAAAAAAAATTATCTCGCAAAAGTTTATAGACACATGCAGTTTTATGAAAATTGGTCTGCAACAATCATGATGGGGAACTTGATCCTTTATATAATAATGCCCTCATTCAAACGTCCAATTTAAATATGAAAAAAGATATTTGAACTGTGTTTTAAGTATGCCTAAAACTACGCAACTTTCTGATGCTGAAGTTAGTAGGATTCTGAAATTCAAATTTCATGATAGGTCTGCTATAGAAATTTTGAAACTTCTGAATCGTTCTGTAAGCATGATTTATCGTTTAATGTCTTGTAAAACGCTACATCAGCCAAACCCACGTTCAGGAGGACAGCCAAATTACAAGGACTTGTGGAATGCAAATATCCAAAAACACTGTTTATAGGAGAATCAAGAATCTGGTTATATGATTCACTTAAAAATGGCTCGATCGTTATGACTGTCAAAGCTTATAGTGACAAATGGATCTCTGAAGTTTTCAGTGATTAAAAAAAAAAAAAAAAAAAAAAAAAAAAAGGGAATCTAGATGGTGCTGACGGCTCAGAGTTATTTCAGTAGAAACAATAGGAACTGTCAATAGTGTGGGCAGCTTTCAGTTTCAATGGGAAAGTGGGTTCCTTTCTAGATGATCGGCAATTCTTTTCCCCTTTCTAAATGATCGGCAATTCTTTTCCCCTTTCTAGATGATCGGCAAGATTCGTATAAATACATAGGAACACTAAGAGACCATCTTGTGCCATTTGCTGAAAACACTGGATGATAAAATTGGGTGTACAAGCGTAACAATGCTCCCATTCATAACTATAATGCTACAAAAAATTACTTAGGCATAGAATATGTCACAGTTCATAAGTGACCGCCAGTGAGCCCCGACTTTAACTCTATCGAGGACGTGTGGGGTATTATTCTTCGAGAATTTTAGGGAATGAAAGACAGTTTTCTTACGTGAATGACTTAAAAGTAGCCATTAAGAGTGCATGGTACAGAGTGAAATCAGAGTTGTTACAAGGATGTTATGGAGTTCTCTCTGTGGAGAAACGTGTCTTACGTCATACGGAATAATCAGACAACTTTGCAGTATTAAATAATTTGAAATTGATAACAATTGTTAAAATGTTACTATTCTATAAACCTTTGAGATGCATAATCTTCTGTATGTTTATTTTGTCTAAAATACAAATTTCCAATTTAGTTGAATATTTACTGAAATGAAAATCGCTTATGATTTAAATAGGCAGATTTTTATTTGGTGTTTGTGTTCCTTTGCATTTTTCTAAAACGCGTAATAGAGTTCAGTCGATAAATATTTAGGACAGAGTGTATATGACGAATAATAAAAACATGGGCGCCCAAAATAAGGAAATCTATTAATCGAATTGCATTGTCATAAGTATAGAGCCATTATCTTCATAAATTTATCAGCGGCGTCCCATGCTTTTATTATTCGTGATAAAAAATGATAGATAGACATTTTATAAAGTATTTGGATAGAAAGAAAATTTAATTTAATTTTAAGAATTTTTAATTTAATTTTAAGCATTTTGCAAATATTAAATCAAAGCATTTTCTAAATATTATTAAAGAATTTTGTAAATTTTGCATATTAACGATTTTTAATTCAATTTGTAAATTAAGGAAATTAATTTACAATTTTTAATTAAAAATTAATCTGTAACTACTAATTAATTTTTAAATTACAGAATTAAAGAATTTTAATTAAATTTGTAAATTAAAGAATTCTGTAAATTTCTCTTGTTCCCATAACACTGTATGCTTATTTTCTTCTTTTCATTATTTTATGAATTTAAATAAAATTGAAGTAAAATCTTATTGCATAATTTTGTTTACCTTATTTTGTTATTTCTTTGGGCATATCCAGTTAACAAAAAAGGAATTAAAAATTCCAAATGTTACGGTTATCTAAAATATATAAAGAACTACAAACTTAAAACATGAACACACAAAAATAGAGTTTGATTGAAATTCTATAGATGGCGCCAGTTGTGAAAGTTGGACTAAATTCTGTTTTCGAATAGATGATAAGGTTAAGTAGTTCGTCGACCATCTGCTCCGAAAATGTTATAAAAACGTCCGCTATCGGCTTAAACTATTGTTTCAGCTGATGTAAGCACCGAAAGAATCTTTCATCGTCTATCCGGCAAAACAGGCTCGATCAAAAGCTATTAAAATGGTGTTTCATACCTGGTGGTCTACGATAAAGCCATAAATTTCCCTAATAGCTCTTAATGTATTCGCAGTTTTCTTTCTCTATATTTTAAGTATCGTTAGGTGGGTGTTCTTTGCTTACTCTGCAAACTCATTTTAAAATTAGATAAGATAATATTTAAAAATCTCATGTGGCCAGTGCATGATCGCCTTCCAGTTCCGTGCTTTAAATAGCAATGAGTTTTCAGTAAATTTTAAAAAATTAGGGAATAAAGTAAGTGCAATAAATGTCCCACTCGAAATAAATAAAATTCTTCAAATTTTATTTTAAATTTTGATCAGCTGGGTTATACAGGCAAAACTACTAAGACATATGTCACAGATCTAAAAGCTTTATTAATTGGTATACGAGTGCTACTCTTAGTTATGTTAATTATGCGTTAAATTAATTATTAAGATGAACTATGTGTCAAACCTTCCAGCAAAACTCTTATTCTAGTTATTCTATTTTTTACTGTGAAAATCTGTTAATAAAGTATCTCGGCTGGTTTGTAAAGGCAGTCAAAATCCAGTATGATGTTTCCAATAATATACGAGTTATAAATACCAAATTTCTCAAATTTGGTATAATTTCATAATATACTTTTACACGAAAATTTGTTCAGCGCTCCATGTAAAATATCACTTCCGGTTCATCGATTTTAGTCAAAGTGTGTTTGTTGCATGGAGGTAGGAAGTAAGAGGAGAGGCTCTTAACTGGTTTTTCCCGTGCACTGCCTTGAAGCGGTGGCGCACCCCTCTTGGAGACCAAAACATTTAGTGACTTGCCATTAAGATCAAAAGGTTTCGATATGATCGAAGGTAAACATTTTGTAATTACGTCGTAAGTATACGCATAAATGTATATATTTTCTTTTTCTACAATATTTCAGAGTCCTAAGCATCTGGAAGAACACATCTTTAAACAAAATTTCATTCTGAAAGGAACTAAATGCTATACTCATTGCAGAACAGTTTTAATTTGAATGAAATATTTTCGCAGGTTTTCGTTCATTACACTAGCAAAAAATTTTACGGTAATACGATTTTACTCGGTTGACGATTGCAAAAATTAAAATCAAAGTTTATAGTATTGTTAATCTTAAAATTACGTATTATTATTAATATTATTGTTTACAGAGTTTCTTTCCGAAATACTTTCTCAAATATGAGATAGTTTTTAGCTTCCGAGGCATCTTTTAAAACAAAAATCGGAGTATTTTATAATTAATGTTCTGTTAGGTACATTTCAAATTAGAGATCCTTTCATTTTAATAGTCAAAATATGTTAAATATTGGTGCTGATTTCCATGTACTTGACTTCTATGAGTGTTTCTGGATATGGTTTTTCTGAAAAAATGGGTTTTTATCCCCATATCCAGAACACCCATCCTCCACCTTTTTTTATGGGATTAAAAAAAGGTGGGTTTATATATATATAAACCCACTTTATATATATATATACATACGTATATACATTATTTAAAACTTGTAACTGAACTATTATAAAATGTAAGGAAATAATTCTTTTAATACTTACTAAAATTTGTTTGTCCTTAACTCCAACAATGCACATTCTGTTGGGTTGAAACATAAGTAATGGTCATTTTTTTCATTTAAAAATTTTTATTTAAAAAAAAAAGAAACCAATAAATTAGTCAATATTATCCAAGTTTTTGGACTGTGATTTGGCTACAATCCATTCGTTCGGATAATTCTCGATTGGTTTGACGCACGTCTTCATGCAGAAGTTGATTCAAATGCTCTTCCTCAAACTTATTTGGCCGTGCGCAACGAGCAGCGTCTTTCGCGGTCGAAATTTCCATTTTTTAATTTGGCAAACCAATTTCTTGCAGTTCGTCCAGGCACTTCACCGTCTCCATACACTTCACAAATCTCTCGGGCAGCTTCTGCAGCATTGGCGCTTCGATTAAACGCAAAAAGAAGGTGCCGAAATTGTTTATTTTTGTCGACTTGACACTCCATTTTAATGATCTAAAATATGACAAATATTAGCTGAGACAAAAAAAATCAAATACGCCACCTTGAAGAGGGAAAGATTTTCTTTCGAATAACACAAAACCTTATGCCAATATATTTTTGCCGCGTAATTTTGAACACAACATAAACGGCCATTATTTATGTTTCAACCCAATCAAAAAATGTACTTCTTTAAGTACGCATCTCATAAAATGTGCTTTGCAATACATTTTAATAAATTGTTTCCGGTACGAACATATTTTGCTTAAATAGTTTTATAAATATATTTGTCAACAGAATTAAATTTCAAAGTTATTATATATTTTGATAATATTTATAATCATTATAAATTTAGATATATTTAATAACTAAATTTTTTTCATAGTAACATTCATAAAAGTTTATGAATGAATAAATCCTTCATTGTCAAATGCAATTATAAATAATTTAATAAATATTTACTTATTTTTTTAAAGGGAAATGTGTGGTTTTTACGAGACTATACCTAAATACCTATACGTATTTAATATTTTACATCTTCGGCATGTACGAATCTTTAATTTCTGTACATTCGCTATATTTTTCGAGTAAAATAAGTAGCAATAATATAGCATATATATCAGAAATTTTTACGTAACAAATATAGAAAAATATAAATTGACTGAAAATCGCATGAATTATTTTTAATATGCGCTCAAAGATCAGTTTTCCTTCGAAATTCCTCCACGAAGGTCTCTCTCCCGTTAGGCAGAGCTCCATTGCATGCTTATTTAAAAAAACTTAACCTGACTTAGTGTCTAATTACAAACATTTCAATATACATAATTGTATATTTACATTTGGACATCAATTTTCAAATTTTTTACTTTAAACACTTTTTTTTTAGATGCATTCATTATAAAATTCAAACTTTCTAGTAACTATATTTTGGCTGTATAACTACTTTCTAGTAATTATATTTATATCTAGTACCTATCTTAACACTTCTCGTAGGGATTAAACCCAATTTCATAGTTCTCTGATAATATAATAAATAATAATTATCCATTTCACATTTAAACATTAAACTCATTGTCGTCAGATCGAAATCTTGATTGCCTTACTCTGTATACCAACATTACTTTATTTTTTTTAAACAATTAAAACAACTAATCGATCTAAAATCACAAATACATGAAATTTTCATATTGCAAGATAATTCAAATTGTAACAATGAGCAAAATGTATTGATACACTGGTTATTAACATTGACATCACGTTGTTTCCAAATTCTTAATAAGATGTCATGATGATATGGCTCTTCACATGGTCACATTACCTCAACCGCACATGGCGGGTCAGCTGAATTGGCAAATGTTTCTCTATATAATGCTACTCAAAAGTCTAGTTACTCGTACAAATGAAGGAAAAGTTCATTTATTAGCATATCTGTCTATATATTTATTAATTTTAACAAACATTACAGGATTGGGAGATAATCTTATTTTTTAGTTAAATAAATAATAAACTCAGAGATAAGATTTTAGATAAATAAACTCAAAGTGATTATTTTTCAATTATATAGAAACAAAATGATGAGTTTAAAATGAGCAACTTAATCAGCTCTCCGCTAAAAATTTTATAAAAGTGCATGTTACGCTAATATGTGGATGACAAAAGAATGTATTTTATTTGGAACATGAAAGAAAAGTATCAAATACACTATCAAGGGCATTGAAAGAAGTATGCAAATTTCTACCCGCTTGTACCAGTTAGTTATAAGGGAATTGAGCTTTTAAAGTGTGTTATGATTTTGCGAGTAATAGATATTTTAAAGGTATCTTAAGATGTTTATCATTCTTTATACATAACGTAAACATTTTGCTCTAATATGTATTTTTGTGGTTTAGTATCTTAGAATTTTATAAAACAAATTCATAATTAAAATCGCTGTTGCAAATTATCGAAAAATAACGAAGATGTGTTTTTTGCGTAAATGCCACTAAACTATACAAATTGCTGTTACATATTCAACAATAATGTTTCTTTTATGCGGAAGTCTCCCCGCTTTCAATTTGTGTGGAACTGTTGTGATACCATCAAACCGCTGTCAACGTGCTGTGAATGTAAACAAAACACACCCCCTTTGGAGACAAAAGCTCGGCAGCACTGTGTCAGGCGTAGGGCGGGGATGACGTCTCCTTTTATTCTTACCTCCATGGTTGATTCCCACTAAGACACTAAAATAGAAAAATATTTTATTACAATTTTCCATTAAGAAATATTATGGGTGCTATGTAAAATAGCACTTCCGATGGTCCATTTAAAACTCTTTTGGGCTTCAAGTACCACATTCGGATGTCTAAATTTACACAAAATCTAATTAATTCTTGATATAAATGCAGAAAACTTTAAGTACGAAAAATAAAAAATTTTGAACGTTTAATGTAAGAGAGTTATCGTAAATGAAAAAGTCCTCACAGGCTACAACAAAAGACAGATAGCATTGTTCATTGTGAAAGCTATAAACACGTGTTCTAGAGATTCTTATTCGTGTTTATTCACTGAAAACTCGCTACAGAAATTTTAGATTGAAAAAATTACCTCCTTACCTAGACATATAATCACCTCTCCTAGAACATTTTTCTGTGTGCATAGATGAAAACGGGTAAAAACGGGGAAAAAAAAAAAAAAAAAAAAAATTCAGGTATAGTTATTCAGGTAGTCAAAAATTACTCAAATCATAAATGTTACTCTGAGATAAATTTAGAAAGAACAAGAGAAGACAAGAGAACTCTGATACTTTCTCTTGAGTGATAATTAAACTTATAATTAAGAGTATAGTTTAAATTTATGACATATTCACTCTATTATTACACAGGAGAAGTAACCACAAATAGTTTATGAACAAATGTGAGCATAAAACTTTTTTTAAAGCAAACTTTTTTGATATCCTTGACCAACAACATTTCTCTATGCTTGTTATTAAATAATGAAAAATTTATATGTAAAGGGAGTGGCTGAAATTGGTTACTGGAGTCTTTTGTTTTTAAATTTTATTTACTAAGTATTAGTGGAATGACTTTATTTTTCATTCCCGTGTCCTATCGATCATCTCCTTTTTTAAAACCTGCTTGTTTTGAAAATGGAAACAAGGAGTGGATCACATTTGTTTTCGGAGACTTTTGTTTTTCAAATATATTTGCAAATACCAGTTACTAAATATTTTAACACACCAGTTACCAGTTACTAAATATTTTAACATATTTTAACACTAAATATTTTATAGTCAGGAAAACGGACAGAATAAAGAATTCTTTTTTTCTTTTCCAAGGCAGATCGTAAAATGGATATGAAACGGATTCAAACGGAATTTTTTGTGACGACGTACGAAAGTACATATGTATGCATCTCAAGAAACTCAAAAATGATTAGCCATATAACGTTGAAATTTGTCTACGGGACTGATATAACATCTAATTGTGCACCTCCCTTTCTTATCGCTATTGGCAGTACCAACCATGTAAATATACACCCGTTACTTTACCCGGCTTAAAACTCCTTACCCGGCCTTTATTTTCGCAATTGTTGATCGCAATTACAGAAGTGTTTTAAATGAGGGGAATATTCATGTTTGGGCAGTATCAAATTTATCTACCTAAGACAAAAATACGTAAATCAGCTTTATAATTTAATTTAATAATATCCTCTTAATTTCTCCTAGTATCCTCTAATTCTTTATTTGGGTTATTTCCTCTCTGTATTCCAAAAGTAGTAATAACTTTTCTGAACTACAACATTCCTAAATGAATCAACATGATTTGCGTAACGCTAATGATATAACTGATTTGGAAACTAAAAATTTTGATAACTGAAACCTTTCTAACCTAAACCAAAACCTTCTGTTTGTGAGCTTCTGTATTGGATAATTGCGCACTTTTGCTTCTACATCTGTTGCTGCTTGGACGCTATTTCATTCTGCTCTCTTTATATCGCAACAGTATCAAAATGTAAATATTCTGGAAATAGGCATGATAAGTGTGCCAAAATTATTGTGCCACAAATGTCAATTGAAAGAAAAAGGAATATTTAATCTTATAGTATATAAAATTTTATATAGTAATAAATGATTTAAACATATGGGGTGTCTAAAGTAAAAAAAAAAAAAAACATTCCGTCGAGCCGGAGTCGAACCAGCGACCTATGGATTACTGCTTTAACACACCTACAGTCCACCGCTCTGCCAACTGAGCTATCGACGGACACTCGACGAGGTAAAACCATATAACTAATACCCTGTGCAACATTCAAAATAGTTAAAATTCCGACTAATAAACGTGTAAGCATTTTTTTTAAAAATATTTTATTAAAGAATTTCAAGAATATACTTAATGCATTTCATAATAAACATGAATAATATATTTGATTAGAGAGTCAACGAAACATGTTATAGTAACAAACGATTTAAATCAATGAAGTTTCTCATGTAATCAGTAAATAAACACAAATTTGTAAAATTGAACCTTCCGTCGAGGCGGAGTCGAACCAGCGACCTATGGATTACTGCATTGTTACCGCTACAGTCCACCGCTCTGCCAACTGAGCTATCGACGGACGCACGCCAAAATTTCATGTTCCATCTGTATACGAAATGAGGTCATGTTTCAAATGCTTGAACTTTAGTTTTCGGAATGTATCTTTTTTAATCCATTAAGCGATATGTTTATTTAACGTCTATTGACTTCCTCATTTCTTTCTACACTCATATTTTAATTAACAGGAATTAAAATCGTATCCCACCCTCAAAGTGATTGATATTGTTTTGCGTTTATATAAACAAGCAAGTTATAATTAAAAAAAAAACTCAGTAAAATATTTCAAGATTTATATCCTGTATTTCAGATGTAATGTGGATTTTAAACCAGCTTCTGAAGCGAGCACATATGCATTTTCATGTTTTTGGTGATTTTATTTCTACTCTCTTTGTTGCGTATTGGATTCGTGATGACCTTTCGTGTTTTCGTGATTTTCTCAGCACATAACTTGAATAGGAGGCAATTCCTCTTAATGTGCAATCTGGATCTTTATGCAGATATTCCTTGTATATTTCCCTGAAAACTTCCCCAAAATTTATTTCTCTTCATCTTTTGAAAAGCATCACCAGCAAGGGGGTTAAAACAGTTGAATACTGATTCTTCAACCAGGTGAACCGTCTGTCTGGTCGGTTGTTTTCCTCATGTCTGACATGAATACGAGCCAGTTTTCCTTAGAAAGTCCTCCACGAAGACATCCTTCGCCTTAGGCAGATGGTCATCGTGTTTTTTATCATATGATAATGCCTTCCTACACTAACTAATGAAAAAAAGTTGAAAGCTTTATAAAGAGTTTGAGGAGACAAGCATCTAAAGCTTTCGAACGGATCTGGAGTTTACCTATTATGGTACATCGTGCAATCCCACCGTAGACCTCGCATTCAGTATTTATTAAAAATTATGATTTAGGACATAAAACGATTACAATAGAATTTCAATACAATTTGAAATTCACAAATTAAGTTGAGAAACATGTTCGAAAACATAATTCTTTCTCGATTTGTAAACTGTCTGGAGAATTACAATCTTATATAATAGAGACTTTTATTTTTGTGTTTAAATGTGGGCACAGCACTACGCACCAAATTCTAAATGTGATCGAAACAAATGCAGAAGCATTTATATAAAAAGGAATCGGTCACGGCATGTTTCCTTGATATAGAGAAAGCATTTGACCAGATTTGATACACTGAACTGAAGATCTAAAGTTGGCAAGAACTCTCATGTCAACTGACTTGGTAACCATGATAAAATCGTACCTAAAATTTCATACATTTTACATGAAATTAAGTGATGTTTTGTCTAGCAGAATAGCCTGTGTCCATCAAGGATCTACCCAGTGTTATCAAAACGTTTTGAGACTAGTTCTGTAACATGGCAACGGACAATAGCGCAAGGTTACACGCACGGGCACAGAAAGCAACTTAAGTCAGTGTTTCAATAGCCTATTGGAACACTGGCTTAAGAAGGTTGTTGCAATAGTCAGTGTACATCGGGAGCTGTGCAATTGGCGCTATTCTGATCACGTGCGTTACCACATTTACGATTTTATCATGAAAAGCAAGTTTGAACAACGATTATAACAACTTGGTATAAATACCGCTGGCGATTAATTACGTCATCATTCTTCTGCTGCATTCCTTTCCTTAGCCTTTGCTAAGGTATCTTCTATGCTGTGCTAAAATCGTGTAGCCACATAACCTGTATAAATTGTATATAAAAAATTATCGTAATTACTATGATTAAAGAATATATTATCTACAAGGAATTATTCTAGTGTGCCTGGAAATCTGCAAATAAAGATGGCAATTGGCTAAATCTAGGTTTGGTATCAACTCCTTCCTTTCGCCGTGCCATTCAACCATCACGACTGTGCTTCAAAATTATGACACATTTATATCTGTTCTGTTCCTCTGTTCTCCCATATTCGAGATCATTCTAAATTACATAATAAACTAAAAAGGTAACTAAAACTAATATTGACCAATCATAGCTTAGAACACTTTCTCCACCTAAGTAGTATAACCACGGCTTTTCGAGGAACTTTTTCTTCCTGACTTCTGCCATGCAATCAGTTCTGCGCAGCTTTGTCTTTCCTGCCTGAAATGACGTAGTATCCCTCTATTTGTGTATCTAAGAATATTGTATTCAAATATGATTGAAAAGTAAATTCATCGGCCAAAGAGATGATTTGAGATGTGTAGGTGATTCTTCAATTCAGTTTTGTTATCTGCTTCATCAAGCCTTCACCCTCAGCCATTCCTGCCTTCTCAGTCATGTCTACAGCCGGAAGTTAAAAGTACATGATTTCTCATTCTACGCATTTAAATTACAACATATATATGTAATAATAAAATTCCATAGTCAAGAATACACTTAAAATTCTAACTGTATGTCTTTTCATTTTTAACGGCGACGTTCTCTTATTTGTAAGTACGTGGAATTAAACACAGCCCCGTAGTCAAGTTGTTTTTCCCGCCTTTTCTACACGTACAGTTTTAGAATGTTCTGGAAATATTTCAAGCGAACTGTATTGGTTGACTATTATGATTTGACTGGCCTATTATGATTTGACGTCATTTCTTGGAAGCTCCGCCTTTCCAGAGGCTATAAAAAGACTCGCAAAAGGAATATCGGGGCTTTTTCTTAAATGTCTTGATGCAGTAAACTTCATACAAAACGTTATTAGTAATTCTTTTTATTTACTTCGGATATTTGATTTTGTAACTGCTATTTCTCCTGACCAATAATAAATGGATCCTGTTTTTTAAACTTATCGTCTGATTATTTAAGCTACGACTACATTTATGATTCTTCAACAATATATTTATTCCTGACAAAAGCTGGTACATCAAAATAATTAAAAATTCCCTTACCAAAGCTGGCATTAACCTTACCTAATTATAGATTTTTTGAGTTAGATAATGATTTTTTATACCTAAAGCTACGGACGGTTTAAGAAGGATGACTAATTCAGAGAATCTATTGTAAAAATGTACAGAAAATTCTTGTTTATTCATTCTCTTTCCTCCAAAAAATTTTTGGCACTTTAATCTTAAATACTATTATGTACATATTTTTAAATTTAAATTTCTTTAGTGGCCAATTTTACTGCTTTTATTAACAAATCGGGCTTTTTTCATTTTTCATAGTAGCTTGATCGCCCGCTAGCTTGAAGAATTACGACTTTTTTTAACAAATTACTGTTTTTTCCTTTTTCTCATGCTTTAATGGCCAAGTTTTTATAGTTTTAGCTGAATTTGCCATTTTCACTTCGAAAAAATTTTTTCCATCCTACTACAAGCCAAACGCCATTTTTTGAGCTCTTCACACGGTTTCCGAGGTTTCCGGCCCCCTCCGATAATAGGAGACGAGTTACAGATAACGAAAATCACTTTGCATTGGCTAAACGCCCACAACACTTCGCTCCCCCCTACGTACATCATCCAAAATAAGACGCTAGAAGTTAGCAGCCATTTTTCTGCATGTTTTCAGAGGGACAGCTTTACATCGCCAAAGGTCAGTTTTTTGTTTCTTTTGTTACAACTTTTTCTTGGTCTTAGTAAGACCCACTGAGTTGTTCTTTTCTCAATTTTTTATTTTATATTGATTATTAACTACAGGTTTTCTTACAGTTTTATAAAATCTATTTTTGAAAAATAAAATTGTTAATCTTTAAGCTTGCAGGCCCAGCCCGAATGTATTTGTATTTTTAGGACTAATAGCTCATCGCTATTTATTTTCGTTTTGATTTTAATTTTAGACTAGATTTAGAAAGTTTGATTTTGATTAACATATTTTAACACCTTAATGTGTCATTCTGAGCGGACGCGTCGGGAAATTGGAACAGAGAATTGAGACTATTAAAATTTCCAAGACACTTTGTCAAAAAATTTTTTAGCGAAAAAGTTTCAATTGTCTGTTTCGGCGAAACGCGTAATGGGGTTAGCTTGATTCGACGTTCAAATAAATGAAATTTCCCTTGAAAAGCCTGTTTGGATGTCGAATTGGGCTAATTTACCATTTTCCGCTTACTTTTTAACTTTTTCTGTTTTTTAATTTTATTGTATTTATGTTTTACATGTCTAATGATTTGCTTTTCATGTGTATTAATTTTTGAAAACGTCTTAAACCTTTTGGAGCAGCAGCTCTTGGTAACTTTTAGGCGAGCTCTCTACAATTTTTATTTTTTACTTATTTTGCAGCATATTGCGCAAGATGTTTTCTTGACCAAAATTGGTTTTCAAAAATTTTTATTACTGCTTTGCTTGATAAATTATATATATGTATATATATATAAAGTTTGACAAATAACAAATTTTACTTTTAATGCGGTCTCCCAGTTCCAATTTTTACAAGATCTATCTAAAAATTGTTAAGACTGACTAAATATTAACTATCTAAATAGCGCTATCTGTTTCCAGCAAACGCAAATATGTACATTTTGATTCTAGTCTGCTAATCGCATAAGTTGTTCTGGAGAAAATTATCGTTTGATGTTTGAATGTTACATGCGGAATATAATGGAATCGTATTCGGAACAGATTTGTGCAATAAAGTTTTGTTTTAAAAGTGGCAAAACGAAATTTATCAAATGATGCAGAAGGCTTATGGTGAAGAGTGACGCATTCTAACGTGTTTTGTGGTTCGGTAGATTTCGAGATGATAACAATGACGTAAGAATAGGAAGGACATCCTCCCGCAAGCCGAAGTGGATCGAATATCGAAGCTGTATGTGTTGCTTTAAAGGAATATCTCCGCTTGACGACTAGAATGCTTGCAGAACATTTAGACATTGATAAAGAAACTGTCCATACAATAATTGGCGAGGAATTAGGAAAAAGGAAATTGTGTGCACGTTTTGTTCCACATTCATTAACAACAGAACAAAAGGATGATCGGCGGTTTTTCAGGTGCTTGGACATGGAAAATCGCGATCCAGGCGTTTTTTTTTTTTTTTTTTTTTTTTTTTTAAGAAAATTACAGGTGGTGAGTCGGGATTCAGAAACAAAAAGACGGATTGGAGAGTGGGTCGGCCAAATCTCGCCAAAGAAAGTGCATTTCCAAAAATACAGGATAAAGACAATGTTAGTTTTTTTTTTTCTGCAGAGGACCGATTTATCAGGAATTCGCTCCTGAAGATAAAACAGTAAGTGGGATGTTTTACATGGGCATACTGGATCAGCTATTTAAACGCATCGTAAGTGAGCTTCCGTCTATTAATTACCGAGTTTACTCAAGTCTAGGAACTCGCCTTTGAGTGTGGTGTATGCGCCTTTTATTTACAAATTTTTATTACTGGCCTATTATGATTAACGTACTAGTAATAACTCTTAATAGTTGAAGACAGATGCATAGATAAGATCCAAGATCCAAAGATCCTGTCCGGAATTTCACGTATACAAAAATTGTTTCTTGCTGCACGATGATGCGCCGTCCCACAATTCAGCTGTTATCGTGTGTTTGTGGAAATAAAAATGTGTAACTGTGTTATATCAGACTCCCTATTCATCGGACTGATCATCACTAGATACTTTTCTGTTGCAAAAACTGAAATTAAAGCTGAAAGGCCATCGATTCGACGATATCAAGGCGCTCCAACAAAACGTTACGAATGACCTAAGAGGCATTCCAGCAGAGGACTTCCAGCATACTATGCAAAGGCTTGCGGATCCTGCCAACCGATGTATAACTTCACAAGGGTTATATATATAAAAAAATAGGGGGAAAAAATTACTAAAGCAAATTTTTTAAAAAAAGAATTTTTTTACTGTACTTTTTTTTAGCTTTTTCCTAAAACTTGTTAGCCATTCTGTGTATATTTGGAAACGTTTTACGCTCGAAACAATAAAATATATTGAAACAACTGCTGGACGAAACATTGTGCTGAAAATATCGCAGTATCCCGTTTTAAGACTAATACTCTCTTTCGGGCAAGAATCATAAGTTACCAATATGCTCTTGAACTCACTCTTGCTAACACACTTTTTTTTTTTTTTTTTTTTGTCATTTTAGCTTTAAAGATAGTTTTCTTTGTATTTACGTCACATAAAATACAAGAGCAAAATCACGCGACCTATTTAAAAACAGCTTATCTTTAGAAGTAGATAAAGATTCCTGCTACAGTGTTATGATATATTTTTTCATAGTCACTATATTATTCCTTTGAAAACTATCCACTCTAGCGGCCAGTCGTCTTAAAATTATCATAAAAAATCTGATGTGTACACCACATGACTTCCTTGTACGGAATATTAAATTATACGCATTTGTTTCTTGCATTTCTTTTAAACTTATTGGATTTAATTAAATCTGCTTCACCGACAGCGCATAAACCACAATGGAATAAAGGCATTCTTTAAAATTCACTCTATTTGTTTAACATAGCGACACTCTGGCACTAGGTTCACTTAACAGTATTATATTTCATTCATATTATAATTCAGAATGCACAAATGTATATCATTTAAAGAACTATCTAATCGTTGCCACATGTTCTTTTCAAATACTATAATAAAGCTAGAACGATGTAAAAAAGAAATTTTAGCAAACAAAACAAGCAAACAAACAAAAAAGAAACAGTTTTTCACAGACGATTGAGTATTTCTCATTCAATTAATTCAGTTTTCACTTCGCGACAAGACTACATAAAAGCTCAAAATATCTGTATTAAAAATTACTAATTATTAAAAATTAAATTACTAATTATTAAAAATTAAGTAAATCTTAAACACTTATTTCCTCAAAAAAATTCCAGAAAGGATTAAGCATGATTTAATTCGCAATAATAAATGAAGGCGTTATTTTTGTTGTTGCGAAGCTTAGTCTCTCTAGATTGGCAACAAATCTACAATTCTGCTGTTTCAAATGTAAACAAATATGTCCGCCATGTTATTTAAAACTTAACCGCACTTAAACAGCTTTTAAATTGTTGATAATTGTACAAATATTGCTTCCAGAATTACGAAAAGCATAAAACCCTTAACCGGAAGATAAGAACAACATAATTCAATCATTTTTAAAGCAAAAAATGTACAATTTACAAACATATAAGAGTAAAGAAACTGAGATCACTGTGCCGAGTAGCAGAGTGGATATATATATATATATATTATTTATATACGTTTGGTGCGGCCGATTGCAACCAAAATACGAGGTGCACATCTACATGTTATAGCAGTCCTATATACAAAATTTCAATGTTCTGAGGCTACTCGTTTTTGAGTTATGCGAGATACGTACGTACGCACGTACGTACATACGTTCGTACAGACGCCACGAAAAATTCTCTTCAGAATTAATTTTAAAGCAGTTTTATCATTTTCTTGGAGGAAACGAGTCTTTTATTCTGTCCTTACGTACAGATTTCACGCAAAAACATCGTTAAATTGCATTCGATAGCGGTCAAAATGGATATTTTCGTTGAAATATGCTGCCTGAAACTTTTCGTGATCGCCTTTTTACTTCGTAGGAAGTAAAAAGGAAACGTTTATAATGGTTTTAATTAGTCTAGCTATTGTCATTTCGTAAAAATATGTAATACTTTTAACTACATATCATATAATTTAAATGCATTTTTATTTAAATCAGCCAGATTAAAAATATATATATATATAGATACTCAAGAACTGCGTTTATTGTTTTTCAAGCACTTCGTTTGCTACTTATTAACAGATAGATTATACATGAAAGATAAATAAATATCTTACGCTTTACTGAATGGCAGCACGCTGGATATAATAAGAATTCAAGTTTAGGCAGTGGCATTTTATTGCTTTCAAATAGCTGAATTTGTTGAAAAACAATGAAAGATAAATATCTTACATTTTGCCAAACGGCAACAGTCTGGCGTGCCGGAGATAAAAATATTTTATTTCGAAAAGTGTTGTCAGTTCTTGCTCTCAAGTCGATGAGTTCGTTAAACAAAAATTCCTTACATTTGTACAAAATATTAAATTAAAAAAAAAAATTCGAGATTCAAGGTGTCCATGTTCGGGTACAGGATTACGTGTATTAAAAACTCGATGGCTCTGTATGCCGTCGTTTTCCCACACTGTGAAGAATATGCATATACAGACAGATTCTTTATTATTTAATTCCTTTAAAAATATTACATGTCGATAACATTTGGTGCCAGTACTTTAAAAAGTGATACGGACAAAAAGTGAGTTTCGAGACTAATAACACCTCTGGTGCTAAAAAAAAATTTAGTGAAGCTGTGTAGTTTTCAGTGAGTAAAAGATTGCTTATTAGGTAGCATTTATGTTTGGTAGAAACCTTATTTATTTATTTGTCATTTTTTATTTTAAATAGCTGCCTGCTCAACTAGCTACTAACAAAGAATCAAACTTTTGTCCTTTTCAAAGCAAAACCTTCAAATACGACACGAGAATCAGAGCAAAGTCTAATTTGTTTTGATTAATTACTGCTCTCTGAATTCAGAAATAGCATTTAGTATTGATTAAAATTCTTTAAACAAAGATTTTTTTCAATTACTTGATTTGATGACTAGTCAATCTTCAGAAATATTTTAAACTGCTATTTTATCAGGAATTAAAACAGTCACTAATTCTTACAAAACATTCAAAATAGTTAAAATTCCTAATAAACGGCTAAGCATCTTTTCAAATATTTTTAAAAGAATTTCAAGTATATTCTTAATACATTCCATAGATGGCCGTACAAACGGTATAGTGGTTAGGTGGCCGACTGCGATACCAAACAGCACGGGTTGGAATCCCAGAAAAAGCATTATTTTAATTGTCTGTCCCTTCATAGGAGGTAAAGGTGGCTCACCTATTGGGTGCCTCCATAATAAAATGACCACCACTTCTGGCCTCAGTAGTGGCCAAGTCGGCTGAGGGCTCACCAATGGAAGGAAAAAAATACCACATAGGAGTCAACGAGTAACATTATAATAATAATTTTTTTTAAACACATGGGGCTTCTAAAGAAAACAGAAAATAAAAAGAAACTTGTAAAAACAAACCTTCCGTCGAGCCGGAGTCGAACCAGCGACCTATGGATTACTGACTTTACACACCTACAGTCCACTGCTCTGCCAACTAAGCTATCGACGGACACTTGATGAGATAAAACCATATAACTAATACCCTGTGCAACATTCAAAATAGTTAAAATTCCGGCTAATACACGGGCGAGCATTTTTTGGAAATATTTTATTAAAGAATTTCAAGAATATATTTAATGCATTAAAGAATAAACATGAATAAAATATCTGATAGGGCAGTTAACGAGAAATATTATAGTAATAAATGATTTAAATCTATGGAGTTTCTGATCCAATCAGTAAAAAATAAAAACAAACTCGCAAAATTAAACTGTCCGTCGAGCCGGAGTCGAACCAGCGACCTATGGATTACTGCTTTGTTGCCACTACAGTCCACCACTCTGCCAACTGAGCTATCGACGGACACGTCAGCAGCTAAAACCATGTCACTAATTTCCTATGAAACATTCAAAATGGTTAAAATTCCAACTAATAAACGGTTAAGCATCTTTTGAAATATTTCATAAAGAAGTTCAAGAATGTACTTAATACAGTCCATAATAAACTTGAGGAAAATATTCGATAAAGGAGTCAACGATGAATATTATAGTAATACATGATTTAAATGAGCGGTTCTCAACCTTTTGACTAACGCGTACCATCTAAACAAAAATTGAAGAATTTGAACATCTAAACAAGAATTGAAACACCATTACATTTTACAATGATTATTTTTCAGTTTCTAAATATGTATGTAAGATAAAAAAATATAAAAGCAAACTTCTAAATTTAATTCACTATAACCTCTTTTATTTTCTATTTCATTTGGGAACTTCATCTCTCTGTCCTAAAAATAGCGCTGTAAGTCTAACTGCGCCATTCAAATTTATCATGCGATCTTACGTAACACTTAATGTAGATGCCTCTTGACCAATCACCAAATTGCAAACCTAAACATTACTCTTCGCGTGCTTCCATCTTGCATAACTACGCACTTCAGCTTTGCTCTCTACTGTGCTAAGATGTAATTTCGCTGGCTTGCTTTCTATCTCATCATTCGAGGGGTGGACGCCATAGGAGAAGGTTCGTCGTTGAGATTGTGCCTGCTTCCGGTCCTATTATCACGTGTACGCCCTGTCCGATCTGCGTGTGTTGCGGAGTGCGACCACGTGCAAATTTACTATCCGCATGCATCAGCATTTTTTAAATGCTAATCTTCGGTTTGTATTTATTTTTAAAAGCCTGGATGCTTTTATTATTTTATTATTTTGTATTATTTTAGGAATTTTTATGTTATTTTGCCTTTTCTTGCGAATTATGCCTAATTGCTGGTACGAGTGATACCGCGCTATTGATACTGATTTTTCGGCGCTTATTTTTGCGTATTAATTTTGCAATTTAAATTAAATTATCAGATTTTAAATTAATTGCGTGCGCGTAATTAATTTTTTCGGATTTTGGTCGTTGAGTCTGCTTAGTTACCCCCAGGCTCACGCTGTCAGGTGTGAGATAGGGGCCTAGTAGACTTTCGCCCGCTCATCCGTCTGCCGGAACACCGTCGAGTGGGTCCGGTTCCGGGGCGCGGGACTCTGGACTGCTGATTGGGCGCAGGATTTCTTAATTCTGTATTGCGATTATGGACACGATTTTGGATGCCGTGAGGGTACAAATTAGTGAACTTGATACCATCCGTCAGCAGAATGGTACACGCACTGATACTGAAAATAAGATGTACACTTTCTTACAAAGTATGATCGAAATGCTAGTTGCTGTTAACACACAGTTAACACAACAGGATAAAACTCAGGATAAATCATCACAAGTTAAAAATGCAGATAATGATAGGGACAGAAGTCCTATTAAATTACACAATAACTTTAATACTCTAAATGAAATATCATTGGATCAGCCCACAAGTTCAGATGATGATTTACCAAAGACTAAAGGTGATCAAACAGTCAGAATAAGATCTCAAAGACAAAATTTTAAGAAAATTAAGCTTAGTAGTCTCCCTAAAATTACAACACAAAAGCAACAAAGCCAGGACAGTATCTCAGATACACCAGCTACTGAGGTAGCAGTTAACAAAAATACTCATACACAAATTAATGAGACAATGGATACCACCTCACCGGATAACGAAAACCCCACTGACATGAATGCAAATAAGCAAAAACAAAATAATAGGAATTCAAAAATTCCGCCAATTACTCTCAAAGAAAATAAATTGAAATGGAGTGAAATTCGATCTATCCTCCTTCAGAGGAAAATCAAATTTCACGGGGAGCATATTCCTACCGGAAGCATCAAAGTTATCACTGAAACACCTGACGATTACCGGACTGTAGTCCAAATACTTAAAGAAAAACAAGTAGAACACCATTCGTACATCCTACCGGAAGACCGATATTTAAAAGTTGTCCTTAGAGGACTTACTGAACATACTCTGATCGATGACATCAAATCTGAACTTGAACAACGTGATTATCATATCAAAGATGTAAAACAAATGACAAGACGGCGTAACGGAGAGGTTACCAAACTTCCTCTGTTTTTAATTTCGCTACCAAAAAAATGACAAGTCCAAGGAAATATACAATGAGAGATTTCTATGTCACATGAAAATTAAGATTAAAGAGTATTTAGGTAGGCAAGGACCCCTGCAATGTTTTCGTTGCCAGGGGTTTAATCATACACAAGCGGGTTGCAATTATGCATCCAAATGTGTCAGATGTGGCAAAGGACATTTTGTTAATGAATGCCCTGATAAAAATAACAATGACAAGCCTCCAGTCTGTGCAAATTGCGGGGGTTCCCACACTTCCAGTTTCAGGGGCTGTGAGAAATTCCCCAAAAAAAAATCTGAGAAACCAATCAGTTTCCCCAGTAGGGTGATTGAAAATAAATCCTATTCACAGGCGCTCTCCACAGGCCTATACTCTGATATATTGAGTGAAGCTTAACAAGTCTTCACGGACCTTGCGGAACTTGTTTCCGTAATAAAAAATGCGGGAATTCAGATCTCGCAACAAGTCAAAGAAATAAAAGAAAATAACCAAGAGAAAAATACCTCTTCTACTATAGATAATGGGTCAAACTAGACCAACAAAAGTTCCCATCTCTATCATGACTTGGAATGCCCGTAGCATTCATTATAAGCTCACTGAGCTATCAAACTTCCTCATGTGTCATAATGTCGACGTAGCGCTCATTACTGAAACCTTCGCTACGCCAAGTACCCCGATGAAGATTCCTAATTATTTATGTTATCGATGCGACCGTTTAAGTCACCGAGGTGGGGGGGGGTCGCGATTTTTGTACGCAACTCTCTCCAATCCTGTCTGAAGAATCGAAGAGCGCTATAATGGGTGTAACGAAAGTTCTATATCAAAGTCAAATCACTCATAATCCAAAGGACGAGATGCATGGTCTGGAGGGTTTTCCATAAATTTTAATTAAACTTAATATTTACATATATACAATGTAGGCTAAAATGCCTGAATCGAATATTTAATGCTCAAGAGGCAAGAACTGAATAGTTCCAGCTTAAATCTAAATCGAATTCTATTGCGTAGTGCATCGAAATTCTACCTTCAAGAAGAAGAATATTTTTTCAAGTCACGTGTTCAGAAGGGGAAAGGTCAAGTAAGCCAATAGATGGACTCCTAACGCCATCTCTTGGCGATATCAAAGAATATTCCTTAACACACTCCCCACCTGAACTTTGACAAGAGTTCATCTAACTCAGTTATACATACAATCAAGTACATAAATCACTATTCTATAAAAATATTAAAAAATACTAATTAGTCAAACACTTCAATTCCAATACAGGTATCAAATAATAAATGTTATAACTAATAAATGAACTAAATTCTAAAATATTTTCCACTTAACTGAACAAACTTAACTAACGATATTCAATTTAATCATTAATAGACAAAAAAAAGGAAAAAAGCATAACTAAATCGTTAAAGTTCAAAATATCTAAAGTTCAAGAGGATATAGATGTTGAACAGTACGTTTTAAAATCCCATTACCAGTTTTTAATTCGAATGATCGGACTTTACCATCACGTCCAGGAATAATTTTTATGATTCTAGCAAGTTTCCATAAGAGTTTGTTTTTATTATCTCCTTCGACTAAAACAACATCTTCTACTTTTAGTTCTGGTTGAAGTTGCGGATTCTTCAAGAAATGGGCAGTTCTAAGATCTAATAAATATTGTTGCTTCCATTTCCACCACAACTGTTTTAACAGCAATTCTTGATAACGCTTTCTTTTTAACAGCGTTTCTCTTGTCGTTTCGCTACCGATGATTCTAGCAAAGGTCAAAGGATACTTCAAATGAGTTTGTCCAATGTTTAAGAAGTGCATTGGAGTCAACGGTTGCGGCTCGTCATTGTCGTTGTAAACGTAACTTAGAGGTCGTGAATTAAGAACTGACTCCACTTCGACAAGTAGTGTAGACATTTCTTCGAAAGTCAACAATGCTTTTCCTACGTTTTTTCTTAAACATTCTTTAACAGATCTAACAAGTCTCTCATAAAACCCTCCCCACCATGGGGCTCGTTCAATTATAAATTTCCAATGGATTCTTTCTTTGGCAATGAAATTCTTGAATTTGTCATCTTTTAAAACTTTCGAAAAATTCTCAAGTTCTTTCTTTGCCCTCTTAAAGGTCTTGACGTTGTCAGAGTAGATGATTACGCAGTTTCCTCTTCTGCTCAAAAATCTGCGAAATGCAAGTAAAAAGGATTCTGTTGACATATCTGATACAAGTTCTAAGTGTACAGCTCGGGTTACTGCACAAACGAACAAAACAATATAGGATTTTCGAATGTCTTTAGAACTCTTTACGTAAACTGGTCCGGCGAAATAAATTCCACAGACTGCAAATGGAGGCGATTCTTGGATTCTATCCTTTGGTAAGGGTGCTGTCATCTGGTCTGCTGGTTTAGCTAAATATTTTTGGCAAATTATACAACCTTTTAATGCTTTTTTGACTAACTGTCGTCCTTTAGGAATCCAGAAGCGTGATCTGACTTTAGCTAAAGTTGCAGCAATTCCTCCATGCATTATCTTCTCATGTTCTTTGCTTACAATTAGAATCGTTAGTCGAGAATTTTTAGGTAAGATTATTGGATGTTTATTATCTAGTGAGAAGTCAGAAAATTCCAGTCTTCCTCTCAACCTCATGATTTCCTTTTCATCAATGTAAGGAAGAAAATTATACAAAGGAGAATTTTTTCCAACTGAATTACCTTCTTTGAGGGATTTATATTCTTCGGCAAAAAACTTCTTTTGCTCTGATCTTATCCAGAAATTTTCTGCTTCTTGTAACTCTTCAGCTGTGAGAGTTCCTTGAATGTCGCTAGTTTTTCTTAATTTTTTAATGAAACGTGTTGTCCAAGCAGTGACTCTCAACACCTTCTCTAATTTGCTATATTTTGATATGTCGAAAAGATCATCTGCACTTTTTTCGATTGTACATTCAAGTTGATGTATATCACCGGATCTCTTTCGGTATTCCAGCTTGTTTTCATCTATTGTTTCTTTAATATCTAATCTTGGCCAAAGTTCGTGAGGGAGTTGAAGCCATTGGGGACCTTGCGTCCAAATGGTCTCATTTATTAACTTGGAAATCTTCGTTCCCCAAGATACGAGATCGGCAGGGTTGTCGACACCTGGTCAATAATGCCAATCTTGAGGTGAACTCAATTTTTGTATTTCTTCGACACGATTCCTGACAAAGGGTTTGAAGGCTTCAGGTTGTTTCTGGATCCAAAAATAAGTAATTGTTGAGTCTGTCCAAAAATAGCACGGAATTCTCAATTTCAGTGCTTTCAGAATATTGCTGACTAACTTAACTGATAACAATGCCCCCATTAATTCTAACCTCGGTAAAGTAAGGGATTTTAGTGGGGCTACCCTATTTTTAGAAGAGACAAAGGCCGTTTTGATTTCTTTATTTTCTGTCGTGAAGCGTAAATATGCGACTGTACCATAGGCTTTGATACTTGCATCTGAAAAGCAATGTAGTTCGAGATTTTCGACATTAATGTTCGAGTGCATGAAAAGGTAACGAGAGATGGAGAATTCAGCCATTTGAGGTAGCTCTTCACACCACTTTCTCCATTCAGAGGACAAATCTTCAGGTAACGGTTCATCCCAATCTATTTGTGACAACCAAATCTTCTGTATTAAGCACTTTATTCTAACAGTGAAAGGTCCTAAAATTCCAATCGGATCGAATATCCGACCCAACACTTGTAGAAGAAATCGTTTTGTTTCTATTGGTTTAGATGTGAAAGACAATAAGTTCCAAACATCAAAATATAGTAAGTCCTTTGAATTATCCCATGCCATACCTAAGACTTTAAATAGGAAATTTTCTCTATTAAAATCTTCAGGATTTTCATCTGGAACGATACCCTTTTTTACCCACAATTCATGTAATTGTCTCGAGTTACTATGCCATTTGTGAAGCTGCATGCTTGCTTCCTTAAATATTTGGACCGATTCTAGACTCGTAGTTAATGCTTCATTGATCGTTGGTTGGCTTCCAATCACATCATCTACATATACGTTCTCATTCAAAAAGTTAACCGTTGTAGGATAAAGTTTATTATATTTTTTCAGATGATGTTTAATGGTAGCGGCTAATAGAAATGGACTACTATTTATTCCGAATAAAACTCTAGTGAACCTATATATATCAGGAGAAATGGTTTCATCATTAGGGAAATTGGAAAACAGAAACCTGGTTGCGTCTCGATCTTTTTCATGTATGAGAATCTGTAAAAAGGCTTGTTTTATATCTGCGGTGAAGGCTATTAAATTATACCGAAATCTTAACAATATTTCGAATATTTCAGGGTATAAATTAGGCCCAACATTTACAGACAGACAGTCATTTAAAGAAATGGATCCTGGGGCATGCGATGATGCATCATAAACAATACGTAATTTACTTGTAGCTCGATCCTCGCGTATAACTTCCCTATGTGGCAAGTAAAACACGACATCCTCTTCATTTGAAATTTCTGAAACTGGTTCGATAGTCTTTTGTTTTAACTGATCTCTTAATACGTTCCTGTACTCGGAAAATAGATTAGGATCTTTTTTAAATCGTTTTCTAAGTCGATGAAATCTTTGTTCTGCGATTTCCCTATTATTATTTAGATTTGATGTGTCATGTTTCCAAGGCAATCTAACTTTATAGCGAGAATTTTCATATGTTATATTTGATTCGAAATATTCGACGACTTCATTTTCAGTTGAATCGAAGTTTTCCCTCTTATCAATAAGTCCTGAGTTTTCCAAGTCCCAAAATTTTGTTATTTGTTTGGAAATCAAATCTTCCCCTACAACTACATTGAAAGCTAAAGAGACATCATCATCACCTTTTCGTCCATGTAGGCACCAGCCGAAAATAGTTTCCACTGCAACAAGATTTTTGCTTAAGCATTTAACGTGTCCCATTACTATGTTGTAATAATAATCTGCACCAATTAGAATGGCAATGGGTTTTTTACAGTCGGGAAAATCTGCGAGCAGCAAATTTTTTAATTGTCTGTTTTGCTTAATTTCTTCTGATTTAGGAGGTGGAATATCTGCACCTGATATATGATCAGTTACTAATAATTCAACTTCTATTCTAGAATCGGGAGAACTTCTATGTTCTAAAGTTAATTTAACTACGTCATAATTTTTTTGGATGGGAGAAGTATTCCCAAAAGTGTAGACAGTCAATTTTTCTTTTCTTATGACTTCGAGGTTTAATCTGTCCGCTAACTCGCGAGCACAAAAACTTTTCATACTTCCACTATCCAAGAGAAGTCTGGCAAACACCTTTTCCTTAGCTGTTTTAACTTTTATCGTGCAAGTCTGTAAAAGAATTGTATTATTTGCATTATGTGAAACGGCCGAAACAATTTCTTTTTTCTGTTCCTTGTTTGTGTATCATTTTTCGAAATTAATATACTATCCTTTTTATCACTTGGTATATTTTTAACTATCGAACTGGATTTAAAACATATGGCTTCTGAATGTTTACCTTTGCAAATTTTACAAACTTTAGTTTGGCGTTGCCGGCACTGTGAGATTTTGTGTTTAGGGGCCAAACAAAGCAGACAACTAGCTTGTTTTTTCAAAATATCTCTCTTCTCATTAACTGTAAGGCATAAACAGGACTCTGAGTCATGATTTTGAAAACAAAAAATGCAGTTTCGATTTGATGACGCGGCTGCCATAAATTCATGTGTAGTGACAGTTTGTTTATGTTTCGGCATCGGTGGATATCTGTTAATACCTTTCATTTCCGGGTTTGACTTGCGTGGAAAGGATAACGAATTAATCTTTTCTCGCGATTCTATTTCTAATCGGAGAAAGTCTAGAAATTTGTTTAAATCATAGGTTGAAGGATTTTCAGTATTTGTACGATGAAATTCTAAAGTTATATCGTTCGGGACAATTTTCATCAAAATTGGAATAAACATGTTGGAATATGTTTCTGGTTTCACACCGAATGCTAAAAGGCTTCTGACTTGAACGTTAATTGTATCATAAAGCTTTCGCAATTTTGCCACTTCACTTGAACTTTGAACGGGATTTAAATTTAAGAGATTAGAAATGTGTGTATTGATAATAAGGTCATTTTGACCGAATCTATTTTTAAGAATGTCTATAGCAGAGTCATAATTAGCCTCTGAGATTGAGAGACCTTCTATGGCTGATGCTGCGTTTCCACATAAATAAATTCTCAAATAATTAAATTTTTCTATCTTCGAAAGTGTAACATTGTCATGAATAGTGACCTTGAATGAATTCCAAAAATTCATCCAATCGTTATAATCTCCGGAAAATTTGTGAATTAACAGTTTGGGCAATTTCACATTGCCTTCAATCTGTCTTTTGGTTTCAACTTCTGTAGATGAATTATTTAAATTCGTGTTGATATTTTGAGTATTGTATTTCCTTAAATAGCGGTTGATTTTAGACTTCGCTATTATTATTTTATCGTTATATTCCATAGAAGTGTTAATATCTGAATCTAATTTTGATTCATCTTCAATCAAATTTTGTATTTTTTCATTTAAATCAAGTAGTTCCGTTTCTTTACTATTTAACAATTCCAAACAATTTTCTAACTCTTCTTGATTTTCTTCTTTTAAATACTCATCTACATTTTTAATAATTTGAGTTACAGAAGCACGTATATGTGCTCGATTCTTAATTAGTGTCTTCTGTTCCATTTTAATAAATTATCAAAGGAGACTTACCGTGAGAAGTCTTCGCTTACAAAGCTAATCCAAAAGGCAAAAAAAAAAAAAAAAAAAAAAAAAAAACACCAAATTTTCAAATTAATCAGATTCTTTTCTGGGGCCGATGCACCATTATGTAACGAAAGTTCTATATCAAAGTCAAATCACTCATAATCCAAAGGACGAGATGCATGGCCTGGAGGGTTTTCCATAAATTTTAATTAAACTTAATATTTACATATATACAATGTAGGCTAAAATGCCTGAATCGAATATTTAATGCTCAAGAGGCAAGAACTGAATAGTTCCAGCTTAAATCTAAATCGAATTCTATTGCGTAGTGCATCGAAATTCTACCTTCAAGAAGAAGAATATTTTTTCAAGTCACGTGTTCAGAAGGGGAAAGGTCAAGTAAGCCAATAGATGGACTCCTAACGCCATCTCTTGGCGATATCAAAGAATATTCCTTAACATGGGCATGAAATTGTGACTGTGTCTGTATTTTTGCCGCATTATGGTAACGTATACTTCACTTCTATGTACAATCCTCCGAAGAATATGCTTGATATAAATTATCTCGCAAAAATACTTGACATCAATAAACAGGTCATTCTTGCAGGGGATTTAAATGCCCAAAGTCAAGAATGGAATTGCAGGAGGACAAATAAAAATGGAATCAAGCTTTCCGAATTCATTAATAATCACCCAATCTATTTTCATGTACCAAGAGAGTACACGTATTTGCCGAATAATCCCAATACAGGTGACATTTTGGATATTTTCATTTCGACCATCTCCCTCTCTTTCAATCTAGAGGTGATTCAAGATTTAGATTCTGACCACTGCCCGGTCATTGCGACCCTAGGTACAAACAAAGATGTTATGGATGAACAAATTAATACAACCAACTGGAAAGTTTTCAATGAAATTCTCTTAGAATGTAAAACTAACAGTAAACTACGCACTCCGGAGGACATTGAGCTTGCGGCCAAACACCTTACAATGGACATACAAAGTGCCTACCATGCGGCCACGAGAAAAATTCCTAGAAGACAGGTTACTAATAAGTTACCGCATAGGATTAAAAGTCTCATCAGAGATCGAAATAAGCTCAGAAAAAGGTATCATCTCACTTGCAATCCTGATACCAAAAAAGAGATGAATAGACTTGGTAGGGAAATTAAAAAACAGATAAACTCCCACCGTAAAGAGCTCTGGAATGAGAAAATTGAGAGTTTCAACGAGCCTAGTAGCTCATTCTGGTCGTTTGTAAAACGTCTTAAAAATAAACCCACAGTTAATAGGCCGATTTACCACGAGCATGGCATTGCGCTCACAAATATTGAAAAATGCAATACGCTCGCTGAGCACTTTGAAAAACAATTCATCACAAACATTTACCCATGCAATCAGGATTTTACAACTCATGTGAACTCCACAGTGTCAGAATGGCTTTGCAAAAACAACCTGCAAAATCACTTGGAGCTTACCTCACCACAGGAAATCATAAATATTATTAAAAAGCTCAGGAATAGAAAGGCCCCCGGGCAGGATAATGTTAATAATGTAGCACTGAAATGGCTGCCAATAAATATGATTAATCGACTTACAGGTATTCTGAATGCTTGCCTGTACAATAGCTATTTTCCGAATATATGGAAGTCTGCTAAAATGATAGTGATCCCAAAGCCGGGAAAGAACCTGACAAAAACGGATGGGTACAGGCCCATTAGCCTACTGCCCAGTATGGGAAAAATACTTGAAAGAATTGTCCTTAGCAGACCTGGATAAGACAACCACACCTGGATAAGTTACCACTTGAACAGTTTGGCTTCAGGAAAGGCCTATCCACGACGAAGCAGCTGGTTAGGCTGAATGAATACATAGGTAGTGCACTGCACAACAAAAGATATGTTGCCTTACTCATGCTGGACGTGGCGAAGGCGTTCGACCGCGTCTGGCATGAGGGGTTAATTTATAAATTAATCAGCTTGCAGTTCAGCACTGAGTTAATCAAAATTATTCACTCATTTCTATCAAACAGAAAATTCAGTATTCACATTGGTGATTGCACTTCAAATAAGAAGAAGATACAGGCCGGGGTCCCTCAAGGATCTATTTTAGGGCCCATGCTCTATTTATTCTACGTGGCAGACCTACCTGCAGAACATCTAGATCAAAATGTTTTCATGGGCTGCTACGCAGATGACACAGCTTTTGCCATCAAGTCTGGGTCGCCAAATTTTGCGATTAAGAAACTTCAAAGATTTATGCCGAAACTTGAATCCTGGTGTGCCAATTGGAAAATTGCAATTAATGCGGATAAATCTAAGCTTCTGATTTTCAAAAAGAATAAAATGAACCACCCATTAACTGCACAACTGTTGCTATTTGATACTGTTGTACCAGTTGTAAAAACTGTTACATACTTAGGTTTAAAATATAGTGCTAATTTCCTCTGGAAAGAGCATATAAAATGTGTCAGAGGTAAGACTATTGGAGTAATTCAAAGTCTTAAGCCATTCCTGTCTGCGACCTCCAAATGAGACATCAAGAGGAAGAGACATATTTATAACTCCATTATACGTCCTATTTTTGCGTACGCTTCTCCGGCCTGGGCAACAGTTCAGGAAAAGGAGTTAAACACGCTGCAAATTATTCAAAATAAAGTACTTAGGATGATAACAAATGCTCACTATTATGTCTCGAATCACACCCTGCACAGTGATCTGAAAATGGAATCTGTAGAAACATATCTACACAAAGCAAATAATAAATTCTTCAACAAGGCACAAGAATGCAACCATATGACCGATCTAAATGTGTTAGATTATGTAATTCTTGAAGAAGATGCTTCACTAAGACCACTCGCGGCCCACCTCGCCAGGGACTTAAATTTCCCCACGTAAAAATAATCATGAAAGGGGATGAACAGTGCTTGTATATATTGTATATAGTGTATATAATTTTATTTCTCATTTGTAATTTGTATGTTTAGTTTGTATGTTCTTTTCACTTTGTATTTATGTAATAATGTATACTTATGTTTAATTGTTATGATATATATTAATTCAGATGTCATGATTGAAACTATTGGATTCTGTCTGTGTCTTCTTTTATGATACAACACAAACATATCATACAGATCCTCACGGCTCCTGCTTTGCAAATTTCTTGATGCGCGCGCCACTCTTTGGCCTTGCGACTCATGGTCGCCCCCTGTAACCACCTTTGACCTCCTAGAAACTTGTAATGAAAAATTCAAAGTCATGCGCCCTTTGGGCTTAATTTTCAAGAGCCGGATAAGTTGCGCAGCTGCGCGACACTTCGGCAATAGCCGTGCGCAGTAGCCTGCGCCAATATTCGGCAATAGCCTGCGCCAATAGCTGCGCGACACTTCGGCAATAGCCGTGCAGACTAGACTAGACTGCTTTCTATCTGAACAGTTTCAAAAATGTAAATCTTCTGCGAAAAGACACGAGTAGAGTGCCAAGTGATTGTGGGTACAAATATCAATTGGAAATAAAAATGGAATTGGAACTACCTCGACTGCCGAGTTCTTTAGATATTACCAGGTTAACATTGTTGGCTTGCTACACAGTCAGAATTCTTCTTCAATATGGATCTAAGCACGCATCGACACTGCTCCGGTTTTTCCTTGTGCTCTTATTATTATTACATATATATAAGTAGAAAGTAATAAATTAAGAATTGATTGACCAACTTTGATCTTTTTGTTCAATTTTACATTTTAAAATACAGGCACGTCGAGAAAGGGGATAAAACTATTGAAACATAGCTAGAATAAGATGAATATATTTAATAATTTTATAAATGGATTACCGTTTTCAGTCTCAATGGTTTGGTTCGATGAAACGTGCCTATGTCATTAACTTAATTGGAGATTTCAGGCACCTTTTTCCCTGACAAGATCTGTCTGAAACAACCTCGAACTAAGTGAACTGGCCGTTTATATCTATGGTTTTTTATTTTATTTCTCTGTCTTTAAAATGTTTAGGTTTTTTTTTACGCGAACCAATTTGATTCTGTGGTATAGTTTTTTAAAAAAAATGTTTTTAGTATTTTCAAAGTACCTATTTTTATTTTGTTGTAAAGTTTTTTTTTTTTTTTTTCCCCTAAGTATTTTCAGTAGAGTTTTTCGCCTAAAATTTAATTGCTTTCGTTTAGTGTAATAATTGTTTTTACTTGGTGTTACTTGTAAACTTTGGAATTAACTGCATTAAATGTACTTTAAAGCTAATTCTAACAGTCCTTCTCATTTCAATCTTAATATATATATATATATATAATAGTTTTAAATTTCTATAATGGCCAATTTTACTGCTTTTATTAACAAATTGGGCCTTTTCGTTTTTCATAGTAGCTTGATCGCCCGCTAGCTTGAAGAATTACGACTTTTTTTAACAAATGACTGTTTTTTCCTTTTACTCTTGCTTTTGTGGCCAAGTTTTGTAGTTTTAGCTGAATTAGCCATTTTCACTTTCAGTCACAATTTTTTCTTCCAACTACATATCAAACGCCATTTTGAAATCTTTTCACGTTTTTCCGAGTTTTCCGACCCCCTTCGATAATTGGAGACGAGTTGCAGCTAACGGACAATCTTTTCGTATTGGCTGATGCCCACAGAACTTCGCTCCCCCTACATACGTCACACGACTGAAGTACACAGAAGGGAATTATAACTACCTTTCAACATAGTTTTAAGAGGGAGAGCTCTGCATCGCCACAGGTCAGTTTTTTGTTTCTTTTGTTACAACTTTTTCTTGGTCTTAGCAAGACCCACTTTGTTGATTTTCATCTTAATTTTCTTTTATTTTAATTACAGATTTTCATTACAGATTTCTAAAATATATAAAATTATAAATCTTTAAGCTTGCAGGCGCAGCCCGTATGTTTTTGTATACTTAGGACTAATAGCAGCCCGCTATTTATTATTGTTTTTATTTTTATTTTTATTTTGATTTTAGTCTAGATTTAAGATGTATCGGAATAGTTTTACATATTTTAACACCTTAATGTGTCATTTTGTGCGGACGCGTCGGGAAATTGGAACAGAGAATTGAGACTATTAAATTTTCCAAGACACTTTGTCTAAATTAAAAAATTTTGTAGCGAAAAAGTTTCAGTTGTCTGTTTCGGCGAAACGCGTGATGGGGTTAGCTTGATTCGACGTTCAAACAAATAAAACTTCCCTTGAAAAGCCAGTTTGGAAGTCGAATTAGGCTAATTTACCATTTTCCGCTTACTTTTTTTATCTGATTTTGTTTTTTAATGTTTTACATGTTAAATGGTTTGATTTTCATATGTATTAATTTTTTTAAACGTGTTGAACTTTTTGGAGCAACAGCTCCTGGTAACTTTTAGGCGAGCTTACTACAATTTCTAATTTACTTATTTTGCAGCATATTGCGCAAGATGTTTTCTAGACCAAATTGGTCATTCAGTATTGTAATTACTACCTTGCTTGATCTATTATATATATATATATATATATATATATATATATATATGAATTTAACAAATATTCTCATTTCGTAAAAGGCAAATTGAAAGTTTATTAAATTTTGAATAATGAAATTGAATTACAAATAAATGATTAATTATTGCTGCGAACTATATAATATATATATATATATACTTAATTGGAACTATATAATATATATATATATATATATATATATATATATATATATATGTATGTAAGATAAAAATATATAAATCAAAATTATAGATTAAACTATAAACATTAATTCTTCCTCTCTATTCTAAATTCGTAATAACTTCTTTGCATTGCGTCATTTCTAGATCACTCTATGATCGGCGCAGCTCTGATGACGTAATCATTGGGAACTGAAACTGTTCTTGTAAACCAAAACTTTTCTCTTCGCATGCCTCCATCTTGCATAACTACGCACTTAGCTTTTGCTCTCTACTGTGCTAAGATGTAATTTCGCTGGCTTGCTTTTTATCCCAACAATATCAAAAATGTAAATCTTCTGTGGAAAGGCACGACTAGAGTGCCAAGTGATTGTGGCCACAAATATCAATTGGAAATAAAAATGGAATTAAAACTGCCTCGACTGCCAAGTTCTTTAAATACTACGCAATCAAAATTCTTCTTCAATATGGATCTAATCACGCATCTACAGTGCATTTACAGTGTTCCGTCCTTTCCTTGTGCTTTTATTATGACATATATATATATTGCCATTTGCACAATCTATTGGCTATATTGAATGTATTATACGCATAAAAAATATTAAATTAAAAATTGGGTACCATTTTAATTATTAAAATTTAAGTTATAATACTTTAATTTTAAAGTTTAGTGTGGAAATAGGGCCTGCATAAGACAGATGAGTTTCTTTATGTCTGGTCTTATTTCACTTACCTTTAACCGTAAATTAGGATCCACTTTTAATTTAGTTCTGTATTTCTTCTTCAAATAAAAAGTGGAAGAAAATCATTGTTCACACATACAGATTCTGCAAAAAGGCAATGAAAATTGAATAGCTTTATTTGGAACGCGTATAAATTCTTTTTTTGGGGGGTGGGGTTCAGCCAAAAGTTAACAAGTGTATCATTTTTTAAATCTTCAATTAGAGTTCGATGACAGGAAATTTCCATCAATTTTTCTTTTTCTTCACGACATTTTAAATTTAATTGTTAAAAATACTTTGTCTCTTTGCGTACCACCTATTTTCTACTTGTGTACCACCGGCTGAGAATCGCTGATTTAAATCTATGGAATTTCAGCAAACAGAAAATAAAAGAAAACTTCAGTTTTGAAAAAAACAAAATTTCCGTCGGAGTCGAACCAGCGACCTATAGATAGCTGCCTAAGTACCTCTCCATTGCACCAGTCTGCCAACTCAGCTATCGACAGGCATTTCAGAAACCGAAACCGTATCATTAATTCCATGTAATACAGGTAATAAATGGCTAAGCATTTTTTGAAATATTTTATAAAAGAATTTCAGGATTATACTTAATGCATTTCATAATAAACATGAATAATATATTTGATTAGAGAGTCAACGAAACATGTTATAGTAACAAACGATTTAAATCAATGAAGTTTCTCATGTAATCAGTAAATAAATACAAATTTGTAAAATTGAACCTTCCGTCGAGGCGGAGTCGAACCAGCGACCTATGGATTACTGCTTTATTACCGCTACAGTCCACCGCTCTGCCAACTGAGCTATCGACGGATACTAATCGAAGTTTCATGTTCGATCTGTACACGAAATGAGGTCATGTTTCGAATGCTTGAAGTTTTGTTTTCGGAATGTATATTTCTTAACCCATTAAGCAAGCTAATTATATAAAATTTTTGACTTCCTGATTTCTTTCTGTAATTGTATTTTAATTAACGGAAATTAAAATTGCATCCTTAGCATACTAAAAGCGCTAGTAATAAAGTTCCCCCCCCCACCCATACAAAGTGACTAAAATTGTTCTGAGTTTATATAACCGAGCAAGTTGCAATTTGTGAAACTTTAAAAATGCTTAACAACCATTTAAAATGCACTGTAAAATACTTCAGGACTTAAATCCTATATTTCAGATGTAATTCAGATTTTAAATCGGCTTCTGAAGCGTGCACATATTCATTTTCATATTTTTGATGATTTTGTTTCTAATCTCTTTGTTGCGTATTGGATTTGTGATCACATCTCGTGTGTTGTGATTTTCTCGACGTATAACTTCAGTAGGAGGCAAATTCTCTTAAAATGTCCTCTCGACCTTTGTGCAGATAGTCGTCGTATATTTCCACTGAAAACTGTCCCAAAATGTATGCTTAGACTGTCAGCATTTTTTCAACCTTTTTTGGAAAGCTTCATCAGCGGCCAAGCGTTTAAAAGAGCTGAATACTGATAAGTTCGACCAGGTGAACGGTCTGTCTGGTCGGCTGTTTTTATGATTTCCTTCATCTGTGACATGAATACGAACCAGCTTTCCTTAGAAAGTCCTCCACGAAGACATCCTTCCCCTTAGGCAGATAGTCGTCGTGTTTTTTTGTTGTATTCGAGTAACCTGTAACCCAAACGCACTTTAAGAAAGAAGGACGTGTGTCTGATCGCCCTCGAAATTCTTAGACTGTGATTCAAATCTATGCCAACCTAAGGTGTAGTTTAGCGTAATTTTAAGGTTTATGTCGGTTGTGTTTTTCCCTCCAATTATACTTTGCAATATTCCGCGATACATAATCCATTTGTGGCATTTAACCGTAACTGGACTTTTGATCTCTTACTTACTGTCTAATTTAAACTTAAGTGGACTTTTAAACTCTTACTTCCTTTCTAACTGTTTATTTAATTGCATTATTTCTTATACTTAAAAATGAAATTTTAAATGTAAAGAAACTGTAACCGTATCTATATCTCAGTTAGTAAGGTGACTGCGTGCAGACGGATGCATTCTTGTAACTTGTTTTTGTTAAATATAAAAGTTGTTACGTTGGGAAGATGATTACTGATTTAATTAACTAAGTGAATTACTTCTGTTCCAGTATAACGAGCATGTATTATGTCTAAGAACATTAGAGTAGTGTACTCGCAATATGCACATGCAATAAAGTTATATTTCAGCAGAGCTTCTTTATCAGGTACAGGTATTGTATGTATACCTTTTGAACATATTCCTGAGAAATCCCTGACGTTTCACCTATTGCGCGTTTGTAATCTCAAAAGACTAAGCGCAAACTCAACACAGTAGATGGACTCTGGAAAGTAGTGGAAGAGGAATGGAAATCAATAGTTTATTGATTCGAAATTTTACGAAAACTCTTCTATCATGGAAATCACGATGCAGACTGATAGTCCAGAAAAAAGGCTATCAGATATCGAACATTTTAAAACATACTCTTTACATTTTAAACATTAATTTAACGACTGCCGAGCAGTGGGCGAGCGGTACAATACCTAAACACTGGTAGTTAGGTCCGAGGTTCGAATCCCGCGAACGAGCTGGCTGAATGGGTGTAAACTTCCTCTGTGCATTATATTGTTGAGATCTTATGATTATAACATAAAACAATTTTTATAAATATTTTGGTTTTAGTTTTATTTTCTATTATTGTATTGGAAGCTTTTAACCTCTTTTTACACGTTTTTATTATTTTCATTTTTACACGTATATCATCGGAATGACTGCTAATTCTTTCCGACATTTTTTAAAACAACTCATTTTATGTTTATGTACGTCTGTATTTGCTTCGCCTTTTGTGTATGCATGACTTTTGTGCTCAATAGATTTCGTGTTTATTAGAATAATTACACTGCAATTGTTAGGTCGGCCAACACAATGCTTATAAGTCCGAAGTTCGTCTTCCCAATGCTTAGACGACAGCCTTCCAGGATGGGATGCCGTCGTAGAAGACTTTCTAAAGGAAACTGTCTCGTTATTAACACGTTACACATGGGTAAAACATGAAAACGCCCATTCAGCCGGCTCGTTCGCGGGATTCGATCTTCGGACTTAACTTCGTCTAACCCACTGCTTAAACGTATGCTAAAATCCAAAAGCCCTGCCATTATAAAACCAGGCCTTTTAAAACCTCCTAAGTTTCAATAAATTCCCTTTTTCTAAGACCTTGTTAAAAGAACTAACGTACAGTAAGACCCCGCTTAACGCGGGGGATACGTTCCATCAAAGTAGAGCGTAATGCGAAACAGCGCTAAACGAGGCTATCTTTACACGTAAATATTGGGGTTAGGGGAAGATGGCTAGGAAATCGGTTAGGTATTAAATTTAAAAAGTATGTTTTTTTAATAAAAATAAAACCAAACATTTATTTCTTAAAGCCCAAATTAATACCACATTATTATTTCTTGCAAAAATAAAAACAAAATATAAATAACAAAACGAATATTCTTAAAAAAAAACAAATAAAATTCTAAGTCAGTCATATTTAGTTAGCCTTCCGCGTTTTCAGTGTTCTGCCTTTTTGTGACAAGAGCATCTAATGTTGTTTGCCTTTTGCGTTGTTCTCTTAAAAGTTCTTCATAAACGGATAGAGCATCTCTAACACCACGCCTTACTTTTGAGCTCCTGTCAAAATTCGGATCATTTTCAATGAATTGATCCATTATTTCAGTTATGGTAGACAAACTCCTTTTTACAAACGCCATCGAAAGTTCTTTTTGCTCTTCTTCTGAATCACTGCTGTCAACATTTTTGTTTTCTTCTTGTTCAGTTAATTCCTTGAGCTCATCATTAGAAAGACTAGCCGCTGCTTCTTGAATTATTTCTTCGACATCTTCCACATTTACCCCTTCAAAATATGTCTGTACAATACCGCACCAAACAAGAAATACAAGTACACTCTTTCGGATATGTATTTGAAACCTATCGCTGCATAATATTTCGGGGAATCCCCGTATGCTGCGAGCGATTTCGTGGAATCCCCGGGTTGAAATAATAGAGCGCTTAACCGAAACAGCGCTAAACGAAACAGCGTTAAGCGGGGTCTTACTGTAATTGATACAGCATAATGCAACAAGCTAACGGAAGTAAAAAGAAGTTGAGGAAAAGTTGCTATTAGGAATTGTTTTTTTAAGAAAGATCAAATGCGAAACACGTGAGATTTTTGGTATAACGGACGGAGGATAAAGAATCATGTATTCGGGGGTTGTAAACGAAGGCTAAGACAGGAATGATTGTCAAGAGCTGTTTCCGCTTCGGGCTAAATCGGGAATCAAATCCCGTTTTGCATTAGGAGAAAGGCTATTTAGGAACATCCTCGAAATGAACTCTGCTATCCGACGATAGCGAAACTTACAGACTGTGACCAATGGTAGAAAGCCAGTATAAAAGACAAGGAGCTAGTCATTTTTTCCCCCAATGGCAGATTGTGAACAGTACAGTGTAGCCAAGGCCGGCGGAAGCGGGCCTACAAGGCCTTTTTTGCAGGCGGGCGCCGACCAGCGGACCGACACTGAGCTATATTTTTAATGCAAAAGAATTTGCACTTACCAGAGAAGAAAAATAAATGTACCTTAAATGCTACACAGGACAGAGACTATGGGCGCTTGCGTCCCCCACCTTTCTTTTTTACAGAAATATTTGCAGGAGCATTGTTATTTGGTTAACTTTCGCCGTGAGCTGGTATCTGTTTTGTTTTCGGTGCTGTTGTGGCGTTGCACAAATGGGTTGAAGTAAAACTTAGCTGGTGTTTGGGGAGAGAGAAGTTTCCGGGTCATCGTACACGAAGCACTTGGCAAGCATCTAAGTTTGACCCTTCACAGGTCAAACTTTTCCTTGTCCTTTGTTAGAAAGATGCTAATTCTTCACCAACTGCTCGAAAACGTTATCATAAAGGTTATTGTTTTAGTTTCATATTAGCTTCATTTTTTTTTTTTTTTTTTTACTTTTTCTCTTTATTTAACAGATGTTATGATTTATTTTAAAAGAAAGATTTTTAGATATTTAATAATTAGAATTGAATTAATTTTAAGTGTTTTCTCACCGTGCTTTTCTATTACCTCCTTTTTTTTCTTACCGTGTAGTTGAGGTTTAGCTGTGCACCGGAGGATTAAATCACACCACATGAGTTTCCCCTCGGGTCTCATCACATAAGACTGAAAAACTTCTCACTAAATTTTCCATTTCTTTTTTTTTTTTTTTTTTTTCAAAACCAGTACTTTAAAGTCCAGGATTGGCGACGTTGCTTCATTATCCTTTATACATTCATTTGCAATTATAAACTCCTGCTGAAAATCGATTTAATATCTTTATTTAACAGATGTTATGATTTATTTTAAAAGAAAGATTATATATTTAATAATTAGAATTGAATTTTAAAATTTAAATTTCAGTGTGAAATTTTGATTACATGGAAACAGAAGAAATCATCCGATGCGCAAAATTCTAAATGCAAGGCTGAAAATAATGCTGCTCTTCAGAAGCAGGCAGACGCAATGCATCATTTCATAAAGAAGACGAAGACTACTGCGGACGTAAATGATGTTCATATTTAATCAGGAGGAGAATCGTCTACAAAAGAATACACATCATTGAGCCAAAGAACATCAACTACATTGGATGAAGTTATTGAAAGGACTGATGAAACTCTAATGGAAGAGAATGATGATCCGAGCATGGAATTAAATGAATATTTAAAGATTATCCAGATAATTCGATGGAAGAGACTGGCAGAAATGAAAATTCCTTCCTTTATATTGATTTTGATGATACTGTAAAGTGGCCAACTCTTAGCAACAAAGTGAGAATGATTTGTCTGAAATGGGGCCTATTCAAAGGAAAGGTTCAATGTATCCGAAAAGTAATAATGGACGTAAATTTAGTGATACATATTACAACAGAAAAATGGAAAACGGAGAATTAGTTCCCCTTACATGGCTACTATATTCCATAAATATAAATTCTGTTTTTTGCTTTTGTTGCAAGATATTTGCATCGATTGACAGTAGTATCCTCCTAAAAGGCTACAATGATTGAATAAATGTATCTAAAGCCCAGAAAAGGCATGAGACTAGTTGAGCACATATGAAAAATTTCTTAAAAGGGAAAGAGCTTGAGAAAAATTAAAAAACTAAAGCATGCAATTGATTCCAAAATACAAGAGATGTACGAAAATGAAAGAAAAAAAAAGGGGGTGGAATTTGGTTAAATGTATTAGAAAGCTCATCTGATGTGCTGTACCAAAAAGACAACGGAAACTTGTTAAAATTAGTAGATTTGTTTGCAAAGTTCGATCTAGTTATGGAACTTCACGTAGATAGAGTATTATGACCTAAAGGTAGCAACAGTTCATTATATAAGCAAAGACAGTCAAAATGAAATGCTGCAAATTATTTACAATAGTCTAAGAGAAAATCCTACTATCTCTTCAAAAAGCGAAGTATTAATCTACAATTTTAGATTGTACTCCCAAAATTAGTAAAACTGAACAGATGAGTCTTGTCATACATTTCGTCTACTGCAGTGATGGAGTGGTAGAAATCAAGGAGTATTCTTAGGCTTTCTTAAAGTTGATGATTCTGCAGGCAACGGCCTATGTGAGACAGTAATGGAAATGTTGAAAATGTGGAACATTTTCCTTGATGCTGTGGGAGGCCAGGAATATGACTACTGAGCAAATAATGAAAGAGAAGAAAATAGGTCTTTAAAACAATAGCTTAAAAATAAATCTTAATGCTTTTTATTTTTCTGGTGCCGCTCATAGCTCAAATTTAATGATTAACGATGCAGCAAAGGTTGCAGATACAGTTAGTTTGTAGAGTTCCTCACTTTGTAATTCTAAGTTACAGTTGGAAGTGAAGAATATTAAAAACTGATAAGCGAATAATCGCTTGAGTTCGTGTGACAGGAAGCAAGAAGATAGAAGGGTAAACTAACCCTTTATTATTCTAACTAAAGTTTAACAAAACTCCGTCTTGGAGTGTACAATAAAGCCGACACTTGGGTTTGAACTTAAGAAACTAAGAATTAAACTAAACTAATCTTAACTAAAGAGATATAGCCGAAGCTATCAAGATTCTAACAGAGTTGGTCCCTTAACGTTAATAGACTGCGAAGCTATCAAGGGCCTAAAGTACGGTCGAGCGACATAATAGCTTACGAGAAAGTAGCTTAAAAAGGCGGACGAGTGCAGCCAGAATGCCTGGTATCTCTCTCTCTAAGACCTAAGAACTTCGCGGTTAAATACCGCTCTTCCTCATTATGTATTCAGACGTGATTCTAAAACTACGTTCTGGCCGGAAGTAGTAAGTTGAAGTTAAGAATCGATAGGAAACGAACTTTAACTGAACATTTAACTGTTAATAAAATTAACATAATCCTTACAAGCTTTTTTTCGACAATTTAAGAATTATGCAATTTATTTTTTTCTTCTGGCGATGGGCAATTCTTTCTTTTAAAAAAACATTTTCTGTTTAACCTTAAAGCCCCTCTCAAACACTTGATGGGAAAGCAAAATTGAAGCCATTCTATCTTTAAGATATCAACTCGGAGAAATCTATGACGCTCATTTTGAAATATCCGAAGGTGAATGGTTTTCAAAAGAAGTGCAACATGCAGCACAAAGTCTGTGTCCCAAAATCCAGGATTATAAATTTATTAGTTCCTTGATACTTTGCCACGATTTGCGTAACAGAATTAATCCTGGCAGCAAACAATTGCAAGCAAAGGGTTTGAGTGTTACACTAGCCTTAAAGACAGTAAGATAAAAGCATTCATTGAAGAATATAGAAGTGACACCAATTATAAAAGTATTCTCGAGAAAGCCAAAGAACTTAGTGAAGAAGAGGATGGCGAGCAATAGTTTAAAACTGTTGAAGAAGTCGGACGAAAGAAAACGAAATGTCACTTCGATTACGAACATTCTGATGAAAACCCTTAATCTCCATAGAAAAGAAGTTTAGGGGAAATGTCTTTTTTAGAATTTTGGATATTGCTTGGGTATCATTAAATGAAAGGTTTTATGCAATGGAAAAATCACTGAGATAATTTTAGTTTCCTGGGTAATTTATCAGAAATTGATAATGCAAATTTGAAAATAAAATGTAGTAAATTAGAAAACTTGTTACAGTGTGGTGACAATAAAGATATTAACACAGACCTTTATGACGAAATAGTAGCTTTGAAAGATATTTTTACAACCAGTATGAATGACACATTCGATATTCTGAACTTAATTATGTCAAATAATTTGTGCTTCCCGAACTTGATCATACTGAGAATACTACTTAGCATTCCTGTTAGTGTTCCTAGTAGCAAAAGATCGTTCTCCAAATTAAAATGGATTAAGACATGTTTATGGTGAAATATATCGCAAAAAAGACTTATAAATTTAGCTTGATTGCCACTGAAAATGAAATCTGTTAAGAGATAAGATGCAAAAGAAATTATAGAAAAGTTTGTAAATATGATAAGCAGAAAAATAAATTATTCTCGTTAAATTGTTAAAAAAATTTCAACAAATGCTTTCTTCAAAACATCCTTCTCCTATAGGGAAATTTTAAAAAAAGTCGGGGGCGAGGACTTCAGCTATTTTGCAGGCGGGCGCCAGATAACCTTGCGCCGGCGCTGAGTGTAGCTGTGTCTATTAATCTATCATCGTAACTGGAAGTTTACCAATTCAAATTACGATGAAAGAAGAATGAAGCAATACTACTTTTTGATGCAAATTCGTAAGTGAAATCAGAGCTGAGAGGAGAAAGAGAGGTTAAAGTAATTAAAGTACCCATCGGTTAGCACCAGAAAGAGAGTCATCAAAAGCTAGTCTAAAACTCTACAAAAACCCTGTATCGTTATTGACTGATGAGCCTCTTCCTAATAATAGATCTCGCCCTCGGGCAAAAGTGCAACTACGCACTTAATTTTATTTTTACTTCCGCGAATGGCCTCAAGGCAATTACTAGAAATACGCATTTGTGCTAATAGTCTGTAACGGAGAGAAGATCCAATAGTCTACACAAAAAGCCGCGAACCATATACCGTAACTGGAAAACAACAATCTAACTGAAATTGCAGTGATTAGCGACGACGTTTTGCAGGTCACCTTTGCAAAAGTGAAGCTTTGAGTTCGGCTATTAACCCTTTCCGGCACGCTACCTATTAAAGTCGGAGTTTTGATTAAAAAAAAAAAAAAAAAAAAAACATAAGGTAGGCAGTCTAATTAGGCCTAGAGGAGTACACAAGTAAAATTTTGTGAAGATAGCACTTATCGTTTTAATTCTATGGGTGTGCCCAGAGTGGGCACACTGATTGAATAGAGCTTCGAAAAGAGTACTGAAACGAGCATTGTGAGTGCTGAAACGAGCACTGACCGATGAGATGCGGAGAATCAAAGAATATAGACTCTCATTTGTCCTAGATTATCGGTGAGCTCCGTCTGGGCACACCTAGGGTTCGCCGTTTGATTTTAGGCAAAATTTCAAGGTAAAAATTTAAAACTAATATAGAATAAGGAGATTAGTATACAGCCAAAAAAATAACATAGAAATTTCTTTTCGAGCAATTCCTTTTATACCCTAAAACAAATCTGGAAGATTTCTTTGAAAAATGTGGGTTTTAAAAAACTAAACATGGCTAAAATATATGAACTGTTTTGTGTTGATCTGCCATCTACTATAAGTAAAGAAGGTTCAGAGCAACCTATAGTAACCTATAACTCCTTTTCATTCAATTTTTCTGTGCGTACAGAAGGAAAATTTTAGGTGTGTCCAGACCGGACACACTGTGCCGCAAAGGGTTAAGAGTGATGAGAAATAAACGTTTCTAGCGTCTCTTATAGCCTTCCGGTCAGGCGGCGTCTAATACGTCCAAGAATACTTTTATTCAAATTTCTAAAGATTTATGTGTACGTGCCTCCTAAAATATTACCATCCAATAAAGAATATCCATTAAAAAGAAAGAGTGCCGGTATACTTCGTGTTCATAAAAGGCCTTCACCCGATTTTTATTTTAGCAACAGTTTGTCGTAAATATATACTTCGGATTACTTAAAAAAAAAAAAAAAAAAAAAAAAAAAAAAAAAGGTGGGGGAAAGGTTTCAGATTTTAAACTACGTTTAAAGGGGCATTTTTTTTAACGTTTTGCGTGCTACCTTTATTTATTAAATATCATGTTCTTCGCACTTAAACCATAAAATTCAATTCCCCAGCAATATCGCAAAATAATATTAAAATGAACATATCTTTAGAATTTCCGATACACAGTTCCGCGCACTGGAGATAAAAGGGACTTTTCGCCCCGTAGAGTATTGCTATTGCTCGCTTTAAAATCGTTGAGTTTGTTAATCAAAAATTCGTTAAAGTTTTATAAAATATGAATTCGATAATAAAACAAAATTCGAAATTCGAAATTTGGGCTTCCAGATGCCCATATTCAGGTGGAAACGTACGTTATTCAAAATTGGATGGCTCTAGGTACCGTTGTTTTATCACAATGCGAGAAATATATATACATTCATGCAGACTCTTCATTATTTCATTTCTTTAAATATAATACAGGGCGATAATATTTGGTGGCAACAATTTGAAAAGTGAATCGGACATTTATGGGAAACCAACGCAAAATGCCTAAACGAAAATAATATAGTCCTTCTGGGCAAATTGCCCCTTTGGACTAAAAATGACGCAAATATTTATGTTTTGGAATTTTTATTTCCTTGTACGAAATAAAGCAAGTAGAGCAAAATTTTCGAGTATAATATTTCAAAGGAAATATTCGTTTGACCGTTTCCGAGTTGATTATGCCTATTTTTTTTATTTTTTTTTTTTGTGTGTGACGTCTGTGCCTACGGACATCCTCCTGGAGGCAAATCCTGGAGTTCTGGCTAAGACCTGCAAGGCTCCTGGCCAGTTTTCACAGTGACAAGAACCATCGACAATTCGGTGGTCCGTTCCAACACGGTGGAAACCGTAAGCATAATTCACTAGTGCACATTAGTATCGCCACTGGGGGGGGCAGGAATTTCAAAAATGTACCAACGAGCTTCTATTGCTCTTGTGACGCTCCAGCTTTGAAACTGTGCATATGAGCTCACGTTTGTCGTTTACGTTTTATTTTGCATTTGCTTCGCAGTTATAAATATATGGCGTATAAAAGCTGCTATCGTTTTACTAAAAAATCTCTTAGTACTTTCATTTTATAAGTTTATTTAATCGTTAACATTTTATTTTCACGAAACTTACCACGCACTGATATTCGATTAATATCCGTGACATCCTCTTTATATCGAGAAAATGACTCAAACTATAATTAGCTTCGAATATTACACATTTACTAACACTTGTGGATTAAGAGGATTCAAGTGTATAATTTTTTAACTGAGCTGAGAATAACGGGAAATGTTTCAATGAATCTAGTATTTTTCTTTTTTCTTTTTTTTTTTTTTTCATTCCTTTGATTTTGAAAAAAGATGTAAGATTCAAATTTTACTTGTAAGATACAAAATAAGTACCGTAAATTATCTGATTATATCTATTATTAACATTAAAAGTTATATATCAATAAATTAAATATATTTGTTGTGAATAAGATAAATTCATTCTATTTGAAGAGTATTTCTTGTGCAGGTAATACATCTAAGAGTGAACAGTTATTAATGTGAAATTTAACACACTAAATGTGTAGGAGTGCAAATTAGGAAAGTTCACTTTGAATAAAATCGTGCATTGGCTATTATTATAAAACATCTTTTTCATATAGACTGCAATAAAAAAATGCTAAGACTTCTACTATTTATAGATATAATTATACTTATAACTGATCGCATGAAAATTTTCACTAGAAAGCTACGATGCTTTAATTATTTTGAACAGGAAATTGAGTGGCAAAATATTTTCAACCATCTTGCCTTAAAAGTAGTGCCGGATTTACGTACAAGCTGTACAAGCCATAGCTTAGGGCCTCCCACTTTCTTGGGGCCCTCCCCAAAATTTGCACCATATCTCATATAAAAAAAATATTCCTCATAAAAAGCCCCATATCTCAAATAGCTTAATATCTCGTCAAATCTAAATCCAGTCCTGCTTAACAGCGCGGCAAAAGTTAAGCGAAATGGCGGAAATATTACTGGACGCTCACTGGTCCATTCTAGAAGGCCACTCCCTCGGTGGCGATACAAATGGGCACTTACGAAATACACAGGCCATAACTGTAGTGTCTCTGTCTCGGGCTGTGTGATAACTACATTGGTAGATAATATAAAGGTTGCTTTCGGGGGAACGTTGTCAAATATTAGTTTCTTTTCGGTGACCAGCTGTTGCCTGATCGCCCTGTCTTGTGTACATTTAAACCTGACTTTGTTCTTTTTCGCTCCGGGTGAACCACTGAGGGCTTACGCTCCCGTACATCGCCTCTAGAAATTTAGGCGTCACTGCGTGTTAAGGGCTTGACTTAGGCCAGGTCAGGATGTCTCTACATTCTAGTCCGCAAATATATCTAATGTACGTACGGGCAGAATAAACAGGTCTTTTTTCCAAACCGAATTATAAAAGGGATTCAAAAGGAAAGTTTTCGTGATGTCGGTACGCACATGTGTATCTTGCATAACTAAAAAAAGGTAGCTGTAGAACTTTTCCCATATTTCTGTGTTAACGTGATAATAATATATGTTTAAAATATAACCCTTTAAAATATAACCCTTTAAAATGTCCCTTGCTTATTAAAATAAATAAACAGCACTATAGAAAATAAAGACAGGTGAAGACAGAAGGGTGTGAAAATAAAGACAAGGTGTTAACTTGTGCGGACGTGGTGTAAAAATGTAACTATTTTTTATCATAACCAAATCATATATTCACCGCATAATTTCAATGCACGAAACGAAAGAACGGAAAAAATCTGCCGGACAAAACTTTTTTGAATGAAGAAAACTACTTGGCATCCTTCCTCTTGATTTATCCCAGGATTCCATAAATTTTCGGCGCCAAATTTTGAGTTTGGCGTTATTTTTCCACCTGAGGAAGTCTTCTCCTAAAAGCAGAGCAGACTGTTCTTCAAAGCCCTCTTGGTGAACGCGGTTTAACCAGTCGCAGGGGAAAAAAATTCTAGTCGTCGGTCAAGGTCATCAGTGCTATAACTCGGAAGAAAAGGTAATGCGAGTGCGTTGACCTCTTCGGAGAATGGTGAATGCCACAGCATCTAGTTTTTAATATATACTGACATCCTTCCCCTGCTAATATGTAACATTAAGTTCCTATACGTATACATGTACCTTAGATACATCTTAAATCGTTTCATTGTTACGTGGTAAATAATCCAAGTTCTAGACTGGACTCGAGTTCTTAAGCGATGGAGGGTTCAAGATGGAAGCTTATTTTAAAATGGATTAATTTAAATATTATTGCTCTTTTTCTTACAGAAAAAAACTATTCTGAAGTTTCTTACAGAAAAGACTCGCCTAAATTAGGAGAAAAAGTATATTATGATTTTAGTGAGTCTAGTTCGCGTAATTTCATAAAAATATTTAATGTTTTCTAATTAGACATTTCATAATTAAAATGCTTTTTTTATTTAATCAATCCGATTAAATAGTAGGAAAAAATTTTTTCTTCCTTATTATTGATTTTTAATCTCTTGTTAATCAATAACAGACACGTTAAATCTCAACGTTAACTATCTTGGGCTTTGCTAAAACGTTAGCTCGTAATAGATAAAGTGTATTATTTAGGCAAACGCTGGCAAAACGTTGGCTGGTGACAGATAAAAGTTTATTATTTAGGCAGTGGCAAACAACTTGCTTTTAAATACCCGAATTTGTTGATTAAAAGTGACAGACAAATATCTTACGTTATGCCGAATGGCAACAGTCTGACGCACTGAAAATTAAAAAAAAATGGTTTATTTCGAGCACCGTTGCCAGTCTTACTATTAAATTGCGAGGTTTTAAATAAAAAATTCATTAAATTCGAACAAAATATGAAATAAATAAAAAAATGAATTCAAAATTCAGGCTTCAGGATGCACAGATTCGGTTGAAAGACTACGCTTATTCAGAATTTGGTGGCTCTAGATGCTAATGATTTTTCACAATGTGAGGAACATTCTATATACAGATTCTTAATATAAAATAATGACGGTGCATTTTTACCTGTTTAAACTATTTATTTATAAACCTAGGATATTATAAGATTCACAGCACTCCAATACTAACACAGTTCTATTTTTACATGCATCCACACTGTTGCCATTTACAAGTTACTAAATTCTAAATGTTACACTCAATTGTTTAATAACAGAAATATAGATGAAAAATTATAAAAGACAAAAGTTCTGTTCTAATTCATTCAATATCTGGAATTTCAAATAAATCTAAATTATAATTTTTATTTGCGTGTTATGTAATTAAAATGAAAGGTGAAAAACTTAAATGTCATTCTTTAAGGATAAATGTAAATTAGACACCGCAAAAACTGAGAAAGATGTGGTTAATTTTTATTACAACAAAATTTAATTTTGAATTAGAAATGTAGCCTGAGTTCTAGTCATCCTGATGATGCTATTCCTAAAGATATATTTCAATAAAAAATCTCCGCAATTGCGACTTACCATTCATCGATGTGCGCGCCCACAGCTGTGCATGGATTTCAGTTAAATTTTAATTCGCTTGCAAATTATCTGCTTACAAAACAGTCACAATGCTCTAAGTATTTTATTATTATTATTATTATTATTATTATTTTGACGGCCGCCGCAGTCTCTATTATTAAAAAAATTGTGAAGAATCTTTACGTATGTATATGTGTATGTTTCCTTGTATTGAGGAAAAACGGCGCCATATAAAGCCACTAAATTTTCAACACACATAGGCATACACCCGAATATGTGTGCCTCGAAACCCAATTTTTTTAATTGTGTTATTTATTCCATATTTTGATGAAATCTGAACCATAAATATATTACTTAAATGAATATGGATTTATTAATAAATATGAAAAATAACTTTTGGTTAAAAACTCAGTGAATTTTTGGTTAAAAACTCAGCGATACAAAAGCTTCGTGTTGCCACTCAGCAAAGCATAAAATATTTATGGTTCAAATTTAATCAAAAAATTTCGCGATAAAAAAGTGTGTTGCTACTCGGCAAAACGCAATGTATTGGTCTTTCGAAGTTATTAAAAAAATTCAATGACTTAAAAGAAATATGTTGTTACTACTCGTATTAAAATATTTTTACCTTCCACACGGCAGACAGTTGTTGTTTAGCAAAGCGTACGATATTTAATTTTTCTTTCAAATTAATTTTGTTTTTAATTAACAAACTAAGAGATTTTAAAAGAATTAAAAGCAGATTCTTTTCAATTATTATTAATTACTTGTTGGAGAGCTGAAATTTCAGTAGCTGATTTATTAAAATCATTATATATTTTCTACTTTTTTATAATAACTATTTTAGGCGGCTAGCATAGTAGGTAAAATAAGAAACTCTTTGAAGCATGTTATATTTAGTAAATAGTTTAACACATTAAAAATAATAGGAGCTTTATACTTTAAATTTCTAAAGCAGAAAGAAAAAAAGGAGGGGAAGAGAATAATTTTAAAAATGTCTCAAAGGTTTCAGATTTTAAATGTCGCTCAAAATTATTTCTTGAGCTTTTTACGCTCACTTTGAGGTCATAGTTTAGCAGTCTTCCTGTTGCACTTCTGCTTCTTTTACAGCACACAAAATCAACAGCAAAATCACAAAAATTTTAAAAGTAGTAGCATATGTTTGGAATTCCCGATGTAGTGTGAAGTGCTGGCATGCATTTTTCTATTTTTTTTTTTTTCCAGTCTTTTATCATTTAACATATCAATATTCTTAGTTCTCACTTCATGTTTTCTTAAAAAGGATGGCTAATTAAACTTTTTTTCTCTCTTTATTATTAAAGTTTTGTGTCTTTTTATTATTAACGCTATAAAGTATTTCTTCCGCCTTCCTAGCTTGTCTTCGTGGTGTAGTGGTTCTGCACGCTGGGCCGGTATTTCAGAGGTCCGTGGTTCGATGCCCGGCGAAGGCGTTCCTAATTTTTCATCTATTCTGCTTCCAAAATTTACCTAATGTCTCTACAACGTTTTGTATGTTAACTTTACATATAAAATATTATTTTTTTCTAACTTACGCCACATAAAATTCAATTCAGCAAGAAAGTCACAAAATATTTAAAGACGGCATATCTTTAGAATTTCCGACAGACAGTCTAGTGCGTTGGAGATAAATGTGTTTTATTCCGTATAGTGTTGTCACTGCTCGCTTTCAAATCGTTGACTTAGTTAAATAGAAATTCATTAAAATTTCACAAAATATGAAATAAGTAATAAAAAAATGCATAACGTCATTCTATGAAATTATCGAACATTTTTAATTAGATAGATCGTGAATTAAAGGCATTTTTATTAATTAACATATTAATTCCACTCAAAATAAGAAACTAATATTCTCAAGAACTGCATCTATTGCTTTAAAATAGATTAGACAAATTCAATTAGAACAGACAGCTTCAATTAGAAATATTGCAATCCACCGAAGGATAACAGACTCGAATACAAAGTGATAGGTTGCATTTATAGTGATTCCACGTAAAATCCCATTTCTATACTAATCGCCCTTTTTGGGCTAAAGATTAAAGAAATTTAGGAAATGCAATCTTGCATTTTTTAGGTCAGTGATTCCTAAAACTCCGACGTCACCGCAAGACATTAATTTTTACTTTTGAACCAATTGTTAGTAATTATACATTTAATAATTATCATATTATTATTACCGGACGTTCTTCTAAGCCTTTTTCTCATCCCTTACCCCAGAGCAAGTATATTCGCCGTATATTATTATAACTCACACTTGCAATTTATTGCATTCTTATGGAATAATCAGTGCCCATTGGTCATTTAGCCAGTTTCTCACCGAGAACTTTACCCAAGGTGCAACACTGGCGTCAACCTATTTTACACTCGTAAGTTCCAATTCTGATGGAGAAGACCCTGGGAATGTATCCTAGGGTCTCTCACCCCATTTCTCTTGTCATCAAATCTTTCGACAGAGCTTTTGGTTCTCCAATAGCTTCGCCACACATTAATTCCTCCATCGAATGCAAATGTATTAAAATGTGAGTTATCTACAGATATAACATTGTTTTAATAACATAAATCTCTGTTTACCATATATTTTGTGAATTCCAGACTCATTTCCCTTGCCTTATTGTTGACCAAGAGTTCCTTTCTTGCTGTTCTCCCATTGTAGCCATGTGCCCTAATGATTCTTCTAACAGTTTCAGGGTTAATTTTTCGTTCTTCTAAATCCGCTGCAGTTTCGCAGCATTAATATTTGGGTTTTGTTTGATTTTTTGTAGGATAAATCTCTGACTTTTTAATGTAGTCCAGAGTTCAGCGCATTTTAAACAGTTTCACGCAATTTCTGTTGTTTTATAACATCAAAGATACTTGGACACTTTATATCATTGGATATTTCGGACACTTTTAACACCTTTAAAATGATAAATAGTTAAACTTCTAAAAGAAATTGTCCTTAGTTTGTAGCATCTTGGTATGTTCAATTCCGATATAGAATTTTTAATATATTTTACGAAACAAGTAATCATTTCCAAATGCAGACGATAACTCTTGTAATGTATTTTCATTTAAAACAAGCAAGTAATATAAACAAAAATTTTTTAAGTCAATTCCTATTTAGGTCAACAAGGAGGGAAAAAAAAAAAAAAAAAAAAAAAAAAAAAAATTTTAATTAAAAATTTTAATATGTGAAAAAAGTGTGTTAACATTAAGTGTCATCCACTACAAGTTTAAAAAATGTATTTGAATTTGAGTGGATGAATAAAAAGTATTTTATTAACGAATGAAAATTAAATAATTAATAATTAATTAAATAATTTTTTAAAGTCAATTCCTACTTAGGTCAACATAGAAAAATTTTAAAAATACAAAAAAAGTTTTTTAATTAAAAATTTAAAAAAATTTCAATATATATTTTTTTTAATTTAGATTTTTAATATATATTTTAAAAATTTAAAAACATATTAATATGTATTTAAAAAATTTTTAATATGTAAAAAACTGTATTAACATCAAGTGCCATCCACTACAAGTTTAAAAAAATGTATTTGAGCTTGAGTGGATGAATAAAAAGTATTTTATTAACGACTGAAAATTTGAACAAGATATAGGGAGAGTGTGAGCTAATAGCAGGAATTTAATAATAAAAATTATGACAAGAAACTTTATCTGCCAAAAACATCTAAACTGAAGTTTCAAGTGCCCAATTTATTATGTGAGTTGCCAACTAAAACTTTCTGAATAAATTATTTTATTTAAGGAGTATTTTGATGATATTTATTTCGTAATCAGTAAGGTTTGAAAGTGAGAAAAAATAATATATTAGAAAAAGTCTGTATTTCAATATTTAAGATAAGATCTAAGTATATAAATTTCAAAAATAAAAGTGTCTGAAAACAAATGTGGGCCATTACGGATTCAGTTAAATAGGAAAATAGAAATAAATTAAAAGTAAATCAATTATGTGTTTTTATTTAAATCAAATTACATTTAGAATAAACAATCCTGCAACAATAAACACAGAAGATATTTACAAATTATGAATTTTTAAGAGGAGTACCATAGGCAAATTTCAAGAAAAATAATGCCAGAAAAAATCTGGCGCGTGTACCACATGACTAGGCCTACCAGCTGTTGAGCGGTAAAGCCCCTTAACACTGGTAGTTCAATCCGAGGTTCGAATCCCTTGAACGGGCTGGCTTCATGGGCGTTTTCGTGGTTTTCCTTATGTGTAACGTGTTCCTTGTGTGTAATTTTCCTTAGGTAGTACTCCACGAAGGCATCCCCCCTTCCTTGTAGTGCCTTAGGGCGAAACACGTAAATAATAATAATAATGATACACCACATGACTTTCTTATACGGCTTTTTAAATTTTTTGCTGCACTTCATTTAATATTATGTCCTCGAATTATTCAAACTTAATTAGCTGATCCCTGAAGGCAAGCTAAAAATGATAGCAAAAGCTACAAATTTTGAAATTAAATATCCCGGTCTCAATTTTTGACCTGCGGAAACTTCTTATAATATTATTTTCATAACGAGTATAAAACTTTCCTAAGTATTAGAGGAGACCACATTAAAAATTAGATTTCGCTATTTGTTGAAAATTATTATTTTTTTTAATTTGAGATTGTCAAAGCATGAATACTTTCGTTATTTGAAGCACTTCTATAATTGGAAGTATAATATTACGATCAAGAGTCACGAAAATAAAGACCGAGTAAAAGCTTATTATATTAGGAGATAATATAATCAATATTACTTTAGTAAATATATATATATAACAATTTTTAAAAACATAATCATGACTAGTATTTTCGCGCATTTAAATTTCTTACTTTATATCTTTGTTCAAAGTGTTATGTGAATTCGTTTTTGAGAAACAAATTTTGAAATTTAAATTTAATGATGTGTTGTTTTGAAACAGCTAATACTTTTCTACGATTAGAGAAAAAATGAATCGGAAACTGGTAATCTATAATTAATTATAATAATTATATATCTATACCTAAAAAATATTCCTTCTATTATTAATAATTATATAATTATTCCTTTGATCCAGTTTTTTCATGGATTACCTTTGAATAAATCTCTTATAAAAATCAATAAATAACAAAAAAGTGTTCTGTCACTGAAGAATATTACGATTCTCCTAAACGAAATCTTGCTTAACAGTGAAAGTTTAACCTTCGCTTACTACTACATTTTTGTTTCTTTTACTAATGCTTCATTCTTCTTTACGGAAGCGCGAAGATTAAAGAAGGAATTAAACAAAAAAGTAAACGAACATTCCGGCCATCCCGTTATTCGACCAAAATTCAATGGTAGACCGGTTTCTATTTATGCGTGACGAATGGCAACGAAGATTCTGTAATATGACGTCACATGTGATGACACGAAATTGTCTGCCACCAAAAATATAACGTTATCTCTCATTTTGGCGCAGTCAGTTTGTATGATATAGGATAATATTTCTTATTTTATCCTTCAAAAATCACCCATAAATTAATAAGTTTCTCACACAGAGCGAGGAAAGACAAACTGCTGAAAAATATAATAGTTAAAATTTTACATCTTGAAGCTCGGTAAAAGAAATTCATTTTATCTTGATTGGAACTCTTGACAAAAAAATTTCGCCGTTACAGATAAGTACAGATTGTTAATTGTTATTTCAACTCCGTTATCAATAATAAGAATTTATTCAATTTTTTATTGGCAATTTTAACTCTTTCATTTTAACACATATATGAATATTACTAGAATTATTTAATGATGAGCTGATTCTTTTCTTAAGATTTCGGATTTCGAATTATTCTTTGCGGCAACCCTACTCCCGTGCCGGAGTAAATGATCAAGTGCGATTCTTGTCAGTCTTCGTTTCGTTATTTCTTATTTAAAGCACATTGCACTCTATCTGCCGATACTCTGACTTTACACAAAGTCTAAAGTTCTGTTTTTTTTTTTTCTCCTTGGACGAATGAGGTTAGAGTTCACAAGTCAGCAACTTTCACAATACATTTTCTGCCCCAAACCTCTAGAATACTTGACTCGCCAGACGTACGGAGAACCACGTGTTCAAAGTTGTCTGCTATCAAAGGTTTGAATTTTAACTATCTAAAAATTTCAAATTTGTTCATCTTTGATCTCCGAGATGTGGATTGTCATAACTTTCGTTTTTAGCGTCATAGGTAAGTTTCTTTTATATTCATCATCACGTTTATATTTTTGTTTTAAAATGTGGCATCATTTGAGAAGCTTTAGCGGCCTTTTTGAAATGTATAGCATCTATACTATATTTTGTTTACGTTTTTCGTAATACATGTAATGAAAATTTAATTCCTGTTATCTTAATAAAATTTCTTTGTGTGAATAATATTTAATATTATTTCATAAGTTTGATAGGTTATTTACAGGAAGGAGTTTTAATTCCAATACATTCTTCAGTACATTTCTGTGCAGTTCCAATACATTATTGTGCTAAATATTTTAAAGGTACTTATTAACGGAAGGAACAAGTTGAAGAATTGTTGACATTTGAACTTATATCGTTAGAATCACTAGAAACTTGAAGAATCATATCATGAAAAATTTTTAATATGTAAATAAATCATTTTATTTCAGTGCATCAAGGAATTCGTAAGTTAGAAATTTTTCTCATTGAAACTGAGCTCCACATTTGAGCATAGGTTATTTTACCTAGAAGTCCTTTTCTTATAATAAAGTGGAATCAATTTAAGAATTATTGTGTTTTTAATATGCGCAATAAAGCCGCTATATGAAAGTGAATCATTTCAGTAAGTTAGAAGTTCCTAGCAGATATTATTTCTATAATGTATGCTTTTTTAAAAATAAAATAAGGAAAGTTATTTATGGAATATATATGTTACCGTGAAAGACCGATATTGGAGAATATCGACATTTTCCAAATACGTTGGTGAAAGAGCGAATATTTGGTTCTGTTCTTATACATTTGGACCATCACCGGTTGTTTTAGCAATAAATAAGAATAAATAAGAGTGTATAACGTCAATCAAATAATTAAGTAAGTGTATTATCGGTGTTATTTTCCTTTCTCATTCACAATGTACTGTTCACTATACGCTCAACAGTTTATTTACATGTGCTGTTACTTCATCTTTTTCCACTTTTGACATATATCGTAACGTGTTTTAATAATAAAGTATGATTAAAAGCGTAAAAAAATATTTTTATTCAACATTCATCATCATTGCATGGCGAAAAAGGTGACATTTGCCGGTGTAAGTGAGAGGAATAAGGATATTTAGCAAAATCTTATTTTGGACATACACCAAGCGACTCGGTGAATGCTGGCTTTCACAGGAGAATGCCGACATTCTCCAGATTTCGGTCTTTCACAGTAACATATAAAAATATGTGAATCAAAATTATAATTTAAACTAACGGTAACCCTTTAATTCTCCCTCTCTGTTTTAAAAACCGTAATAACTTCTCTGGTTTGCATCATTTCTAGATCATTCCATTTTTGCATGGCCTGCTCAGCGCTGATGACGTAATAATTAGGAACTGAAACTTTTAACTGAAACCAAAACCTTTCTCTTCGTGTGCTTTCATATTGGATAACTACGCACTTTAGCTTTTGCCTCTGTGTCGCTTATATGCTGTTTCATTCTGCTCTTTTCCTATCGCAAAAGTATCAAAAATGTAAATTTTCTTGAATAGGCACGACTAGAGTGCCAAGTGATCTGTGGCCACGAATGTCAGTTGCAAATAAAAATGGAATTAAAATCCCCTCGACTGTTAAGTTTTTTTAGATATTACAAAGTCAACATAGTAACATACTACGCAATCAGAATTCTTCCTCTTCAATATGGATCTACAATCTGTAATACCTAGGTATTACGCATCGGCGCTGCTCCGTGTTTTGCTTGCCATCATTACACATACATATATATGGTAAGAAATTTAAGTTTAGTTAACTAAATCAGTCCATACATATGACTTAATAACGCCGATGACGTAAGTAATTCGGAACTTAAACCGAAACTTTCTCTTGGTAAGCAACTTAAACCGAAACCTTCTCTTCGTGATCTTCCATATTGGATAACTGCGCACTTGGCTTCTATATGTGTTCTCGCTAAGATGCTGATTGATGCTGTTCTTCCAAACACAGCAATATTTAGGGTGTAACTGTTCTGAAGAAGGCACGATTAGTGTTTTAAGCGAATTGTGGCTGCAAAGTCAGTTGAAAAAAAAGATTAGTATTTAATCTGAATCGGCTGCTTAGTTTGCTCTTCATTATGGATCTATATTCTTACTTTTAAGTCTATTGATGTTACACACACACGCATATATATGTATGTGTGTGTGCAAGTTAATTATTCGTAATAAATTGCCTAATACCCGCTCTAAAGCTGCAAAGTATTAAAATAATTTATTACAATGAAAAGTGAAAATGCAACCAACAACGAAACAAATGCAAACAACAGTACGTGAAAAGTGAAAATGCAAACAACAGTAATTATCGTTACTGACCAGAAATCAGTTGACTTTTCGAGAGGAACAAACTAACTTCTGATCAATTAACAATAATTAATAAGTGTGAAAGTGTTTCGTTTTATTCTCAAGTAAGAATGATGACTGAAAAGGCCTTTTTAGTAAGATTAAGTTATTCAAATTGCTAATTAAAAATCAGTGAGAAATTGGCGGTTCTGTCAAGTTTTAAATTCAGCCTTTATATTGGAATATATAATTCTTATAAGACTGAGTTTTATTTTCTTATTTGACAAAATTACCCCCCACACACACACACACACACTTTCGCCTTTGATCATATTAAAACAATGCAAACTTTGTAAAAACAATTAAACAAGGAAAACAACAGGTGTACAGAAGTATATTTTCATAGGACTAAAATGAAACATTAAGAAAGGTATGAAAAAGGAAATTTGCATAATATACATTAAAGCGGTAAAAAGACTAAATTAACTTAGTACGTGTTTGCTAGCTGTGAAACAGTTATATGATTGTTACTTTCTTCGCACTCGAATGGAATTTGGAATTCGAACCGGGATGGAGAATGAAGGGACAGACAGAGAGAGAGCGTAGGCGGGATACCCTTTAAATCCAGTATTCTTAAATATGATCTCGAATCTTAAATTGGTCTCAAACATAACCTTAGATGTATTTTAAAATAAGAATTTCTGAGACCAAAGTCCTCATTATCGTTTGTTTCTTAGAACGGAATCTTCTATTATTTATTTCTATTTTGTAGCTCATTTAGCCGTAACTTCAATAATGCTGAATTATCATTTCATTTTTTTCCTTATTTATATTAATCGTTATCATTTTAGAACTGTAACACGTAATCAAGTTTCCTTTCTATCTGTTTACTCAGGAGATTGATTATGGACCGAATAGCATGCAACGATATATAGATATATTTTTCCCTGATTTTTTTAGAATAATAGTAGCAATCCCCTGATGTATTAAAAAGAAGACAAATATTTAAAAGATACAGTCATACGGAGGATAACATATCCTAGCATATTGAGCGAGTACTGTTACCTGCAGTTAACAAATACAAGCATAAGCTTGAAAGTTGTTTAGTTCAATGTGGCCCTTCTCCGTTCATTATACCCAGACCCTATACCACCAACAACGATACTCTTTTCGCTGACGGCAACAAAATTTTCCCAACAAACATTTTTCAAATCGAATGCTGATTTATTTGGAGTAAATATATAAGCGTTAATGCAAAGCCTAAACGTAACTTTTTTACTCTGCTGTATGCTACAATAGCGTTTTTACTTCCTTGTACGAAGTAAAAAGGAAGTATTGTAATCGCAAAAAGTTTCAGGCAGCATATTTCAACGAAAATATCCATTTTGACCGCTATCGAATGCAATTTACGATGTTTTTGCGTGATATCTGTACGTAAAGACAGAATAAAAGACTCGTTTCCTCCAAAAAAATTATAAAGCTGCTTTAAAATTAATTCTGAAGAGAAATTTTCGATACACAGTCTCACGCGCTGGAGATAAAAATGTTTTTTCTGCACAACGTTGCCATTGCTCGCTTTGAAATCCTTGAGTTTGTTAATCAAAAATTCGTCAAAGTTTTAAAAAATAGGAAATCGATCATAAAACAAATTTCAAATTTCAAATTTGGTCTTCCACATGCTCATATTCGTTGGAGGATTACGTTATTCAAAATTCGATGACTCTATGTACCGTTGTTTTATCACAATACGAGAAATATACATACATTTATGCAGATTTTTCATTATTTAATTTCTTCAAATACAATGCAGGACTCTAACATTTTGTGGCAACAGTTTGAAAAGTGAACCGACATTTATGAGTCCGACGCAAAATGCCAAAATGAAACTAATAGTCCTTCGGGATTCAAATCCCTTTGGACTAAAAAAAAAAAAAAAAAAAAAAAAAAAAAAAAAAAAAAAAAACACTCCATTGGACGTAATTTAAAATCTGAAACCTTTCAGATTATTATTATTATTATTCCCGTATAGTTTGCTCTTGTCGCTTTGAAATCTTTGAATTTGCTAATCACAAATTCTTTAATTTTTTACAAAATATGAAATAGATAATAAAACCAAATTCCAAATTTGGGCTTCCAGACGCCCATATTGGAGTGGAGGATTAAACTAAACTAAAAAAAAAACTAAACTCAGTGGCGCAAACAGCCCTAATGGCCAAGGCCTGCAGTGCTCCGAGATCGGCTTTATTTGATCGTGGGGCCCGGGGTGCGTAAGCATATGCCCTGAACAAGTGCTCAACTTGTCTCAGGACCCCCAGTGTTTAGTCCCCAAGAGAACTTGGTACTCATTTTATCGATCCAAGGGATGAAAGGCTGAGTCAACCTTGCCCAGCCCGGGGTTCTGTGGCGCTGCTGCGCGATGCGCTAGCCACTGCGCCACTGGGCCACTGGGTCTCGGAGTGGAGGATTACATTATTCAGAATTCGATGTCTCTAACTACCGTTGTTTTTTCACAGTGCGAGAAACATATACATTCATGCAGATTCTTCATTATTTAATTTCTTTAAATATAATGCAGGGCTCTAATATTTGGCGTCAACAATTTGAACAGTGAAACGCCGTTTATAGTGAACCAACATAAAATGCAAAAACGAAATTAATAGCTTCTGGGCTTTTTTAAAAAATTGATATGGTTTGGAGGTATTCTTAGAAAAACTCAGAGACATGCAGATTCTTCATTATTTAATTTCTTTAAATATAATGCAGGGCTCTAATATTTGGCGTCAACAATTTGAAAAGTGAAACGCCGTTTATAGTGAACCAACATAAAATGCAAAAACGAAATTAATAGCTTCTGGGCTTTTTTAAAAAATTGATATGGTTTGGAGGTATTCTTAGAAAAACTCAGAGACAAAAAGTATTTTCCTGATGAGTTTGTTCTCTGTTAATTGCATACGAATATATTAATACTTTGTACCTGGTTTGTGGTCTTTTACAGATGACTTGGAAATCATACGTCTTCAGTATATACCGAGCTCTCTGAAGAAATTATAGGGTATCCCAATAAGAAATATATGATTTTAAAACAAAATGGCAACCATGTCTAAAATGTTATCACTGTCACTAATTTTTATTTATGTTAATTATGTTTAATATTTTCTAACAATTCATCATGTCTAAATTTACGTTATTATTTTTTTTGGGGGGGGATACCTTCTTAGATGAAGCTCATTTCTACTTAATTGGATACCTTTATAAACAAAATTGTCGTTTTGGGGGCGAAAACAATCCAAAGGAGATGCACGAGGAGCCCTTGCATTCGAAAAAGGTCCCTGTATAGTATGGTGTCGCGTATGATATAATGCCACCATTGCACTATTTTTCTCCGCAAAAAAGGAAGAAGGAGGTACAGTTACCGTGAATGGTGAGTGATACCGAATTGAAGATAACATTTTTTTTTTTTAAATGCAAATTTGGAGGATACTGATTTGAGGGCATTTGTTTACAACAAGAGTCACACTACTAAGGCCGTTATCGACGTATTGCAAAGTTAGGCGAAAAGATAATTTTACGAAATGCAACTAGCGGTTAGTCTCCCAGAAGTTGTGATTTAACTCCTTTAGATAACTTTTGTGGGGTTATTCGAAATCAGTGATCTATGCGAAAAAAACCGCGAACCCTTGAAGCATTAAGAATAAATTCGATGCTGCATTCGTGACACTAGGCCCGAGTTATTGCATACAAATTGCATGCATCAAGTTTTTGTACACATCGAAAATTCGGTTCATCGAATTCTCTCATGTGCGCCAAGCCGAGGTGATCACTCAAATGATGTTTTGTTCATAACATAATATCACAAATTGTATTTCAAAAACAATGTTAAAATGTTAGTTTTATCTGAAATAGTTTGTATTTGATTTCATTTTAAAATCATATTCTTACTCGAAGACGTTATTATCGAATTAAAAATTACCGTACCTCCAGCACGAGAGACTGTATCGGAAATTCTAAAGACATGCTCTTTTTAAATTATTTTGTGATATTGCTGTTGAATTGAATTGTATAGTTTAAGTGCGAAGAACATGATAGTTAATAAATCAAGGTAACACACAAAACGTTAAAAAAACGCTGCTTTGGTCGTAATATAAAATCTGAAAGCTTTAAGATTTTCTTTGGTGGTGGGGGGAATTTTTTTAATATTAAGTTAAGTGCAATGTTTATTTTAATTAGTACGATATTTTTAAGCTAATTATTTCCTGTTACTTCTAATTTTTCTTTCAGCAGCATTATAATATGAACTAGCCGCTTACACTACCAGTCGTCTAAAATGGTTATTATAATAAAGAAAAATTATGCAATAATTTTAATAAGTCCACTAGTATGTATATATTCATGTTTTAAGGGACTTGCCGAAGGAGCTTGCTCCTACTTGGTCGTATCGGACGTCAAACTCCGTCGGCCTAAGGTCTCGTATCCCCTTGGTCGAGAAGCGCATCACTTCAGAGGTCGCTCGAGGGCGGGAGAGATGATGCAAAAAGATTCTGAGGACGGTAGAGAGGGCCGTAACCTCAGAAAGAAATGAGAAATGTATACATGAGTTATGCGACTAATGACTTTGTGGCGGAAATTGATGGTATAAGATTGATATAAAAAATCAAATAAAATCATGGGTTAAGGTACTAAATAAAATTCCTACCGAAGCGCGATTGTTGTTAGTGACACTGTTTGCAGTATCGAAGGACCTGGGTTCGAATCTTGGATAAAACTTGGATATCTCTAAGCGTATGGTGTCTGTGACGCAAAGAGGCACTCAAAATACACGGCGAGCAGAAATCTCTTGGGGGGGGTAATGGTAGCGGATGAGGGGTGAGAGACCCTCGAACTGCCCCTCAACGGTGTAGTCTCCCACAGAATTTCAGTTGGAGCGTCAGCTTAGCAGTTAGGAAGGCCTAACCATCCCTATGCCTATAGAGATTATTAGACTATAGGGCTTGAATACAGATGCCCGCCTTTTTTCAAGGTATACTATCTGTATTAATAATAACAGAGATGAAGAACTGCATTTATTGCGTTTAAATTGCGTAGTTTGTCAATCAATACCATATAGATTAGATTTGAAACTAAAATTACGTAACTTAGACTTTGCCGAATGGCAACGATACACTGGCACATAAAAGATAAAAATGTTTTATTTTAAGTAGTGGCAACATATTTCTTTTAATTTCTGAGTTTATTGATTAAATACGAAAAACAATTATCTTAGCTTTGCTGGAAGGCAACATATTTCTTTTAAGTCTCTGAATTTTCTGATTAAATTCCAAACATTAGCATCTTACGGTTTTCCGAGTGGCAACACATTTTCTTTTAAATCGCCGAATTCGTTAATCAGCATTCCATTAAATCGGCACAAAATATGAAATAAAAAAAAAAAAAAAAAAAAAAAAAAAAATCAAAATTTAAGATCTGGGCTTCGAGTTGTACGAGTTCTGGTAGAGGCCTATATGTGTTCAAAATTTTGTAGCTCTAAGCGTTATTCGACAATTCGAGGAACATACATGCAGACTTTTCAATAATAGAGAAGAGATAAGTGGAGATTAGACAAAGAATCTGGCAATGCACCATGTACTTCTCTCATGAATCATTTCCCTATTGTGCAGAGACATTAGGTATTTTTTGGAAGCAGAAGAAGTAAAAAATGAGCAACGCCTTCGCCGAGAATCGAACCACGGACCTCTGGAATACGCGCCCAGCGTGCAGCCCACTACACTAAAAAGCTAAGAAGGCGGGAGAAATGCCTTATATACTTCTCCCTTTTAAAGGGCGAATGGGTTTTTTAGGGGACCCAGTCTCCAAATCCTGGATGTATAGATTCATCATCCATCACCCTTTTTGTTTGGGCGCCACTGTAGAGACATTAAATAATTTCGAAGCAGGAGTCATGCAAAATGAGCAGCGCCTTCGCCGGGAATCGAACCACGGACCTCTGGAATACGCGCCCAGCGTGAAGACCTCTACACTACGAAGGCAGAAGAAATGACTTATAATTGTTCGAGCTAATTTCGGTGAATATTTTCTGGAAATTGCTAGCGTTAATGCTCAAAGATGGCGAACGATTTGGAGCCAGATTGTGTAGTTATTAAATCTATTTAGTGTATTGTAAATATTTAGATAACATATTTCCAAAGCCCGCAAGTAGCGACGGATAAGTTTAGTTAAGTTTTAGTTGTACCTACAAGTCGTAGTATTAATAAACTCTTCATTTTTAACTTGCCTGTATTTCCTGGAGTTCTAAAATTTTAGGTTCAGTGTGAGAACAATAAATCGTCTACAGTACAGGAAGTCTAAACAAAGTGTAATTTTTAAAGCAGACTTTTGAGAGAGTAATTTTTAATAATACACTTTGATTTGTTAACAGAAATATAGTACATCTATTTAAATGAATATTTGGGAGAAATTAATTACTTCGGAATAAATAACAATTTAGAGGTGTCCGTGAAATTAAGATATCATCGATTTTAAGATGACATAGGGAGAAAGGTCCGACTAGTTTAGAGACATGTACATAGGGAAAACGGCTCGGCACTGACTGCAAAATTTCGGTATGTGTATATATGGTATCAATACACCTAAATCGATTTTATTGCTAGAGAATTTCTAGGTTGAGAAGAAGTCCATAACTTATATTTTTAAAGCAGTGAAATTTACATGATGCCTATGGAATGACAGAGTAGATTAGTACTGTGTCTCTGGTTAACATTCATGAGTAAGATTTGTAGTCATTACGATTTTTGAAGCAGGAGACATGAAAAAATGAGAAATGCTGTCGCCGGGACCTCTTGAATACGCGCCAAGTGTGCTATCCGTTACACCACGAAGGCATGTTGGAAGGAGGGAGAAAATACCTTATATAATCCCCCTTTTAAAGGACGACTAGGGATTAGTGGACTCAGTCACCAAATCCTGGGTGTGAAGAATCATCACCCAGTACCTTTTAGTTCGGGCGCCACTGTAGATTTATCGGAGATTTCTTTGATTTCTTTGTTTCGAAAAATTCTAATTAATCTACAGTGGCGCCCGAACTAAAAGGTGGCGGATGATGATTCTTCACTACCAGGATTTGGCGATTAGGTCCTCTAATCCCCAGTCGTCCTTTAAAAGGGGGATTGTATAAGGTATTTTCTCCCTCCTTTCTGCATGCCTTCGTGGTGTAACAGTAGCACACTCGGCGCGTAATCGAGAGGTCAAGGCGAACTCGTTTACTAGAGGTAAGATGTTTTCGCACGTAGTCTATCTCTCTTTAAATATTTGTTTAAGAAATAAGAAAAACATGGACGGCTGAAATATACATAATATTTTACTCAAAGAATATCATGATATATGATGTTCATTATGAATTAAATGTCGTATATGGTTAAAATGTATTTAATCAAGAACTTTTAAACGTATTCTAGATTCATTAGGCTTTTCAAAGCAGGAATTTGAAAAATGAGCAATGCCCTATTTGGCAGATTCGAGCTCCACTTAACCCCAAAAGCACGCGTTAAGGAAGGAAAAAATATATTACATAATAAATATTCAACTTTAAAAAAATAAGGAAAAAAATGTTAATGTATTTTATGCTGTGGAACCTCTTGCCTTGCTACATCCTACTCACGCAGGCTTTAGGCAGCAGCGATTAACTCAAGAGCATACTGCAATTATGAGTCAGAATATAAAGAACAGTATATACATAGGAGCCATATCGCAACTGCAGTTTTTATTCATTTTAAAACAGCATATGACAGCGTCTGAAGGACACTTCTGCTTAAGAAACTTTTGCACATTGGAGTGTTGAGAAATATATTAAAAGGATCAGCAACTTTATTGGCCAACGTACTAAGGAAATCTTGATAAATGTGCCTGTTAGTAAGTCAATATAAATGTGCACCCGAGGGGACCCTCACCCTCCCATGTGCTCTCCCTCAAAGTTTGTGGAAGTAGAAGTCCAACATGTTTTGACAACAACAACAACCAAATGTTTTGACAACCATTCTTCTATGAAATAGGAACTCGACAGCAAACACCAAACAAAGAATATTAAAAGCTCTTTTATTTGTAATATTCAATATCGTATTAACAGCAAAGCCTGGAGTTACGACATCATATTAACAACAAAGTCGTATTAACAATAAAATCTGAGTCTGGAGACAAAACTGCCAAAGTTTCACAATTTGCCAGCTTACCCTCCAGACATAGCAGAAGCTGCGTTAGTCGGACATGGCTTCTTGGCTACCCACTTGATCAGAATTGAGATGTTCGAGAGCCCAAAATGAACATTCTGCATTTCTCGCTTCATGGGCGTTGATTACCTCTTTAATTTATAAGGTATCCCCCCCGCCTTCTCAGCATGCCTTCGCGGTGTAGTGGTCAGCATGCTTGGCGCGTATTCGAGAGGTCCGCGATTCGAGTCCCAGTGAGGGCATAGTTCATTTTTCACGTCTTCTACATCAAAAATACCTAAATAAATCTACAGTGGAGCCCAATCTAAAAAAAGGTCGCGGATGATGATTTTCCACCACCAGAATTTGACGATTGGGTCCCCTAATCCCATGTCGCCCTTTAAAAGGGGGAGTGTATAAGGTATTTCTCCCACTTTCTTAGCATGCCTTCGTGGTGTAGTGGTCAGCACGTTCGGCGCGTATTCGAGAGCTCGTGCTTCGAGTCCCGGCTAAGGCATTGCTCATTTTTCATCTTTCCTGCTTCGAAATAATCTAATGTCTCTACAAATTAGTCTATTTTAATACAGAATTCTCTGTTCAAATGCTGTTGAAGAACTCGATATCTCATGAGACTCTTTTTGTAGTATTTTAATTTCTTATTGCATTACTTCTGGTTTTGCCATTAAATTTTATCTGCATGTTTTGCTTTGTTTTGTGTTTACTTATTATAGACATTGTGCTAAATAAATCCAATACCTTTTATGCGTGATGAAAATAAGCTCTTTATAATTTAGCAGTAGTATTTGAAAATCGACATAAATGCAGCTGCAGTAAGAAATAAAGTAATAATAAAATAAGCAGCTGCAGTAAGAAGTAAATGTAAATAATTAAAATAATAAATATAATATAAATAATATAAATGTAATAATATAAATGTAATATTAAAATATAAATGTAATAAGCAGCTGCAGTAAGAAGTAATTGTTAATAAGCAGCTGCAGTAAGAAGTAAATGCAGCAAGAAAATCGATATAAATGCAGCTGCAGTATTTTTTTATTATTATTTTGGACAAATCCTATTTTTTTAAGGCGTCTTTGTTCTACGTGTATCAGATAAGCTGTGTATTGTAACGTAAAAGTAATTATCTTTTTAAACTCCCGGTCAAAACCTGAAAAGAAATTCATAGCAAAGCCAATGTTAAAGAAATAGTTTATAAATTCTTTGTTATCGTATGTATACTGTAGCATTTCTTTAAGCCTATATTTGATAAATTATAGTTCAAACCCCAGATAGTCTGTAAATTTTCGATAAGCCTCGCGGAATTGTCAAATATTTGGCACAAGATTAAATTTAGCTGTTGTTATTACCGTTTGGAATATTCAGTTTGTGCCACTTGCATAAAATGTGTGCGAGTTAAAAGTTCATCGTTTGGGTCAGCAGATAAAAATCATGACTTAACTATTCACAATCTGATATCGTCGGTTATCTTTCTTATTTGGGTTCCGTCTAAGATTTTAATCTTTTCTAGCTCGTCGCTTTCTACAGGAATTTTATTTATCGCTTGTGATCTGCTGCTGCAGCAAGGCGAAAAGTAAAACCAGCTAGTTTATCCACTTCGCTTAAATACAGTAAGCGATCGATAATCCTGAAAGATCGGTATATATGTAATAATCAAATAAGCGGATTATTGGAATTAATAAGAATGGGGCAAATAATTTAAACCTGTGATCTAAGATTCAAAGTGCATGCGGGCCGAATGTAAGATATGAAAGTAGCTCTCTCCCCTCCCCCCCCCCAAAGGCAAGGTTTAGTTCAAAGGGGCTTTGTTCCTGAGAGACTATTGTTTTCGTTTTGCGATTTTGCGTCGAATCACTCCGAATGTCCGTTTTACTTTTCAAACTGTTGCCACCAAATATTATCGCCCTGTATTATATTTGAAGAAATTAAATAATGAAGAATCTGCATAAATGTACGTATGTTTCTCGCATTAAGATAAAACAGCGGTACCTAGAACCATCAAATTTTGAATGACATAATCCTACCACGAATATGGGCATCTGGAAGCCCAAATTTGAAATTTGGAATTTGTTTTATTATCGATTTAGTATCTTGTAAAACTTAAACGAATTTCTGATTAATAAACTCAAGGATTTCAAAGCGAGCCATGGCAACGTTGTACAGAAAAAACATTTTTATCTCCAGCGCGTGAGACTGTGTATCGAAAATTCTAAAGATATGCTCCATTAAAAATTATTTTGCAATATTGCTCTTGAACTGAATTTTATGGTTTAAGTGCGAAGAACGTGATATTTAATAAATAAAGGTAACACACAAAATGTCAAAAAAAAGTCCCTTTGAACGTAGTTTAAAATATGAAAATTTTCAGATTTTTATTATTATTATTATTTTATTTTTAACAAAATAAAATTTTTTAAACTTTATTTTGAGTTTGGGGTCAACAAGAAGTTTGATAGTTACACTTTGTGATTCAAACGTATTGACAGTTAAATACTGAATTTTAAGACTAGCATTTATTTCAAACAGATCAAATATGTTGAATAAACCTGTACATAACTTACTTTTGTCTTAAAATAAACAAGTAATGCATGCAGAAACAATACATATATTTGTATAATTATAAACTTCTTTAATTCTTACTACATTTTTCAGTTACAACATGGGGTTTCGATTTTGATAAAATTTGTAACTTTAGAGAAAAATAACTGGAAACTAAAATAAATTGTAGATGCGCATCGGTCAGTTTGATTCTCTTATTAATTTTCTATACGTTCATGCAAGTTCTGCATTATTTAATTTCTTTAAATATAATGCACGGCTCTAATATTTGGTGGCAACAATCTGGAAATGATAAGCAGCTGCAGTAAGAAGTAATTGTTAATAAGCAGCTGCAGTAAGAAGTAAATGCAGCAAGAAAATCGATATAAATGCAGCTGCAGTATTTTTTTATTATTATTTTGGACAAATCCTATTTTTTTAAGGCGTCTTTGTTCTACGTGTATCAGATAAGCTGTGTATTGTAACGTAAAAGTAATTATCTTTTTAAACTCCCGGTCAAAACCTGAAAAGAAATTCATAGCAAAGCCAATGTTAAAGAAATAGTTTATAAATTCTTTGTTATCGTATGTATACTGTAGCATTTCTTTAAGCCTATATTTGATAAATTATAGTTCAAACCCCAGATAGTCTGTAAATTTTCGATAAGCCTCGCGGAATTGTCAAATATTTGGCACAAGATTAAATTTAGCTGTTGTTATTACCGTTTGGAATATTCAGTTTGTGCCACTTGCATAAAATGTGTGCGAGTTAAAAGTTCATCGTTTGGGTCAGCAGATAAAAATCATGACTTAACTATTCACAATCTGATATCGTCGGTTATCTTTCTTATTTGGGTTCCGTCTAAGATTTTAATCTTTTCTAGCTCGTCGCTTTCTACAGGAATTTTATTTATCGCTTGTGATCTGCTGCTGCAGCAAGGCGAAAAGTAAAACCAGCTAGTTTATCCACTTCGCTTAAATACAGTAAGCGATCGATAATCCTGAAAGATCGGTATATATGTAATAATCAAATAAGCGGATTATTGGAATTAATAAGAATGGGGCAAATAATTTAAACCTGTGATCTAAGATTCAAAGTGCATGCGGGCCGAATGTAAGATATGAAAGTAGCTCTCTCCCCTCCCCCCCCCCAAAGGCAAGGTTTAGTTCAAAGGGGCTTTGTTCCTGAGAGACTATTGTTTTCGTTTTGCGATTTTGCGTCGAATCACTCCGAATGTCCGTTTTACTTTTCAAACTGTTGCCACCAAATATTATCGCCCTGTATTATATTTGAAGAAATTAAATAATGAAGAATCTGCATAAATGTACGTATGTTTCTCGCATTAAGATAAAACAGCGGTACCTAGAACCATCAAATTTTGAATGACATAATCCTACCACGAATATGGGCATCTGGAAGCCCAAATTTGAAATTTGGAATTTGTTTTATTATCGATTTAGTATCTTGTAAAACTTAAACGAATTTCTGATTAATAAACTCAAGGATTTCAAAGCGAGCCATGGCAACGTTGTACAGAAAAAACATTTTTATCTCCAGCGCGTGAGACTGTGTATCGAAAATTCTAAAGATATGCTCCATTAAAAATTATTTTGCAATATTGCTCTTGAACTGAATTTTATGGTTTAAGTGCGAAGAACGTGATATTTAATAAATAAAGGTAACACACAAAATGTCAAAAAAAAGTCCCTTTGAACGTAGTTTAAAATATGAAAATTTTCAGATTTTTATTATTATTATTATTTTATTTTTAACAAAATAAAATTTTTTAAACTTTATTTTGAGTTTGGGGTCAACAAGAAGTTTGATAGTTACACTTTGTGATTCAAACGTATTGACAGTTAAATACTGAATTTTAAGACTAGCATTTATTTCAAACAGATCAAATATGTTGAATAAACCTGTACATAACTTACTTTTGTCTTAAAATAAACAAGTAATGCATGCAGAAACAATACATATATTTGTATAATTATAAACTTCTTTAATTCTTACTACATTTTTCAGTTACAACATGGGGTTTCGATTTTGATAAAATTTGTAACTTTAGAGAAAAATAACTGGAAACTAAAATAAATTGTAGATGCGCATCGGTCAGTTTGATTCTCTTATTAATTTTCTATACGTTCATGCAAGTTCTGCATTATTTAATTTCTTTAAATATAATGCACGGCTCTAATATTTGGTGGCAACAATCTGGAAAATGAAACGCAGTGTATAGTGAAACAACACAAAACGCCAAAACGAAATTAATAGCCCTTCTAGACTAACTCCCTTTGGACTAAAAATCTGATGTGGACACAACATGATATTCTTGTACGGCTTATTAATTTATACATATTTTTGCTGCATTTCATTTAAACTTATTTCCTCAAATTTCATTTGAGAAATATTTCTCATTCAATTAATTCAGTTTTCGCTTCGCGGTAAGGCAAAAATACATAAAAACTCAAAGCAGCTTTATTAAAAATTGTAAACAACAGAAAAGCATAAAATACCAAATGCAGTTAAAAAAACAATTTTTACAATTAAAAGAATTTGTACACAAAAACAAGTAATTCGGCCAGAGGGCAAGAAGGCAGATTTGAAAGTGCACAAATTGCTCCTTCTCCTCCATTGACAAACCTTCTGGTTTATCGTAGTACTCGAATGGATTTTTTATGCATTCATGCTTAGTTTTGTCTTCTGGGAAATATTATTATAGTTTTCTTCGATTGAAAAAGTGCTTCTTTGTATAACTTTTAAAATTGTCATCTAAATTCAATTCATTTGCCATTGGAAAACTGTTTAGTTTTGCAAAGCATTGTACATCATTCTCTTTGACATAGGATGGGCACATATTAAGTTTTAAAACTAATGTATAACTAAATATATTTTTACATTAAAAAAAATTAAATAAAATCACTTTGACACCCGTGAACTTTTGTATTGTCAAGTGGAAACATTTTTGACAAGTCAATGCATCAATAATGTCACGGTATGTCGTCTCAAACCTCGTAACGGCTCAACTGTCTGATGGCGGCCTTTGGATTTTAACTCGTGGGAAGAATACACACGCTTGAATTCGTTATCTTTGTGCGACCCGCCACACTGACTTTTGTCTGGACTTGTTGATTACTCCGGTTTGGCAGACAACTTTATATTCTTTTTCCTCCCTTTCGTACGGGGAATGATTAATGTGTCCTTCCCCTTGCTACTGTAGATGTGGTTTGTGTTTTTCTGGTTTTGCAGCTAAGAAAGTTCATTTCACTCTTGGTTGTTAGCATTTTTGTTGAATGTTGTGTTATGTTTATTTCATTTAGCGCTGTAAATATTTCTTAGACTAGATGGTCTGAAAAAATATCAGCATTTTTAGCGCTCGTGATGTTGAAAATCAGAGACCCATTATGGATAGAAAATTCCTGAAGCTATAGAACTAATAGAAACCAACAGCCAGACCAAAATACGCTCTTCCGATGAATTCTATTTGAAAATCTGGCTAAAGCGAAAGTTCTGATTCTGCTGTGTCCTGATTTATAATAGAATATAAGCTTTAAAAAATAGTATTACCATATGCAACTAGATTTCTAGGGAAAAACCTAGGCATCGATAGCTATAGCAAAATTACAGCTAATGCGACCACTTGCGATTTCAATCTTTAATAACAAAGAAAGAGGAATTGCTGGTGAGGCACTTGTCTGAAGTAAGGCTATAAGGTATTTCTCCCACTTCCCTAGCATGCCTTCGTGGTGTAGTGGTTCTGCACGCTGGACTAGTATTCCAGAGGTCCGTGGTTCGATTCCCGGCGAAGGCGGTTGCTAATTTTTCATCTCTCTGGCTTCCAAAAAATCCTAATGTCTCTACAAGTGGCGCCCGAACTAAAAGGGTTGTGGATGATGATTCTCTGCACCCAGGATTTGGCGAATAGGTCCCCTAAAACCCTAGTCGCCCTTTAAAAAGGGGAGTATATAAGGTATTTCTCCCACTTTTCTAGCGTCCTTCGTGGTGTAGTGGTTCTGCACACTGGGCCGGTATTCCAGAGGTCCGTGGTTCGATTCCCGGTGAAGGCGTTTGCTATTTTTCATCTTTCCTGCATCCAAAAATATACCTAATGACTCTACAAGGCTAATAATCATTATAAAAAAAAACGCAATGTATCTAACGCTGCTGTTAGACGTTGTCAGCAAAATTTTTAATAACAGCATTAGAGCTTTTGAAGATCATTTCAAAATTTATGAAAATTTAGATAGAGCTAATCAATTATTAGACCGAAGGAAAACAGTTTTATGTATTATTCAAACAGTTCAAACAGTTTCTAATTTAACTCATATTTCTCTGCCGTAGAGTGAATAAATAACAGTATACAAATATTTTTTTTATAGAATGGTACTGTTTATTTAAATTTTAATTAAATCAATAAAATTTTATATTGAATCATTAAAATTATAATTTGAAAGTCAGTATTTATAGTAAAATATTTGTTTTTTTTTCTCCGTATTATTTTATAACTTTGTAATTACACTAGCTAAAGTACACGGTGTTGTCCAGGCTTTAAGCAGAGTGAAGGGGCTTCATTTAGGGGGATCGAGATAGAAATTCATTATCTTAGTGATCATTCATTATCATTGTGAACTTCTTATTCTTCATTCGTTATCTTTGTGGACTCATCATATCTTTGTCTACTTTCTGTGAATCTGCGTGCAAGTTTTTGAAAATCTCAGGTAGGCAGTAATTTTCTTCTTATTTTCGCACGAGGTGGATTGTGCAAAGTTTTACCAAGCTCGAATAAAATTATAGAACAGAACCAATAACGCGCCATGGAACGATTTAACGCCAAATTACGGTAACCCTTTCTTGCTTTGTTATTCGCTATTTTTTCCCGGAAATTAGCTTTCGGAAAGTCCCCATCCAGTTCAGCCGATTTCTTCACAATGTTTGAAATATTCGCGAAAAACTGATAGAGAGCACACTTAAATTCTGCTTGAGAGGTTCACTACTCTTTTGAAGACTGAACGAGCATGGCGTCATCTCAAGATTGTGTTAAGAACTGATAGAGGGAAAGCAACAACGGTGACGTTAAACTAAGGTGGGTTGGTTTCAAAATTCAAATTGTGTAGGAATATTAATATTTATTTTTTGTAACTGAACAATTATAAATTCCTTGCTTAGCATGTATGACTTCTACTAATAGCGAGGACGCAACAACAACGACCATCCTCCACGAAAGCATCCTAAGGCCATAGCCCTCGAGTGCTTTGCCACATAATCGAATAATCCAATCCACTTTTAAATCAGAGTAAATTTCATTTTACGTGACATACTTTGATACAATTTGTTTCTGAGTTACGATCTTCGTCCGGAAAATTACAGAATATTAGTCTTGAATTCTGAAAACTGTGAGACACAGCTGTGTATAACAGCGCGCTTTAGTTCTTAGCCTCTTAAAAATATTTACTTGTGTATATCTCTTTGCACTTGTATATTCTACTCATATTGCTTTTCTTAATGCACGTGTTTACTTCTTCCTGTTCATTTATTTATTTATTTTTAATGCTTCAGTTAATAACTTGGGGATGTGGCTGTCAGTACTATCTAATTTTATTTTTTCTTTTCTACGTAGGTTCTTCAAATTCTCTTCCTGCACCAGGTATGCACTTTCTTTAGTTTTTCCTTTCCTTATTTTTTCAGCATCTTATGTTTTTCTGAATAATATACTTATTTATTTTTTGATTTCATTGATAAGTTACATTTAAACTTCACAAGTTCTGACTAGTGTTTTTTTTAGAAATGAGCAAATATGATACGACAGCAAGTAATTATTACTAAAATTCTTTCCTGAAACAGGATTATGGTTTATGTTTCAGTTGTATGTATGTTCAGTAAATACAATTGAACCTCACTAAAACGAATTTCAGGGAAGCGGAATTTCGGTTATCCCATTTGGTAAGAAATGTAAATCGTTTCTCAATATTATGTTTTTAGAATGATATGAAAACGAATAACCAAAAATATTGTCGAATTTAACTTTCACTTAAAACACGTATGGTTGCAAAGGAAAGATTTTAATCACTTTTGTAAAGAATACTGTCTTTAGAATGGAAAACCTCCATTAAGATAACACTACATCTTATTGAATATCTATATCTTATAATTATATATATAACACTATATCCATTTTTATGACACTATATCTGAAAATATTACGGATCTAGCTACAGTGAAGTCGAATCAAATTTCTGGACAGAAGAATTTACAGAAATTTTACCATAAAATTTCGAATGTTTCTGATTTTCGGCTTGCTTAACTTAACATGAACGTCCTTTCCTAAAATAAAATGTGTTATAATAATTTAATAGATACATGTTTTGTATTTCGTGACCCGATGTATTAAGCAGACTGCCCTAAAGTTTTAAAAATATTTAAACGACAGACAAAAGTAAAGCAATTTATTTGAACACGTTTATTTGAAAAAACGTAAGTAGTGTTTTCATCAAAATACAAATTTAAAATCAGGTATTTAGCTGGAAAATCTTGACAATAAGAAAAAAAAAATTAAAATACTGCCTCACATGAATGTTATTTCTGAAACTGAATCGAAACTTTTAAAAGTTTCTATTAGCTATGCAGGAAGCAAAATTCTTAAATGCACATCAGTTTTGCACCCGACGAAACTTCGGGTACGGACAATGGGCATCTACTGCTTTCTTGTGACGTGAAACCTTTATCATCCTCAGTATCAAAGCGCGTATTTGCATTCTTTTTCAATTCTTTAAAGCAGGCGATGAAATAAATCTTCCAAATTACTTGTGTATGATCTAATTTCAAATCGGACATTTTCATTCAAAATCCAAGAATTATTAATTATTCTGTACAGGAAATTATACGGCAAAACATTTTCAATCACCCTGTGTTAAGCACGGCAAAGTTCGCGTGACGTGACAGAAAATACTACTGTAAACCTTTTAGTCCATTCCAGAAGCCCCTCTCCCGGTTATATCGATGTGCCATTACTATGCATAAGGTAATGGCTCCATCTTTACCGGTATTCAAAACTTGCAAAGAAAGTGATGCAAGCAGAAACTCTCAGACTCAATACTTATGCCAGCTTAAACAAGAATTTCAACATGAGCACTATAATTTAAACTAGAAGGCTGTAGCACCTGATAGTACGTTACGGATTAAATTGTTAGAACACACCATCATGGATATCGATACATACATAACAGAAAAATCTAATGTGGGCCCCCTCAGCCGACCAAAACTAGGACGCAGGAAAAAAGGCTCATCCGAAATGAATTTAATAAAACACATAAAAAGAAAGTTACAACGGATAGTGAGGGATTTACAACTTCCCGTTTAACATATAAACGTACTCGCTCAAACACGGATGTAGAAGAACCTTCACAGGAAAACAAATTTAATGATTTAAATTCAGAAGACCACATGGATGTCACGAATGCTGATGAGGCGGATTTCATACTGCCAGAAAAGACCGTAGCGCACATCCCCCCCCCGTTGTCCTTGCTGATTTTAATGGAGATTGGGATGTTCTCAAAGAGGAAATCGAGAAACAAGGAGTGAAGAAGTATCGCAATAATCTGAAAGATGATACTTTTACCATACGGTGTATTTGATTCAGATCATTACAGAATTATCACCAAAATGATGCAAGATAGAGGTATACCTTTCTATACATATAAGTTAAATTCAGAGAAGCCGGTCAAGACTGTAGTTAAGAAATTGCCCAAAAACACAAATTTTGAAGCAATTCATAATGAACTAACAGAAAAAGAAATTCCTCTTTTGAAAGTCAGGCAAATTACTCGCGTCAGAAATGGCAATTTAATAATGTCCCCTCTTCTCGGTGGAAGTACGAAGAAACGTAGAAGGAAACAAAAATCAACCAAATTAGGAAGCCCTCAGAGGTTTGTATGTTTTTATTGTTACTTATTGTACACGACCGGGTCGCATATAAGCAAAATGTACATTGCTAGGACAACGGCTTGAATTTGCCAATGACAATCCAGATGACCATTAACTCCGCCGACAATGATGTCACAAGGCCTGAAATTTGTTTTACCGATATTTTTCTAGTATTTTTTTTTTAGTTTGCATTATGACCTCTATATTGAAAATCACCACCACTGAGCTTCCTGACTCATTTGAAAATGAGATAGTGGAATCATTAGATGACACTGTTATAATAAGAAGTAATTTGGAAAATATGGAAGATATCAACAAATTGCTGAGAAAACAAATTCTCAATGAAATACTACAACTTCAAATCCGATTTACGAACATCTTATTTTTCTTTAGTACGTAATCTTTATTTATTCATATAACCTTAGTTTCATGAATGTTCTTAGTTTTACGAATTTAAGCATGCCTAAATCATTATGCTACTGATACATAATATATTGTAACTTAATTTGCACAAGCAATAGAGGAAATATATATCAAACAATAAATGTTTATTAAAAACTATTATGATTAATATAGTATATATTAAAGATATTATGTGTTTATTTATAATGATAAATTACAAAATTATCATTAATTAATTATTATTATGTACAATATGTTAATATTTGTTAATAATAATTTATAATAATTATATATAATATATTAATATTTTATCTTCTATAAATTAATATAAAAATCTGAATTTTTCTTTAATTAACATTACTGGTCACTGGGGGTCACTTACAGAAAATGCAAATACTTATAAGTGATAATCCCAATATTTTCAGAAAGCAGTTTGTATGTCATCATAGTTCTCACAGGAAAGTAGGTAGAAAAATGAGCGGAAACAGTGTCTCAAAAAACGCAGAATGTAAAGCTTTTGTGAAAATAATGATTAAGGATGACAAAAGATGTGTAAAATGCAAGGATAAATTTGTCAAAGCAAGTTATGTGTACATATAAGTTTGCTTATGTAAGCATAAAAGTAGTATTTATTAATATTAAGTTCCCCTCATCCACAGCCTATTGACAAAAGAAAAATAAGGAACCATATGAATAATAATTAAAATCAAGCAAAAAAAAATTACCTTAATCTGGCATACATTTTTAATAAAACTTGCACTCGGGCAGTTTTGCTGCTGAAAAGTCTTGCTTTTTACCTTGCCATGTTTCTGTTCCATTTGATATAATAGTCTGCATAAGCATATTTAAATTTATATTAACCTTCTTTATTTTAGTGTAGTTTTATTCACATTACAGTCAGCTGTTTTATAATTGGTGTTTTGTTTACTTGCATAATACATGCATACATGTGCGAGTGTATGTGTGTGCGTATGTGTAAGTGTATGTGTGTGTAAGTACATATCTCTTACAATAACATCTACCCAATCATCTGTCTAGAAAAGCATTAGTAAGCCTGTTTGGGAAGCATCTTTTCTAACAAAGAGGTGTTAATTAGGTGCTATATTTCACCAGACATATCCCATTCTCACTTCGAATACATAGCCCATTCTGACCATCTGACTGGATCTAATTTTCTATTGGAACAGTAGAGTAATCCTTGATATTCCGAAACAAACATTATACAATATATATATATATATATACATATATATAAACACTTTCATTTCGAAAAACTAAATGTACATTCAAAGAACGCACTTCGCAACGCGCTATAGCAGAATGTAAACAAATGTCAGTAATGTGACATCATTCATGTGGGCGGAGTTAATGGTGACCGTCCATCTGGCCAAATTCAAGCCGTTGTCCTAGCAGTGCACATTTTGCTTATATGTGACCGGGTCCCGTGCAGTGCCATATGTTCCAGAGGTACGGGCACACACGAGATCTGTATCATTACATGCCAAGATGCCTATAATGTGCAAAACCTCATAAATCATATCAATGCACTCAGAAGAAGGACGAAAAACCTGCAGTCTGCGCTTTATGTGGTGGAAACCACGTTTCATCATATAACGGTTGTAGCAAATATACTTAAGATTCTCCTTAAGTTGAATATCAAGAAAAACCTAAAATAGCAAAAAACTTTAATCTCAATAATAAAGATTTCCTCACTCTCCCTGGAGCCAAAGAACAGGAGATCCCTGGCACCACCCCTGCTTGGACTCAGCCAATAGCTAACACCTCAAAAGTCTCATTTTTTTGATTGGCTCAAAACCCAACTACTAAAAGTTTCTGGCTGGCTGTAATTTAGTATTTCACCAAATTCAAATCAGCCAGAAACATTATGGAAAAGACAGAAGTTGGTATGTCTGCCATTGAATATTTTACAAGCTTAAATTAAGACTTTCAGTCCTTCTCAACAATATATCAACTTAATTCCAGCTACAAACAGCTTTCTTAAAATCTCCTATTCTAATGCTAATGGAATTCGGCAACAAAAACATGCGAAATCATAAATTACCTTACCAAGCTCAACATCGACATTATGATGATGACGAAACTCACCTGCGTCCATGTGACCGACTTTATATTCATGGTTACAGCATTCTAAGAGAAGACATAAGTCATAATAGAGGAGGAGGTACGGCAATCATCATTAAAAGTCATATTAAACACACTAAATTTTCAATCCCTCACAATAGCGCTATGGAATATACCTCGGCTCTCATACACAGTGGCTTCAGTGAAGCGTATTTATTCATCTCAGTGTACAATCCAACTTCAAATTTACTTTCAAATAGTGACTTGGATAGATTAACTTCCACCAATTTTCCCACTATCATCGCTGGTGATTTTAATGCCAGACATACCTCATAGAACAGTTGGACTTCTAACAGAAATGGTTTCATATTAAATAATTATTTACTCAATAATGATGTGAGAATTGTTGCACCGGACCACTCTACACGCTACCATTACAATGGTCAAAGAGAAATCTTGGATATAGTCTTAATGAAAAATATTCCAAACATCCTATATTTTGCAGTAATAGAAGATCTTGAATCGGCCCGTTATCCTATTAATTTCGATTTTTATGGCTTCCAGCCACCTCTTAAAAATAATATTCTAAAGTTAAATTGGCAAATTTACAAAGAGCTACTCAACGACATGCCCTACAGATCAAATTTCCAGCACTGCGGTGAAACTGAAGATATACACAAAATTACTACTAAAATGCAAAATGCTATTAAAAAAGCATCTTTCCCGAGTAAACTAAAAAAATTTCTGGACCTCCCATGCCACATAAAGGACTTAATCAAGAACAGAAATAGACGAAGAAAAACTTGGCAGATCACTCGCAACCCAAGAGTAAAGCATCAAAATTTATTATCTTAAATAGACAAATCACTCGAAAAATTATTAATTACCCTTCTAATAACTGGGAACTTCTTGAAAACATCGATATACAACCGAAAAACGCCGTACGGAAAATTTCGAAGTCCATTCGCACGAAGAGGAGCAATCAGCATCATGCAATACATCACGTGGGTAGAACTCACTATTCAGAATCTGAAATTTCCAATGTTATGGCAGTTGAATTAGAAAAACCTTTTGAAAAGCATCTCGGTGAAAATTCTGATCATGAAAATGAAATTCCTCACTCAGTAAGTAGCCTTAAAAACAGAACTGCGCTAACTTCATATTCTCTGCATGACCAGCGAAATCAGGTTGATAATTAAAAATCTACAAAACAGAAAATCCAAAGGCTATGACATGATTAACAATGAAGCTCTGAAAGCACTGCCTATAAGATGTGTTATTGTCTTATCTAATATTTTAAATGCCTGTATCCGTCTATGTTATTTTCCACCGCAGTGTAAACACTCTATCATTATTACTATACTTAAACCAGGGAAAAAATCTCAGACAAATTAAAATGCTACCGTCTCATAAGTCTGTTATCGGCCATAGGAGAGGTTTACGAAAGCGTTTTAAGCAATTGACTCACATCTCATTTAGAACGACTTGAACTTATCGATAGCAAACAGTTTGGATTCAGAAGCAGACATTGCACTACTCATCATAATCTAAATTTATTTCGCAGCTCAAGAATTTCAGAAAAAGAAACAGAGTCGCTGCATGTTACATCGATTTTGAAAAAGCATTCGATCGTGTGTGGCATGCAAACCTCATCCATAAATTATCAATTTTTACACTGCCTCACAGCTTCTTTAAACTTGTTTTCGCTTGTTACTGTTCGGCCTAACCGCTTCTTGGTGAATAATACAATGGTAAACAAGTATCTCGTGATTAATTTTTTCTTTAAAAATAGCAACAACCCCTTTTCTTACACCGGTTATACTTTTGGCCCCATCTGTTGAAATCGACATAATTTTATCGAAGGTAATATGATGTTTATCCATACACTCAATTACAGCATTGGCGATATCTTCTCCACGCGTCTGACCTTTGAGTGGCCCGTAATCCTAAAAGTTCTTCTTTAGGGTCTGAATGAGACATAAATCTTAAAAAAAGTGAAACTTGCGCTGTATCATTTATGTCACAAGACTCATCAACTGCTATTGATAAAGCCGAAACCAATTTCATATCTTCGATATGCTGGGTGGTTATATTCGAACACATTTTAATTGTTCTATCTTTAATGGTTTTGCCAGGCAATGGTAACTCTTTAATTATTTTCAGAATACCTGATTCATTCTTAAAATCCCGAAATAGCTCTTCGGATGCATTTATAAAACAATTTTTTATGTATTCGCCGTCTGTGTACGTTTTCCCCTCTTAGCAATCTCTTGGCTACAAACAAAACTTGCCATATTAATATTGCTGGAAGATTGCATCCAGTTATTAAACACAGAAGTTGACGACTCTTCTGAAGTTCCTCAACTGCTTTCTTCCTTGTATCACCGGTAGGATATTTAGTGCTAAATGACGCGTACTTTCTTGTAAAGTGTCTCTCTAAATTTGACTTCTTGTAACGCTCGAATTTCTCCTTACAAATAAGACATGTCGGAAGTCCATTCAAGTTTTGAATAAACGCAAAATTCTTGGTCCACTCAACTTTAAATTCGCGATTTTCATCTTCCATTTTTCTTTGCTTTTTTTGGTAGCCATGTTAATTGGGGTGCCTTTAAAAATAGTCCAAATATATTTTTTTTTCTAAAGCCACCAGTACAAATTTATTATCATTATTAAATTGATGAAAATAAAAATTAAAAAAACCTTTTTAAAAAATACAATTTTATTAATGTATGTAACTGCACTAAAAAGAAAAAAATCATTTTTTCCGTCATCAGAATAACAAAACTTTTAATATGACCAAAAATGGAAGAAAACTTCCAACATTTGGACAAATAGAAGTTATCGAAAAATCGAATACAAATTTTGTACCGGAATCACAAACATACATAGCAGGTGTTATGTATGTTTTAATAAAATTGTATAAAAATACCTGTAAGATGTGCAGCTAGATTAAAAAATACAACAACATTTTAATAAGACAGGACAACGACAGACACGGTAGATAAGACAAAACTGTTCACACTGCAACTGCTGCTCTGTGATGCCAATTTGTACCTTCACTACTTTATAAAAAGCATGCACGCGCATGCCGGTAGCTTGTACATGGTTTATGTTTACGTTTACGAAAACTAATAAAATTAAACTCGATGTTTGTTACGTATTTTTACAGCAATATAAAATTTTAATTACCTATCTATCTTTTTACTCAAACAAAAAATTATACATGTTCTCGATTTATAGAAGAATTTTAATTTATCAAAATAAGATGTAATTTTTTTTCTTACCAAGTTTTTTTTTTTTTTAATGAAAATATTATTGCGCCTTCCGTGGCTATTTGTACCAGAGCCGCACTTAAGGAGCCAAAGAGCCACATACGGCTCTGGAGCCGCACTTTGCCGACCACTGTCCTAACCAAATAAGAACGGGGAAGGTTTACCCCAAACTGACAGAGCACTATGTGGTCAGCGATTTTCCTCCCTGAAAGAGATTTCTTCAGTTTCCAAGGCCATTCAAGGACTGAACAAATGTAATATTCTACAAAGGATAGCAAATCTTCCAACAGATTGGATAACAAATGTTGTGAAGCAAGAGGAATGTAAGCAGAAACTGCCTGAAATAAAACTAACCTGAAAGAAAAAAAAAAAAAAAAAATTAGAGACGATTACTTTTTAAATTACATCGTATTTTTAAATTTTATGCAATTCCATTAGCCATTATCTGCTCAAAAAGTAACATCGCCGTAATAGCAATTGACAGAAATGGAATTTTTTTCAATTTTGTTTGTTACTGACTATAAGTCTGCGGCGGACAGTTTGATATCCATTAAATTATTACAGACGTTGTATGTATAAGAAATTAAATTAGCGATTAATAAAGCGTGTCACTACATGGCTTTTACTTCAAAATGCTATTATAGTTCAAAAATTAAACTACTTTTTTTTTTTTTTTTTTTTTTTTTGCTAGCAAGTCGCATTTCACAGAGCAAAGGACAACAAGTAGCTTGTGAGCCGTAGTTAGGACGTCGGAGACCCGCAATTCGGCCATGTCTATATCTACACCATCAATATTGCAAAATCCCTTTTTTATTACATCTATATAGTTATATAGATGTAATAAAATAGAATAGTTATATAGATGTAATATATATTTTCTGTAACGTCGCTTCAGTTCCGTCAAGTTTCTAATTAAGTTAAGTTAAAGCGGAACGGCAACACTTTCTTTTGTCTCCGCGAAAAACAAACGTCGGTATTCTATCGTGCGATTTAATGTGCGTGTAAAATGTGAATAAATATTATAAATAAGCGTATATAACGTTGTAAGGAATAAAATATTGATTCTATATTAAAATATGAATAAAATATTGAGTCAGAAAAGCGTTATTTTCCTACATTTGCATACAAGACACTTCACTGGTGTATCCCGGCGTGATCGAATTCTACAATGGCTGACGACGAGAAAAACTGAAATTAAAGCAACAACTGCGTTTGTCGCCAAGGTAAGCGTTAAAGTTCCTCCTTTTTGGAAGCGAGATCCTAAAATATGGTTTATGCACCTAGAAGCACAATTTAGAAATGCAAAAATAAATGTAGATCAAACAAAATATGATTATGTTATAATTTCCATTGAACCCGATATTTTGCACAAGTATCTAATATTTTGCTAAGTCCGCCACAAGATAATAAATATCAGGCAATTAAAAATAGACTAATTTCATTATATGCAGATTCAGAAATTATTGAGTGTATTAGAACTGGGTTACAAAAAGCTATCTCAATTGCTGTGTGAGATGCGTAATTTGGCAGGCGATAAAGTAACAGATACTTTCCTAAAAACATTGTGGCTACAATATAATATAAGTTAATATGCGTAGCATTATATCTGTTAGTGGTGAAGATTTGTCAAAAGTGGCTACAATGGCCGATAAGATTTGAGAATCAAACTCTGTTACTCTCCAAATAGCTGCTGCTTCATCTATAACGGTGAAAACGGAAGTCATAGAAAGTTTACAAAAACAGGTTAATGAACTTAATTTACAAGTTTCTGCTTTATCCAAGCAACGTCACAGTCGTCCCTATTGTCGCAACCGATCCAAATCAAGAGATAGGAGTTATAATGGTAACAGATCTAGTGATATTTGTTACTATCATAAAAAATTCGGCGATAAGTCATTTAAGTGTAAACAAACCTGCAACTACTCATCAAAATCACAGACAAATAGCCTGGATACCAGCTCCCTGTCTCTCATTGACGATGGAGGGACAAGGGGTGCAGTCTCTTTTCATCAGCGACAAAGAATTGGCCACCTAATTTTTAATAGACACCGGGGCAGAAATTTCCGTCATTCCTCCCTTAGTTTCAGTGTTTAAAAAAAAAAAAAAAAAAAAAAAAAAAAAAAAAAACTCAAAATTAGAACTTTTTGCTGCAATGGCACGAAAATCAAAACATATGGCCAAAAATTACTCAAGTTTGATCTTGGACTCAGACGATCGTTCACATGGCTCTTTGTAATTGCGGAAGTAAACAGACTCCTAATAGGCATGGAATTTCTTGCAAATTTTAACCTTTTAGTAGATTCCACAAATCGCAAGTTGATTCATGGTACTACATTGTTAACAACCAATGGAACTCCTTGTTTTCAAAATAATAATAATAATAATATTCCAATTTTAAATGCCGTAAATGATCCATATAAACGTCTCATTAACGATTTTCCAGATTTGTTAAAACTGAATGTAGTTAAAAATAAATCATAACATCGAACATTATATCGAAACCAGAGTTCCACCAGTTTTCGTTAAAGCTAGAAGACTATCAGTGGAGAAACTCAAAAGCTAAAAAGGAGTTTGAATTTATGCTCCAATTGGGTTTATGCAGGCCATCTAAAAGTAACTGGTACCTCGAGCCCATTACATCTCGCTATGAAGAAGTCAGGTGATTGAAGACCTTGCGGAGACTATCGAGCGTTAAACAACGCCACGATTCCTGATAGATACCCTCTCCCATTTTTTACAGATTGCAGTTCGATTTTAGCTGAAACAAAAGAGTTTTCTCATCCATAAACCTCATTAGAGCGTACCAACCAATTCCGGTTCACGAAGAAGATCTATCGAAAACGGCCATTCTCACACTCTTTGGCTTATTTGAGTTCCCATTCATGACGTTCAGCCTACGAAATGTGGTCCAAACGTTCCAATGTTTCATGAACAGTGTGTTGAATGGACTAGAATTTGTGTTTTGCTATTTGGATGACATTCTAATAGCCTCTCCTGACGAAGAATATCATCGACAACATATACGAGCAGTTCTCGAGAGGCTAAATGAATATGGCCTGTGTATTAATGCGGCAAAGTGTAAATTCGGTCAAACAAAAACTTGCATTCCTGGGATACGAAGTGTCAGCTGAAGGACTTAAATCTCTTTCAACGAAAGTTGATGCCATCAAAAATTTCCCAGAACCAAAGTCATTTACTAGTTTAAGACGATTTTTAGGTATGGTGAATTTTTATTTAAGATACATACCAAATTGTGCGAAACTGCAACAGCATTTAACAACATTGCTCAGTGATATCAAAAAGAACTGCAGAAAAGAAATAACCTGGACGGCAGAAACAAGAAACGCCTTCCAGATTTTAAAAGATGCACTTATTCATGCCACAAACTGAACTCACCCATCCGAAAAGGCTGAAATATCGCTAACAACTGATGTGTTGCGTTGAATCTACCTAAATATTATTTCGTTCAGTCGTTCTTGCCTTTAAATTAAATCTGACTCCACTTTATAACACTTGAAAAGAAATATTTTAAATAAACAATTGCATTTTCTTGCTTAAGAAAGCCAAACTTTATTTGATTACACACTTTAGCAATCTTTAGTAATCTTGCTTTTAAGCAAGAAGAAAGAAGATGAGGACTTTGGCGAACGCCGTTTCCTCCAGTCCGTGAGGTTGGTAAGTTTGAAGAAGTTGGCGAGTAAACGACCAACTTCGGAATTCTTAGATTGGAATTGTTTACTAATTCTGCAGGAAGGAAGTATTGAATGTCCTCTTTATCGCAGAATTTGGCGATATAGTTCCTTAGATGATTGTAGTTTTGACACTCATTCAGTCTGTGCTCAAAATCATCTCGTACTTGGCAATTTACGCATAAAAAAAAGGAGAACTTGAAAGTTTTAACTTGAATTTAAGGTAGTTCGTGAGGATACTTCGAGTGAGGATTTTTTAAATTTTACATTCCATTTTCCTTGAGTCGGGCCAATTGATATTAAGGTATTTGGTGTTTAAGACATGTTTAAAATGACAATAATGCTTAGTATTCTGCCAGATAGTTTGAAGTTCCCCGTCCTTGTGCTTACACACTTAAGAAAATCAAAACATTATTCTAATCTTTCTTACTGTTGCCAAACTACAAAAACAAAACTCTGTCTAAAAAGGAAATTCAGAGTTTGTGCCTTAAAACAATCTCTGCTCCCGTGTGCCTTTTCACAAAATACACGTGTGCTTTTCTCAAAACAAGAAAGGCTCCCGTGTGCCTTTTCTCAAAAAGCTACGTTTTGTTTTCTCTTTTCGAAAACTACTGAAAATAAATCTGCAGTTATCGGTTGATTAAGAGCTTTATTCATCTTTTCTTTCTCCCCTTTTTCATATTTATTTGAAAACCCAGATTTCGCCAAGAGAACTCGCTCCTCTCCTTGTACTTCCGTTTTCATAAACAATAACAGGCTTTTTAGCTTCTCACTGTATGGATTCTGCGTTGACTCATCCAGTGTACTAACTATCGGATTTCGCAACCACACTCAAAAAATGTCCTCCGGTATGCAAGATTCAATGAGAGAGAAAAGCATGGCAGAATATTTATCCGATCTCAAACCAATGGATTACAGAGCTCTGAAATAGGATTCCAGTTTATCGTACAGTCTAACAGTGTCTAGTTTCCGGTTATTGCGTGTGGCATTTTTTACGACTAAATTTAATAGTTCTCGTACATAGAACTCAATAAATAATTCATCTCGACCAGAACGAGATTTTAGGCATTCTACCACTGTATTATAATTTTCACCTGTTGGCGGATATCTATTAACAATATCACGAGCCCGACATACATTATATTAAATACTGAAATTACTGTTGCCAAACTACAACAACAAAACTCTGTCTAAAAGGGAACACAACGGCTATTGAATATCATTAAATATAAATCATGGAGCTCACAACATGATGCTTCCGATACTGCCATTGAAGCCGTTTTGATTGTTAACAATGACAAACAACCTTTCAGTTTCTTTTCCCAAAATTTAACACTAGCGCAACAAAAATATAGTGTCTACGACAGAGAACTCTTAGCCATCTATACAGCAGTGAAACTGTTCAAAAACATCTTAGAAGAGCGACCTTTTGCAATATACACGGATCACAAACCACTAACATTTGCCTTCCATCAAAATTTGGGAAAAGCTTCGCCATGGCAAGCTAGGCAACTGTCATATATTGGCCAGTTCTCAACCGATATTCAATTCATACAAGAGGATGAAAATACCGTCGCTGACACTCTAATTCTGCAGGAAATTATCTCTGCAGGAATTATCTCTCTCTCTCGCATAGACACCATTTCTATACCATCTGCAATAGACTTAAAAACTATAGTAGACTGTCAAGAAGATGAAGATTTGGAGATACTGAAAAACAACTCAAGCTTAAAAATCCTACAGATCCCTATGCCAGACAGCGACAAGAAAATTTACAGTGATACTTCTACAAATTATAATCGACCATACATCCCTGCAAAGTTTCGGCAGAAAATATTTTCGTCAATCCATAATCTATCACATCTTGGAATAAGATCCATGATAAAATTGATAACACGACATTTCATATGGCCCAATATGAATAAAGATTGTCAACTATGGACTAGAGCATGTTTATCTTGCCAAAAATCTAAAGTTCACAGACATATACAGTCATCGTTGGGAGAATTCAAAGTACCTCCTCACAGATTCCAGCATATAAACATAGATCTGGTTGGTTCCGCTACCTCCTTGTAAAGGATTCAAATATCTTCTAACCATCATAGATCATTATACACGAGGGATCGGAGCGGTACTGTTAGAAGATCAATCAGCAGAATCTATTGCTAAAGCTTTGATTTATACTTGGTTTTCACGCTTTGGAATTCTGAATCGCATAACATCTGACCAAGGTCGACAATTTAGTAGCCAACTTTTTCAAGCTTAAGGAAAATATCTTGGTTTCCATACAAATACTACAACTGCGTACCACAGGCAAATGGCCTGATTGAAAGACAACACTGAACTTTAAAAGCAAGCCTCAAATGTCACCTACTCCAATCAAAATAATGGCTGGAAGCATTGCCTTTCGTTCTTCTAAGCATAAGATCTGCCGTCAAGGAAGACTTAGATTGCTCATCCGCAGAACTTGTAGCTTTAGCAATACCAGGAGAATTCTTTTCAACAGTACCTCATATGAAACAGTCTGAATTTTCTCAAAACCTTCAAAAAATAATAAGAGATATGAAGCCAAGTCCTACCACCTCCCATGGAAATAAAACAGTCTTTGTTTCTAGACATCTTTCCAACTGTTCTCACGTATTCCTATACAACAACATTAATAATTCTTCACTACAGCCTGTCTATCTTGGACCATATCCTGTAAGAGCAAGAAAGGATAAGTATTTCGATATTGAAATCCACGAAAAGTTAAAAGAGTGTCAATAGACAGACTAAAGCCATGTTTTATAGTGAAAGATTCTGATATCCCTTTCCAAGACTCCCATTCCAAGAAAGCAGGAACTTGGGGGAAACACCTGCACTCATCTGAAGAAAATTCAGAAACTCAGCGTGAAACCAAGACTACTAGAACCGGCAGACATGTGAAGTTCTCTCACTTTAAAGACTATCTTCCATAATTGCTGTCACTAGGAAGGGGGCGTGTAGTGTCACTTCAGTTCCATCAAGTTTCTAATTAAGTAAAGCGGAACGGAACGTCAACACTTTCTCTTGTCTCCGCGAAAACCTAAGGTCGGTATTCTATCGTGCGATTTAATGTGCATGTAAAATGTAAATAAATATTATAAATAAGTATATATAACATTGTAAGGAATAAAATATTGATTCTATCGGAGTCAGAGAAGTGTTATTTTCCTACATTTGCATATGAGACACTTCATTCTCTATTAAATTATTCTCTATTAAATACATGTATATTAGTTGAGTATAGTATTGTTCATCTACATTCAACCAGTGTAGTATTAATTTCCTTTTTAGTTTTGCTTTGAGTGGCAACAGCTGTAAAACATTATTATTATTATTATTATTGGTAGAATAAACTTGTTTGGTTGTGTTTAAATTTTTTAGAGATATTATTTATATAAGAAATAAGTTGATGAATGGACAAAATGATGTACATTTACTGTCGTATCTAACATTTGGTGACCCTCAGTATGTGATTAAATATGAGAGGTGAGTACTTTATCTAAGAAATAATTAATTGAGTTTTGGTTTTGGTTTGCAATGGAGCATCTTGTTAAGAAGCGATCTCCGCTACGAACATCGTTTACTAAGACATATAAAAGTTTAATGTCTCCTCTTTGATGATGAAAATATAGAAATAAGTGATGTTAAGATTAAATTAGCTACTTTAGAACACATTAGTGCTAGTTTAATGACTCTTGATAACGAAATTTTAGAACTTGCCGTAAGTGCAAACGATAATGGTAAAAGTTATTCTGATGAATTTTAATCGGTTGAAGAATATAAATTTTGATAAAGCTATAGTTTGCGTCAATTCTTTTATAGAAAGTAAATCACAGCCAAACAGAAATATATTAAGTAATGAGAAATCAAAAATAAAACTTCCCAAACTTTAACTAATGAAATTTAGCGGTGAAGTTAAAGAATGGTTATGTTTCTGGAGTCAGTTTAAACGAATTCACGATCATAAAGAAATGGAATAGAAGACAAATTCCAATATTTAATACAATGTATGTCGCCAGGTACAAGAGCGAAAGAAATTATCAATAGCTATCCACCTATGGCAGAAAATTATTCAAAAGCGATTGAAAGCCTCAAAGCAAGATTTGGCCGCGAGGAATTGTTAGTGGAATACTATGTTCGTGAACTATTAACTTTAGTTGTTAAAAATGCTACTAAATCAAGGCTTAGTATCACTCAATTATATGATAAACTTGAATCCCACCTCAGATCTTTAGAATCCATTGGGATGACATCAGACAAATATTCTGCAATATTCTTTCCCTTTGTGGAGTGGTGTATTCCAGAAGACGTGCTGAGAGTTTGGTTCAGTAAATGAAGAGAAATCATATAGTGCAAGACTGAGACAACTTTTAAATTTTCTAAGTGCTGAGGTCGAAGAGGAAGAAAGAATAATAAGAAGCAAAGTCAGGTATGAAGCGAAGTGATCCCTATAGAAAAGTTCATAAGGACAGAGAAGCTATTACTATACCTACTGCGAGCAACTTGTTTTCGGGAGCAAAAGAAATAAATAACAATAATGTTGTAAATTTTATTTTCTGTGAAAAATCTCATCAAAGCAAAGATTGCTACAAAGCACGAAATTTAAGTCATGATGAAAAATTGAAAATTATAATAGAAAAAAATGTTGCTTTACGTGTTTGAAAACAAACCATGAAGCTAAAAATTGTAAAAGTAAAGTTCTGTGCATGTTTTGTGGTAGGAAGCATTACATTGTTTGGGTACTTTTCCGTTTCGCCGGCGCAAATATCGCCAATCAGACTTTATTGGCGACAGCATACAGTATACACATAAAAAATATTAAAAAACTACTCTACAAAAATCTAATGCTCTCAGTAATTATCTACATTAATTTCAAGTTAAATCTTAATTTGAAACACAAGCTTAAATGCAAGAAATATTTCAATTCGTACGAATAGCTTACTCAGAAATTATGTAAAACTGTAGTGCTTTACTTTGCTAATGCATTCTCATTAAGAATTGATGAATTTAACCCTTGACTACCTTTTCTATATTTTCGGCTTCGGGTAAGCGCTGTGATTGCATCCTAATTGACTTAATTACCGAAAATGGCCTTAGACATAAAACTGAGCTATCTGATAAAAATTCTATGTAATTATATGCCAGTATTGAAAGAAACAATCAATATGATAAGAAAAGGCTGCGACTTGTTTTGAAAATGAGGCGTAAAAGGTTACCAGCGAGGATATTCCGTTTGGCATCGGTTGTACCATTATTGGCGACCTTTATCGCTTGCGCCGACAAAACGGAAAAGTACCCATTGTTTATTGTCCAGAATTTAAGTAGAAATCAAAAGTTCCTGTCGAATGCAATAAAAAAATTTGTGAAATTAGCACTCTTTCTTCAACAGGCACTTCAGGAAGAGTTTTGCTTCAAACTTTAGTGGTTGCCATTCAACATGAAGGAAAGAAGGAACTACTCTGATATGCGCCCTCGAGTCGCCAAATTTCTCGCCAAACTCCACGCTGCCATCTTGCTATCTAAATTTTTTGTTTACATTTTGACCTTTAAGCCTAAAATGTCTCCAAAAACACGGATTTCGCACATGCAAAAACCACGTTTTGAACACACAATTTAAGCTAAAAATCCGAAACAAAAACAAAAAATTTAGATAGCAAAAACCTAAAGTTTCTAACCAAAAATATTTGACAAGAATCCATGTACACAGCGATATGTTTTAACTTAAAAAAAAATCTACGAATGGCACAATCTAGGCAACGAACGAATATTCGAACAACGCACCGCTTTAATAAATTAACATAACAACAATAAATTTCAATGAATATCATGTACACAGCATCCTGTTTAAACTTAAAAAAATCTACGAATTGCACAATTTAGGCAACGAACGAAACTACGAACTACTCACACCTCGCTTTAATAAATTAACATAACAACAATAAATTTCAAAGAATACCATGTTCTGTTTCAACTTTAAAAAAGATCTACGAATTGCACACTCTAGACACTACGCACTAATCAACAAAATAAACTAAAATAAATTTAAAACAATTCAAAAAAACAACAATAATGACAGAAATTAATACTAAAAAAACAATGAACATAACATTCTACAAAATAAGAACAAGAATAAAATAAAATGCACTTACCATGAATTAATGCTTTTTCGAACAGCCGAAATACCAATTTCATACCGCCTTTAACATGCCTCCACATAATCACCATCGTATTTATATGACAGCCAGACACACTATCCAGAAAATTCATTCTATGGTTCACAAATAATCACAAATCCCTATTTCTATCATACACAGCCACTAAAAATAATCTCCCAGACCCTCTTTCCACTCCTCCAAATACCCACTGACCCTCAACAGGATGGCCACAATGATATTTCTTTTTGCCGAACTTCAATTCAACAACTGCCACCATTTTATCTTTCCACCCTATCTTCTCAGACAGTAAAGCGAACCAACGTGCTCCAGCAAAAGATTTTTCAACGTCAACAGGGTTGCCATACAACACGCAATCGCGCCAAAAACCAACGCAGAACACATATCGCCACATTTGGTGAAATTAGGGCGTATATCAGAGTTGTACCGGAAAGAAACTTCATCTTCGAGCGTTGATCGATACTGGATCTGAATATTCCTATGTTTTAAAATCAACAGTAGAATCCTTAGGAATAAAATCAGAAGCTCATAAAAAATTAACACATGTTATGTTTGGAGGAAGGATATCTGATACGAATCATAAATAACTGTGTTATAAAATAACTGTTGAGAATCTGCATGCTGGTTATAGCTGCAATATTTCTGTGTTAGATCAGCCTATAATTTGTGGATCTATACCTAGTTTACAAAAAGGACCTTGGATATCAGAATTAGCTGGAAAGGGAATTTATATCACAGATGTTGATTGTGTCAACCCACAGATTCATCTTTCGATAGGCTCAGACTTTGCAGGAAATATTTATACAGGAAAAATACAGAAATTAAGTACAGGCATTTTTGCCACGGAAACACTACTCGGATGGGTTTTGATGGGCAAATCGCCAACAACTGGAGATGCAAATTCTATTGCTGCTGTTGTTACCTCCCTCTTAATTCACAATCAAGATATCAGAAGCTTTTGGGAATTAGAAGCTATTGGCATTACAGATCCCTTTGAATTGAAATCTAGAAGTGAAATTGATAAGGTCGTAAATGATCATTTTATAGCAAATTTAAGAGAAGATGAAGATGCTGATTATTTAAAATGTTTAAAAGGTCAAGAAAAAGAAGTACCAAAACATGTTAAGAAAGAAATATCCTTTTTGAAGAAGTTTAGGAATGATCCAAACCTGGATCAGAATAAGAAAATTTTAAGAGATTTTATTTTATATACAAAGTGTAAAGGAAAATATAAAAATGGTGAGATTCCGACTTGTGAAAAAACAGATATTGCAGTGTCAAGTGATGATGAAAAAGATATGAAAAGGCAAGAATTGTTTGAACCTAAGTATATTTTCCGATTTGAAGAGCCGGATTCAAAATTCATTAAACGATATCCAAAGATGATTGAAGATCCTCTCAGACGTGTTGATAATAAAAGAAAGAAGAAGTATGAAGAATGCGTTGAAAGAATTAAAAGGAAGGAAGAGCAGAAAAGAGAATTTCTAAAACGTTTGAAAGATTTAAAGAGAAAAGAACTTGAAGAAAAAAATTTTTAAGTTGAAAGAAAAGCCTGGTCAAAATGAATTGACGAAGTGACGGTCAAAATGAATAACGAAGATGATATTGAAAGTGATTTCGATCCTGAAAAACTTGACCAGAAAACGAAAGATCTTTTTAATGATGATTATTATGCTATTCAAGAAGAAGGATGTCCAAAATTTCCGTATGATGAGGATTCCGATAACGAAGATTGGAACCATCGGACTGGACCAAGTAAAAGTGACGAGTGCGGTGAAGAACAACTTGAAAAAAGTGCTTCTGAAAACATCAGGTGTTGAGATTACAAATTCTAAAATTCATTCTAAATCACAGGTTAAGAAAGAAATGATTGAGTCAACTCACACAGGAAGGATAAAGGTTAGAATGAAATCTTTATTTCATAAAGTAATTTTTAAACCTAAACCAGTTTGTGATCCAGACGGCAAAACGTTTCATGACTATTTGGATGAGCGCTATAGATTAGATTAGGAAGTGGTCGAGCTATAAAACTGCCTTCTAAATTCAAGGACTTTGAACTTTAAAATAGATTTTTAAGTGATCTTTAAAATAGACTTTTATATTAAATTTTGGTTTAATTAAATATTTGTTTTGATAAAAATCCTGTTATCAAAAGGTGGGAGTATGTTGAGTATAGTATTGTTCATCTACATTCAACCAGTGTAATATTAATTTCCTTTTTAGTTTTGCTTTGAGTGGCAACAGCTGTAAAACATTATTATTATTATTTTTTGGTAGAATAAACTTGTTTGGTTGTGTTTAAATTTTTTAGAGATATTATTTATATAAGAAATAAGTTGATGAATGGACAAAATGGTGTACATTTACTGTCCTATCTAACATTATTAGTAATATTATTGCATCTGTCTCCATAATCTTTTTAATCCTGTAGCTTCTACACCTGTCTCTTCAAAAACTGTAACTCGGGTTATTTTCTTGTTTTGTTTTTTCGGTGGAAAAGGGGTTAATAAGTTGCATAAGTTGCAAATAAATGGTGCTACTTTGGTAGACGGTTGCACGGATTTTTGGCGATTTACTTTGGCGCAGTTGTTGGCGCGGTTTTTACAATCGTCAGCCATCTTGAAAAACGCCATTTTTACGTTATTTTCCGCATAGTAAAGTATTCGAAACTTTAAAAAAATAAATATCGTTAAAAATAATGGATTAATTTTTTTTGTTGAAAACATTGTTTTTTAAGATGGCAAGCAAATGTATATAAATACATTTACTACGAGTATAAAATACTAAAGAAAGGTTAAATGATTACTTTCATATAACACAGAAATAAACCGCTATAAAATACCGCTATAAAAACATTGCGCCAACGTTTAATTGGATTAAAATATTACGTAAACTGAATATCGAAATAAAACCACCGTACCAACGTTTAAAAGAATTAAATATAACTTAAATTAAATACTTAAAAATAAGTAAATAAAAACGCGTCGTACACTAGAGCTAAAATGACAGCAATTAGTTTATTGTCGGTAAAAAAGGAGGAATGTCTAATAATTTTCTTACCGTTACAGCGGTTATTTCTTCCAACATGACCACAATACCATATACGGCCGTCTCAGAATCGGCTCTTCTAACGATCTTCATCTGTGATCTACATTTTCGCACTTCATTGAAGAAGCAATTAGCGAGGTTTCCTCCAAAAATTTAAAATAAATTTCCTCTGACCCTTGTAAGAATTTATAAATAAATCTTTGATTAGGAAAGCCAGGCTGGCGAAAATAAGGTCTCAAAGGACAATTTTTTTTGATTCCGATACAAAAAATTCTTGGTACTTATCAAAAACAACATTCATCTTTGAAGGAGACATTTTTGAAGGAATTCGAAGATATGAATTAAATTTTAAAATGGCGCGATAATGCACAAATTTTCAGCAACCTATCAGGGAGCTGATTACAGCTCGTTAATGCACAAATATTCTATAACCAATCAAAGAGCTGATTACATCACGTCTAGAATTAAAATTATTTAAATAATCATACATAATAAAATCATTTTAAAAAAGAAATGCAAAATTAAATTTTATTTTAATATTTAACAGCCATAAATAATGTTTAAAACATTAGATTAAATTTATAGATATTAAAACCAATTACTTCTAAAGTAAGGTGACGTCATTGATTACATCATCCACAGCATAAAATTTGATAAAATATCATAAACAATAAAATTTTTATTTCAAATAAAAAATGCAAAATGTAATTGATTTTTAATATTTAGAAGCCATAAATAATATTTAAAACACAGAATTTATGTATAATAACACGCATTATTTTTTTAAATAAAATGACAACAAAGTACCGGTTACCATAAATAACTTATCCAGCAATGGGTTTACCATAAGTCGTAATACTCGCCAAAAGAAAAACTGCCAAAAAATCGCCAAAATCCGTGCAACCGTCTACCAAAGTAGCACTAAGAAGTCCTTCTTAACATCATTCTTACAAAGGAATTTCAGAAATTCTGAATTTCAGAAAATGCGTTAGTTACGCGCATACGTACTTTTCAAAACGTGAAACCGTATCTGGAATTTCTAGTTTCTTCATTGTGTGACAAATTGAAATTCTTTGCTACAGATGGAGCCACAATCTAATCGAACTTGTATCTTAACCGTAGACCTCGATGTTGCTAAACAAGACAATTATGTGAAATGGAAAATGCATTTCTGTGTTAGTATGTATTAATTGTTACTCTCTAAAATGGCCGTAAACAACGTTTTGCTACTTTTTCAAGCAACAGGATATCTTGTTGCTTTAATGCTCTCTCTCTGCATTGTCGCACCGCTTACCCTGAATTTGCAGTATTTTAAAGGCCACTGCTTACTTTTCACAACTGGTAATTTTGGTGATGATGGTAATTTTAATGCAGATTGGGCATCGAAAGGTTACTGTATATATACTTTGTTCGTCGGATCATTACTAGTTTTGATATCTCTGATTCAGTCTGTCCGTATGTTTTATATGCTTCGAAAAGAAACTGATAGCTCTTTTTTGTCAGCATTTTTGGACTGTTTAATGACATTATTGTTGTCTGTAATGGTATTTGCAGCTTCGATATTAGTAACACTCGGCTTCAAAACATGGTGTGATGCTGTGACGCAACGTTTTCGTTCTTGTGATGATGCTTCAATAATGGAAATCAGTAAAGCGGATAATGTTCAAACTAAAGGATTCTTTCTTCAAGTGGGAACTGTGCAATTCGGAATATGGAGTTCATGGGTGTGCTGGGTCCTCCTTACTGTCCTGTCAACATTGAAATTATGTCGGTACCACGAGAAAGAAGTTATAAGAGTAAGCATGGCAAGGCAGAGGCAAAAAATAATAAACCAGTGTGATAATTCTGTTAGTGACTGAACGGAATGAGTATAAATTCTATATGTGCTGACTATATGAGGAAACATATTGAACAGATCTGTGTAATCAAGGACCTGCACTAATATATTAATTTTCAGGTTTGCATATTAATCTGTTGCATTGAAACTAAGTCAAGCTATTTAAAAAAATGGATGTGATGTGAATATATATATTCTATATAAATTTTAACGAACATGTATATACGTAAAATCAAATACGTTTTAGATTAAATGCTATATATAAATCTGCAATTTATATATGTGTTAGCAATGTCTTACGATTTACTTACATATGATAATGTTAAATGCTAAATTTAGTAGTCTTTTTATTATATTCCTGAAACCTTTAAATATCCATTAAAATATTTTTATTTTATCATTTAGAAATTATTAGATACATATGTGTGTTAATTGTTAATGAGACTAATTCAAAATGTTGGAACAGGGTCAGAAATTTTAATTTGTTATACTTTATTTTTTTTTTTTATTATTATTATGTCATAATTGTTAGGTTTTAAGTTTTCCTAAGTATGCAAACTTGACATGAATGAGTATATGAAGTAAATATTTTTGTTTTAAAGTGTATGAATTATATTTTTTCTTTTGAAGTAATGTAAAATTTTAAGGCAAATTTCTGATTATCAGACATATTTCATTCATGACAAAGATTGCATACTTTTATTGTAAATTATATGTATAATGCAATCTGGTTGATATAGTTGTGATTTTGTTTAAAACACTAAATAATGCAGTCCAAAATAATTAAAATAATAATTATTTCAGATTGATTAATTGTACATCAGTTAAACTAAGCATTTGTTTCATTGTATTTACACACATCTATTGTATTACACATTGTATTACATTTCATTGTATTACACATTGTATTACATTGTATTTACAATCACATTATTTTGTATGACCAGCTATTATATATATAAAGAATTTGATGGAAAGATACTATTTTATGTTTAATAGAAATTTAAAGCTGTATTTGTAAAGGCTAGGCAAACAAATATATCCTGGAACTATATCAGATTAAATGACTGTATGCAGATAAAAATATAGTGTTGAATTCAGTAAGACTAAATAATTACTAGCTTAATGTACTATATGTATTAAATTGCTTTGTTTATGTAATAAGAAAGTGTTGCTTTTGTTCACCTTTATTTTGAAATCCATAGTTACTTTTATGTCTTACTTTTACATTTGTCAGTTCAGTTATATATATATAAGGATAATTGTATGATTTATTTTTGGATTATCATAATTCTGTAAATGTAAATTCTCATTTATATCCTCGAATATTAAAAAGTATAATATGTGTTACAGAAGAAAACATAATCTACTTCAGATTTCATTTTAATAAACGAGTGACTGGACAGTTATTGTTCTAACATAAAAATCATAAACTTAACATTTTTCTGATAGTTTGTCGAATAGCTAACTTCTACTAATTTGAGTTTTGGCTTGGAAGAAGTATTTTTGAGATATTTCTAGATTTTGAGGTATTTGATTGTATCTAAGTTTAAGAGATTGAGTCTTTTTTTTTAAACTTCAGAGTTGTGCATCATCTGTAATTAGACATTCAAAGCAATCTACGTAGCATCATTTTCACAGAAGAATTTGTAGCGATTTTGCAAATTCAGATTTTTCTCTTGATGATTTTCAAATATATTTGTTCTGATCCTTTGCACTGTCAATGGACTTAATTATAGTTCCAGCAGAGATAAACTTCTGTCCCATATTTTACAGTTTTTAATTGCTATGTTCAGTAATCCTTTTCAAGTCCTCTTTGGAAGGTTAAATTTGAACCCCAAAACACCATTATCATTTGAACTCCCCCCCCCCAAAAAAAAGTATGAAGGGCAAATACAGTACAAAGTCTTTAATCTGGACTCGTCGGGACTTCGGCGATTCCGAATTAGGGTTTTTTTCCGGTTTATACATCATAAATTTAAATTTGGTAAGATTGCATGCAGAAATTATAAAATTAAAAATATGAAACCGTAATTTATGAAATAAAGAGCAATTATGATCTAAAGGATATCAAAATTTACAAAAAAAAAAAAAAAAAAAAAAAAAAAAAAAACTTAATATTAATTTTTTTACTTTATTAAACATTTCTTTCAATGTAAGTTATTTAAGTTGCTTCGTTTTATGTGCTAATACTTTCTGTTTAATTCTATAAACAGACATAATTTCTTGTTCTGTTACAAAGTTCCGCTGTTCAAGGCCTCTAATTGCTGTGCTGAGAATACCAACTAACTTGTCAGTTGAAATTTTTTTCGTTTTCACTAACCTCTCTGTCACTTTCTTCATGCCTTTATCCATTTTTTGCAGCAATTCCACTTTTTATTTGATGCTTTCACTTTGTAGATCCTTTGGCAGCTCCAGAATCAGAAACTCTTTTTGACATAATCGAAAATTCGAGCTTACTTTTTATAAAATTGCTCTAACGGTCTGCAAAAAATAATAAGCCGGATCCAGTTAGAAGATTAAGGAACAATGCAATATGCAACAGTAACTGAAATAGATAATTACATAATTAGCTTATACCATCCGTTATACATTAAACGCACATGCGTAAACATATTACGCGCATGGATAAGTACTACGCATGCGCAGAAAGTTTGTAGCTTTGAGGTCCGGATTAAAGATTTTGTACTGTATAACTATGTTCCATTATACAAAATTCTTATTTCTCACATATTTTGAAAATAGTGATTTAAAATATGTGTTATGTAAACTAATGTTTTTTTTTTTTTGGTTAATCTTTGGATTATGGTAACTTCGCGATTTTTTGGCGACCAACTCTGCTATTTTTTCCCTATTTTCACTTAAAAAAGCCCGACCAACCCTGCTACAGCAACCTGCTAGTTTTTTTTTTTTTTTTTTTTTTTGGACGACATTTTGTTTTCACGAAGTAAAGGCTTTTCTTTTTTTTTTTTTTACTCAACATTTTTTTCACTTAAAAAAACATCACAGAATTGCACAAAAATGGCATTGCGCACACTCTTGACTTTATCTATGTACACTGCTAAAGTTCTAGCTAGTAACCTTTATTGTCTTACAAAAATGTCGCCAAACTACCTGTTACCATATTCCAAATATTAGCCTTTTTTTGTGTGTGTGTCAGTTGCTGCTGGTATCCTACCAGATTACTACTCTGATAGTTTATGAATTCACAGATACTTCATACAATGCATTAAGTTCTGTTGTAAATTTGAAATTTGCTCAATCTCCATTTATTTTAATATTTCTGATTATAATTGCCATTCACATATGAGACAGCTATGTATAGCTTAATGGTCTCCTAGATCTTTTATTTTCTATAGTAATATTTTATACAAAATGTTCTGAAAAATTTCTCTTTTTTTTTTAATTCAATTTAAAACTAAAAATTTTTAATGGCATTTTTTTTTTCTTTTTCTTTTTTTCTAAGCAGTCATGTAGTATAAAAGCATAAGATATTATTAATTCTTGTATGATAATTTTTAAAACATTGGCAACTGCTTTGATTCAAAATATTGTCACAAATCTGTATGTTGTATTTCATTGCAAATGATTTTACTTGTAATCCCAATAGTCTGCAGTATATAGATGGACACATATTTTTTAATCTCAATTTAAATGTTTTATAAGTTTGATTAATATAAAGTGGGGAACAGGTAAAGTTATTTTCAAATAAAACCATATTGTAGGATTTCAGTTTGACATTTCAAGAAATATTGCTTGGTGATCAGTTTTGAATCATTAGTAGGCTATGGATGGTCACTTTCGTGAGGTGCTATATATATATATATATATATATATATGTAAGATAAAAATATATGAATAAAAATTATAGATTAAACTATAAACATTAATTCTTCCTCTCTATTCTAAAATCGTAATAACTTCTTTGCATTGCGTCATTTCTAGATCACTCTATGATCGGCTCAGCTCTGATGACGTAATCATTGGGAACTGAAACTGTCCTTGTAAACCAAAACTTTTCTCTTCGCATGCCTCCATCTTGCATAACTACGCACTTCAGCTTTTGCTCTGTACTGTGCTAAGATGTAATTTCGCTGGCTTGCTTTCTATCCCAACAATATCAAAAATGTAAATCTTCTGTGGAAAGGCACGACTAGAGTGCCAAGTGAATGTGGCCACAAATATAAATTGGAAATAAAAATGGAATTAAAACTGCCTCGACTGCCAAGTTCTTTAGATGTTACCAAGTTAGCATTACTAGCATACTGCGCAATCAAAATCTTCTTCAATATGGGTCTAATCACGCATCGACATTGAACCCGTTGTTATGCTGAATTCCTAAACGGTCATTCACTGTTGATTTACTTTTCACTAGGCATTCGAACTTCTCATTTTATCGAGAGATTACTTTCAATCTGTAAACACTACGCGTGATTATTTTTTTGAAGCACTTGCAAAACACCACAGCAGAAGAATGATCTGTTATTTTTTTTTTAAACACTGAAAAAACAAACTTGATGATTCACTTCTTTCACATTATCTTGGATTTATCACAAAACGATCATTTGAAGAGCTGAATTAAATTTTCCATTGAGGTTTCAGGCTGCAGGAAACTATCCTGCCGGCTTAATTGTCAAGTAACTGTCTAGGCACCCTGGGCCACTAGTGCAGAGAACACACTGGTTAGCTCAAGAGGACAGCCCTATTGATGGATATGTTTGTTTAGAAGTATTGCGAGGCTTCTAGTTTGGTAAAATCAGGAATTGTAAATGAAAGATGATAACGGTGAAACCATAAATTCTGAAAATCTGATGTTAAATTATAATTTATCAGTATAGAAATTAATATCATAAATATTTATAAGCAATGATTGTGTAAAAGTTTATTTTGTGATATTCTGTAATAACAAGAACCTTCCCTGAAGAATTATGATTATGTGAATTCTCAAACAAAAAGACTTTTGGACTGAAATGCTGAAAAATTCAATAGGACTCTAAAAATTAAAAATTTATTTAAAAAAAATTGATATTTGTAAATTATACTTTACAGGACAAAAATTTTATGATTTATTTATTTTTATGTTTTTTTAATTTGCTTGTGCTTTAACTCTTTCTCTTTAAAAAGGCTTCTCTGTCGCTACACCTTTTTCTTTTTGAAGGGAGGAATATGTAAGATAAAAATATATGAATCAAAATTATAGATTAAACTATAATCATTAATTCTTCCTCTCTATTCTAAAATCGTAATAACTTCTTTGCATTGCGTCATTTCTAGATCACTCTATGATCGGCTCAGCTGTGATGACGTAATCATTGGGAACTGAAACTGTCCTTGTAAACCAAAACTTTTCTCTTCGCGTGCCTCCATCTTGCATAACTACGTACTTCAGCTTTTGCTCTGTACTGTGCTAAGATGTAATTTCGCTGGCTTGCTTTCTATCCCAACAATATCAAAAATGTAAATCTGTGGAAAGGCACGACTAGAGTGCCAAGTGAATGTGGCCACAAATATCAATTGGAAATAAAAATGGAATTAAAACTGCCTCGACTGCCAAGTTCTTTAGATGTTACCAAGTTAGCATTACTAGCATACTGCGCAATCAAAATCTTCTTCAATATGGGTCTAATCACGCATCGACATTGCTCCGGCTTTTCCTTTCCTTGCGCTTTTAATATTACATAAATATATATATATATATTGACATGTCATTCATTTCACAGTTCATTATTAATGTCAAAGAGGTCAAAGATTTATTTTTGTTATCTGTAGCATTACTAATTTGTTCTTTAACATATAGTGTTTTATTTTCTATAGTGATTTTTCTCATGATTTGACAATTAAATAAGTAATAAATTAATGCTATATCAATATAACAGTTAAAGAATATTCTTGGTGCTGCTGCAATAGTTAAAGATTATTTTAATAAAACCTTTTTGCAATACATAGAATTTGCAGAAACTTTCTTTTGATTTTGCTTCTTTTTTATGCTGTAAATATCTTTATTATGTAAAATGTATCATATGAAGTATGTATATCAAACATAGTTGCAAGTTTGTATTTCTCTTTAGAAAAAATTTTTCCAAAATCTGTATTATGTATTTCCTTTAACATGACTGAGAATTTTTATCCTGTATATATAGTATATTTTTTAAACAGAAAATGTTTGCTATTGACTTTGAATCTCTTTGTGAAACAGTATAGAGAATACTGTACTTTTTTTTTTTTTTATGTTAATCATTGCAATAAAGCATTATTATGAAGGATACATTGTTATTTTTATTAGGTAACACTTAAAGTATCATTAGAAACATTCTTGTTCGATATTTTAATTTCAAACCAAGCTAGAACACGTGATGTAATGTGGGTATGTGTATACAAAATTCTGCTATTTAGATATTAAATTCTTTGTGATACTAACTACTGTAAAGAAAATGTTAATGCTGTATGGGAGAGAAACACTCCAAAATAAAATTCAAAATTAAAGCCAAGTTAACCATAGACTGATATTAGTTTTACAGATGATTCTTGTATTTTGAAGAATCCTGTACCTGTCTTCCTGAAAATGGAGTTTTTTTAAATCCTATGTGCTTGAGGTTTAATTTTGAGTAGTTAATAATTTTATTTATTAAAAAGCAGCATTAAGGATTTAAAAAAATAAGTACAAATTTTTACATCTTTTATTAGAAAAGTATGAAAATTTTGCATAAGGACTTTTAGCCATCCTGTATCCAGTTTAAGCAATTTTATGATGTTTTTATATGTATTTTGTTAGAACAAAAAAATGAAAAATCTATTTTTTTTTAATCCCAGTTATGTTTTGATTTGAAAATATTGTTTGAAGTGAAATATACCTTATTTTCTTACATATTTCCCACTCTTCTTTCTTTGCTAATTTTATCGCTTGAAAATTAAGCAAATAATTTGATTTCCGAAGGACACGGTTTCAGTAAGAACATTATGAAATTAACAATATTCATGGATAAAGAACAGATAACTATCACAATGTTATTTATTTAGAAGAAACTTGCATTCCAATAAGAATACATAGTAATATTAACATTACAATATCTAATAAGGTATCTTCATTATCTGCTTTTCTATATTTTGAATCTTTGGTCGCTTGTATTGTTGTCCACTGTTACTCCCTAGGCCTCAAATCATTCAATGCTACAGGAACTGCTCTTTGTATCATTTGCTACAGCTTTCAGGTGTCACTGTCATCTCCACTGTTGAGTCTGTCTTCCCAAATGCAGTCACCTTCAGAACCATCAAGAGCATCTGTTTTCTTGAAACTCTTCACTATAATTTCTTCATCATTAAGGTGTTCATACACCCCAAATTCATAAGGAAATCAACTAGCAAGATGAAAACGGTCACTGTGTGGACCAATCCATTTTAAAATTTAGGAGAGCTTGCTTTTCAAACACCTTGAGGAATGGGGAAATTATGTGATTATTTAAAAATTTTCAGAACTTAACAATAAAATGTAGAAATACACCAGTAAATACAGTAATTTTATCTCTGAACTGAATTTAATGAAGTTTAATATGTGACACATTATCGAAGATTTTAACTTTATACATATATAGTCAATAAAAAGTTGCCACTCAAAATTCTTGTGTAAACTCATAAAAATAGCGATAAGCTTTCATTAATTGGATAATTTTATGTTTTTAATTGAATTAAACTTAAGTATAAAGTTAGCAAAGCAACCACTTTGTGTTTGGCTTAATTTAGTCAAGAACTCTATTGATTCTGAGGGCAAAGAGGAACCTGTACCTGTTTGCCCTTAGAATTGATTGAGTTTTTGACTAAATCTATGCCAAACACAAGACTCTAATAATTTCATGTTTCTCTTCTGTTTTAAACTTTGAAGATTTTAATTTAGCACCTCTGTTTATTAAAATTTTGCTGAAAGGATTAGAGAATTTTAAAAGGAAAACCGGAGTTAGTTAAATTTGTAGGTAATTTTAGTGTAAAGTCATTTGTGCTTGGTTTAAAAAGTACTGAAATAATGTTCAGATATGTTTTATGATAAATAACTTCATGGTAAGTTATATATCATTTGATTTTATATGTAGTGATCGTACTACTTTTTAGAGGCTTTCAAGATTACTATATTTATGTGTTATTAGAATTTTACTTTATATATATAAAATTGAAATATTCAATATGTACACACTTTTTTTAAATTTACTGTTCCTATCAGCATCACTAATCTCCCCCCGTTCTTTTCAGTATCAACTCTTCAGTATGAAACAGGACTGTCTTATAAATACAATTATCAATTTACAATTCTCGTAAATGAAGATTCTAACATAACCAGTCGAAGTGCTGCTGTGGGCAGAAATGTTGGCTACAAAGTATCATCTGAATTTCTAATTTCCAATATTTGGGAAAATTCTGATAATCCAAAGGAGAAATTGCTAAAACTGGAGGTTATTACTTTTTCTGTTGTGCATCATAGTAAATTTATGTTAGATATATAGTCAAGTTTTTAAAAAATAATATGAGTAATTAGAAAGTCTGAACTAAAAATAGAAAAGTATAATGTTATTTTTACATTCATTTAGAGACAGAGGAAATGATGTTTTGAAAACAAAATTAAAACTTGTTGCATCAGAGTTCTTATTTTTAAAATGGATACTAACAATATAAATAGTTTACTATTATTTATTTATTACAGTCATCATTTTATGTAAATGTATTAAAATCAGTAGTTTGTTTTAGTATAATTTTAAGTTCTGTGTTTCGAGTTTCTGTAATATTTCAACTATAAACTGTTGCAAATAACTTTTATATTTGTGGTTATATTTGTCATTGTATTTTGCAGCCTGTGTGGCAACACGCTTTTCAGTTTTCTGTGTAGCAATGTTTTCTTTTTCATCTGTTGTTACTATGTGTATTTTTATTGTACTCTTTTTGTGTGCTTAGTAATATATGTTAATACAGATGATGATTTTTATTTTGGTCGCCATTGTAACATTAGACTGTAACAGATTATGGGCCAAGAATGCTCTAACTGTGCAGAAAAAATTTTAAAGCAAAGTGGAGATAAAAAGTAAGCAGCAGTTTGTAAGCCTAACATGGCAGTTCTTAAGCCTCACATAAGTTGGCAAATTAGTTTACAAAAATGTTAGTTTGCAAAAAGTTAGAAAGATATCAGTTAAGCCATTATGCAGAAAAAGTTATTGGCCTATTTGGAAATATTGAATTCCATTCATATTAAGTTATCGTGAAGATGCTATTGAAGTTATAGAAAGAAAATTGAAAAGGCTGATCAAGCCGTCGCTGAAGAGATTTGAAAGAGATACAGAGATGATGTGACGGTTTAAATAAAGCCAATAATTGCTCTATGATGGTTCTTATGAACTCCATAACTGAAGATACTTTACAAAAGATAATGATATTTGACAGCACAGAAGAAATTTGGCTCGAACTTTGCAAAATATTTGAAGATTCATCCAATAACCAACTTTACTACATATGTTTGCAGACCTTCAAATTCAGTTGGTCAGATGATTATATGGCAGCTCATTTATGAAAATTGAAAAATTTATTGAACAAACTGAACAATGGACTTCAAAATAAGGAAGAAAACAGACTCTCAGAAATGCTGTTAATTCTAAAATAATGGATACTCTTCCTTCCAGTTATCGTACTTTCAAATTGAGTTGGTTACTTCTTAGTGATCAAAAGAGAACTTCTTAGTAATCAAAAGAGAAAGAACTGTTGTTAAGAACTTAGGGCATAAAGTTAAACTTTAGTTAAATCTCCAGTGACAGTGGTGGAGAGTTTGACAACTAAGCTGTTTGAAAGATCTTGAACAAGCATGGAATCTTGCAGAGGCTCATAGCTCTATATATACACCAAAAATGGCAGCACTGAACAAAGAACAAAATGGCAGCACTGAACAAAGAACAAATTGGCAGCACTGAACGAGAGAACAGAATAGTTCTTGAAATGGCCAGAACTCTCAAATGTTCGAATGAAGAAATGGACTTTCCAGCTTTCCTATGGGCAGAGTTCATCAGCACTTCAGTTTACATACTGAATAGGATGGACAAGTCTTCAGTTCCTAATTAAAGTCCTTATGGATTATAGATGGGAAAGAAACCTAGAATAAAACATATGCACATTATAGGATCAGCTCGCTATGCTCATGTTCCAGTTCAGAAGAGGGGAAAGAAGAACAAAAAAGCAACTAAAGGTTATCATCCCTTGAGTATGATGGAGATGAGGTACAGCATTTGCATCAAGGAAGCCAGCACAGTAATTTGTTCCCGAGATGTCATATTTGAAGAGAAACCTTCCATGACAGAAAATATTATGGCACTGTCCCTCCAAAAAGTTTCCAAAAGAAACCTATCTCAAGATGATGTTAAAAATAAAGTAAGAACAGATGAAGTCTCCGAATAAAAAAAAAAGAGGAAGTGGAGGATATACCAGAAAAGGAGACTTGATCCAGAAGACAAATTTCAGCACCTAAAGACAAAGGATTATATCATGGATAATTCAGAAATTTATGAAGAAAATCCTCCAGAAATAAAAGGAATTATAAGTGGAATGCAGTGCAGCTGATAATTTGAGAAACGGAATGTGAATACTCAACACCCAAGAAAGATTTTTCAGAAATATCTTGAAACTTTGGAAGAGGCATTAATTAGTCCAAGAGGCAGAAAAATGGAAGTTGGCCATGGAAGAAGAGTTGGAAAATTTAAAAGGAAATGAAAATGTATTGCCTTGGCCAAAAAAAAGGAAAGTTGTGAAATGCAAGTGGGTCTTCAAGAGAAAACGTAATAAAGATGGACAGGTGGAAAGACATAAAGCTCATTTAGTTGCTCTTGGCTACACGCAAGTTTAAGTAATTGACTACAAGGAGACATTTTCTCCTGTAATAAAAACAAAGTTAATTAGAACTTCATTAGCATTCTCAGTTGAGCAAGAATGGCAGGTTCATCAGTTGGATATTACTAAAGCCTATTTAATGGAAAATTAAGTGAAACAATTTTCATGGAACAGCCACCAGTGAGTCTGCACAAGAAACCACATGGAGAAGTTTGCTTGTTAAAGACATGTCTTTATGGAATTCATTAGTCTGGAAGAGAAAGGAACGTCTGCTTTAGTGATAAATTTCTGAAGTCAGCTAACTTAACAAGATCCAGAGAAGACCCTTGTGTTTACATCAGTGAGGAAAAAGAGTTAATCATAGGTGTGTATGAGGATGACCTCTGTGTAACATCCTGCAAAGTCTCCATCATTCAGAAATTTAAGGACAGTATTGCAACCGCATTTATAATTAAAGATTTGGGAGAAATACATCACCGTTTTTCAGTAAGAATAAGGAGAAGGGAAGATGGCTCAGTGACTCTCGGTCAAAATGTCTGTGATAGTGAGCTCTTGGGAACAACCAATATACTAGATGCTAAAGGAGCATCAACACCATTAAATCCAGTTATGAAATATGCACAAGGCTATTAAAGATAACATGTTGTATTCTGAAGGAGCACTAAAATGTAGGCGGGCTGTTGAAGGACTTTTGTACCTGGCAAGAGGAACAAAGCCTGATTTAGCCTTTGCTACCACTTACATGAGCCAGTTCAATAATTATCCCAGCAAGGAACATTAGGCTGACAAACAACATATTCTTCGGAACCTAAAACAATCCAAAGAATTTGGAAGTGTTCTGTGATTCCGACTGGGCTGGTGATAAGATCGATAGATAATCATTTAATGGCTATGTTGTATTGCTAGCAGATAAAGCTATCCCATGGAGCAGTAGGAAGCAACAGATGATTTTGCCTTGCAACAGTTGAAACTGAGTACTTCTCAGTGTGCCATGCAGCCATGCTGTGGTTCCAAAAATTTTTGCAAGAATTTATTGGAGAACATTTTTTGAACTTCCCACAAAACATATTTGTTGATAATCAGGGTGCCATTTTTTTAGCTAAAATCCATGTTATTTCAGAGCGCAGCAAACATATTGAACTGCGGCATTTTTTCTTAAGATAGAAGTTGTTGAACTTTACCTATGTGCCTTCCAGTTCAAATGCAGCAGACATGTTGACTAAGAGTGTGCAAAAGAAAACCTTGTACTATAACAAAATTTCAGTGCAGGACTGAGGGAAATGTAATCAAGGGGGAGGGTTGCAAATAACTTATATTTGTGATTATATTTCCGATTATATTTTTGTAACCTGTGTAGCAACATACTTTCGTTTTTTTTGTGGCAACATTATTTTTTTTCATCAGTTGTTACTATAGTTCTTTTACTACATATATTTTTACCATATTCCTTTTGTGTGCTTAATAAATGTATGTTAATACTGATGATGTTTTTAACATTAGACTCTAACATAAAGACATCCGATTACTACTATTTTTTAGTGTTGTTGTTGTTATTTTTTTAACATTCATGCAATATAAGATTGAATTTATAGTTTAGTTAAATTTTTTTTACTTTAATTAAATACATTATTAGTATTAATAGAAATTTTATTTTATGCTTCTCTCTTTTTAATAATTTAAACAGTTAGTTGTTTCAGAGAGATTATATAAATAACATTTTATTGCTCATGAATTAACCATGATGTTATATTTTTTTTTTCAAATTTTCATTTACTTCAAAAACTAATTATTTTTTATCCATACAGTTACTCAAGCCAGAATTGCATGTTTCATCAACTATGCATTCTACTGATGGAATCAACAGACACTGGTCAAAATTGGATAATTTGTCTTATCCTCCAATTTACATTCATTGGCATGAAGGAATAGTTAAGAAAGTATATCTGTTGCCAGATTCTCCATCTTTAACAAATATTAAGAAAGGCTTAGCTAGCTTATTTCAAGTGCATGTGACTAATAATCCTGTTAAAGAGGTAAATTGAAAAAATGTGTTTTGTAATAAATATTATCATTTAAATAATAGATTCTTGTTATATTTAGTACATATTAAATCTGGTAAAAATTTCATAGATCAAAAAGATTTTTCCCCCACCTACTAAATATTAAGTTATAGGGTACTATTTATGTATGTATATATATCCTGGAATATGAAACATTATAAAAATATTGAGCATTTTATAATAACAAATTTATATAATATTGAAATTTAACTACACATAAAATTGCATTTTCAGATTTATGAGGCTACTAAATACAGAAGTAAATTAATTTAATTTTGTTATGCCTTTCCATCTTTAATTATGTCTAGTTTATTAATATTATGAAAGTTTTGCTGGTTAGTTTTTTTAAATCTAGTTTCTGTATTAAAAATTGTAAAAACCTTAAAAAATTTTAAAATGATATGATGTATTTCATTCTTGATGTACACAGTTTAAATGGAAAGAATGAATTATGTATGACAAAGTAAATATAGCAAGCATAGAAATGACATTTTAAAAGTAATATCTTCTAGTACTTTACATATAATAAAACTATTTACATAATTTCATAGTATCCTTTTCATTTAGGCTGGCATATTCAAAACATTGCAAACCTAAGAAACAGGAATTATCTCAGAATGCCATCATGTTATATAATTAATATACTACAGTACAAAGTCCGTAATCCGGACGTCCATTATCCAGAATGATCTATAATCCGGACCTCAAAGCCACAAACTTACGTATGCGCGTAAAGCGTTTACGCATGCGCATTTGATGCGAACATCCGCTACCCATGCGCATAAAGCCAATAAAGTGTTTACACATGTGCGCTTCCGATAGTGAAAAAAATGACAGAGAGGTTATTGAAAACGAAAGAATTTCGATTGACAAGTTAGTCGGTATTCTCGACACAGCAATTACAGGGCTTGAACAGTGGAACTTTGTAACTGAACAAGAAGAAATTATGTTTGTTTATAGAATTAAAGAGAAAGTATTAGCACAAAAAACAAAGCAACTTAAATAATTTACATTGATAGAAATGTTTAATAAAGTAAACAAATAAATATTAAGCTCTTTTTTTTTTTTTTTTTTTTTTTTTTTTTTTTTTTTTTGTAAATTTTGATACCCTTTCGATCATATTTGCTTTTTATTTCATAAATTATAATTTCATATTTTTAACTGTATAATTTCTGCATGCCATCTTACCAGATTTAAATTGATGATCTATAATCTGGAAAAACCCCTAATCCAGAATCGCCAAAGTCCCGACGAGTCCGGATTATGGACTTTGTACTGTATAGTGTATTAGTAGTTTAGAATAAAATCAAGTTGATTTTTTTAATGATGAAGCCATTTCTTTGATATATGAAATTTGGGAGAAACTCTTTTTCATCATTTTGGGTTGCACTATGGGTTTTGCTTCCTTCCGTGAATTTTTTTTTATTAGTTATCATGCTGTTTTGAATCTTCAGATTTTTAATGACTTATATGATCTCTTATCACTTATCTTTTAATCACTAATATTTCTCTGAAAAATAATTTGTTTCCAAGTGCAGCCACAGTAATATTTAGTATCGTGCAAAATGGCCATTTGGGTGTCAACTAAAGAGTGAAGACTGATGATAACAAGCGCAATTCATTCACAGTAGGATAAATTCAGTGCTCTCATTAATGGTCCAGTTCTGAATCATATGATTAAATCATTCCATTTGGTCATTAATTATTATAAAGGAATAATTTGAATCTCAAGAAGTGTATTGTCTTTGAAAATAATAGAAATTAAATTTATTTTCTGATTTGATTGAAATAGAAAAGGAACTCCAAACCTTTTAATCCAGTTCTATACAAGAACTTCTCTGACAGTCATAACTTCCTAATTAGAAAGAAATTTTGTCTTACCCTAGAAAATCATTGTTGAGTAATTTTTTCGAAATAATTTAGAGTTGTGACTGTCAGTAATAATTGCCATCTAAAATTCTTTGCATTAATTCTTCAGTTTTATGCTGTTTGCTTTCTTGTTAACAGCAATTTCTGCAGAATCATAGCTAATGTTTTCAGTGCCTGGGGACAGTTGAAGATGTTTTGCCCCTTCCTGTTTGCTAAGAATCAAAAATACTTAATTCTATAGACTAGACTAGAGGGGGGCAAGGGGACAGATGTCCCCTTGCCCCCCTCTAGCCACACCTCTGAATTTTTGTTTCTATTTTAAGAATTTCTTCATTCATTGTTATTTGACTTTTCCTATCATGGGGATATCTATAGAATTAATAACTTAATCTTTGCTGCAACCCCTTCCCCCTAGCCATGGTTTTAACAATATCAGTTTTCAGTTTTTATGTAGAAGTTGAGATAAGTAAATAATCACAGTCACCCAGCCTGGCTTTAATAGTTTTGGTGCCCTAGACAATCAATATCTTTTGCACATCATGTAAATTAAGTGCATTAATAATTCAAAAAGAAGTATGCTGTTATATTTTCCCCTTGTGAGAACAATTAAGTTGGCAACTATGACAGCTACTTATGTTGCCTATGCTTGGAGCTAAGCTGAAATTATGGATGTGGTTGTCAGAGTAACAATCACATCCATAGTTGCAGGTACTTCTAAATTTTCTAGTTAAAAACCATTCAAAAGACCACCTCTTTTTAGTTTGATTTCTTTCATTTCCTAGTATTCTTAATTAATGATGTCACTTTAGTGTTGCATTAGGAAATTTCATGCAAAATAGTGATTTTGTGATTAGATAATCATTGTTTGATAAATTCTGTTGATTCTGTTTTCTTTTTCTGCATATTATTGTGCTGTATTTTTAAAGAATAATCAAATTATGCAAAGCTGTTAACAGTTATTATTTTAAGACATGCTGTCTCATTTTGTTTGGAAAAAAAAAAAATAATAAATAAATAAAATCTTTGCTTCTGTTTTAGTCATTCATCTGTAGATATGTGAAATGAAAGTGCAGCAGAGTTTATCATTAGGTGGAACTATTTAGAAGCTGTTACTTGTTATTCCTAAGAAGCTTCATACTAATCATTTAGGGCTGTAATGAAATAACATTAACTCGTGAGTCAATATCTGTATTAAAAAACTGAACGATCCGGATTGGACCATATTCAGTTCAGATGCAGTGTAGGAATTCAGATTTGAATCCGAATGGACTGTTTTTTGAGTTTTTAAACTACTTAGCTGCAAGTGCCTGTTTTCTGAATTATGGTTTATGAGTATTTTTTGCATTTAGAACTTTATGTAAAATAGCATAGTATGAATTAAAATCAATGCTTAGCAGAAGTATCTTTGATTATTCTTGAAGACTGCATAATGCATTGTTAATTCTGTTCCTGTTTTTTGAGAATTATTCAGAATATTTTTGAGGATAATAAAATTACTCAGAATTATTACCACCTGAGCTGTATTCATGCAGATCATTTTGTTGAATAAAATGAAATTTTTTCTGCTTTTTGGGTTTAAATATGTGAACTGAAAATGTAACAATAATGATTCATTCAGTGCCATGCAAGATAGACTTTGAGGGTTTATTGCATTATAACCCACAAATTCTATCTTAATTACATTGGATGGATAAAACATAACAGATTATGTTTGGTATTTCCTGACTTCAAATTATTAGGCATAATGCTTTCAATATAGGAGATTTATTTCACTTTCAAGATTGTCCAAAAATTAAATTTGATTATGTCTAAATATTAATTTTTATATAAAATGTTGATCAAATTAAAAATAATCTTTCCATTCTTAATTTTAATTCTCATTATTGAAGTGATAAGAATGGTTACAAAATATAATTTTAATAAGAGGTTATCAGTAGACCCACTTAATATTAATTCACAGTTCTAATAAGTTGGTATATTAGGCAATGCTAGTTTGTAGCACATTTTCTTCCTTTTATTAATCTTATTGTTTCATTTTAATTAGGTTTAGTATATATTTTTAATTTTTTTCTCTGTTTATTCATGCTTGCTTGGTTTTTTGTGTTTTTTCATTCACATGATTTTTAGTTAGATGTTTCTGGATTATGTGAAGTTCAGTATAAAGTACATGGCTCTACAATTAAGAAAAATAAACATAATTGCCGAAGAACTTTCTATCAAAACAATTTTGGTCCTGATCAAGTATGTACATTTTACACTTAAATAGTTTTCGAATGTTTGTTGATTAGATTTATGTATCATTGATTCTTGGTTTTTAATTTTTATTTTAAATGTGAACAAAACTCAAAGCATTAAAATGTTTTGATTTATTAGGTTTATTTGCATTTATTTGATTTATTAGGTAATAGAACTACCATCTCTATGTAATTTCATTTTAAAATAAAAGTTAAACCTTATTCATTGAAAATTACATACATTTTATAAATGTATTTTTTATTTATCATTTTTTAAATATTCATTTAGTCTAAATAGTAACTAAATATATTACTACAAGCTCTAAAATCTATTAGGCCTAACCAAATCTAAGATATACATCTTTGAATTTTTAAAGCTTTGATGAGTATTTAAATTCTAGCTCATTATTTGCTTTACTTTGTGTGCATATATACAAATTTCTCTTTCCAGTCAAATTTTTCTTTTCATAAATATCTATCTAAGAAGTAAATTTTCCTATTAATTTTTAAATTGTTCATAGTTTGAAAAGAAAATTCTTATAATTTGTAATAGTTTTCCTTATAAATGTGTTAATTTGATCATTATCTTGAGAAGCTATTATCTGATTACTATTTTTTAATTAAGAATCACAAATTGTGATATTTTATGCATAAGTTTGGGAAATAAACAAACTATCTATATCAGACTATAAAATATTAAGATTTATATATCCATTTTCATATGGTTTTTTTTAAAAGTATGACTTAATATTTTAGTTGGTTTATTCTCTTATTTTATTGACTTCTGTCTTTAGTAAATCTCACATTCACTCATTTATATTTTACATGTTCGACTCAAAGCTATAAAGTTATAGTATATTTATGGATAATTTCTGATAATCTCTACCCTTCATCGAAAACTCACAAACTTGAGAGAGCATTCATGAACTTGCTGGTGACTAATTTTTCACCAAGCTGATGTACACTTTGCACACACACACACAAAAAAAAAAAAAAAAAAAAAAAAAAACGGGGGGGGGGATCGTTTTATATATCCTGCTGTACTGGGCCAATTGACAACATTTAGCTTGCGTTTTTCATATCTCAAAAGTGCGATTTAGGCTATATATTAGGTTAATATATAACATTGTTCTAACATAGTTATTTTGACACAGAGTCAGACTTTTTCTGAAATGACATACCAATTTTTTTCCCATATTTCAATCGTACAACTCAAATTATGCCTGAATTTTGTAAAATTTAGTGAGAAATTTCCTGAGATATTTAAAAGTTTATCTTGGTGCACATTTTCAGTTTGTAATTCACTTGGCAAAATTCTTAATTTATAATAATCTCTTTTCCTTTCCCTTTTTTAACTGTGCACAAGTGGAAAAACTGTGCATTGTTCATTCTTTCAAATAATTTTAACAAAGTGTGTAAAGCACATTTTGCATTACTATAGCTATTAACAAATATGCCAAATTTCAAAATGCGCCAATATATAAATTCATGTATATCTATGGAAATTTTCAATACAAAACTCTAATTTTTTGTAGGTATGCATAGAAATACATTTACTTTTAAGGTGGTGTAAAAGTTTTATAGTTTGCAATTCAAAATGTTTTTCAAAAAATTTATAAAAAATACTAAAATATACAAATGTTAAAAATAAATCAGGAAATAACTGTGAATTTTATCTGAACCTAAATATCGATATTGTGAGAAAAAACAATCAAGAATGTTTAATAAATAGCAAATTCAATTTACACTGAGAAGCTAAAATTTTGAGAGCTAATTTTTTAAAAACAACTCACTCAGTTATTACAGAACTTGCTACTTTGGCATAATTTGAATCAAAGAATCGAAATAGGGAAAAAATTGGTATTGCATTTCAGAAAAGTCTGAGTTTGTGTCAGAATACCTATATTAGAACAATGCTATATATAAATCTAATATATAGCCGAAGTCGAGTTTTCGAGACATGTAAAATGAAAATTAAATTTTGTCAATTGGTCCAGTAGAACACAAGATATAGAACTATCCTCTTTTTTTTTTTTTTTTTTTTTTTTTTTTTTGGTGTGTGTGCGTGTGCACGCGCAAGGTGTACAACCATTTTCAAAACAGCAAAACACTAAGAATTCCATACAAGAGCAGTAAATCAATAAAATTTTAAAAGCAAGAAGCGTTGGTCGGCAATAAAACGCTTAAAAGAAATCCTTCTCATTTGCACTATTGTTCTTCCCATATGCACAGTGATTTGTTTTCTCTTTGCAAACATCCAAGTATTACACAAACTTGACATTGTGCACCTCAAACTGATACGCTAAGGGCATATTTGGGTTTCTTTCTTATGCTGCTGTTCTCTCCATGTACACAGAAATCTATTTTTACCAAAACAGGCAAGTGCCATGTGCATACCTGAGTTGCCGCATAAGTATTTACTTGGCAACATACTGCTTCACCCGATAAATGCTTTTTTCAACTTAATAAAATACCACTAACACGTCTGGTCTTACTATAATTAAGTCACTCTAGTGTTTGTCAGCTATATTTATTACATGTTGTCTTACTACGATTAAAACACATCTGGTCAAGGAATAACTGGAAGATTTTTGTGCTATTTTGCTTAATTTTTTTGAATTGTGAAAGATATGTACATATGCTATTGTGTTGAATATTATAATTGTTATTTTCTCATTGCTGGGCTTTTATAACATATCTGTCATTTATCATCATAGGAGGCAATAAACCAAGTTAAAATTTAGAAGAAAGTTTTTGTATTTTCTATTAGTTTTTATTTATTGGGAAAGACACATATTCATTTGGGTGAACTGGGATCCATCCTTTGGGGGGTGTTCTCCATCAAAATTGGGGCATGTTTGTACTGTTATTGTGGTGGTATTACATGTTATCTGGTTGTAATGAAAGTCCCCCCCCCCAAATTATTCTTAATAAAGGTAGAAACGAAAGCATGAAAGCAGTACTTTTAGTGTGGGTAGTAATCACCACCCGAATCTAGGATTTTCTGGCAATGTTTTAGTAGTTTTTTTTTAAGCCTTCAGCCCAGAAACTTGGTGGCCGTGAGTCCAAAAACAAATCAACCTCATTTTGGACATTCTGCATAGAATGAAAGATAGCACCACCAAGATGTAGCTGCAGATGTGAAAAAAGGTAGGAGTCCGAAGGAGCAATGTCACGGCTATATGGTGGGTGTAGCAAAAGATCTTATTCGAGTCCATGTAGAGTCCAGCCGGTGAATGCAGACACATGTGGTCTTGCATTATTTTGATGGAACATTACCTTTTTGAGCCAGAACTTGGTCCAGTGTTTTTCCTTGATAGCAACATCAACACGAACTAGCATCTCGCTGCACACCTTAACCTTTTTCCAGTTACTCTTTGTGGATAATTCCACAGCAGTCTCACCAGATAAAGAGCAAGATCTTTTTGTTAGTCAAATTGCACTTTGCAACACTGCGGATGGGCTCACTAAGAGCAGACCTAACCCCTTTTTGGCCTGTGTTGTAGAAGTAAATCCACTTTTCGTCACAAGTGATGATCAGGTCGAGAATTTTGTCCTTGCGTTAATATTCGAGCAGATTAGTGCATGCCCGAACATGTGTGTCCTTATCAGCTCATGTGGCACCCAGCATTTGAATTTGTACTTCAAGTTTATGTGATGCATAGCTCAACTAGTGGATGTGGCACTGATGTCTAACTCCTTAGCAAGCTCTCAAGTGGTTGCATACTGATCTTCTTTCACAAGTTCTCCCAGGTAGGCCTCATCAACATCAGCAGGCCCTTGAATGCCATAATCCTTATTTTCGAACTTTCGCTACCAAACCTTCACAGTGCCAGATATACAGCATTAGTACCTAAAGTTGTGCACATGATTTGGTGTTATTCTGTAGCTGACTTTTTGCATCCGAATTGAAAGCAAATGATGGTTCTAATCTGGTAACATGATAATTCCATTTCAGACACCTTGTGCAATTATAACGTTTTTTTTTTTTTTTTTTTTTTTTTTTTTTTTTTTACAAATTTCACAACTTAGTGTTCTAAAGCAAGTCTCTTTCTCTCAAATGCCAAAAATAATTTGACAAAATATGGTTAAACACAGCAACTCGAACCGTTTGAGCAGATGATATTTGTGGTGGTGGGAAACTTTCAGTAAAACCCAATATTTCAGCTTTAAGCTTTATTTAGTTATGAAAACTGAATTAATTCAACATATTTTCAGTGCTTAAAAATGTCATTAGCAAATTAAATATACTATCATACTAAATATATTTATTACCAACACTTTGAATTCTTTAGAAAAACATGTTGTTTCTTTGCTTTTAGTATTTCTTTTTCAAAGATGGCATTTTTAAATGAAACATTTTCTTAAAATAAGTTTTGGCTTTCTTTGAATACAGGCCCAAGCCCCAAGTATAACTACATCATCAGAAATGATCATAAATTTAGTTCCACAGGAAAATATTATTCAAAAAGTTACTGGAAGAGAAGAAGTCATGATGTCATTGAATTTATGGAAACAAGCTGCAGTATTTATAAAAGCAAAGCAAGTATAATCTATTATCTTATGTTATTTTAGCTTTTTAAAATCTGAAGTGATATATTAGAATTAATGATAATTTTTCTGTTCATGAATCTGTTTAGTTTAAATACGTGAGCCTTTCATCTTCATTTACTATACTGTGGAATCTTGTTAAGAATTTGTTCAACAGCCAGAAGGTAAAGAACTTTTTAAGAGATAATGCTTTTTAAAATTAGTAGGATAATTAGTAAACAACTTAAAGGCTACCAAGAGCATCAATTTCTGAATTTTCACACTAGTGTTATTAAATTTATTAAGTAAGTCTGTACTTTCAAGTGTGATAGAAATACCTTACTATATAATACAATGAACCTGCTTAACATAGCTTACTGCACTCTACACACTTTTGCAGTACAAGATGTGTTAATCAGCAGATTTATGCTAGTTGTAGTATGCATTAATGTATATAGGATATGTGGTCAGTTCAGGTAAGGGGATCATTAATTCTAACACGTAAGTATTAGCTTTCTCAACAACTGAACAGGAATGTTGAAAAGTTTTAGTTGTTTTTTGAGGTGTATAGGATGTCTTCTACTTTTTATAAGAAGTAATTGGGACTTCGTTGCATTAATGCAAACTTTCCATCCCTAGCACTAGTTTTCAATGGAAGGAATAATCTCATGGAGCTTGCATATGGCATGGTTGAGGTTAGCAGACTTGACCACTAAAGCGTTGTCATCTGTGTAATATGCTAACAAAGAGTTATGGCTGCTAGTGGGATTTGGGAAGTCAGCAATATAGAAAAGATATAAAATAGGCCCAATAATTGAACCCTGAGGCAGACCACCAGAGAGATTTCTCTCAGTGGAGACCTTGAACTTTTGGTCAGAGGTGAAGGACAAAATAAGAAAAATCAGATCTCTATCCAAACTGTGATAAGCTTGGAGATAAGTTCCTCATGCCAGAGGCGATCAAAGGCCTTCACCATGTCCACCATGAGGAGAGCGACATTAAGCTTGTGGAGAGCTGCACCTGCAAACTCGATGATGAGCACAGGTTGCTTTGTTGTCAATAGTTTTTCTCTAAAACTGAATTGTTCGGGTGGAAGTAAATGCAGTTCATTCTCTGCCAAAAATGACATGGTCTTAAATTTTCCCAAGTCCCAGTAACACATTGATGGATCTGTATCTATCAGGTGTTGTATGATCCATTTCCGATTTTGGGATAAGTATTATTCTATCAATTTTTCAAGAGTTAGAAAAGTAAGAATTCATAAGAGAGGTGTTAATTATACTTACAAACATTTCTAGGCAGATTTCTTATAGCAGTTTTGGAAATTTCTTCAACTCCAGGTGCTTTTTTAATCTTTAGTTTTTTAATGATTGCTGCAATTCCAGTAGATATGCCGAGGTCAGGGATATTACATGCCGTTGATGCATTTAGCCAATTGCAAACTTTTAATAAAAGTTCAAATTGTCGTTCGGTTCAAAGTCATTGTCAATTGGCCACAAGTTGGGTGAAATTCCAGGTGAGAACCGAAGATGCTGTCTTTCCCTTGATGTGAGAAGGCGGTTTGATTGTTATAGTAGATTGGGATCAAGGCATTTTGTTTCTGGAGTACTTTACCTGCACATCTTTGTTAAATAAAATTTGAAACAATTGAGAGAAAACATTTGCTAAAGAAAAAGGAAAGAGAAAGCCATTAAAGCTAAGGAACAGGAGAATGACTGTCTGTAGTTTACCTCAGTGAATGGAGCCATTAGCCTCCCCCCTTTGTGAGCTGTGAACACAGAAGTCGAAAAAGTCAACCGGGCACACGATTGGCATGAATAGTTGCTTGATTGCTAGAAAAGATTCTTTTCAGATTTTTAACTATAGACCAAATGGTACCGTAAAGTTCATCACGTTTTCAGTCCACACATCTTCCTTGTGCTGCTTAATAAATTGCTTGATGTCCCTACTAAGTTTATTAATCTGCTGTTTTGTGTCGGAGTTCCAGGTCACACGATACCTTTTCTGAAGCCCATTTTGATCATGAATAAGATTTCTAATATGGGAAGGGAGTTTGAAGATTTTTTTTTTCCTCTACACATAACAGTTTCAGAGGCAAGAGCACATTTGATATGATTATTAAGTGATTTGGATGCACAATCAATATCTTCAGTGCTGCTGAGTTTATTGAAGAGTGGAGGATTGTCCTGCATTAAGTTTTTGAACAGTATTTTGTGAGCTTTCAGATTTATTGGCAACTTGTTTTGCAACACCTAGCGTAGCAATAACTGGTAGATGATTGGAGCTCAGTTTGTGTTTAACGACCATAGTAATGGTAATGGTGGTCATTAAGAGGGCTATATATATAGGATGTCTGATCTTTCCAGATGGCTTGGCCTGTAAGTGCACTCAGAAGCATAAATAGTCTCAGGGCTATTTAAGATATAGTTGTGCAGCACTTTTCTATTTAAGTTAGTATGACAACAATTCCAAGCACTGTGTTTAGCATTAAGGTCCCCAGTCAGGATGGTGGGGTTGTCTGCAGGGACTCAAGTAATCTTTTACTTATTCTATTGCTGGAACTGTAGAAGGATATAAATGAACATCATGATAAATAGGGAGACAAATGCAAACAATCACAAGTTCGAAACCCTGGGCTTCATTTATGAGACAGGAAGGTTAAGTTCTTTTAACATAAATAATAACTCCACTGCTGCAGTAGTTCAGTCAGTCACAAAGTTTGCATGCATTAAGTTTGGAAGGATTCTTTCTTCTTATATGGTCCTGGCAGATCAAAATTCCAGTCTTTAAAAGTACAAAAAGTTTCATGCATCTATGTGCACATTTTGCAGGTATATTTATGAATAAATTTATTGATTTGCATTATTTTATCACACGAATTTTGGTTAAAGTCTTGAGAACATGGCAAAAATTGCTAGGTAAAGGCTTCTTGTTTTGTTGACTAATGATTTTGTCTTGGGTAAAATAGTATTCCTATTAAATTTTTAGCTGACCTCTGAGTAATATTTACGAAGGAAATCTCTATGAATTTTCCATATAAATTTAAAGAATTTTCTGAATTTTGATTAATTAAAACTTAATGTATTAATTGGAATTTGTGGTTTATAGGATCAGGTAAAATGATTTACATTTCCAGAAACCGTTCATGCACAGGTCAGAATTTTTTTTCCAGATCCTCTCTTTTATTTTAACAAATATAGCAAATAGAAATATAGATTTAAGGTTAATATTTAAGGAAGTAAAACCTGTAATTACATTTTATGAATATAGTATATAATGAATTCATTTAGTAAATGCATATATAATAAATTTGTGTGCCAAGTAAAAAAGATTAGGTAAACTGCATTTATTAATTTAGAAACAACAAAAAATCAGCGTTATATTTTTAAATTTTCACAAAACTAGTTTCATTGGTTTTACCAAACCATCATCCTTAGCTGCAAAAGCTCAAATGAACAAGATAAGATAGTATGGATAGGAGTCAATCTACTGGCTCCATCTGCTGATGAAACCAGGACTAAAACATAATTTCTTAAAAGGCTGATGGCAAAGATGGATTGAAATTAAGATCGTTAACTAAAAGAGAGAAATTTTTTTGAATGTGATAAGCCTCTAGAAAATCCATTTCACCAATGGAAGATGTTTATTGAATAATTTTGGCAGCAGAAAAATTGAAAGTGTGATTTTCGCACCAACAATGCTGGGCAACAGAAGGCTTCTGTGTTTTTTTTTTTTTTTTCTAACATATGCCTCATGTTCCTTAACGCAAAATTTTAAGGCTCTCTTAGTTTGACCAATGTAAATTAAACCACACTGGCAAGGAATCCTGTAAATACCCCAGGAATTCCTATCCGGAATGGGGTCCTTGATTATGGAACTCAGAATTTTATTGATGGGAGAATAAATAACCCAAAAGTTAAATTTCTGTTTAGGTGCAGTTTTATATCTAATTGATGAAAAGAAAGGAATGACAACAGAATTTTTATAATCTCCTGAAACAAGAGTGTGCCTTTTGGTGTGTTGAGATGAGAATTGAAAATAGGAGCCCCAAACAGGCTTATTTTTTGCTTTCTATTTTTCCATGTGGTTTTAATCATTTTGTGATTGTATGAGTTTTTGATCCGCAAACAGGCTTATTTTTTGCTTCCTTTTTTGCACGTGGTGTAATCATCTTTTTGTGATTGCATGAGTTTCGGTAAGTACTTTTTTGCAATTTTTAAGTTTGATTTGCATTTCACATATTTTAATATTGTGCTTTGCTTATCTGATTTCAAGCTTTTTAGTTGCAAATATTTTGTTTTCTATTCATTTTCAGTGTGAAATTTTTCTGCTGTTTTGTGCGTGCTTTATTATTGGTTAGTTAATTTAGTTTGATTTTCTGCATTGTTTATCATGCCTTCATTCATTAATTGTTTCACTAAATTACACCTGAAACGAGAGAAATTTCTGAATCACCTTGGCTTTTTACTTAAGTGTAAATGTAAAAAAATTGATCCCCAATTTCATTCAAATCAAATTTAATCAAAAGCCTTCCAATCGCATTTCAAGAATTCTGTTAAACTTCAAGCTAGCCTTACTTAGTCCATCATAAGGGATACACATCAACAGTAACATTACAGTTATCCAAAATAGAGCATGAGCTCTATACGCTTCATCTAGAACTCGATAATTCATATCCAAAATTCACTGCCATTGAACAAAAGTTTTGGTCTAGAACGGAGAATGTAGTTAACCGTCTTAAAAATACCCTTGCAGTTAAATTCGAAAAACTTCTTTAACAGTCTTCCAGTTCAAGTAGTGCTAAAAAATCTTCCCATTGTAAACATTAAGCCAATAGTTAATATTTATAGTGTTAGTTTATCAGAAGAACAACAGAGAATTCTAAAATATAATTTTAACTTCTCCCAAACCTCTAAACCCTCCATTCCAAAGATTTTGGCTTCTATCGAAAAAGCTTTCAAGTTCAGTAAAGTTTCAGATTCACAGAAAGAAATGATTAGGCATCTTATCGCTCATAATGGAAATTCAATAATAAACCTTTGAAACCAAATCTAACTGTTAACTTCATTCTAACCCAGATATTAGCATTTCAAAGGCCAGCAAAGGTGGCCAGATAGTCGTCGTGGATAAGAACACTTACATCGATGGTGTCACTAAACTCTTAAACAAAGGACCATATAATTCAGAAGTCAAACAACAAAAATCAGCGTTATACCTACAAAAATTTTATCACAGGACTAGTTTCGATGGTTTTACCGAATCATCATCTTCAGCTGCAAAACCGCAAATGAACAAGATAGGAAATAATGATTAGATAAGATAAGAAAGCCTGGACAAGAATAAGCAAGTGGCGCCATCTGTTGGCAAAACCAGAACTAAAACATAATTTCTCTAAAAGCCGAAGGCAAATTTGGATTGGAATTAGGATCGTTAACTAGAACAGAAAGATTTTTATGAATGTGAAATGCCTCTAGAAAATCCAGTTCTCCAATGGAAGATGTTTTTTGAATAATTTTGGCAGCAGAAAAATTGAAAGTGTGATTTTCGGACCAACAATGTTGAGCAACAGAAGACTTCTGCGTTTCCTTTTTTTCTAACATATGCCTCATGTTCTTTGACGCGAAATTTTAAGGCTCTCTTAGTTTGGCCAATTATTTATTTTAGGAGATTATAAAAATTCTGTTGTCATTCCCTTCTTTCCATCAATTAGCTATAAAGTTGCACATATTTTGCAGAAATTTAACTTTCGGGTTGTTTATTCTCCCATCAATAAAATTCCAACTTCTATACTCAAGGACCCCATTCCGGATAGGAATTCCTGGGGTATTTATAGGATTCCTTGCCAGTGTGGTTTAATTTACATTGGCCAAACTAAGAGAGCCTTAAAATTTCGCGTCAAAGAACATGAGGCATATGTTAGAAAAAAGGAAACACAGAAGTCTTCTGTTGCTCAACATTGTTGGTCCGAAAATCACACTTTCAATTTTTCTGCTGCCAAAATTATTCAAAAAACATCTTCTATTGGAGAACTGGATTTTCTAGAGGCATTTCACATTCATAAAAATCTTTCTGTTCTAGTTAACGATCCTAATTCCAATCCAAATTTGCCTTCGGCTTTTAGAGAAATTATGTTTTAGTTCTGGTTTCGCCAACAGATGGCGCCACTTGCTTATTCTTGTCCAGGCTTTCTTATCTTATCTAATCATTATTTCCTATCTTGTTCATTTGCGGTTTTGCAGCTGAAGATGATGGTTCGGTAAAACCATCGAAACTATTCCTGTGAAAAAATTTTTGTAGGTATAACGCTGATTTTTGTTGTTTGACTTCTGAATTAGTATTTATTCGGCGTGTTATTGTGTCTAATTATAGAAGCCCCAAACAGGCTTACATTTTGCTTTCTTTTTTGCACGTGGTGTGGCCGCCATTTTGTGATTGTAGGAGTGTTTCGGTGAGTACATTTTTGCAATTTTCAAGTTATGTTTATGTTTTGTACATTTGGATATTGTGCTTTGCTTGTCTGAATTCATGCATTTTGCTTACAAACTTTTTGTTTTCTATTCATTTCAGTGAGGGATTTTTCTGCTGTTTTGTGTGTACTTTATTATTGCTTTGTTAATTTAGTTTGATTTTCTGCATTGTTTATCATGCCTTCATCCGTTAATCGTTTCACTAAATTACGCCTGAAACGGCAAAAATTCCTGAATCATCTTGACTTTTTACTTAAATGTAAATGTAAAAAATTGATCCCCAATTTTATTCAAATCAAATCTAATCAAAAACCTTCGAGTCGCGTTTCAAGAATTCTGTTAAATTGCAAGCTTGCCTTACTTCGGTCCGTGATAAGGGATACACGTCAACAATTGTCCAAAATTGAACATGAACTCTATAAGCTTCATCTGGAACTCGCTAGATCATATCCAAAATTCACTGCCCTTCAACAAATGTCTTGGTCTAGAACGGAGAATGTAGTTAACCGTCATAAAAACACCCTTGCAGTTAAATTCGAAAAACTTCTTTTACAGTCTTCCAGTTCAAGTAGTTCAAAAAATCTTCCCATTGTAAACATCAAGCCAATAGTTAATATTTCTAATGTTAGTCTTTCAGAAGAACAAGAGAGAATTCTAAAATATAATTTTAACTTCTCACAAACCTGTAAACCCTCGATTCCAAAGATTTTGGCTCCTATCGAAAAAGTTTTCAAGTTCAGTAAAGTTTCAGATTCACAGAAAGAAATGATTAGGCATCTTATCGCTCATAATGTGAAATTCAATAATAAACCTTTGAAACCAAATCTAACTGCGAGAGAAAGAGCTACAATGCGCGAAATTCATTCTAACCCGGATATTATCATTTCAAAGGCCGACAAAGGTGGCCAGATAGTCGTGATGGATAAGAACACTTACATCGATGGTGTCACTAAACTCTTAAACGAAGGACCATATAATCCGATCCCGAAAGATCTTTCACCTTCGGACTTGTCAAAAATAAAAACTGCGATCAAATCTTCGCAAATCATTTCAAGCAACTTAAAACATTCGCTTATCCCATCTGTTGCGAATTGTGCCAGATTATATGCTCTTCCCAAAATTCATAAAAGTGGTATTCCTTTCCGCCCTATTGTATCAAATTTAGGTACTGCCTCGTATCCTTTAGCTAAATATTTAGTTTCTAGATTTTCCACTCTATTAGACAATAACATTTACACCATAAAAAATTCAATAGAGTTTGTAAAAAAGGTTAAAAACATTTCTCCTAGTAATTTACTCATGGTTTCTTTTGATGTAAAATCATTATTCACCAATGTCCCAGTGGAGGGTGCATTAAGATGTCTAGAAACCAGACTTCGCGAATTTCATTTCTCTTGCATCGAAATTGATGAGCTAATTTCTCTCACTCAACTCTGTTTGAAACAAACACATTTTGTTTTCCAAAATAAATATTACAAGCAAACTGAGGGATTAGCCATGGGAAGCCCCCTCAGTCCCATCCTGGCTGATATCTACATGCATTATTATGAATCAAAATTGTTTGAAACTTTAAATTTCCCGGCACGGTTCCGCTACGTAGACGATACTTTTACCCTGTTTGAAGGTAATAAAGATGATTTAAATAAAGTTCTTTCAACAATGAATTCTATTGATCCTGCTATTCAGTTCACTTTTGAACTTGAGACTTGCAATTCTCTTCCGTTTCTCGACATTCTGGTTACACGTAACACATCCAACTTCAGTACTACAGTTTACCGTAAACCTTCATCGGTTTGCCTTCCACCACACTTTAAATCATGTCATCCGACTAAACAAAAGTTAGCTTCATTTTATTCCTATGTTTTCCGTGCTCTTCAAGTTTGCTCCTCCAAACTAGCCCTTGATGAAGAACTAAATTATTTAAAAAGCAATAGCTATTGACAGGGGCTTTTCACCCAACATTATTAATCAAGCAGTTAAAAAATTCTCATCTCAACACACTAAAAGCCACACTCTTATTTTAGGAGATTATAAAAATTCTGTTGTCATTCCCTTCTTTCCATCAATTAGCTATAAAGTTGCACATATTTTGCAGAAATTTAACTTTCGGGTTGTTTATTCTCCCATCAATAAAATTCCAACTTCTATACTCAAGGACCCCATTCCGGATAGGAATTCCTGGGGTATTTATAGGATTCCTTGCCAGTGTGGTTTAATTTACATTGGCCAAACTAAGAGAGCCTTAAAATTTCGCGTCAAAGAACATGAGGCATATGTTAGAAAAAAGGAAACACAGAAGTCTTCTGTTGCTCAACATTGTTGGTACGAAAATCACACTTTCAATTTTTCTGCTGCCAAAATTATTCAAAAAACATCTTCCATTGGAGAACTGGATTTTCTAGAGGCATTTCACATTCATAAAAATCTTTCTGTTCTAGTTAACGATCCTAATTCCAATCCAAATTTGCCTTCGGCTTTTAGAGAAATTATGTTTTAGTTCTGGTTTTGCCAACAGATGGCGCCACTTGCTTATTCTTGTCCAGGCTTTCTTATCTTATCTAATCATTATTTCCTATCTTGTTCATTTGTGGTTTTGCAGCTGAAGATGATGGTTCGGTAAAACCATCGAAACTAGTCCTGTGAAAAAATTTTTGTAGGTATAACGCTGATTTTTGTTGTTTGACTTCTGAATTAGTATTTATTTGGCGTGTTATTGTGTCTAATTAAAGGACCATATAATCCGATCCCTGAAGATCCCTCACCTTAGTACCTCTCAAAAATAAAAACTGCGATCATAGCTTCACAAATCCTTTCAAGCAAATTAAAACAGTTGCTTATCCAATCTATTGCGAATTGTGCCAGATTATATGTTCCTCCCAAAATTCATAAAAGTGGTATTCCTTTCTGCCCTATTGTATCAAATTTAGGCACTGCCTCGTATCCGTTACCTAAATGTTTAGTTTCTAGATTTTCAACTCTATTAAATAATAATTTGTAAAAGAGGTTAAAAGCATTTTATGGTTTCTTTTGATGTAAAATCATTATTCACCAATGTTACAATGGAAGGTGCATTAAGATATGTATAAACCAGAGTTCGCAAATTTCATTTCTCTTGCATCGAAATTGATGAGCTAATTTCCTTCACTCAACTCTGTTTGAAACAAACACATTTTATTTTCCAAAATAAATATTACAAGAAAACTGAGGGATTAGGAATGGGAAGCGCCCTCAGTTTCATCCTGGCTGATATCTACATGCATAATTATCAATCAAAATTGTTTGAAACTTTAAACTTCCCGGTATGGTTCCGCTACGTAGACAATATTTTTACCCTGTTTGAAGGTAATAAAGATGATTTAAATAAAGTTCTTTCAACAATGAATTCTATTGATCCTGCTATTCAGTTCACTTTTGAACTTGAGACTTGCAATTCTCTTCCGTTTCTCGACATTCTGGTCACACGTAACACATCCAACTTCAGTACTACAGTTTACCGTAAACCTTCATCGGTTTGCCTTCCACCACACTTTAAATCATGTCATCCGACTAAACAAAAGTTAGCTTCATTTTATTCCTATGTTTTCCATGCTCTTCAGGTTTGCTTCTTCAAACTATCTCTTGACGAAGAAGTAAATTATTTAAAAGCAGTAGCTATCGACAAGGGTTTTTCACCCAACATTATTAATAAAGCAGTTAAAAAATTCTCATCTCAACACACTAAAAAGCACACTCTTGTTTTAGGAGATTATAAAAATTCTTTTGTCATTCCCTGCTTTCCATCAATTAGCTATAAAGTTGCACATATTTTGCAGAAATTTAACTTTCGGGTTGTTTATTCTCCCATCAATAAAATTCCAACTTCTATACTCAAGGACCCCATTCCGGATAGGAATTCCTGGGGTATTTATAGGATTCCTTGCCAGTGTGGTTTAATTTACATTGGCCAAACTAAGAGAGCCTTAAAATTTCGCGTCAAAGAACATGAGGCATATGTTAGAAAAAAGGAAACACAGAAGTCTTCTGTTGCTCAACATTGTTGGTACGAAAATCACACTTTCAATTTTTCTGCTGCCAAAATTATTCAAAAAACATCTTCCATTGGAGAACTGGATTTTCTAGAGGCATTTCACATTCATAAAAATCTTTCTGTTCTAGTTAACGATCCTAATTCCAATCCAAATTTGCCTTCGGCTTTTAGAGAAATTATGTTTTAGTTCTGGTTTTGCCAACAGATGGCGCCACTTGCTTATTCTTGTCCGGGCTTTCTTATCTTATCTAATCATTATTTCCTATCTTGTTCATTTGTGGTTTTGCAGCTGAAGATGATGGTTCGGTAAAACCATCGAAACTAGTCCTGTGAAAAAATTTTTGTAGGTATAACGCTGATTTTTGTTGTTTGACTTCTGAATTAGTATTTATTTGGCGTGTTATTGTGTCTAATTAAAGGACCATATAATCCGATCCCTGAAGATCCCTCACCTTAGTACCTCTCAAAAATAAAAACTGCGATCATAGCTTCACAAATCCTTTCAAGCAAATTAAAACAGTTGCTTATCCAATCTATTGCGAATTGTGCCAGATTATATGTTCCTCCCAAAATTCATAAAAGTGGTATTCCTTTCTGCCCTATTGTATCAAATTTAGGCACTGCCTCGTATCCGTTACCTAAATGTTTAGTTTCTAGATTTTCAACTCTATTAAATAATAATTTGTAAAAGAGGTTAAAAGCATTTTATGGTTTCTTTTGATGTAAAATCATTATTCACCAATGTTACAATGGAAGGTGCATTAAGATATGTATAAACCAGAGTTCGCAAATTTCATTTCTCTTGCATCGAAATTGATGAGCTAATTTCCTTCACTCAACTCTGTTTGAAACAAACACATTTTATTTTCCAAAATAAATATTACAAGAAAACTGAGGGATTAGGAATGGGAAGCGCCCTCAGTTTCATCCTGGCTGATATCTACATGCATAATTATCAATCAAAATTGTTTGAAACTTTAAACTTCCCGGTATGGTTCCGCTACGTAGACAATATTTTTACCCTGTTTGAAGGTAATAAAGATGATTTAAATAAAGTTCTTTCAACAATGAATTCTATTGATCCTGCTATTCAGTTCACTTTTGAACTTGAGACTTGCAATTCTCTTCCGTTTCTCGACATTCTGGTCACACGTAACACATCCAACTTCAGTACTACAGTTTACCGTAAACCTTCATCGGTTTGCCTTCCACCACACTTTAAATCATGTCATCCGACTAAACAAAAGTTAGCTTCATTTTATTCCTATGTTTTCCATGCTCTTCAGGTTTGCTTCTTCAAACTATCTCTTGACGAAGAAGTAAATTATTTAAAAGCAGTAGCTATCGACAAGGGTTTTTCACCCAACATTATTAATAAAGCAGTTAAAAAATTCTCATCTCAACACACTAAAAAGCACACTCTTGTTTTAGGAGATTATAAAAATTCTTTTGTCATTCCCTGCTTTCCATCAATTAGCTATAAAGTTGCACATATTTTGCAGAAATTTAACTTTCGGGTTGTTTATTCTCCCATCAATAAAATTCCAACTTCTATACTCAAGGACCCCATTCCGGATAGGAATTCCTGGGGTATTTATAGGATTCCTTGCCAGTGTGGTTTAATTTACATTGGCCAAACTAAGAGAGCCTTAAAATTTCACGTCAAAGAACATGAGGCATATGTTAGAAAAAAGGAAACACAGAAGTCTTCTGTTGCTCAACATTGTTGGTACGAAAATCACACTTTCAATTTTTCTGCTGCCAAAATTATTCAAAAAACATCTTCCATTGGAGAACTGGATTTTCTAGAGGCATTTCACATTCATAAAAATCTTTCTGTTCTAGTTAACGATCCTAATTCCAATCCAAATTTGCCTTCGGCTTTTAGAGAAATTATGTTTTAGTTCTGGTTTTGCCAACAGATGGCGCCACTTGCTTATTCTTGTCCGGGCTTTCTTATCTTATCTAATCATTATTTCCTATCTTGTTCATTTGTGGTTTTGCAGCTGAAGATGATGGTTCGGTAAAACCATCGAAACTAGTCCTGTGAAAAAATTTTTGTAGGTATAATGCTGATTTTTGTTGTTTGACTTCTGAATTAGTATTTATTTGGCGTGTTATTGTGTCTAATTAAAGGACCATATAATCCGATCCCTGAAGATCCCTCACCTTAGTACCTCTCAAAAATAAAAACTGCGATCATAGCTTCACAAATCCTTTCAAGCAAATTAAAACAGTTGCTTATCCAATCTATTGCGAATTGTGCCAGATTATATGTTCCTCCCAAAATTCATAAAAGTGGTATTCCTTTCTGCCCTATTGTATCAAATTTAGGCACTGCCTCGTATCCGTTACCTAAATGTTTAGTTTCTAGATTTTCAACTCTATTAAATAATAATTTGTAAAAGAGGTTAAAAGCATTTTATGGTTTCTTTTGATGTAAAATCATTATTCACCAATGTTACAATGGAAGGTGCATTAAGATATGTATAAACCAGAGTTCGCAAATTTCATTTCTCTTGCATCGAAATTGATGAGCTAATTTCCTTCACTCAACTCTGTTTGAAACAAACACATTTTATTTTCCAAAATAAATATTACAAGAAAACTGAGGGATTAGGAATGGGAAGCGCCCTCAGTTTCATCCTGGCTGATATCTACATGCATAATTATCAATCAAAATTGTTTGAAACTTTAAACTTCCCGGTATGGTTCCGCTACGTAGACAATATTTTTACCCTGTTTGAAGGTAATAAAGATGATTTAAATAAAGTTCTTTCAACAATGAATTCTATTGATCCTGCTATTCAGTTCACTTTTGAACTTGAGACTTGCAATTCTCTTCCGTTTCTCGACATTCTGGTCACACGTAACACATCCAACTTCAGTACTACAGTTTACCGTAAACCTTCATCGGTTTGCCTTCCACCACACTTTAAATCATGTCATCCGACTAAACAAAAGTTAGCTTCATTTTATTCCTATGTTTTCCATGCTCTTCAGGTTTGCTTCTTCAAACTATCTCTTGACGAAGAAGTAAATTATTTAAAAGCAGTAGCTATCGACAAGGGTTTTTCACCCAACATTATTAATAAAGCAGTTAAAAAATTCTCATCTCAACACACTAAAAAGCACACTCTTGTTTTAGGAGATTATAAAAATTCTTTTGTCATTCCCTGCTTTCCATCAATTAGCTATAAAGTTGCACATATTTTGCAGAAATTTAACTTTCGGGTTGTTTATTCTCCCATCAATAAAATTCCAACTTCTATACTCAAGGACCCCATTCCGGATAGGAATTCCTGGGGTATTTATAGGATTCCTTGCCAGTGTGGTTTAATTTACATTGGCCAAACTAAGAGAGCCTTAAAATTTCGCGTCAAAGAACATGAGGCATATGTTAGAAAAAAGGAAACACAGAAGTCTTCTGTTGCTCAACATTGTTGGTACGAAAATCACACTTTCAATTTTTCTGCTGCCAAAATTATTCAAAAAACATCTTCCATTGGAGAACTGGATTTTCTAGAGGCATTTCACATTCATAAAAATCTTTCTGTTCTAGTTAACGATCCTAATTCCAATCCAAATTTGCCTTCGGCTTTTAGAGAAATTATGTTTTAGTTCTGGTTTTGCCAACAGATGGCGCCACTTGCTTATTCTTGTCCGGGCTTTCTTATCTTATCTAATCATTATTTCCTATCTTGTTCATTTGTGGTTTTGCAGCTGAAGATGATGGTTCGGTAAAACCATCGAAACTAGTCCTGTGAAAAAATTTTTGTAGGTATAACGCTGATTTTTGTTGTTTGACTTCTGAATTAGTATTTATTTGGCGTGTTATTGTGTCTAATTAAAGGACCATATAATCCGATCCCTGAAGATCCCTCACCTTAGTACCTCTCAAAAATAAAAACTGCGATCATAGCTTCACAAATCCTTTCAAGCAAATTAAAACAGTTGCTTATCCAATCTATTGCGAATTGTGCCAGATTATATGTTCCTCCCAAAATTCATAAAAGTGGTATTCCTTTCTGCCCTATTGTATCAAATTTAGGCACTGCCTCGTATCCGTTACCTAAATGTTTAGTTTCTAGATTTTCAACTCTATTAAATAATAATTTGTAAAAGAGGTTAAAAGCATTTTATGGTTTCTTTTGATGTAAAATCATTATTCACCAATGTTACAATGGAAGGTGCATTAAGATATGTATAAACCAGAGTTCGCAAATTTCATTTCTCTTGCATCGAAATTGATGAGCTAATTTCCTTCACTCAACTCTGTTTGAAACAAACACATTTTATTTTCCAAAATAAATATTACAAGAAAACTGAGGGATTAGGAATGGGAAGCGCCCTCAGTTTCATCCTGGCTGATATCTACATGCATAATTATCAATCAAAATTGTTTGAAACTTTAAACTTCCCGGTATGGTTCCGCTACGTAGACAATATTTTTACCCTGTTTGAAGGTAATAAAGATGATTTAAATAAAGTTCTTTCAACAATGAATTCTATTGATCCTGCTATTCAGTTCACTTTTGAACTTGAGACTTGCAATTCTCTTCCGTTTCTCGACATTCTGGTCACACGTAACACATCCAACTTCAGTACTACAGTTTACCGTAAACCTTCATCGGTTTGCCTTCCACCACACTTTAAATCATGTCATCCGACTAAACAAAAGTTAGCTTCATTTTATTCCTATGTTTTCCATGCTCTTCAGGTTTGCTTCTTCAAACTATCTCTTGACGAAGAAGTAAATTATTTAAAAGCAGTAGCTATCGACAAGGGTTTTTCACCCAACATTATTAATAAAGCAGTTAAAAAATTCTCATCTCAACACACTAAAAAGCACACTCTTGTTTTAGGAGATTATAAAAATTCTTTTGTCATTCCCTGCTTTCCATCAATTAGCTATAAAGTTGCACATATTTTGCAGAAATTTAACTTTCGGGTTGTTTATTCTCCCATCAATAAAATTCCAACTTCTATACTCAAGGACCCCATTCCGGATAGGAATTCCTGGGGTATTTATAGGATTCCTTGCCAGTGTGGTTTAATTTACATTGGCCAAACTAAGAGAGCCTTAAAATTTCGCGTCAAAGAACATGAGGCATATGTTAGAAAAAAGGAAACACAGAAGTCTTCTGTTGCTCAACATTGTTGGTACGAAAATCACACTTTCAATTTTTCTGCTGCCAAAATTATTCAAAAAACATCTTCCATTGGAGAACTGGATTTTCTAGAGGCATTTCACATTCATAAAAATCTTTCTGTTCTAGTTAACGATCCTAATTCCAATCCAAATTTGCCTTCGGCTTTTAGAGAAATTATGTTTTAGTTCTGGTTTTGCCAACAGATGGCGCCACTTGCTTATTCTTGTCCGGGCTTTCTTATCTTATCTAATCATTATTTCATATCTTGTTCATTTGTGGTTTTGCAGCTGAAGATGATGGTTCGGTAAAACCATCGAAACTAGTCCTGTGAAAAAATTTTTGTAGGTATAACGCTGATTTTTGTTGTTTGACTTCTGAATTAGTATTTATTTGGCGTGTTATTGTGTCTAATTAAAGGACCATATAATCCGATCCCTGAAGATCCCTCACCTTAGTACCTCTCAAAAATAAAAACTGCGATCATAGCTTCACAAATCCTTTCAAGCAAATTAAAACAGTTGCTTATCCAATCTATTGCGAATTGTGCCAGATTATATGTTCCTCCCAAAATTCATAAAAGTGGTATTCCTTTCTGCCCTATTGTATCAAATTTAGGCACTGCCTCGTATCCGTTACCTAAATGTTTAGTTTCTAGATTTTCAACTCTATTAAATAATAATTTGTAAAAGAGGTTAAAAGCATTTTATGGTTTCTTTTGATGTAAAATCATTATTCACCAATGTTACAATGGAAGGTGCATTAAGATATGTATAAACCAGAGTTCGCAAATTTCATTTCTCTTGCATCGAAATTGATGAGCTAATTTCCTTCACTCAACTCTGTTTGAAACAAACACATTTTATTTTCCAAAATAAATATTACAAGAAAACTGAGGGATTAGGAATGGGAAGCGCCCTCAGTTTCATCCTGGCTGATATCTACATGCATAATTATCAATCAAAATTGTTTGAAACTTTAAACTTCCCGGTATGGTTCCGCTACGTAGACAATATTTTTACCCTGTTTGAAGGTAATAAAGATGATTTAAATAAAGTTCTTTCAACAATGAATTCCATTGATCCTGCTATTCAGTTCATATTTAAACTTGAGATTTGCAGTTCTCTTCCGTTTCTCGACATTCTGGTCACATATTATCACATCCAACTTCAGTACTACGATTTATCGTAAATCTTCATCGGTTTGCCTTCCACCACACTCCAGATCATGTCATCTGACTAATCAAAAGTTAGCTTTATTTTATTCCTATTTTTTCCATGCTCTTCAGGTTTGCTTCTTCAAACTATCTCTTGACGAAGAAGTAAATTATTTAAAAGCAGTAGCTATCGACAAGGGTTTTTCACCCAACATTATTAATAAAGCAGTTAAAAAATTCTCATCTCAACACACTAAAAAGCACACTCTTGTTTTAGGAGATTATAAAAATTCTTTTGTCATTCCCTGCTTTCCATCAATTAGCTATAAAATTGCACCTAAACAGAAATTTAACTTTTGGGTTATTTATTCTCCCATCAATAAAATTCCGAGTTCCATACTCAAGGACCCCATTACGGATAGGAATTCCTGGGTATTTACAGGATTCCTTGTCAGTGTGGTTTAATTTGCATTGGTCAAACTAAGAGAGCGTTAAAATTTTGCATTAAGGAACATGAGGCATACGTTAGAAAAAAGGAATCACAGAAGTCTTCTGTTGCCCAGCATTGCTGGTCTGAAAATCACCCTTTCAATTTTTCTGCTGCCAAAATTATTTAAAAAGCATCTTCCATTGATGAAATGGATTTTCTAGAGGCATTTCACATTCAAAAAAATCTCTCTCTTCTAGTTAACGATCTTAATTCCAATCCATCTTTGCCATCAGCCTTTAAAGAAATTATGCTTTAGTCCTGGTTTCATCAACAGATGGTGTCAGTAGATTGACTCCTGTCCATATTATCTTATTGTATCTAATTAGCATTTCTTATCTCATTCATTTGAGCTTTTGCAGCTGTGGATGATGGTTCGGTAAAACCATCAAAACTAGTCCTGTGAAATTTTGAAAATATAATGCTGATTTTTTATTGTTTGACTTCTAAATTAATACTTGTTCGGCATGTTATTGTATCTTAATTAAACTGCATTTAATTTGAATATATTTTTTTTAAATGAAGAGTTTTTTTTCATATTTTATTGATTGGAAATAAATGTTTTCAGACTCGTACCCCCCGAAAAAAAAAGGATTTAATGGAATTTGCTTTTGTTAATTACAGATTGCATGTAAATTACATTGAGCGATATGGAACTGTTACCACATATAATGGTAATAAACTTGCTTCGGTGTTAAAAGCTGTAGCAACAGGTAATAAATATATTTATTCAATCTGTTTCTGGATATTAATATGATATTTAATAATTTTCTAGTTTTGAAATAATTACAAACAGGATCTTAATTAGATTTGTGATTACTAGTAAATTTTCTATGTGATTGCATTTTATTGAAGAAAAAAAAATCAATTTAAAGATACAAAATTTGTTTTTGTTTATTTATTTTAATTTAAGAAATGGGATCACAGTTGAAAGAAGAATCACTTGAAGTTTCAGCAGGTGAAAATGCCTGTATAGGAGGGAAGTGTAAATCTGTAAGTATTATCATTAGAATAAATTTTTATGTTATTTTTTATATGGTGAAGTACATTAAAACATAACGGAAGGAGTAAGAAAAGAAGATTGTGTTATTATCTCTCTTTCTTTTTCTATAAAAATATCATTTTATATCACTTTGCTAAATTGGTACTATGAGAACTCTGATAAATTGCTCCACGTTCAAAGAACTGTGTTAAAGTATTTTTAAAATTTTGTATTTGGCACCTAATATGGCAGTGTAAGTTATTATTGATTTAGTACAACACAATTTTAAAGCTGTTTTGGAATCAAAAATTTGTATTCTTTTATAGTAGGGTGAAGAAGTAAGAAATTGAAATAAATGATAACATTATAATGAAGAACTTATGAAAGAAAGTATTTCACCACTTGAGCATCATCCTGCCTTAATATTTAATGTTGGTTGAGTTACCAGTAATCAAGATGAACAGAAGACACAATTTTTTACTGATGCTTTAAAGATGGAAAACAGAACAGATGCAGCTTATTTTAAAACATGAGAAATCAATCCATGTTTAAAGTTGACGTTAAAAACATTAAACATGAACTAGTTTCCTGTGCTTAAAGTTATTGCTAAGGTCATAGAAAATTTCCTTTTGATGGCATTGTTAGTGTATTAAAAAAGAAAACATAACCTTTACACAAGGCTGGTGTTTTCTTTTGATTCTTCAAAATTTAAATCAAAGTTTATATTTTTCTTTACAATAAATAACATTTTATGAGAATTCAAACTTGAACTTTGTTGGCTTTAAAGTCATTCTGATTTACTGAGCCATAACCCAGTTGACAAAATAACTAAAATTGGCTTATACAGAAAATTTTCCCATTTTTCAATAGTTCTTTAACAAAAGTAAGAAATTAGTTGTAAAATGGCTGCTTTTGAAGCAGAGGTTCTTCACTATATGCAGAAGGGTCCAAAAAATGTGCTTACTGTTTGTAATTAAATAATTTCTGAACAAAAAGACTTACTCACTAGTCTAATGCTTAATATAGTGTAAGGCAGGATTTCTTAAACTGTGGGTCGTAACCCCCAAGGGGGTCGCTGCACCTGCAGCAGGGGGTCACCAAAAATGTTAGCAGTTTTGATATTTCTTTAACTTATTATAATAATTTTACAGTTACCAAATATTTTTACACAATATACCTGAAAATAAAGATAAGACAATACAGACAAAGAAAAAAATGAAAACGTTTCGATGCATTCTTTTTATAATATAAATGTTAATTTTCTTTTCTTTGCAGGTGACACTGTCATTTCGTCTGTTACTTATTTAAAATTTTCAGATTGTTCTTAAAATCAGAAATTAAAGTTAATGATCTAAAACTGCAATATTATATTACAGTCCAAGTGAAAAAAATTGACAGTTTCACTCACACGTGTGTCGGATTTTCACTACTTATGGGGTCCCACAAAATTTTTGTAAATATTATGGGGTCCTGGAAGTCGCGAAAAAATCTCGGTGATAAAAAGGGGTCACGACTGAAAAAAGTTTAAGAAACCCTGGTGTAAGGTGTTAAATTTGTCACAGCAGGCAGAGCTGGCAATTTATGCTATGCATCGACAGATGGTTGGTGGTGGAACAAAAAACAAGAACAGCAGTTTTCTCTCCTAGATTTTTCCATTGCTTAAATGGATGTTTTGGCAGCTGATGAATATGAATACCTGTCAATAAACCACAATGTTATTGATCTTGACATGAAATGGCATGTGCAAAATGGTAAAATAAACATCAGCATGGCTCCTGCCTCATCAAATTCAATCAATGCCTAGATTTCTACCTCATGAAATTTATATATGCACTGATTGCATGAAAGATGCAAATGTTTTTAACAATGTTAAATGATATTGGTAGTTTTATGCCTCCTGTGTTATCTGATTTTAATCTGGGAAAGTAAATTTTGTCTTTTTGTTTTGATTTGATACAACAGTTATTCCTTTTCATTGAAGCTTTATATATTGCTGAGGTTTTTGCCACTACCTAGCTAGCACTTGTCTTTTGGTAGAAAATGGTTTTCAATAACATCATTATAAATATCATATATAATATATTTTTAAATATATGACAGTTGCAAACATCTAAAAATTATGCCTGTAATATTTACCTGTATAATTTTTCCAGTTTATGTCACGTAGTTAGTTCTCTTACATTACATATATTATATATGTCATTTATTTTGTATATTTATGTTATGTTGCTGTGCTGTACTGATGTCTGTATTGCAATATAGTATATGATTGGGTTAATTTTATATATAATAAAATTTTTTACCTATAATGCTTCTAGTGCCAGCACAAGGCAAATAAATAAATGATTATTTATTGATTTCATGATTAGTTGATTCTTGGATAAAACTCTTATGTTAATTAACAGATTAAGCAAAATGGAAGTGGCAATCATAAAAAAAAAAAAAAAAAAACTACACACACACATTTAGATTAAGCATTCCTACTCTGAAAATCCAAAATTTTTCTAGCATTGACAAGGAGTTGGTAGTTACTTTGACATGCTTTTCACTCAAAAATAGACCACTGAAATGTTCCTTGAATACTGATATGCAATGAAAATCATTTGAACCCAAAAAAGACTGTACAGCTGATGGCTCAAAATTTACATTTTCAATGTTGAGAAAGTTCTTGAGTTAAAGCAATTAAATATAAGCCTTATCAATTGAGTAATAATGTCTTCTGAAAATGGTTAAAAAGTGATGATATCTAATGGCAGTTTATAGCCATTTTAGTATTGTTCTATATACAGTTTTATTAATTACTATTCTTCTTTCCCAGAATATGAATCACAATATTTTTTTTTCATTCAAAACATGGTAGCCATCACTTTACTAACTGATATTATTGTTCTGGATTACTGATGAAAATCGTGTTACTTCTTACTTATACATGGCAACAGTAATTTATGAATGCTTCCAAAATATTTGGTGAAAGATTGGAATTATGACATAATAATCTGTCATAATTCCAATTCACTACTAAGGGCTTTCACCTCTTCTCAAATGAAGAACATCTTGGTGATAACAAGATTTTTCGTGATGAGATGTCAAAACAGTAGCAACACAAAGGCAGTAACTACTTGTCCCAAGCTTAAACAGAGGACTTGGTTTTTATAATGACTATGTGGTGGAAAAATGCCTGTTAGGAAAGACAGTGTATAGAGTATTACATTGAAACAAATTGTTGAAGTAATTATCAGTGTAAACCTTTTTTAGGATATATCTTTATGTAATATATCAGAATATGCAGACATGAGGATATAATGTACATGCTTTTTTACACTTAGCTTCTTGTGGCAGTCTTGTTTCATGAAAATAAATATAAAATACATAAATAAATAAATGAAAGAATTAATTTGTGGTGAATGTAAAATTCAAGTATAATGGGTGTAAAAATAAGTTTTGAGCTTTTTTTTTTTTTTTTTTTTTTTTACTTTGAAGCTTTATTCTGAGTGTCTAAAAGAATGCACTTTATTCAGAGTATTGTCCAT